>NW_026593286.1:12938951-13024674 GCF_907164565.1 Psammomys obesus
ATAGATAGATAGATAGATAGATAGATAGATAGATAGATAGATAGATAAAGTAATTTTAAACACTTAGTAAATAAATAATCCCTGAGAAATGAAAAAAATGTAGATCTGGGGATGTAAATTTTGTTAGAGCAATTTTGTCTAATTCTTTAAATCTCCTCCTAAATTCATGTTTAAATCACACAGTGATTTAACCGTCAAAGCCTATTTTTGTGTTCAATTAATTGGAAACACACATCCTTCTTTATTTTTGTTGAGCAATTTTTTTAGAAGAGGAACAAACTAAATTGTAGAATGTAATTGCTATTCATCCTTACATTTTTTGCTCAATTTACAACAAAAGAATTACAGAGAATAATGCTTATTAATTATGACCATATCAAGAGGTATATTCCATATTAAGTGTTAAGAGAGGGGACTGTAAAATCTGGTACTGGGAAACTATCCTTAATGCTCAAGCAGGGCCCTGCATCCCTGCTATGATGGAAGGTATCTACCATATAGCCATGTTAGAAAGAAGTCTAAAAATTCCTAGGTCCTAGATGAACATCGTGGGATGAGGCATGTCATCTTTACAAAAAAAAAAAAAAAAAATCTAAACTCTCTTCAATTTAAATGCTGTGCTGTGATATGTTCACATGATAGCCATTTCACTTCTGAGCACTTACTTTGACACAAATGAATAAACATGGCACCCAGCCATGACGACATAAGACACACTGGCCTTCAGTGATTTTCATCGACAAGGTTGTATTTCCTTTGCTCTAAAGGAAACACCTTCCCAGAGACACACTTTCTACTGTAGCATCCAGGGGACAGAGAGGAGAGAGTACTGAGGCAGATTGCCAGTATCTCTATCTTCTTCATCGTTGTACATATGCTAAGCCTCTTGACATGAGTCAAATCATACCACACCCAACTTCATGCTTTTCTCCTGAAAGAATCACAAATAAGAGAAGGAAGAACACAAAGCCATTCACCAATATTTAATCTTCCCTTTGTTTTGTCCTTGGGATCTGTACAGGACAAGGACAGTGCATCATAGACAGTGTTGAGGGTGTGAGAGGTGTTCTTTGAGAAGTTCTTGTGCCTGCGAGTCCTGGTTTGATCACATGTACATTGTAGACAATGATTACTTTTCCACTTTGGGGTCATCTTTTAAACCTAATCTTGGTGGTTTTTCCTGATGTTGCTGTAACTGAGTCTGGCACCTTAGATTCCATCAAGCATTGTGGTGATGAGAAACTGCTGATTTGAAGATACGAACTTACACTGTAGATGCATAGCAACCCGGACTTATGCTGTGAACTGTTTACAATGGAAGCAACAGGTTTTCTCCTAGGTCACCCTGTCCTTTTTCTTGCCCTCCATTAACCTCCAGACATGCTTGCCAGATTCTTGGAAAAGAAGCAGCTGCAAATCACCATGACAACTTCAATGACGACATGGGCCTCCTGATACTTTGGTGCTGGCACATGAACGTGATTGGGGCTTGGTACACTATGCACAGAACTCTGTGAGGTGATGCCAAGGAGAAAGAGCTGGAAGAATGAGAAAAGAGTTGGTCAGGTGACCAGAGGTACATGGCTAAACACAGCGAAGAGTGGTATTGTGTGATGGAAGTGCCCTATCTGGGCAGATTACTCACATGCCATCCTACATAGACCAAGGCATGGCTTTTCTTTGGTCTCATAGAAGTAGAAAAAAAATCTCCATAAGGTCACCCAATACTTCAGATCAGATATCTACACCTTAGGTTCTCAAAGTCACTTTATTGCCATCTAAGAAGGGACTGGTTTTTAGTATGTTAAGATGTGAAGAAAATAATAAAAGTGGGTATGGTTTGGCCGTTTTTTTGGTGGCTGACTAAACTTTGGGACCCTAAGTTATAATAACTGTCTTAAGAAGCCAGAGAGGTAGATGGGATAGGCAATATGGACCCTTTCCCAGGTCTAGCAATATCTATGTCCATATAGCAGGATCATATCCTTTCATAAGCCTCTGATAACTGAGAAATCCCACAAGACATTCATTATTTAAACAATAGAAAAACAGAGCTGAGGGGTTTGACTAATTTTTGAGGGATTGTCAGACACTGAATGGAAAGAAGCAGGGTGCAAATGGAAAGAAACCGACTGACAGCTTCATTCTAGCTACTAGAATACCCATATGTGAAGGTTTTACAGATTTAGGAGTGTCTTAGACGTGCACACGTTCTTGAAATAGATGTAGTCTTAATTTTCATTAATTATGCTATTAGGCTTTTTAAAGCTTGTTAAATGGCAATACTAAATGTCACAGGCGCCGTGAATTCTTTATGTTAATCATTTAAAGATGATAACTCAACAAATCTGCACTTGGATATAGATCTAAAACCTGACAAACAGACATTCAAACAAAAATTGCAAGTAAACCTTCATAGCTGCATCACCTACAAAAAGTGGGTGCAATATAAATGCCCAATAATTAAGAAATAGTCAAAATGTAAAGTATCTAGGAAAAAAGAAATGGAGAAGTGACACATGTGAAAATGTGGGTGGACACTGAAAACTGAAGGGTGAAAGAAGGAATTGACGTACAATGATCACATACTATATGATTTTTGTATCTGTGAACTGTCCAGTACAGCCAAACCCACAACAACAGAATACAGAGCAGAAGTACCAAGGGCTGTAGGGAAAGGGACAGTGAAGAGGGTGAAGTAAACTTGGCAGGAAGGTTATTCTGCATCCTCTTTCCCTGGAGAAGGTCTAGTCAGCTGGGAGGGGAGAGCTGGTATCAGCATTATAGAAGAGGCTTCGCCGGTGCTACAGAAGGGAGCATGTCACAGGCTACCTGGGACCCCTGGAGAACTGCAGGAGATGAAAAGAGTAGCCTACCAGGTCTATCAGACTCTAATTTAAAGGAAGACCCACTGATATGAGCCACCTTCACTTAAACTTACACGTTTGAGTTTTAGAAGTACTGTGTCAAAGTATTAACTCAATCAACGAGAGGTGTTGAGTTCCGTTAAGTTTCATGTGCAATCACTTCTTCAGTGGTCTTGCCCTTGCCACTTCTGACCTCTGCTCTCAATGGACAAATATCGTATATATGGAGCCCATTCAGGGGTATTGTCCACTCAGTAGCCCAGGCATAGTGTATACTCCCTAACATAGCTGTGAGTATCTGGACAAACTGCTCAACTTGTCAGCTATAGAAGGTACAAACAAATGTCTCTTCACCTCAGAGGGCTCTCATGGAAATGGTGGCGGAAGTGTTTTAGACCAGGCAAATGCAAACAGGAGAGAGGCAATATAGAATCTCTGCTGAGCCCAACAACCTTGGACTTGATTACTGTCTTAGTTAGAGTTATTATTGCTGTGATAAAACACTATGACCAGAGGAACTTGGGGACTAAAGTTTATTTGGCTTACACTTCCACATCTCTGTTCATCATTAAAGGAAGTAAAGATGGGAACTAAAACAAGGTAGGAACTTGGCGACAGGAGCTGATGCAGAGGCTAGGGAGGAGCTCTGCTTACTGGCTTGCTCAGCCTACTTTGTTTTTGTTTCTTTTTCTTTTTTTCTTTTTTTTAGATGAAACAGAATTTATCTGTGTAGCCTTGTTTAACTTTGTAACCAGACTGGCCTCAAACTCACAGCAATGTGCCTGCCTCTGCCTCCCTGAGTGCTGGGATTAAAGACGTGCACCACCACATCCGGCTCAGTCTACTTTCTTAAAGAACCCAGGACCACCAGCCCAAGCATGGCAGCACCCACAATGGGCTGAGCCCTCCCCATCAATAACTAATTTTAAAATGCCCTACAGTCTTAGGGAGGCATCTTCTCAATTAAGGCTTCTTCCTTCCTAATAACTCCAGCTTGTGTGAAGTTGACACAAAACCAGCCAGCACAATTACTCTTATTACTCTCTTAATTTCCTGTCCAATTACAGTGAAAATTAATAGTATCCCAATGAGGCAACATAGAGGAAAATGGAAATATATTGAGAAATAGCAGACATTCAGCAGAGATTTGAGCCTTTGGGGGAAAGATCAATGTCGATTTTAGCACACTCATCTCCTCAAGACAGGAAGGAGACACATTGTCAGAAAAAAAAAATGAGTACTTCTTCATCCTCAGAAAGGCTTCAGAACCTTCATTAGTCATATACAGCTACCTACTTACAGGACAGAGGGCAACAGGAACAGAGTCATTGCAAGGAAACTTGGGACACCGAAAAACTAAGCAGGCTGCTATCTCCAGGGATGGTTACATATGCAGGGTCCTCTGACTACACATTCTTTTTAGGAAAAAAAATGCATATCTAAAGACAAAGAGGGGTTAAGGCCATTCAGTGAACGCCACTCTGCCTAAAGCATAGGATGAAGGAATTAGGCTCTAGGATATTCCTTAGTATTCATCTTCAGATTTTTTTCAAGGTTTGTAAACTTGAATTGCACAAGTAACTTAGCTACAGACAATTATAGCACTTTCTGTACCTTTTCAAAGCCAGATTTATCACTGTAATTGTGAGCCCACCACCATTGAACCAAGAAGTAAAGGCCTCCACTAAATCATTTTTATTGAATCATTTCTCAAAGATATATAGAATGCCTACTTGTATCAAGTGGCTGTTGCTGCATAGCAAAAAACCGACACCTCAGTGGCTTAATGCATTACACAGTTACTGTATTCCAATCCATAGTTTCTCTAGATCATAAATCTAGAGCTTAGTCCTCTGCTTTGGGGTTTATAAGCAAAGGGTTACATTCATCTCCAGCTTGACTAAAGAAGAATCTACTTCTAAGCTTTGTGTCCTGTCACTCTCAAAGTCTTTGCTGCTACCCCGGAGACTTCCATCTTCTGTTCCATGGTCTTCTCCAGCATGGCAGCTTTCTTCAGGAAAGCATAGAAGCCAAGAGAAAGAGTCCAACTAACAAGAGGGTGCTGAAAATCATTAGCCATCTAACCACAGAAGTGACATCTCTTTGGAGTAATCAAATCATATTGTTAGACACCAAGCAATTGGTCCCAACCACATTCAAGGAAAGGGGATCACTTGAGGGTATGAATTCCAAAATGAGGACATCACCAGGAGACTTGTGAGGAAGTTGTCCAGCACGTTCTCCATGGAAAGCCTTGTGTATATCAATGCTGAGACATGTGATGACCCAGCCAGACGATGTCCATTCCTTCCTTAAGTTCGCTGTCCAGCTTTGAGAGACTAAATGATGAAACTCCAAGAAATGGCCATAAGGTAGAGGCAGGAAACAGCAGAAAGGAAATTTGCCAGGCCTCAGGCCATCCAGTCTTCCCTGAAAACTGCATATGTTGGTGGCTTCGAATGACATTAATGAACCTGGGTTCGGAGAGGAGCAGATAGCACTGGAATTGTCTATGGCAAAGGTGCTTGTGCAACTCAAGTTTACAAACCTTGGGAAATTTCTGGAAAGTCTGTGATATTTCTTCACCAGCTCTGGGTCAGATGATTAAACGAGATGTGAGACTCTAATTATTCCTTTAGATCTTGCCAGGGCAACTCCCAATGTAAGTGGGATATGTGATTACTAATAGGAAGCAATTACAAAGCAAACAATAACTTCAAATGAGCCTGCTGCTTTGCATAGCTCTCCAGAACACCTTTCATTTAATTACAAATGCATTCTAATGCAAATGCCTCCAGAAATAGGCCGTACTTTGTCCTATAGCCACACACTATGTTAGATTCTTCTTGAAAGTAAAGTTGGTAGGAGAAAACCCTGCCATTGTGAAGGAGACAAAGAAGACATTTATCTTCCTTATTTTGTGATAGCCTCTACTTGAAAAATAGAGGTAACAATAATGGTGTACTGAGACCCACAGAATACTATCTTTCCCCCAAAATGTGTGCACCCTCCTCAGAGTCAGTGATTGCTGTCTTACCTAGCAAAACGGACTTTTCAGTGTTGTTTTAGGTTAAGGAGTTTAAAATTGAGAGATTATCCTGAATTTATAATCTAATGTACTCAGAGGAGTCCTTAGAAACGTACAAATGTAGGCAGAAGAGTCGGGCAGATAGACGCAATGAAGGAGGGCAGGAGAGAAACAGTGAGATGCTTCAGCAGATAAAGGTACTTTACTGTCAAGCCTGATGACCTGAGTTTCTTCCCTGGGACTGACTTCCACAAGTTGTCATGTGAACATACAAGTGTTGTGGCACGCCTCCTCCACACATACAAATAAATAAATGAGTGAATGGACAGGTATATAGAGAGATAGACAATAGACAGATGAATGAATGAATAAATAAATAAATAAATAAGAAAATAGATAAATAAATAAATAAATGAAGTGATTTCGAGTTCTGCCTCTACTGCCCTCCTCAAGAGGATTTCCATCTCCATTCTTTCTTCCTCCTTTCTATGCAGAAGAAGGGGTAGAAAGATTTTAAGAGCCAGAGGTGGTGGACAGTTTTGTGAAAACATTTTCCAGACCCAACAGCAGATTCACACATGAACTCACAGAGTGACATCCTTCTCAAGACCTGCCCAAGCCCAGGCTAGACAAAAATCCTAGCACAAAGGAAGGGAAGCCTGGGGAAGAGGGGAGGTGGGATTAGCTGGGATTAGTGGAGGGAGCAGAAACTGCAGTCAGGATGTACTGTATAAGAGAATAGTCTATTTTCAATAAATAACTATTTTAAAAGGTAGTGAAGTGCACACAAGGTTCCACCTTTTGACAAAAAAGATATTTGCAGATGATAATTACTTGGAGAAGTAAAATTATTATTTTTTTTTTCCAATGGAATGACACCAAGTGTATCAACCTCTCCAGAGCAGTTCTGATGCTCAGGAGTTGAGAAACACAAATCAGACTCCACTTTTAGTGGCTTATGATGTGAGGGAGAATGGACAACTTGGGAGGAGTTCAAGATAGGAAAGAATATGATGAAAATATACTGTATGAAAATTTCATAGAATAAATAAAAATGTTTTAAAGGGGAGCAAGTGAAATGTATTCCATAAAGATACACTATGAGGGCCAAAAGTTAAGACTTGAGTGCCTTCCCAGAAGCTGACTGAGCCCTCAGCTGACTGAGCAAGCGCCTCTCTCCAGCAACCACAAGAAAAAAAAAAGTTCTTTAGACACTGTGATTTTAGCTCAGTGAGATCAACTTTGACTTCTTCTGACCCACAGATGTACAAGTCAATAATCTCTATTGCTGTTTAAGCTGCCAAGTTTATGGTAATTTGCTATGGCAGCAATAGAAAAGAGAATGGACCTACAAGGTTGTTAGTGACAACTCAGTTCATTAATCCATAAAGCACTAGAAATGCATTTGAAACAATATAAGAGCTGGTTCATGTGAGCTGTTCTGTAACTCTGCAACCCAGGAGTCTATAGCTTCCACATGGGGGAAAACAGCCTATTTGTAAAATACTTCAAGAATGTATGCACTTCTTTTTTATTTCCAAATACATATCTCTCAATAAATACGTTGTCACATAATAAGCTGTGGGTCCCTAATACCAGGACCCCAAAAGAAGGTGACTAATGAACAATATTTTTAACACTCACAAGTAAAACGAAGAAAGCACTCAGTGACCTTTTGAGGTCTGACACTCTACTTTTTCATTCTGGTAGAGCGATTTCCTCCTGAATTTAGCTTGCTACACTTAGTTGTTTAATAAGAACTGGAGCATATGTCAAACCCCTAAACAAGCCCATTGTCCACAATATATGTTCATTGTGTTCTCGCCAAGATATTGCGGGCATGTTTCTTCCTCTTCTACCTTATCTATTAAACACCGCAGGCTTTCACTGCAAACACCCCATAGAAATGTAGCCCTCAACAGGGAGAGCTTGCTGTTTCAGATCAAAGAAAAATAAGAAATAATACACTATTTGTCTTTCTCATCATCAATCAATTCTTGGTATTAGATACTTGCTGGCAGTAAGGGAAGCTAAGATCTTTAGTATGAGAGAAATTAAAATCCATGGGTAAATGTAAGGGACAATGCAGGATCACATCTGTTAATTTGGGGCTTTTAGGAAGTGGGATGTATGCTATGAGGCCTGAGGATAACTCCCTGATGAGCAAGAACAAATTATGAAATAACACTGAATCAGAAGCATTTTCTGAGTCCAGTCCCTTAGGGGCTAGAGAGATGGGTCACTGGTTAAGGATACAGACTGCACTTGCAGAAGACTTGAGTTTTGTTCCTTTTACTGATGTCAGGCAGCTTAGAACCACCTGTAACTCAAGACCCAGGAGGATCCAATGCTCCTAGTTTACAGTCATTGCACTCATGTACATATACCCCTGAACAACACACAAACACACACACACACACACACACACACACTACAAATAATAAGAATAAATACTAAGAAAATAAAGTGTATTCCATCTTTCTGACCACTCTCAGGAGACAACCTCAGCTTCATGCCAGAGGATCCTTGCAATAATCATCCTCCTAGTCGGTTCATGTCCTTTTACAACCTCAAAGAAACAAGCATCAAACTGAGACCCACAGGATAGGACAGTGTGTCGTGGGATTTAATGACTTTGCTTGGCTCCAGTTGTATTCATCACCACGTATGCCTTCTGTCTGGGAGAAGTGAAATGCTTTTCCGTTTCCAATGGTAGAATGATGCTTTCGTTTAAAATCACTAATATAAGGCTTTTAAGGGAGACTGATTGCAAAAACCAAAAAAAAAAAAAAAAAAAAGTCAAAGTTGTTCAAACTTTGCATTGTAGGAATAACTGGAGTTTGGGAAACAGCCTGGTGCAATGTGTTGTGCAATTGAGGCTTAAAAATACTGTGTGTGAGGCAGAAGATGCTACTGCCAAATGGACTGGTAGGGTTCTGGAGAGCCAGAGTGGAAGAAATGCAATTTTGCATGAGGCAATAGGAAACAAACCAGGGGCTACACCATGATAAGTCTGAAGAGCAACCAAAATTGCCTCAGGGAGACAAAGAGGGATGGGGAGAAAGCAGGAAGACGAAGGAGATGGAGAGGGAGACTTTCATTGACTCACCTGAGTGAAGACACAAGGAGTAAAATAGTGATGGATACAGCTGTGAGGAGACTGCAGATGACCTTCCACTCCAAGCTGATTACATCCCTTCTATCAAGAAAAAGAAGCATCATTTGTTTCTCTGCAGAGCTGGCTCCCATGCTCCCCAAGGCAACATAAAACAAAACTGCTTTTCCCACACTTCAAGCTACCAGGCAGCCGTGGCTGTCCTGATTGTTCTCATAGCTTCTTCTGCACTGCCCGGGATCAAGGGCCACGTAGCTCTAGGGAGTGTTAAGACCAATGCTCACTTTAGGCCTCGTTTTTACCATATGCCATGTGACACTAACAGGCAGCCCTAATCCTTGCTGAGAGTCTGTGGACTCTCAGACAAACCTACAACTCTAGGAGATGCCACTCACTAAGTTCAACCTGAATGTCCATCGTTTGTGTGCAAATTGTGACTTTAAAGAAAAACTTTTTTAATGCCTCAGAATATACAAACTGCCATTCTCAAGTTAATCTCTGATATACCACTGTCTGTGTTAAATAGTAATGGAATCATTAAAGTTCATGAGTAGAGCCTTGACAGCAGCTGGCTGTTTTAGGACACTTTAAAAATTCACACTATTTAAATTTCCTAGAATCAGGAAATGGGTTCAGGAAAACATCATAAACACACTCTACTGGTGTTGTCCTAGCCTGGTTATTAATTTTGTGTTAGTAAATATTCTCCAGAATGCAAACGTGAGTCCTCAGTTCTGATCTTTACAGTCTATGACATGGATAAGGAGAACTTTTCTCTCACCTGCAATGCCCCACAGCCTCTCTGATAGTAACAGGAATGCGTACACCATTTCCTAGTGAGGAGGCATCATACAAGCCCTAGTGGGGACACATGGAAAATGAACTGAGTTGGTGTACGGGGAAACAGTACTTTCCTGTGGGGTGATTCCACAATCATTTTTGGAAATCAAGAAGTCCTTCATGTCACATTCCATTGAGTGTGACTTGTCACCAAGTGCTTGGTGGCCAAAGCTGGGAATCAAGCATTGTCCCTCCACTGTCTATATTTGTGCTAAAGTATCACACGAAACTCTTAGCATCTTAGCATGAAACAAAAACCCTTTATTGTTATAACTGGCGTAGGATAGCCACGTTATGACAGAAATCAAACTTAGGAGAGAATCCTAAATAAGAAAATCAGATTTTGATGGGCTCTCTGACTAACTTGTAAGGTAGAGGCAGAAATTATATACAAAAATACTTTAAAATATTATATTGCGGGCATTGGCTAATCAGAAAGAACTCTAAGCTAACTAGAATGGATTCAGGTCCCAATCACTAGAAGAATTATAGGGTTGCATTTTGAATGAAGATTAGTAATGAGAAAAGACACAGTCATTTAGGGAGACACTTCAATGGCAGATGAGAGCTCAAGTAACACTCACATGCTTAGCAGAGACAACCTAGTTCTTACTAAGCAGATTTAGTACATCTAGTGCAGAAGTGCAAGAGAAAGCTCTTTACATATTGACACAAAAATCATGTTTAGGCTATATGATAACACGTTTTTAAAAATAAAACTAAAAACAATAAGGACAGTGAGATGTCATGGCGGCGCTGTCAGAAAACCGACAACAGCCCAACAATCTACTCTTTCCTGTCTGAGCACTGAGCCTGTCTGTGGTTTGAACCAGTGATAACTCATCAACTCTGGGATTCTCCTTTGCTTAAGCTACTTTATAACTTCCACATCTGGTCATGAGTCTCATTGGGAAAGCAACCATTAGGCAAAAATATCTACCCACCTTCACTTGGTGATAAGCAACAAGCAACAGTTCGCATTCCTAGACAAGTACCTAGTTCTTAAGTTCTGTTCCCTACACCCATTGCAAGTTGGAAAAATAGCAAGAATTTAACCCCAGAATGTCAGAGAAGGTTGGTAGCATAGAAAGGTGTCATAGAAAGGTGATAGATAGCATAGCAGTTAAAAATGACCAATACTATTGGAATCATACCTGAACTTGTTGTAAAACTATCTTGTTTCACCCGGTGTGATGTGGTGCTTTGTGAAACACTAGAAAAGTAAAACTTCATGAAATTATCTGTTCATCTGATGCTCGTTCATCTAAGAACAAAAGAAAAAAATCATTTGCAACCCAGCCACTGAGGAGATGGAGGAGGAACCCATTGGCCAGTCTGTATAGCAGACTGGTAAAAGCATTCTTTGCTTCTCATATCAACGTGGTCCAATGCCTGACTGGAAGCAACTTAAAGGAGGAAGGATTCATTCTGTCTCTTGGTGCAGTAGATACAGTGCGTCACAGCAGGAAAGACACAATAGCAGGGATGTCAGGCTGACAGCTAGGAATCTTAGACCAGAAAAGGAAACAGCCTACAACCTTAAGCCTCACTTTGTGGATGTGTGTTATCATGCTCCCTGTTCAAAGGGTTCCCCAGCCTTTATTGATAGTGCCACCAATTGGGAGCCAAGTAAGACATTTCACACTCAAACCTTAGCAACAGACATCAATAATATTGCACGTCCAGCACTTGCCACTTATTTTTTACTAAATGCTTTCTCTCTCTCTCTCTCTCCTGAAATTCTATTTTTCTTTCACTTCAAAGATCAAAGATAGGCATATGACTCAGGCTATGTCCTTCATAGACATGTATTTGTTACGAGGATGAGCACATGATAGAAGAGCGTAGTGAGCAGCCAGGTGTGAGTTCCTGGGACCATTAACAGATCTGACAAGGCTGTGGTGTTAGGGGAATGCTGGCATTTTTCTACACCTTGGTTTCATCATTTACACAAGAAAAAAAGTACTTGTAAAAAAATGACAAGTCAATAGGGCAGTAGGGCCTAGGATAGAGTAAAGGTTCAATATTTGTCCATCTTCACTATGCTAATTACCGTCAGTTCACATCCTCAGGGAGTTAGTGATGGTCTCAGGACAGACTTAGGTGGAAATGCCCAACCTTCTGCAATGCACACTGCACCTACAAACCGCATGCTCTAAAGCAACACAATCAAGTTTTTGTTTTGTTTTGTTTTGTTTTTATAAAATCTCATAATGCTTTAAATAAGGGCACATGAGGTTCCTGGGTCACATGTTTGATACATTTTAATGCAAGGGTCCCACAGATGAAATGAAAATATAAGTCTAGAACTCAGGTTCCAAGCTCACCTTCAAAATATTAATCAGTAGCTTTACCTGAATCACAATTTAATGTGACATGGGCAGGAATTTAAGGTATGCCTTACAAAGAGAAAGAATTGTCAAAATTTTGTAGGTGATAAAATATTGGTAATGATTTAAATCTATTAAATTGCAAAATGTCATCACTTGTTGGTGCAAACTCCTAAAAGGCAATGGCTTAGACTAGGCAGTTTATAAAGGACAAAAATGCACTGTTGATGGTTTGAAAGATGGAAAGTTCAGGAACATGGTGCCAATTGCTTAAGTGTCTGATGGGGGCCCATTTGCTTCTTCTGTCTTCGTATGACAGAAAAGGGAATACATTGCTTTGAAGGTCTGTCATAATGACGCTAACCTGGGGCTGGAGAAATGGCTTACTGGTTAAGAGCATTTGCTGCTTTTCCAGAGTACCTTGGTTCAATTCCCACTATCCACGTCAGGAGGCTTAACAACTGTAACCCCAGCTCCAGAGAATACTACACATTATTCTGGCCACTGTGTGTTTTTCCTTGCATACAGCACACACACAAATACACACGCATGCTCATTCACACACATAATAAAAATGAATCTGTGTGTAAAAGGCACTCTGCCCTCATGAATTGTACTCTTAAGTAAATGCTGTTCCTATGAAGAACACCACAGTGACTACCAGGTTCTAATATACGAATGAGGTAGTGAGGATAAGACACCAACATCAAACCATAGTAATCATCAAAGGATAAAAACAGTTGACTGAAGGATTTGTATCACTAACAATGCCATAATCAGTTACGAGTCCCTGGATTTAAGGCAAGGCTTGTTTTTGTTTTTGTTTGTTTGTTTTGAGTTTTTTGTTTGTTTTTTTTGTTTGTTTGTTTGTTTGTTTGTTTTTCCTGATATCTTGAAGACAGGTGCTCATAGAGCAAACAGCCTCTGGGACTATGATGAGGCCAAGAACAGAAAGAAATACTTCTCAGACTCATGTTTTCCCACAATGCCTTCCATTTACATCTGCCCCCCAGTTTTGCTTCTTACTTTCTTAGGTCTCCCCCACCCTGACCCATATTTCTTATGTGGGGCCAGGGAGCTGTGGGACTGGGGGAAGCCAGCATGGAGTAAAAGTGGCGTCAGGGTGTGTACAAACCCCAGAAATCTCATCCTGAGGCCAGCAGGAGCAGGACCACTTTCCCCTTGCCCCAGGCCTGCATGTCCCAGAGCAAATAGCCCCGTGCCCCCACAGTGGGGAGATCACATAGCCATGTAGACAGCTTAAACTTTCTCTCTCCCTTATAAGGTCATGTCTGGCAGCACTGTAATTCCTCCTCGTGCAAAGGAGGCATTCCCAGCACCATGGCCCTGGCCAAGAGTATACATTCACCCTGAAACCCCCTACCTACCCCCAAAGGTTTAAGTAGCCTCTGTTCCCCCCATTAAATAAGCTGTCTTACTGAAGCCTTCTCCCAAGAGTCTGTTCCTGCCCCACCTCCCCTCTGAGGATCCCATGCCATAATGGGCAGGGAAATAGAGCCAGAATGGCATTCTTATTCTCAAACTTCACGGTTTGGTTTTGTTTTTAAATCTTCCTTACTCCTCTCTCCAGCTTCTCACACCAAATCCTGCAGATAATGAGGTGCCTTATTTTAGGGGATCCAAATGAATGACAACCACTCAAGCTGATCAGCTTGGGTTAATTGTGTGGTAAGGAGCTAATGGCTCAGCGTGTGGTCCCCTGGAGATGCACCTTCATAACACACAAATCTCGGGAAAGTTCACATTCTTAACAGAAAGAGAGGCGCTAATGAGAGTCCCTCTCCTTAGAGTGAAGGAGAGGGGGTGAGACAAGTAGCTAATGGTGGAGGTGTCTGAACAGTAAAATCTTCACATAGATAAAGCTGACAGCTGCCTGCTCTAGTGTCCATGGAGCTTGTTTCAAAGTGGTCCAAAGGAGTTTTGCCTTACTTAATTTATAATTCATTCTTTTATCCCTAAAATAGATTTTGTCTGAACCTTAGCCCTTCCATATTAAAATGGTTTTATGTGGAATCTAATTACTCAGAAAAAAAAATTGCATTAAGCTCAACTGAGTACCCTAAATATGAATAAATGGTTTTAATTCTTTTCTTCAGTGGATGAATATTTTATTTAAAATAACTTAGATATGTTTAAAAGTGTTCAGAAGAGCAACATTCAATGTTCCTCAGATACTGTTACTGGGAATCAGATATGTAAGGAACAGATAGGTACTGGCCTCTAGTCTATCACACTTAAGTAGAATTGTTTAAGGTTTGAATAAGGAGGGCGGCTTTCCCTTCATTTAGCACAGTTGTACATGGGAAACTCATATTTGGCAAATGCATCTAGTGCTTAGATTGAATAACGACATTTAGAATAGATTTGAATTTTAAAATAGGTTGTTTCTATATCTGTAATGTCTATATCTATCTATACCTATCAATAGATAGATAATGTCCTTAACGTGCAGATGAAAGAAATAAGACCTTTACTGAGTCAAAGGGAGATGTGACTTTTTCCTTTCATATCACTGGAATCCTTCACATACAAACAAAACATCTTGATAAGCTAGAATAGTCTAACTTACATTAAAAGTTACCAGTGAATTCAGAAAATAATTTCCATATTATTGGGAGGAAGACATACAGCAAGACTAATTGATGAAGCTAATTCAGATGCTAACTCACCATGGAACAATTATTGATCACCACTGCCAAGGCAAAGCCTTTAGAATGTTGGGTCAGAGAAACTATTTAACTGTCCAATTTAACTAGCCAACATAATGTCCCTGGGACTATCCTGGACATCCAAAGTAATAAAGAAATAATTGGATTTCATGAAACAAGTCATTTAAGTTAGCATGCTTTGTCTAAAACTCTTAGCCTACACAGAGAATTATATTTGTTGGAGATAGTTGAAAATAGTTTATACAAGAGCAATACTAGTATCTAAAAAAAAAAAAAATAGCTCTCTTGACTCTCATGTTAATAGAAAACCTTTCATTTTTAATAAAATATTTTGTATGCCTACAAGCATATCATAAATATTTATGATCAGTTCCTTCAGTTATTTAAACAGAATAACCATGTTTATTTCTGGGTTCTAGAACCTTTTGTGAAATTTGTCTAAAAATGTTTTGTCAGATACATCTGGGGGCATACTTTCAGTGATAGAAACATCAAATTTATGCCAAGTGCGGTGACGCAGGGCTCTAATTCCAGTACTCAAGAGGATAAGGCAAGAGAATAATAAGTTCAAAGGCATCCTATGTGGTACTTAATCTCAAAAACATTAGTTCTTCAATCTCAGTGATGATAGGATAGGATTGTAGGAAAGCAGTGAAATAAATTACAATGAACATTTCTCATCGAATTTTTTATGTGTTGCCTTTTAGAAAGCAAACTTTCAAACAAATGAGAGGCCACTCCCAGCAGTCTTAGCCCTACCCAGAGTGAACCTTCAAACTTGGATTATTTATGGTTTCCAAGTCCTTAGATCTGCCTTAAAGATAATCAAAGATCCTGACATTCCTTGTTCAGTGTAAATCCACAGGCTCCACTAATGTGAGAAAATCTATTTTTCCAGTAGAGTACATTGAGCCACAATAAGACTGGACATCCAAACCTGAGTTAATATGGTTTGAAATCATAGGGAATATTGCAGGACTTTGTTCTATGTCTAAGTAAAGCAGAGTTTTAACAAGAGTAGAGCTCTTAGTGTTAGCTTACCCTGTGTGGCTCTGGGGCAGATGCCTTCTGGTACTTATTTTCCTCAGGTTCCCAGCATTCCAAACTTATATATTGCTTATGTATAAGTTTAAAACTTATGTATAAGTATAAAACTTATATATTGCTTCTTAATTCAAGCAATACACACTTATCCCCGTTAGGAAAAAAAAATATGTATCTAAAGATCTTCCCCAGACAGATATGGACAACCATGAGCTATGAACTTAGCTTGCTCTCACCAGTCTTCCTTCATTTCTTTCCCAGGATCACCAACAGCTGACTCCTCTAACCTCCATCAATTTTCTCTGGCTAAGCTAGCTCTCAACTAGGTTTGACTTCAATAGAAGGGGGATCTTAATGCAGTAGAACGTGAGATTGCTTTCTTGGTTAGAGTTACAGCAAGATGTTTTATGGAATACAGAGATAAACTGAGAATTCTCAACAGAAGAATTTCTAATGGTCAAGAAGTGCTTTAAAAAAATGTTCAACATCCTTAGTCAACAGGGATATGCAAATCAAACCAACTCTGAGATTCCATCTTACACCAGTTAGAATGACTAAGACTGAAAACTCAAATGACAGCATATGCTGGCAAGGATGTGGAGCAAGGAGAACACTCCTTCATTGCTGTTGGGAGTGCAAACTTGTACAACCACTGCTGAAATCAATCTAGAGGTTTCTCAGAAAATTGGGAATAGATCTACCTCAAGACTCAGCTGTACCACTCCTATTCAAAAGATGATCCACCATACCACAAGGACATTTGTTCAACTACTATGTTCATAGCAGCTTTATTCATAATAGCCAGAAACTGGAAACAACCTAGATGTTCCTCAACTGAAAATGGATAAAGAAAAGGTGGTACATTTACACAATGGAATATGACTTAGCTGTGAAAAAACAAAGACATTATGCAATTTGTAGGCAAATAGATGGAACTAGAAGAAAATCATCCTGGGTGAGGAAACCTGGACCCAGAAAGACATGCATGATATGCACTCACTTGTAAATGGATGTTAGCCATAAAGTACAGAATAACCATGCTGCAAAACCACAGACCCAAAGAAGCCAAGGCAAGCACAAGGAAGAATGCTTGAATCTCACTCAGAAAAGGAAATACAATAGACATCGGAAGTACATGGAGGGAGGGAACTGGGTGAGAGAGGGTGTGGAGAGGTAGCAGGAGTGGGGATCAGGTGTGAGGAGGGAGACAACCAAGAGAGAGAATAGAAATAATTGTGGGGGATGGGCTCCTCTGAGACAGGGTAGGCTTCTGGGAGTCTATGGGAGTAACCCTAGCTGAGACTCCTAGCAGCAGAGGTTTAAGAGGCTGAAATCTCCACCTTCTGTAGCCAGGTGGGACTTCCAGTGGAAGGAGGGAGACACCAACCCACTCGTAAAACCTTCAACTCAAAATTTGTCTTGCCTACAAGAAGTGTAGGGATAGAGATGGCGCAGAGATTGAGGAAATGACCAATCAATGATTGGCCGAACCTGAGACCCACCTCATGGGAGAGAGCCAACCCCTGACGGTATTAAAGTTATTCTGCTGTGCTTATAGACAGGAGCCTAGAAGAGCTGCTTTCTGAGAAGCTTCATCCATTTGCTGATGGAAACAGATGCAGAGACACACAGCCAGACAATAGGTCAAGCTCTGAGAGTCTTGTGGAAGAGTGGGAGAATGGATAGAGGGAGCCAGAGGGGTCAAGGACACCATAAGAAGACCTACAGCGTAAACTAACCTGGGCCCATGGGGGCTCACAGAGCCTGAACCACCAACCAAAGAGCTTGCAGGGGCTAGACCTAGACTCTCTACGCATACGTAGCAGATTTACAGCTTGGTTAACCTGTGGGTCCCCTAACAATGGGAGTAGAGACTGTCTATGACTCTGTTACCTGCTTTGGATCCCTTTCCCCTAGCTGGGCTGCCTTGTCAGGCCTCATTGGAAAGGATGTGCTTAGTTCTGCTATGACTTGATGTGTCAGGTTGGGTTGGTGTACCTTAGAAACCTCCCCTTTTCTGAGAAGAAGGAGAGGGGGGATGGGAAGAGGAGGGCATGAGGGTGGGACTTGGAGGAGTGAAGGGAGGGGGCTGGGATGACGCTGCAAAGTGATTAAATAAATAAATAAATAAATAAATAAATAAATAAATAATAGGAAAAAAGAAAAGAAAAGGGGATTGTAGTTCCTACCCCATTTCAGCTCTGTGAATTCGTCTTCCACAGTTCCCACCCCTGATGGGACCTGCTGATCCTATGAGTTTCCCATGATCCTCCTGCTTGCATGAGTGACCTCCATATCCTATAGCGATTTTTGTACCAGACTCTCAGCATTTCCTGTTTAAACACTGTCTTGCACTTCCTCTTAATTAATACTTAAACATAAGTCTGTGCAATTGAACAATTTAAAATGGCTCTAGTTTCCTGGTCAGAAATTTGTTAAACTAGACAGAAGTAGATTTTTTTTTTCATTCCCACACAAGGTTCATTAAACCAAAGCAGAAATCATACTTCAAAGAAGCCACAAATAATATACTAGAATATGGTAGAGTTTGGGAAAATGGGAGGTACATGCACTCTAACCAATTTGTGCATAACTGTTGATAAGACGGTTTCTGAACAGAAAGCATATAATACTGAGGGTAGCCACCTACAGCCCCCTAAACTAAGAGATAGGAAAACAACATTGAGAGAGTTCTTGTAAAACCAATAAATGTTTTGACGCCCCAGATTGTTTAAATTGTGATTAAAGCCAGCCCTAGTTTACCAGAGGGCCTCTGAAAGGCTCTGCCCTGCAGCCTATCAAAGCAGACACTGAGACTTATGGCCAACTGTGTGCATGGAATCTTATGTAAGAAGTGGGAAATAGTAAGATCTGGAGAGGACAGGAACTCCACAAGGAGAGCAACAGAACCAGAAATTTGAACACAGGGGTCTTCCCAGAGACTCATACTCCAACCAAGTACTAGGCATGGAGATAACCTAGAACCCCTGCCTGCACAGATGTAGCCCATGGCAGTTTAGTGTCCAAGTGGGTTACATAGTAATGGGAAGAGGGACTGCCTCTGATATAATCTGATTGGACTGCTCTTTGATCACCTCCCCCTGATGGGGGAGCAGCCTTACCAGGCCACAGAAGATGACAATGCAGCCACTCCTGATGTGATCTGATAGACTAAGATCAGAAGGAAGGAGAGGAGGACCTCCCCTATCAGTGGACTTGGGGAGGGGCATGCGTGAAGAAGGGGGAGGTAGGGTGGGATCCGGAGGGGAGGAGGGAGGGGCTTATGAGGGGATACAAAGTGAATAAAGTGTAATTAATAAAAAATATGTAAATAAACCAAGACAAAATTGAAAATAAAATCAAAGCTAGCTTAATTAACATTCTTTTCCATACTGCACTTCTTGATGTAAAGTAAGAGCACGAACTTTGTGTGGGGTAAAGGAGCACTGGAAGAAAACCTGTGTTCAAGGACTGAGCTATCAGCCTTGTGTTATATCTTCAATCACGTGTCCACCTGTCTCATAACCATAAAGTTTACTTGGGCTCCCATGAAAGCAAGGCCATTTCTAATCAAGTGTGGTTTAATTTATGAAACTAGAAGTAATGGAGTAATTACCAGGTACTAACATGTCTTATAGCATGCCCCATTAGCTATGAAAAGGCAACATTTCAAGTCTGGGCAGATGGCTGCACTGAATCAGCTGGATGGCAGCCCCAGGTGTTCGTGTCTCTGAATCTGTTGATGTGATTTGCTGTCCATCAGTTATATTTAGACTGGGACCATAAGTTGCATTGGAAGAGCTCCTAAAATTGGCTCTGTTGGGCAAAAACTCCCTGCAGATCCACAGAGCAGGTCCCTACTGAGGACCCTACAGCTACTACTTTTTTCTGGGACTCAGGGACCACACAGCCATCACACTTCATACCTCAGTGAAGACAGTGAAAGCACAAACAGTAGAATGAAATAATGAAAACAATTCACTATATGAAAGCATTTAAGAAAGTACTTGCTCTAAAACTGGCCACGTATTAGGACACAAAGCAAGTCTCAGTAGATGTAAGAAAATTGAAATAGTACTGTGCATCACATCTGACAACCGTGGATTAAAGTGCATTATCAGCAGCAACAGAAATGTCAGGAAGTATATAAACTCATGGAAGCTGAAGAAATCACTACTAAGCTAAAAGTGGGTTAAGCAAAAATCACGAAGAAAATGAAAAACTATGTATGTTTCTATCTAAATATCCACAGAGTTTAAGTATCTAGTAAGTGGCAGGGGGCGAGAGGTACTCTTCCAAGGAATGGGAAATACAATATAGTATTATAAATAGATAAAGGGAAGACTAGAATGGAGCGGGAGAGAGATGGGAGGGCAGAGTAAAGGAGAGAATATGAGGATTGACAACTAGCACTAAAAGCCTTTTGAAAAAGCATATGGAAGCCTAGTACTGTGGTGGCTTCCTAAAATATACACATATATGAGAGGAACTAAAACAGAGGCCCCGTAGAATTGAAACAACAGTATCTTATTCTACCAAGGGAAACCTACAGGGCCTGGAATGAGTGATTAGCCCACAGGGTCCTATAGGCCATCTGCTACATCAAAGGCTAGTGCCAAGGCTATTATTGGTTGCCTTCTACAACCTGATGGTAGATGCCTACTGCAGAAGACACAACTTACTTATGTCCTTGAACATTATGACTTCCTACCACTGCCATCACAATTCTCTTCCGAAAAAATGCCATTCTTTCCCACACATCTCCTAGAAGAAAACTGGAACAAATTTTGTTTTCTGATCACTTCAAACTGGTAAAGAGTTCAATCTAATCTAATATCAAACTGAAGCCTCATTTCTGACTTATCACTTCTCCCTTCCAATCTTCTCTTGCTATATTGTCCCTTAGCTGTTTTTTGTTTGTTTGTTTTTGTCTCTCTATATGAAACTCCAGAAGCAAACAATAACCACAGGCAAGGTATCTTCTTTAAAAAGGCAGAGAAAGACACGCCAGAAGAATTACAACATTTCACAAACACAGGTTAGTTTTTAAGGCTGACACTCGTTGGGGAACTAGAAAAAAACATTTAGATGGTTTTGGGTAAGAGAAGTTTTTTTTTCTTTTTTTCTGGGGTCTTAAATGATAGATTTAGGGGCATTTGCTTGTAAATGCATGAGGTGAGGCTAAGATCCAGGTTCAGCAGTCAGCAAGTTGGAAACAGAGGTAGGCTGATGGTGTAGCTCCAGTCTGAGTTCAGATGCTTACAAATCAGGAGAATCAAAGGTAGAAGAGTCATTATGAAGACTTGGGAGCCCCAAAGGATCCAATTATTCCATGGGAGTCTAAAGGTGGGAAAAGATGAAGAGTTCAAGCAATGAACAGTAGAAATCATCTCTCACTCTGCTTTTTTGTTCTCTTTAGGCCTTCAGTAGGATAGGTAAAACCGAAGTATGAATCTCACTCAACGTTAATTTCACAGACACAGTTAAGGCAGGGCGGGGGAAATGTTCAAATGTCTGGGCAACTTGTGGCCCAGTCAGTGTTACATAAAACTCACCATCACAGACACTTACACCGCGACTCTTTAGGAATGCTTCTAGCTTTGCTTTGAACATCGATCCATGCATTTGAAAGACGGTTCTGCGATCTGTGACTTACGTGTAACAGATGTGTAGTCTGCACTCACTGACTACCTTCCTACAGGCCCTATCATTTGGGAACTGCTAGGTAGCATCCCTTACTTGGTCATCTTCAAGTGAGGTGTGCACCTGACCCGGCATCTGTTGTAGGTGACACCCCAGGCTTTCCATTTCGTAGCGGGTGATTCTATTCACAGACCATTCATGTAGGGAGGAAAGCATGCTTCAGCGAGACTTCTTTTCTAAGCAGTTCCCAACATCCAGCCCCATATCTGAAACACGTTCTGCTGGGCTTTGTTTGCTTGTTTTGCTAGTGCACGTGGCTGGAATGCAAGGGTTGATGTTTTGGGCTATACTTCTAATAGTCCCATTTTAACATGCAGGGATTAGCTTCCTGCCATTGTTCTCGGCTTTCGGTCCCAAGATGAAAGTCTGAAAGCTTGTTACAGGCATGGTTTTCCCTTTGGATTTCGGGTGCCATTCATTATTAGTGAAAAAGAATTACAAGACGGAAAATCTCTCCTAAATATTCCTCTTTCACACCTTGATGATTACATTATGTGGCTGCGAGGTTCCAGGGGAATAAATCCTACAGAGACTGAAGCAGAATACACATGGGTGTTTTTGTTGTTGTTTTTTTTCTTTTCTTTTCTTTTTATTTATTTATTTATTTGGATTTGTGTGTGTGTGTGTGTGTGTGTGTGTGTGTGTGTGTGTGTATGTATTTCAAAGCCAGTTTCTAATATCCAAGGGTGAAAAGAGAATAGAAAATGAGGAAATGGTGGCAAACACTTTAATTAATCCTGGCACCCAGGAGACTAAGGCAGAAAAAAATCATGAGTTGGAGATCAGTCTGGGCTGTCTCAAAAAAGGTGTGTGTGTATGTGTGTGTGCACATGCGTGCTCGAGCATGTACATGAGGAAGGGAGAGAAAGAGAACTTTTAAAGAAAGCCATCCTTACAGCAATTCTGCATCCCTGAAATATAGAGACAAAATCACAGTTCTCACCATTTCAGGCAGAAAATAGCAAGATAATGAGCGCGCAAGGGCACACACAGGTGATCTCGCAGCAGTCCGTGTGCTCGGCAGAGGCAACAGCAACGTCAGCGACAACAAAGGTCCTGTGATCCTAGGATGTTGCCTCAAGGAGAAGCCGGTTGCTCTTTTCTTTATGCAAGAGCTCACAGAGACTCTGAATCCTACAGCAGCGCCTACACAAATCTGATCCAAGGCACCCCACAACCACCTCATTTACAGTACTGTTGCCAGCTGTAGCTCGGCAATTTGTTCGTGTATCCCTGTCTAGACTCCAGTTGTGTAAGTTACAGAGCGAGAGGGTAACTAAAATAATGACATCTCATTCCGAAGTGGCACTTTTTTAAAGAAGTTAGACTTCAGAGGGAAATAATCCAGAGAACCCTGCCAAATCAACCTGACATTACTTGTGATACACATTATTAACCTATGTTGTGTTATCCTCCTACGTACTTTTTCAGTATTGTTTCTCTCTAGTGGTATTTCTATTATTTCTTAATACAAATATTGCTTCACTGTGTTCATTCATTTATAGTCTCTCCAGTGTTCCTATTTTATTCATGCAAAAGGCATTACTTAAGCTCCCAAACAGATATCTTCATAAGTGACAAGGAGGCAGAGCTGACATGGACATGGGATCAAAAGACTTGTGATTTCCTTGAGGAAACAGATACTGCATGTTTTATAAGGTGACATCACAGCTATTCACATAGGTATTGGATTTAATGTCCTCATGGACCCCGAGAGTAAGACTCTGAGGACCCTACTATCTGACACTCAGACAAAAGCCTAAATTTTTCAAGTCAGAGACCCAGGAAGAATGACATCTGTACTGAGGGGCCAAAGCCCTTATAGTTTAAACACTGATGTCACAAGACAGGGTCTCAATTGCACCTGGGCCATGTACATTCTTAGTGAGGCTCTCACGTTTACATAATTCAGGGTCTTTTATTACCTTTGGTTCTTGTGGTCTGACATCAAAGTAAATAGCCTCCAATGCCTTCTAAGACTCCTTCCTAGAAGCTGCATTTTACTTCTATCTGTATCTTTCTTTTCTAGTCCAAAGGGACACTTTCTGTATTTTCCTTCTGGCTTGTTATGAGTTGTAATTGCTTTCTGCAATACCCTCCCTTCCATGCTTCCACTAACTGCATACCCTGTGCTCTCTGCATATTTGCTTCCGTTTACCCAATAAGTGCCTGTCTTGACACCGATGAGATGCTTTCAGGGGCCACTCCCACCCAGATGGAACAGGCACCCCTTCTGGATATCTCTAAAGCACCTTGGACATAACAGTTCTCACAGCCCTTTTTAGTAGTGCCAAAATAACACTATTACTGGTGTTTTACTACTGCTAGTGTTGTTTGTTTGTTTGTTTGTTTGTTTGTTTGTTTTTTGACTCGGTGCTGTTTATACAGAACCAACTCATCTCTGAATTCCTGGTGCTGGACACAGCGCCAGCACGCAGAAGGCATTCATCTTTGTTGACAAGGGAACAGGTGATGCAAATGAATCGAAATTAGAGCCCAGCATTTTGCATAGCTCTAAAGCCCTATTAAGTCTTTTCTGATAAACTACCTCAAAAAGTGCATATTTTCTCCAACACCAGTATACCTAAACTGTGTCTTCATTGTTCAAAATAAAATCCAAGGAAAGTGTTTCAAATTCAAGGTCTTTAGAATATATGCCTTCAAACATTTTCTATGTAGGTTGAAAATAAGATTCATAATCTCGAATAGCTCCACAAGCCAAGTTTAAAGTCTAAGAAGATAAAAACCTAACGGAGATAAGCGGAAGATTTTTTTTATTTACAAGGATGCAATAAGAGACGATAATACTTATCAAAAGCCTTGGTGGGAAGGCACATGATGTAACATAATGTGAGATTTATATAGATTTGAACTAGAATCTGTCGCTGTAGATATTTAACGCGGTCTTTAGTTGTGATATGAAGGGATTATCTCTGAAATACAGGTGTTAAAACTCTGATTCTACCACATTCTGCTTGAACTAAACTCTGGGGTGCTGCTCTTCAGAGAGACGTGTGAGTACCAAGAAGGTGCAAGCCTGCGGAGGGAACCTACACACAGAGACTGTTGAATGCCTGAAGAGTAAGTATTTGTTAGGCACGGGCCCAGGGAACCTCCACCCACATCTACCTCTTTCTCAGTCTCGCTCCGCAGGTGACCGTGACCTACATTACTCTACTCTACCAAACCCCCACCATGGTTCTTTCATTCTGTCTATTACCCATCATTGTGTAATGCCATGTGGCTAAAAGGTTTGAAACACGGAGGAAAAGACCAACTAGATACTCATTAAATCAAGAATAATTCATTCGGGTAATTTATTTACCATTAAGGATACTTAAAAACTTTACCCTTTCCGAATAATAAGTGTTTGTTAGGATTTATAATACGCTTCTGCTTTGATTAATTGTATACTTTATTATTATTCTAATGTATGTTCATTAAATTTTCACACATAAATCCTTACCATCACAAGGGATAAAAAGTTAAATTATTGCAGAGAAAAATTAGTGATGTTAATATGTAAGATTTTAAGTATTAAGGCATATTAAATTAACATAAAATTCTGTGGGGCAAATGAAATTGGAATACTTCAAGGAGGACTAGAATTAAATTTCAATCATGAACGAATTAAAGAATGTGTTTGTTTTCAAAATTCACAATGGTGGGCCTATACTACCTTGATGTCTGTTCCCTTGAATACATTAAAAAGGACAATAAAACACATTTTAAAGTCAATATTGCCAATACTCTGGGAATTATATCTTCTGGAACTATTTATATTCAGGTGAAAAAGTCCTAGGCATGTACCTGAAAATGTTCAAAGGCATACACTGGCTTTAAAGTACTTTTAAGGAAAAATGAGCAAAATGACACTCTGCCCTTCTAAATCATGTTTCATTTTGAGCAGAACTCTTTGAAAAACACTGGAAGAAATGGAAACATACTCAAGAAAAACTCATGAGGTTAAAAAAAAAAGACTCAGAAACACAACATTAATAAATTATTATTTATCTATGAGAAGAAAAGGATTTAGAGGTGAATTTAACAGGGACTTCAGAGTTTGAGGGGCTACAATTGCAGTCCACAGAGCAGGTCAAAGACTAATAGATAAAAGAACAGACCATTGCCTTTCTATTTTGACTTCCTCCAGAGCCGAGATCACTTGTATGCATGGCAAAGCTTGGCGGGTAGAAATTAGGCAAATAGGATGTATAAAAATCAATGCAAGATCACAGTGTAAGAAGCAAGTTCCTGTTATCAAATTTGACTGAAGACGTCAGCGACTGACACGCATCCCCACCAAAATGAGAGATGAATCTGAAGTTTGCCAAGAGCTAAAGCAATGCAGCGCTGTGTCCAGAAAACACTGCTAGCGTTGCTCCTGAATTTCCTCTTCTGAAGCCAAGATAGGATTTCTACCGCATGAGAAAGAGATGCTGGTTATCGGTATCATTGCTAGAAAGAATAGTTAACGTAAATACACTTAGGAGACAGAGATCATTTCTCCCTCCAGTATTAAAAGGAATAGCTTTACTCAGGTCAAGGTCGCTGTACCATCAAGAGGGGGTGTGGAGTTTGAGATGGACATCACTAATTTGATTGGAACAATTTCAATAACAAGAATCAATTAGAGCCTTAATAAGAGTGCAGGTGGCTGTGGTAATTTCTTTCTAACCGTGTCCCTGACTCACTAATTCAATAATTATGTCCAATCTACTGAATTTTCCATCAGAATGATCTGAACTGGATCCAATTAAAGAAGGTATTTTGGGTACATCTTGACATAAGCAGCAGAAACTAAACGGAAAGAGTATTTTCAATGCCATTGATTCCCAAAGGACTCAGATATTCTTCCATTTTCGTACGCAAAAAAAAAAAAAAAAAAAAAAAAAAAATCCCCGAAGCTTCTTCAGTGATGGATTATGTTTTCTGGAGTAAACAAAAGGAGGAGGCAAACATCTAGTTGATGGAATGTAATACAACCCTGGTGCTCTGGACGATGTCACTGTTCATTCCTGCCTACCTAACTGATTTCTTGCCATGCACTTACAGCCTGAGCTTACTGGGTCCCTGGTACCCTGTAACTCAGAGTGGGCCATCTGTATGCTGGTGAAAAGTTGCTTAGTTTTGTACAGTACTGTGGGTAGTTCTCTCTCATTTCCCCCCAAAAAGGACTGAATAATAATATTGTTGTTGTTTCTTTTTCCTCTAACGTAAAGGTGTGAGATCCTCTAGCAAGCCAGAGCTGAAATTCAAACATCAGGAATCCTGTATTATCAGTGGACTCTCCGATAGGAGGGCAGTAAAACCTTGGGTTGTTGGAGACCTATTGGTACTCAAAAATCTCTCTTCTTATCCTTCTGAGGGTTCTATTTTGAAGAACCACTGTTTCTTCACGTGTCACACCATGTATACATTAAATTTTTTCAGTTAATGAAAAATGTCAATAAGAATAACAATATAATAGGACTATAGAAATATGGACCTATGTCCTGGTTTTAGCGATAACTAATTATTTCTGTCTTTCATTTTTGAGATATTAACTCATAAGGGTAGAATAGATGTCATGTGATATCCATCTTACATAGATGGATATCTATGTAACCTATAATGTGAACCTATAATAACATAAATATATAATGTAAAGCCATGGCTAAGGAACTTATTTTCTTGTCCTGGCTTCTTTTGATTTTTCTCTCCCCTTAGAAAGTCTTTCATACAAACTTTGATCATTAATATTAATTTTTTCTTTTACATTTTTGTTTTTGTTTTGTTTTTTCAAGACAGGGTTTCTCTGTATAGTCTTGGCTGTAGTGGACTTGCTTTATCAACCAGGCTGCCCTTGAACTCACAGAGCTCTTCCTGCCTGAGTGCTAAAATTACAACCATGCACCACTGTGCCCCTGGCATGTGTCTTGAAGCTCCTCTTGGCACACAGTACTTCTTGAACCTCTGCACCAGAATGGTACAAAATAGGATAGAAAATAAAAGTCCTAAGGCCTGGGTATCATGGCCCCACTTCCGCTCTGAGATGAGCACAGCAGTTGTTATTCTTGTTCAAGATTGCCTGTTGATTGGTCTGTCTCTAACAATAGCCTGAATTTTCTGGACTAAAAGTAAGTGAATGGAATGGCTAGTCACATTTTTTATCTCTGTTCTCTCTATCTCTCTGTCCCTGTCTCTGTCTCTCTCTCTCTCTCTCTTTTCCTTGTTTAATTTGAAAATGGAAAGACTGAGAGCCAGGCATCTGTTATCGACTCCTGGGTCCACTGTTTTCATGATGTGACACTGGATAGGTATTGATTATGAGTGAGTCTGTTCTCATAGCTGCATAATGATGATCGACAGTGTTTAAGCGACGCTCCGAACTTAAACCAACATAAGTTGAAATGAGAGGGTGAAGACAGAATGGCACTTGTCATTGTTCTGTGTGATTCTGATCGTTCTCGTGCCAAACAGGGTGTTGGAATAATACAATGTACACGACTTGTGTGACTATAACATCTCCAACATTCGTTGTAAGAAATATATCACAGATAAAATTTAAAATCACAGTGAGCAGCAAATAGAATACAAAAAGAGAGGAGAAGGGAGGAAATGCCTGTTGCTTTATTATATAATTTTCATCAATTCTTTTCTTTAAAAACATCAAAATCATTTAAAATGAAATATTTTAAAACCCACAGTGTCACATTTAAAAGATATTAATCACCAAGGCATTTTATCAGCACTTCTAAAAATAGAATGTAGTATAATATATGTTGAAGGCATTGTTACTCACTTACTAAAGTATATGTTATCTCTTGAGAAATAAAGCTGAATGTGTATACCAAAACCACAACATTATTGTTTCACTGAAGTCCCCTTTCTGTATACAGCAAGCAGTGTGTGCTAATAGCACTCAATAATAACAACAGCACACATCACAATAAACTGATTGTGACTACCGGGTGACCACAGATTGACAGGACTCCCACATCTCATGTGAATAACTCGCCTATTAGCACATATTACATGCAAAACTCTGGGTGGGCGTACATGCAGTTACACATTTTCCACAAGTAAGAGAATATGAGTGTGTGTGTGTGTGTGTGTGTGTGTGTGTGTGTGTGTGTGTGTGAAGAGAGAAAGGTATCCAGGCAGGATAATGCAGAAAGCAAAGAAAAGGGAAGAAATGTCTTGCGTGTTGGAGGCTAAACTTGCATATCTGCATGAACCTAGCTTTAACTTACTCAAGGATCAAATTTGTAAATCTTTACAAAAGACCTTGAGGACTGACAGCATCTTAAAGAGTCTGCAAGGAAATCGGTTCATTCACAACCCTGCCAACACCCTACACTCAGTCTTCCCTCCCGCCCCCTGTGTCTCCTTTACCGCAGTGCCTTAAGCTACAACAACCCTGAGGCACTACAACTGACTGAAGTGAACATTCACGGCCTGACAAGATGTGCTCATTCTGTTACGCTGAACAGTGTAGCACGAAAGTTTCCCACCAGGTTGCGACTCCTGAGATCTCTCCAAAATGAATATGTAATTCCAAAATAAGTATGGAATTGAACATTTTTTTAAGCTTAAGGAAAGTATGAGGAAATATGTTGTTCTATTTTTTGCTTTAGTTATGCACACTAAGGAGGATTTTTTAATAATCATTGCCTGAAAGTATGTGGAGAAATTTTTTAAAAAAAAATCAGCCAAATCAAGAAAAAAAAAGCAGAATCTAGTCATACATATTGCAATATAGAGAAGGGAAAATTCAGTTATCTAATACCTATGTTTGAATAGATTGCAGTTTGTCAGGCTTGGGAGGCAAGTGTTTTTACCTGATGAGCTTTCTCACCAGCCCAAAGTGAGGGAATTTTCCTTTTATTTTTGGCCTTTTGCCTCTGTATAGTCGTGTGACGTTTGGCTACAATGGATCCTACGTGTCCAGCTGTCCTATACGAGGATGATGATCGCCCTGCTTCTGGGACTTTTTCTGAAAACATAGAACACCTTTGTGTTCGTTCCATTCCCAGGCGGGGGAAATGTCGAAACTACACTGACGCTGTGGTTACAGAATACAGAGGCCCTGTAACCCACAGAAGTGCATTTAGTTCCCGAAGATATAGAGGGAGAAGTCTGAGTTCCAGGAGCCTCTGCTGAGGTTCTTAATATTGTACTTCTGACAAATTTGGAAAGGCAAGTGAGTGGATGAGACAGACAGAGAGATTGAGAAAGAGGAGGGAGAGTGAGAGAAAGAGCGAGACTGAGTGAGAGAGAGAAACAGCAAAAGAAGTTGCTTGGTTCTTCCTTTTATCAGAAATTCATACGAGCAGTACCTAACTCACTTCTTTGATGACAGCATCCAATTAGGAGTGTTTCACTCCATAGCCCACTATCAATACTGCCTTCGACAGCTCACTGCATGGAACACAGCTGAGTTAGGGAATGAGAAGACCTGGCGGAGGCCAGCTGGAGAAGGAGAATCACACTTCAACGTGGTGGACCTCGACAATCCCCTCTGAAAACGGTTTCAGAAGAATGAGTACCCTCATGGCAGACAATTTTGCCTGAAACCGGTATTTGGGAGGAAGACTTAAGGCATTAAAATGGCAACTGATTAATTCCCTGTCTGCATCGAGTCCAAGCAACAACTTTTTTTGAATGTTCTCAAAAAGTTGTGTTCCACTGTGTGGAAAGTATTTGTTTATTCCAAAGCCATTTGTCAAATTGAGTGGGTTTATGTCTCCTTACTATATATACAATGGAAACCTGAGTCCTAACAGTCAGTAGGAATAAACATGAAATCAATATTTCCTTCTCCTGCATCATATGTAGGACAGTGATGTTAATGATAAAACTGTAGGAATCAAGCTTACAAGGAAGGTCACTAGAGACTGCTAATATCCTGTGGCCTCCAAGATGTACAATTGCATAGCTATGAGGCTCCTCTCCTCAAAGCGTCTGCCAATTGCGTCAAATTCAATGGCCCTCTCATCAGAGGGTTCCATGATATGGAAATGAATGTAGTTTTCTTCTTTTGTAAATGTGAACTCTAAATTAAAAGCAAGTGTTGAAAATAAAAATATGCCTAAACGTTAACTGTCTCAAGAATCTGTGTGATAAGGCAAATTATCAATCACAATTTTAGTTTTCAAAACCATAATAAAAATAATAAAAACATAACAAATGTTTAATTGACTTACTTGGGAGATTTGTAAAAAAAAAAAAAAAAAAAAATCAGTGCTTGGGCTACCCCATACTATCTTTAAACTCAGTATTACAGTAAGCAACCCCTATGCCTATAGTATCATCACTGCCAATCTTACCACTTAAAAATCACAGGCCTCTAATGATACCCCAACCAAGGACAATTCATAGAGAGGACCCAAAACCCCTGCTCAGATGTAGCCCATAGACTCAGTCTCCAAGTGGGTCCCTAGTAAGGGGAGCAGAGACTTTCTCTGACATGAACTCAATGGCTGGCTCTCTGATCACCTCCCCCTTGGGAGAGCAGCCTTACCAGGCCACAGAGGAAGACAATGCAGCCAGTCCTGATGAGACTTGATAGGCTAGGGTCAAATAGAAGAGGAGGAGGACCTCCCATATCAGTGGACTAGGGGAGGGACATAGGGGAAGAAGAGGGAGGGAAAATGGGGCTAGGAGGAGACGAGGGAAGGGGCCACAGCTGGGATACAAATTGAATAAATTGTAATAAATGATAATAATTAAAAATTAAAAGAAAATCTCAGGCCCCTATCTTTATTAAAGCAGTATAGCGGCACCCAGAATTCCATAATCAAGAAAGATCATGGCTAGTTGGCTCTGCTGATTTTCTTGTGGAGCTCCTGTCACTTCTAGGTGCTTTTCTCCTTCTCTCCCCTATTCCCCAGGACTTGCTAAGCATCACCTAATGTTTGGCTGTGAGTCTCAGTATCTGTTTTGCTAAGTAGAGTTTCTCAGAGGACAACTCTGACAGGCTCAGCTTAGCAGAGTATCGTTCATAGTGTCAGAAGTTGGTACTCTCCGGTAGGGTGTGTCTTTGGTTGGGTCAAGCATCGGTTGGGTATTCCCTCAACCTCTGCTTTATCTTCTCTATCTTTGTTCCTGCACATCTCCTAGGCAGGCTAAATTTTGGCTCGACATTTTTGTGGGTGGGTTGGTGTTCCCAGATCTTTACTAGAATATTAGTCTAGTTAGAGGATGTCCTCTTCAGTCTCTATGGTCTCCGCTTTTATGAGTCTCTGCTTGAATCTCTATCATATCCTCCCAGGAGCCTACCCTGACTTAGGTCCCCAGCTTGTAACAGAGATGTCCCTGCCCTCAGTTTCTCTTTTCTCTACAGGCCTTCTGTCCTCTCCTCCTTGCTCTCCTCATGTCTGATCTCCACCCTCTTAACTCTCTGTGCCCTCTGAGGTATGTATTCTCAATGCCCACTTTATAAATGAAAAACAATTAAGGGACAACATCCCTTTAAGAGCCTATAGAAAACTGATAGAAACATATCTATTTGGTTTTGGACATAGCTATTTGTTTTGGTATCCTTTCTCTTTCAACAGCATTATTGTTTCTTCCCAAACAAGAAAAAAAAGTGCCCTCACTTTACTTTGAAGCCCATGCTTAAAGCTAAGATTGACTCTGCTTTGTATTGTCTATCGTCCAGGTATTTGTTACCTCACGTGCTAACCGGCTTGGAGCCATGGAAGTGTGGAACTCATATGTCCTTCATGAGACCTTAGAATGATACCCCCTGAATCCACCCGTGGCTATGCACCAAGGCTGCCTATCTCTGCCCTGCTTCCAGTCAATATGCTGGTAGACATATTAGTACCAGGTACTTCCAACTCAGTCTTCCAAGGGACCTCAGTCATTACTCAGGGACCACATTTCATAGTGACAGACAGCTCTTCAGAATTGTGCTGCAGTCTGGAGATCTCCATAGCAACCCTTCCTCCCTCTCAGGGTATCACCATGGTCCTGCTACTAATGCTCTATCACCTTTCTTTCTGTGCAGTCTTTTAAAAATCTTTTTTAAAATATTTAATTTAATTTTTATTTATTATTTATTACAATTTACTCATCCCAGCTGTGGCCCCCTCACTCGTTGCCTCCCAGTCTCCCCACCCTCCCTCTTCTGCCCCTATGCCCCTCCCCTAGACAACTGGTAGAGGAGGTCCTCCTCTCCTTCTGTCTGACCCTAGCGTATCCGTTCTCATCAAGACTGGCTGCATCATCTTCCTCTGAATCCATGCAGTCTGTAATTCATCAAATCCTTTGGCACCTGATTTCATCATAGAGGCTGCTCTTTGGAAGACCTGAGAAGACAGAATACCCCATGCCCTTTCAATCCCCCTTCCTTTCTTCCTTCCTCTCTTTGACCGTTGAGCTCAGTTTCTTGGTTTAAACTTGTGGTCTGGGTTCTCTTCCTCTAGTTTCCATTCCAGTACTGTCTAGACCCACCTCTAATGGGCTGCTGCCTACTCCTTGTGCTTCTAACCATTTTGGCCAGTTGTCTTATGTAAACAAAGGCCGAGAATAATGCACTAATACTGAAGCTCTTTTCACAGCAGCCTGTCTTCTGCAGGGTATAGAGCAGCCTGCATGCAAACAACAGTCACTTTCCTTGGCCCTGGTTCCCTCATCATCTGGCACCTGATTTCCCTTGGCACCTGATTTGCAACTAGCATGAAATCATGCCCTACTGCTTCCTGACTCTGGGATTCTCTTCTGCCTGAAAGTACTCTCTCTGCAAGCTCAGAGGCACAGAATTTCCCATGCTTTTATTTACTCCCATTGTCATGTAGTATTGTTTCTGTGGAGGTTTGTTTTTTTTAAGTTTGGATGGTGACACTCAATGATTCTTTTTCTTATTTATTCTGATGAACCTGATTATCATTGGATAGATGTATCCCTTGGAAACAAGCAAAGATGTGCAGAAAGATTCATATGCATAATGCCCAGTATTTGTTTGTTTGTTGCAATGATAAAAATGCAAATCAACCTAAAAGGTTCATGAAAATGGATTAGCTGAAACAAGTAATCATGCCATTCATAGGTGAAAATACATGCAGTGGTTAAATGCAGAGCTTAAAAATATCTTAGTATATACTGCTTACAGCAGTGGTTGGCAACCTGTGGGTTGCCATATCAGAAATTTGCATCACAATATATTTAGCATACAATATATTAAATATATAATATATAATTATGTATTTTATATATTATGGCTGAAGAAAAATTCTCACCATCAAATTAGAAGATAGATAGATAGATAGATAGATAGATAGATAGATAGATAGATAAGTAGCTAGCTTGCTAGATAGACAGAGATATCCTTAAGCATTCTCAGACCAAACAATATATCATGACATTGCCCAAAGGGTTGAGATGAGGTGAAAAGACTTTAGATTTTACAATATTACTAAGATTCAGAAAACATATACACACAAACAAATAACTGTTCAATAACACCCAAAAAAACAACAGAAATGTGTTTTACAGTTGAAAACAAATTGTTTTGTTAAATTTTAGGCTTACAAAACTGTAATTGATGTTAGGAAATACATTTACAAGTAACTATATATGGACATTGCATTTAATTGTAAGTGCATATTTCTTGAGAATAAAATGCTATTGTTTCATATGATCACAATTAGGAGAAGTTATGTTTAAAAACCCATTTCCGAATGCTCACAAAAAATCACTTTAAGATATTTTCATTTTTGCAGTAGACTATTTTCTCTCTTACTTGGAGCAATCTCAAGCTACTGTTTGGACTTTACCTTCCCATTTTTTATGATTGACAAAAGCCGAGCTCTTCCGTTCTCAAAGTAATAAAACGGGATCAATAAAGCAAATTCCTCACAGTACAGTAATTGCTCTAAGGCTCCCGGTAGCTTTTTACATGTTTTGATCCAATTTAATCGCATCAGCTAACAAGGTGTATTTCAAAGATTCTCAAAAATAAATGTTAGGTTAGAAGGAAGTGGGAATTTTCCAGGCCACGGCTCCTGAACAGTACTTTGGGCCATCCTTGGGGGGTGGGATGGGGAGGGGATACCTGGATTCTCTCTTGTTTCTACAAAATGGCATAGAAATGCATTGTCTTGAATACGTTTTATTTTCCGGTTCCTCTTATTATTAAAGCAGACTTAGCTAATATTCTAGAATGTTCTCAGAATTAGCCCAGAAGCTCACTGCAATCACATGCAGAAGGCAGCTGCCTTCTGTCAGAGCTGGAAAGCAAGATAGATTTGAAAACCCTTTGAATGTGGCCAAGGCCATGCATGCCGGGAAGCCACTCCCGGATGTGCTATGCTAGCAACCAGAGCAGGCTCTGAGAGTGCGGGTTAACTAGTAGGACACAGCGAGCGCTTCCGCCTTCTCCCTTTCTTCTCCTCTCTACTATGGAAAATCACACTGAACACGCAATAAAGATCAGTTTTACCGTTACTTCCCCCTAAAATTTTTGCTGATATGCTTGATCTGCTTCATTTGATCTTCTTACAAATCACACACGGTTTTATATCTGTTAAAAATATATAAGGATACTGGTTTCATATTTAGTTGACATTTGTGAGCTGTTCAAACTAAAGGCAGAGATTGAAGCAATGGGGAGAGTTTTTCGTGTCTTGAAGACTTGAGATTTCAGAAGCTTAAGGAGACCCTTTTATAGTTTTCCTTAGAAAATAATTTTGCATTTCACTGAAAATAAATTACCAATAAGTAAATGTCTAGTGTTTGCCTACCTCTATGGTGTTGTTAAACCAGTCCTCACTATGTATGTCACATGGCCCATGAACTCATAAATCCTCCTGCTTTACTTCCTTGGTGATGGATAGGCTACAGCTGTGTGCTACCTTTTTTTTTTTCCAAGGTGGCTGTCCTAGTTCCTTGCTCTCACTGTGATAAACTACTCTGACAGAAGCTAGTTAAGGGAGAAGGGTTTATTTTATCTCACCATCCCAGATTGTAGCCCATCACTGTGGATCTTGCAGCAGCCAGTCACATCACACCTACAGGCAAGAGCAGAGAGACAACGCACCCCAGTCACTTTCTCCATTCTGACACAAGCAAGACCCAAACCCAGGGGATGGTGCTGCCCACTTTAAGCTGTGTCTTCCCAAAACCCAGCAGTCCTCCAAGGACATGCCAAACTGACGTGATCTCAACAACTTTCTCACAGGTGATGACAATTTGTGTCAAGCTGACATTTAAACTAACCATCACTTTGGCTTTAAAAACAGTAGGTACATATCTTTAATCCCAGCTTCAGGAGGCAGATGCAGGTAGATCTCTGTGAGTTTGAAGCCAGCCTATTCTACAGAACTAGTCCCAGTACAGCCAGGACTACACACACACACACACACACACACACACACACGCACACACACATTCTGTCTTGGAAAACAAAAACAAACAAAGCAATAACACACTCATAACAAATATATTTTATGGTCTTTTTTCTTTAGGAATGAGACATGGAGAAACAACTAGTTCTATTGAGTTACACTTTTCATGTGACACTATTATGATTTGAATACAAATGACTGCGTCTTCTGGGTTCACGTGTTAAGAAATGGTGAGACTTTTAAGAGGTGGTGCATAGCAAGAGGTCTTCAATCACCATGCCGGCTGACATGATCAGCCTAAGTTTCTTGGGATGCCAAACAAATCTCACTTTCACTTGCTGCTTTACCGTGAAGTCTCTGACCCCATGACACTCCTGTCATGACACTCTCTGCAGGAGATGATGTGGCTAGAAAAGACCTCAACAGAGCCTTTCTGTTTAGATTCTCATCTTTCAATTTTTGAACTAAATTTGTTTTCTAAGGAGTCAGTTTTCCTTAGACTCAGATCTGGTATTTCATTATAGAAATTGCAAACATACTAATTCTCCTAATACATCACGGACTAATCTATCATTGAATAAAATAAATATTGCTGAATAGCCATTTAAAACACCAGGAAAATACTCTTCTGATATTTCACATTATTGTTTTCAAGTCAGTTTTTCAGATTTCCCTTCTGCCCACCCCCACTGTGGATGTACACACCCTTACTGACAGACAAATATGACAAAATGATATTAAATTAGAAAAAAGTGAGCTAGGGAGATGGCTCAGTAGGTAAGGGCGTTTTCTGTTAAAACCTTGATGATCTGAGTTCAATTCCAAGGACCTGCATAGTGGAAGCAAAAGCCAAATCTCCAAGCTGATTTCTGACCTCTACACATGCTATGGCACATATGCTCACGTGTGTGTGCGCACACACACACACACACACACACACACCACCAGCACATACACATACAACATGGAGACATGCATGAATGTAACATTTTTTTTAATGAAAAAAAAATAAGAAAAGACAAAAATGTTTAGGAAAGGAGAGGAACAAAGAGCAGGGGCCATCAAGTGTACCTGATTACCTTGGTCTAATTTCATGAAACGGCACCCTATTACCTGCTGTTCTTGAGGGAGAAAAATCAAGAGAGGAAAATTGGTGAGAACTCCTAGGAGACTCTCATTGAGGTAATAACACATTATCCTTCTCTTCCAATATTCTGTGGCTGCTGAGAAATAACCGGTGGATCTTGGCTTGGTTCTTTATACTGTAATTTTCTCAGCAGGAGCAAGACTGCTTGCTTTTATCTGCAGTGGTCTCTTCCCCTGCAGACATGCTGGCTACATTACAGGTCTGCTCGTCAGCCCTGGGCTCCCTCATTGTAGAACGCTCCCCCGTTATAATTTCTGCTTCCTGTCTTTAATGGTCCAGCTGAGACTGACTCACCAGGAAGCATGACACAGTATTTAAACAGCTCAGCTGAACTGCCCCGTGTCTTGCTGACCTCTACCATGCCCCGGAATATGAAATGACAATAAAATTTATCTGATGACAGAAATATATTTTCTGTAGGAGCAGAAATGTTTTCATTGATCTGATACAACTAATTCATTAAATAGGGGAGGAAAGATGTAGATTTAGTTTTCCTATACTTATCTAGCTTCGGCTCAGATCAAAAAAATGCCACAAACCCAAATTGGAAATATTTTTGTTCAGTCAAAACAGAATTGTGATCCCATGCAATTACTTATACAGAACATACTGTACATTTACAAAGTCATGTTAGACAGTGTTTAGACATGGATTTCCATTAAAGACTTCATTTTCTATCGCTGCTGTAACTATTAACCATCAACATAGTAGCTTAAAATTGTCTTTCAGTTCTAGAAATCAGCAGAGCAACCATAGCCTCACAAGGCTAGACTCAAAATGTCTACAGAACCTTATCTGTGTTGCTCTATGTAACCTCCAGGGGCCTTTTCCAGCTTAGAAAATGCCATGGGCAATACGGTCAATTGACAGGACCTCCTGTCAATCACTGAGATTAGCCTGTAGACATATTTGTGAGATGATTAGGTTAGGCTAGTCTCTAGGCATGTTGGTGAGGGGTTATCTCGATTGCCTTAATTGAGGTATGATGACACACATGTTGTGGGCAACTCCACCCTCTGGATAGGATGCTGGATAGTATAAATGGAGATAGGAAGCTGAGCGGCACACATTCATCACCGTCTGCTTCCTGGTTGTGGAAGCAGTTTAACCCAGCTGCTTCAAACTCCCGCTGCTTTGACTCCCCTGCTGTGACGAGGGTACCTTTGAACTGTGGGCCAGGATAAACCCTTTCTATCTAAGTTACTTTTGTCAGAGCATTTTATCACAGCAACAGGAAGGAGACCCAAGAAGGCTCGCTCTTTGCCTCTTGACTCACTTCTGTCTTCATGGCATCTTCTCACTTGTCTTCCCTGGTCACATTTCCATCTGACTTCAACAAGAAAAAAATTTCTGCCTTTAAAGACTTACATGTAATTATGTTGAACTAATTCAAAATAATCTCTCCATTACAAGGTTTTAGACCTTAGTCATATCTTGAAACCCCCTTTTGACACATAAGCTAACATCTTTGGGTTTCCATAATTAGGATTTGGACATCTGTAGAGGTCATTATTCCACCTTTCAGAGAAATGTGGTAGGATGTGGCTAGAGACTTATCTTCATACTAAATAGTACTGGAAGCTCCAATTTCTTTGAAATTATTAACATTTCAATAAAAGTAAAAAGGAAAGTATATGTAATTTTCTCATCTCATTTTACCATTTCAAATACAAGAATTATAGTTAGTCACTTATTACTTGATCTTGAAAAATAAAAATATTATAATGACTTTGTTTCATTCATACTTATTACAATTCACTTAAAACAATTGCTTCATTTATGCATCTTATTCCCATAAGCCCATCTGTTAGGAAGTAAATGGTCTGCGTGGCTAAAGCTTCACTCAGAAGCCATTGGTTGGTAAATGAAAATTCCAGGGACAGATGCAAGATGCCAGCCTATGAACTGACAGTCAGAGGTTCTTACGAGCTAATACATTCAAAGTTTAGACTCTCTTATTCACTGACCTCAACAATCAAATAAAACAAAACCTACAGCTGTGGACAATCCTCTCATACTGTCTCCAGTGCAACAGATTTAGAGTTTTATATTTTACATAAGATAGACCCAATGTTTTTTATTATCCACATACTAGAAAATGCATGTTTGTTTTTAATTTTTTTTCCTTTTATTCCCTTTTTTCGTAGCCTTGGCTGTCCTGATTCTCTTTGTAGACCAGGCTGGTTTTGAACTGCTTCTGCCTGGGAGTGCTAGAATTAAAAGTCTGCACCATCATGACCAGCTTGGAAATGCATGTTTTTGGTATCTATGCCAAATTCAAGGTTTGAAAAAGACTTGAACAAACATGGCAAAGAGGGATGCAAGGGGTAAGAGGGAGATAAAAGAAGTTAGATGAATTGGACAATGCATTATATGCATGTGTGGAACAGCAAAAAGGCATAATTAATAAAAATAAATTTAAAAAAGAATGCACTCAGACCAATGCAATTCAAAACATATTTCTCCTCACCAATTACAAGAAAAGAGAATCAATCCCATTTTCTTGTCAAACAAACCAACTTTGTAAATTAAAAAAAAACAAAACAAACAAACCCTAGAGTGAATTTGATTCCTAGACACCTAGCTGACAAGAAGAGTCCTTTTGAACAGATATGTAACTGCTTCACAGGGTCTTGGGAAATTTGAGATATGAGAGTTAATAAGTTATACCTTAGCTAGTCTACATTCAGATTCCCAGACCACAGAAACACAACTCTGAAGCACCAATTTTTAAAAAATGCTGTGTGTGATCATTTATCACTCAGACATAGATAATAAATGGAGCCTGTAAGACTTTATTGATCAGCGTGACTGTGCATCTGCTTCTTTCTTACCTCTAATCTGCAGAGTGTAGCACTGTAACTAAGACACAGCAGAGGCTGATGAATAAAGCAAAAGTGGGCAGGTTGCAGTTAGATCATGGCATGTAAAAGTGTAGCTGGAGAAGTATGGCTGAAATCTGTGATGTCATCTGGAAATGACACCACCCTGGAATGTGACATCAGATGTTTGGACATGGAGCCTGAGCTGCAGGATATGCTTTCCTGAGGCCAGAGGGTTCAAGCGTGGAGAATATGGGAAAATTGCAAGTGGGTAAAAGAACTATGGAGGATCTCTTAAAGCTGAGGTTGAGGAGACAGTGGAAAGGCACTATCCAAGACAAATAAAGAGTCTAGGCACAGAGAAGGTGAGCCAATCAGTTAGGTTCTAGCTGTGGTGACCAACTATCTGACAAGACACATCTCTCAGGAAGAAAGATTTTTCTCGGCTTATGGTTGAAGGGACACCATCAGTGACGTCAGGGAAGTCTCAGCAGCATGGCCAAGTGGGCTGGCTACACTGCATCCACAGTCAGGAAGCAGAGACAGGGCCAACGGTGGGATGACCTGTCAAATCTCGAGATTCATGCTCAAAGACTCACTTCCTCCAACAAGACTATTCATGCAACAGATGCCACAACCTTCCAAAGCAGCACCACCGGCTGGGGGTCACGTATAGAGTAGATAAGCTTTCTTTGGGCCAGTTCTCCTTCCAACCTCAGCAGTGAGGATGATGTAGGGTATATTATGAAGCAAGCACATACAGCGGTGCAAAGGTTGTCAGGGCCTGAGCATTAAGAGAGCGAGACTTAAGTGGTACCAGAAGGACAGCATCATTTGCCGCCTGCCTCGCTGGATGAGACAGCACAACAGGCTTCAGCTGCAGAAACCAGCTATGCTATGTGTCACAGGGGACTTCAGGTACTGATGGCTACTTCCTGTTGTGAGCTGTCCTTTAAGAACATGAGTCAGCATGTGACTAGTTCCCCCTTCCTGACTGTTTCTGTCTCAGTAGAGCATAAATCACCTGCAAAATCTTCTTTCTTTTGTTTCCTTTCTATCCTCTCTAACTATCACCTACCATCTCCCTCTGTTCCCAACACAAGGTTTCCTGTTTCTCAAACACACTGTCTTTGGAAACCTCCAAAGTGTCTACTCTGACCCCAGAGGACACTCTGGCCCCAGAAAAGCACATCCATAACTCTCTCCCCTTTATCAACTGTTTGCCATCTTCTCAAAACGGTGAATCTGGACTACCTTACTGAATATTGTTACTACCCCATCCCTGCATTTCCTGTGGCTCCTGGCTTTCTATTTGCTATAGTCATTGATTGTATTGACTGTCAAGATAGTCAATTAAAAAAAATAAATTTTATGAAGTCAGGGTTCATTTTTTTATAATGTTTGATCTTATCTTGCTTTGTTCTCAGATGTCTCCAAGTTGCCTGGTATATTGTAAACTAATAAGAGTAAGATAGAGTAGAGTATAATAGGACAAAGAGAAGAAAAATGGAGCATTACTAAAGAGAAAAACAATGCCCCATACATCATGTCTAAGGGAACCATGACCACCAAAAAGACCTTGTTACTTCAAATGCAGATCAGTTGCCTCTAGCTGACCCCGTGCAAGGCCCTATTCCCAGAAAGAAGGACAAGGCTGCATCAGTGGGTTGAAAGTATGAAAATGGCAAAGCTGTCAGGTGAGCAGGCAGATCCCTCTGTGTAAAAGGTGCCTCTTGGCCGAGGCTTCCTTAACTCTTCTCAAAGCACTGACTGGGAAGGAGGGAGCTCAGACAGGGGGTGGGTGACCTTTCTTCATGTTGCTTTCCTAAAGCACCCCAGAGCCCACTGGAAGGGGCAACCACAAAGCATGACATCAAGCTCGGTCAGGTATTCCCCCTCTTAATTGCCTTACTGCTACATCTTCGCAGGTGCTTAAAGGGATACTTTAAAGGATGGGTCTGAATGAGCTTCTGCCTAGCACCATGAGCTCTGGGGAAAACAGAAGGCTTTTGCTATTGCATCTGTTTTTCACTCCCAGTTTCAGTTGACTAGGTACTTGTTGACATCAAATAATGGTCACTTTGTTCAGGATTTTCACGTGTTTTTCTCTCTCCTACAGGGCCCCTTGTCCTAGTTTCTTTTCTATTGTTATGATAAAATATCCTGACCAAAAGAAGGAAAGGGTTTTTTTTTGTTTTGTTTTGTTTTGCTTTTTGAGTTATAATTCCATGTAACAGTCTTTTCTAGTTTGCTTTCTGTTTCTGTGAAAGCACCATAACCAAAAGCAACTGAGGGAGGAATGGGTTGATTTCATCCTACAGGAAGATCACGGTCCATCCTTGAGGGAAGACAAGGCAGGAACTCAATGCAGGAGCTTGAATCAGACATGAGAGAGGAGCTGCTTACTGGTTTGCTCTTCCTGGATTGTTCATCCATCTTGTTATATAGCCCAGGCCCAGCTACCTACGAGTGCCATCACCTCCAAGTAGACTAGGCCATAAAACATCAACTGGCAATTAAGAAAATGCCCCCATAGACATGGCCAAGGGCCAGTCTGATTTAGACAATTTTCAAGTCATTGCTTCTTCTTTCTAAGTGATTCTAGGTATGTGTCAAGTTGACAGCTGAAGCCAACTATGACACAGTCCATCGTTTCATGGAAGTCAGGGCAAGAACTCAAGCAGCTAGTCATAATACAACCACAGTCAATAGAAGAGAGAAATGATTGCACCCATGTGTCCTTGTTACCCAGGCTCAGCTAGCTTCCTTACTCATAGAGTTCAGGACAGAGCCAATGAAATGGTGTTTCCCACAGTCAGCAGCATGTGTCTTCTATCCTGTCTCAGTTAACAAACAAGACAAACCCCCACAATCATGTTGAAGCACAACACAGTCTAGCCAATCCCTCACTCATGCTCTCTTTCCAAGTGACTCAATGTTGTGGCAAGTAGGCTTGTAAAGCTAACCATGAAGTAGCTCCTTGATAGACCAATCACTTAGTGTGTTCAAGTCCTGTATTTTAATTCCTAACACCACATACAGACACTAAATCTATAAATAAAAGTACACCTATAAAACCAACCAGGGAAAGTACCCTTCTCTTACTGCACTTCAGAGATAGGGTCAGTCAGCTTTGGGTCTCATTTGAAGACTTAACCATGGGAAGATCCACTTCTATGATTACTGAGGAGGTGATGGTGGGAATAAATTCTCTGAAAGACATTCCACTGAGGAACTCAGTTCTTTCAGGATAAGATTATCCATAGGGTGAGTCACCATGAAGCAGCTGTCCATCAAAACCAGCAAAGGGAAGAATTTCTGAACAGAACAGAAGTCTCAACCAGAGGCAGCAAGTCACAGCCATGTGCGTGACAACCACAGCCTCTGCCATGCTTTATTGTTTAAAAGAGGGTCATATGATCATGTTTCACTCAAAAAGAAGAGATTGGAGCAGACATACCAGGAATCAGCGGCCCCTTCCAAGGTCTGTCCCTCCCAAAGTCTGTTGGTACAGGCCAACACCACTCTTCAGTGGCATGGAAGGGCGAAACTAAATGTGACAAGACACATGATGAAGAGCTTATAGCACTACAGTATTTTCTCATGAGGGAGATGAACTACATAAATTAGGAAAAGTGTTTTTTTTTTCCTTTCTCTCAATTGTTATTTTCTTCTTTTTGTTTTAAAAAGAGGCAATTGAATGAAGAGAGGAACCCGGAGGCGGATCTACGTGGTTGTTCTTTAAATTACATATTATCTCCCTTCCTCTCTACCTCTGAGTCACTCATTTATATCACCAGGTTATTTGAGGAACAAGGCTATGGAGAACGTTCTATTTCTCCTCTGACCAGCTCCCTGTAGAAATGTGCACAGCGTCCCTTATCTCTCAGCAGAAAGGAACAGTGCTTTCAAGAGAACAAGACAGCATCATCTCCAGCATTCTCATCTGGAAAAACATCACCTTGATGCTAACAAAGCAGAAAGGGCTTTAAATGGAACACAGCCTCGAAAATCCTTGAAAGAAAAACAGTGCACACCCACATATGGCTTTTCAACACTTGTAGAAAAGAATTAACTAAATCCTGAGTTGAAAGTCCTACACAAATTTCACAGCCCAGGCTGCTAATACTGCATCCAATTTTTTTGTTGTTTGTTTTTTTGTTTGTTTGTTTGTTTGTTTTTCCCCTCCGGTATTATCTTTATATTAACGTCTTTGATCCATATGCAGTTGAGTTTTGTGTAGGCTGGAAAATAAAGATCTTGTTTCTTCTTTTAGAAGTTGACATCCAATATTCCAAGCATCCTTTGTTGAATAGTGTGTCTTTTCTTTAGTGTGTATTTTTTTCTTTTTTGGCAACTTTGTCAAAAACCAGGTAGCTATAGTTGCATAGACATGTATATTTATTATTTATTCTATTTCATTGGCCTACAGGTTTGCTGTATGCCAGTACTTGTACTGTTTTTGTTGTTATTTTTTAATTAAATTTTTATTTTTTTATATATTAATTACAGTTTATTCATTTTGTATCCCAGCTGTAACCCCCTCCATCATTCTCTCCCCATCCCACCCTCCCCCCTCATCTCCTCCCATGCCCCTCTCCAAGTCCACTGATAGGGGAGGTCCTCCTCCCCTTCCATCTGACCCTAGCTTATCAGGTCTGATCAGGACTGTTTGCATTGTCTTCCTCTGTGGCCTGGCAAGGCTGTTCCCTCCTCAGGGGGAGGTGATCAAAGAGCCAGCAGCTGAGTTCACATCAGAGACAGTTTTATTGCTGTGGCTCTGTAGTATAATTTGAAATCTGGAATGGTGATTTCTTCAGCAGTATTCCTTTTGTTCAGAATATTGGCTATTTTTGGTCTTCGTACCGTCACAGCAATGAATAAGTAACATCTCTCAGTTAATTCATTTCTCTGAGATGAAGAATTTGGAATATATGAATTTATATGCACCCATACAAAACATAGTACTTTGCAAATAAAAATAAAAATCACTTTCTTGAGAACAGGGTACTTCATAATGGGAAGCCTAATTTCTCCTTTAAAATGTTTTGTGATCCCTCATGTGTTTAACTGTCATAGTGATGTTTATTTCCTCCTTTGATCTATGAAATATGTTTATCTTTGTATTCAATCTAAGATATTCCTTTCAGTATCTTCTGTATATATGTATACATTGTTTATTAATTATGTTAATTAATATAAGTATATATTGCTTATTGATCATGAATTTCTTTAGGCTGCATATATATATATACATACATACACATTGCTTCTTTAGTTATGATAGGTAGTTTTGTTGGATTGGTAGCTGCGGATTTTCAAAAATTTTAATACATCTTTCTAAACCCTTCCGGGCTTTAAATTTTCTCTTGAATAACCAGCTCTTATTCTGGTTGGTATAGCATTATATGTAAATTATCCCCCTTCTCTTGCAAATATCAGTACCTTTTCTTTGTTCAGTAATGGTTGCATTTAACTTTCTTTTCTGGTCTTATTTATTTTGAGTTCTTTATGTCGCTTATATTACCTGTATTGGCATCTCTTTCTCTAGATTTGGGGAATTTTCTTCTACGATTTTATTAAATACATTTCCTATATCTTTGTAAATATATTTCCTGTATCTTTCCTGCTGGGTTCATTATTTATTTGGGTTTCTTAGTGGTATCCCAAAACTCTTCTCTGAGCTGTTCAATTCAGGTTAAAGGTTGGAGACTAACATCCCACACAATCAAAATCAGTACTGTGAGTCTGATGAGGACTCCCCACTCTCTGGGAAAAATGTGAACGCTCTGGTCGCTGCTTATATCACACCGTATTTACTTCTGTATTTTGTACGATGTTTCAGATAACTGAAGAAGATGACAATTAACTCACACGAAAGAATTTATGGCATAGCATGCAAAGCGGCAGTAAGAAACATTTGGTTTCATCTGAAGAGTCTCAATGAGGAACTGTCTAGATCAGAATGGCTTGTGAACATTTCTATGGGTGACTGTCTTTGTTACAAATATTAATTGAGGTGGGAAGGTCCAGCCTGCTGTGAGCAGCATCATTTCATGGGTTGGGTCCTGAACTGTATAGAAGCAGTAAGCAGAGCAAGTAAGTGAGAGAGATGGGGTCTTAGGTAACCATACTATTGGAATTTCAGATAAGTGCTTCAAAAATATGAATCATGTATTCATGGAAGTAAATGGGTCATTGAAAAACAAACATGAAATCATAAATAATTTCAAAAATATTAGTCTATTAGTCACAAGCAAAAATAAATCTGTTTTCCCTCATTTTCTTCAGTCAAGGTTATCTTGTCATGGCAACAGAAAGAGTAACCAACATGTCATGCATTGTTAATCTGCAAAGCCCTTTATTTAAACCCACAAAGAAACAAATGAATCTGTGATGAAAGAATTCAAGTGGTGTTGAAGTATGGGACATAGGGAGACATGGAATATGAAAGTCTCCATGTTCTATCCATGCTCCACCCTGACCTGCTCATTACATGGTCTGTGCATTTGTAATAGGTCACTGCACTCCAAAGTTGAGACTGAACTTCGCTGTTCCACCCAGTGATCCCATAAGAAAAAACGGGGTTACGGTGGGGGGAGGCTGTAGGCTGAGATTTTTCACCAAACCTACTTTATTTAGGGTTCTTAAATACCTTTACTTCCCCTCCAACCCCCCCCCTCGACCTTAGGTAGGAGATTAGTAAGGAAAGGGCCATAGTCCTCTTATCCTCTAATCCTGCTGCTTATGATCTATGAGTCTTTAGGGGATTACCAAACTCCGTCATCAGGATACCAGCAGTCCAGTCCAAAGGCCAACACCAACCAGCTTCACGGAGTCAGCAAAAGTACAAGATTCAGTTGGGTTGCCCCAAGAGGTTCTGCATAGCAATGTTGATCCAAAAAGCGATGCCTCATTGTGCATAGACCTCTATATATCACCTCTCCTCAGAGTCCACCCACGGACATTCTCAGCTGGCCAAAGTCACCCCCCTCACATTAAGAGCTCACAGCAAAGCATCACATGCCCTCTCACAAGCCAACCTCCAGCAAAATATCATGTGCTCAGATTGCAGCAAAATATCACAGGACAAAACTGAGTCTTCAAGGAAACCAGAAACTTCCACCTCAGGGGGAGAGTCTCATCAACCTAATTTCTCTTATTAAAAATACATTACTTCCTCTTGGCATATTCCATGTGCTCAGGAGCAAGAATTCTAGTTCATTTCTTTGCTCACTGACTGACCCTCAAAGATGAAGAGGCACCAATGAAAAAAGATAAGTGGATTCTGTTTACAGGTAAAAGCATTCAGAAGGTTTATTGACTGCCCTGCCAGTAAACACAGGGACTAAATCAATATGGAAACTATACCAAAATTTATGGAGTAATACCAGCATAATAAAATGTCTTTCAAAGTATTTACAGCCTAGTTGAAGAAATACAATACCCTGAAATATATACAAGAGTTAGAAAACAGCATACAAGCAAATTAATACACTGCTGGGAAACCAGCTTTCTCTCAAATACACCCAACTATAAAATAAAGGTTTCATTACTGAGTCAGCTTACATTTCCTTACTTACTTTCATTTCTAGGAAGAAATAAAAACTAACTGTGATGAACTTGTTAAAAATCCAAGCATATTTTTATTTTCAAAATGATTTTTTTTTCAAGATCATGATTGTAAACAACTTTCTTTTCTTTCTGAGTCAAAAAAATGTGTAAATGCAAACCAACCACGTGAAATTTAAATCATTAATCAGAGAAGAAACTGGCTTTATTGTTCATAGAAAGAAAGGATGGAATTCCACTTTCCTTTTAAAAATTTTAGAAGTGGGATGTAGGTGTTGAGATCAGGCTATGTCCTGCTGTCAGTTTGAATTAGTATATTTCCATTAGGCTTGATGTTTGAGTGCTTGCTTTCCAGTTGGTGACTCTGCTTGGGCAAGTTTTAGACCTGTTTTAGTCCTAGCTGGAGAGAACATATCACTGTGGGCAGGCTCTGAGGTTTCAAAAACATACACCATTCTCAGATTTCCCTTTCTGCTTCATGCTTGCAGTTAAGATGTAAACTCAGCTTGCTGTGCCAGCCACCATGCCTGCCTGCTGTGACTCTTCTTCTCCAATGGTGATAGACTCTTATTCCTCTGGACCCATAAGCTGAAATAAACCCATCCTTCTATAAAACTGCCTTGGTGGTAGAGTTCTATTACAGCAATGGAAAGTAAATAATGCATTCCATATTGCGCATGACAATGTTTTATTCAGGCTCCGCCTTGCTGTACAATTCCAGTTTTCAGGCAGCTTTTGGCTCCATCTTGAGGGTAGAGAATGATTGATCATGGGATGGACCCACAAATGCCACCATCTCTCTGATTCCACCCATTCAACACAAGCTGATAAATTACTTATTTCTCATAGTCGAAAGCATGACATCTGGGTGAACTGAGACTGTAGGAGTACATGTACATATTAAAACTGTATCAGAGAAACCAGGCCCAGAGACATACTGGGCCCAGCAGACTGAGAAAAGAGTGTAACTTCTTCACCGGGCTACAACAAAACAGTGGAGACCTGAAACTCTAATGTCACAGCCTACCACAGACCCATCATCTGATACCTGGTAAGAAGTGACAAGCAGGTGAGTCCCATCTGTCCCTGGAACCTCAGTTCAGCTCCATTCATTACTGTTTCCACAGCCCACTCAACTTCCATCTTCCTGTCCGCTTTGTGGACTTGTGTCCTGGATCTTGTGTGGACCTTTATCTGTCCTTCTGGTCTGACAGTGCTTCCCTTCCACCTTGAAGATGGACTGAACTCTGCAGCTTTGCTCTCAACTCTGAATCTCCCCCCAATCTCGACAGCAGCGGTCTTATCGACACAGAATCTATTTCAATTTCTATCTGCCCACTTCTGAAACCTCTTGAATGTTCCTGTAATCTCTTGAACTTGTACTTAGTCTGTAAACCACAAACACACATGCAAGCATGTTCACTGTGTGTTGTATTAAATAAGAGATAATATTAACAATTAAGATCAGAATAAAGGAGCCTGCATCCAACTCAGCCACATTACCAAGGTCACCAGGATTATTTGAAAATTACTGCCACTAAAACTGCTGTAATTTGTGAAGACACTGCCTGTGTGACCGAGAACTAGAGGCTGACAGCCCAGAGACCTAGGATGGAACCAAATATGACCAGAAAAAAAAAGGCAATGAAATAATTCCTAATGATACTCTGATATACTAATAGACCAGAGCCTAGCCTAACTATAATCAGAGAGGCTTCACCCAGCAACTGATGGAAACATAAATAGACCAAAACCAAATATTTGGCAGAGCTCAGGAATCCCAAAGATAGGGAAGATTGATTGTAGGAGCCAGAGAAGTCAAGGACCCCACAAGAAAACCCACAGAATCAAATAACTTTGGCTGATAAGGGCTCACAGAGACTGAAACAACGACCAGGGAGTCTGCATTGGTCTGACCCTCTGCATATATGTTATGGTTGTGCAACTTTGTCTTCTTGCAGGACTCCTAACTGTAGGGGTGGAGGGTTGTCTATGGCTCTTTGGCCTGCTCTTGGGACTCTTCCTCCTACTGGGTTGATTCCTTCAGTCTTAGTCTTTTATTGAAACTTGATATGCTATGTTTGTTTGATATCCCTGGGAGGCCTGCCCTTTACTGAAGGGAAATGGAGGAGGAGTAGATTGAGGAGAGAGTTGAGACTGATGTGGAAGGAGAGACTGGAGGAGAGAACAAAGGGGAAACTGTGGTTGGGATATAATATATGTGAAAATAAATTTAAAAATTAAAAATTAAGAAAAAGGACATGAGTGTTTATTTGTTTCTGGCATGGCACAATCCTAACAGTGGGATGATTAGAATCAAGCTTAAGAAAGAACTTCACAAACACACTTTTCTGTTTATCTTTGCTGAGCATTCCTTCTCTGAGGAGATATAAATCTTTATCCCTTCCTGGTCCCAACCACAGAGCAAAATACAATGGCACCAAAGTGGGGAACAAATGAGCTATTAGGTTCGTTTACAGAGCATGAGTGAAGGGTGCTTATAGGGGCATAGGCAACCCTTAAGCTGCGTTTCCTCAGTCTGTACACTCTAGCATCTCCCAAGAACCCATGCTATATGAAATTAGGCAGAATTGCATTCAAATTGCTAAAGATACAAGAAAGAGTAGTCATGATCTTCGGTGATGATTCAATGATGTCCTTACCACCTCCTTTTGTGAGTGAAGGTCAAGTCAACAGACCTGATTGTGATGTTTGCTCTGATGAAGTTGGTGGCTTTCTTCTTAGGAGAGAGTGTGCTACAACACTTAGCCTAGCCATATATCCTGGCTGGCTACCTCAGCTCTGGTTAACTCTTGTACCAAAGTCCTGTTGTGTAAAGCACCCATCAATGACGTTTCAGGCTGCATTGCAATGAGCTTTGATGAATTTAGAATGCTTTCAGTTTGTAGCTGTGACTACAGTCTTGTCTGGCGGTAAAAAGATGCTCATTTGAACACGTGGTTAACTATAAAAGCCAACCAATGACCCCACATCTCTCCTTCCTTCTCCCACCCAGGCAAAACACAGCTGGGATCTGCCACACAGGGGTACTCTTTGTTGCAACCAGGCAGGCTCAGAGAACATGAACTAGAAAAAGGGCCACGTGGGGAAGCCAGTTGTCACTGTCTCTACCAGCTACTGGGCATGGCAGCCAGTTAAGATACAGCCCACACGGTGCAGAAAAGTACTAGACTTCCAGTTAGCACCAGGCAGTGCAGGGAAATGAGGCTTGAACAAACACTAAAATTTTAAGATAGAGGCAGAACACTCCTCCCAGAGAGCGCACATGGCATTCTAATTGCACTTTTATGCTGGCTTTGCTTGATGCTTTATGGTAGAAACCAGTGTGGCTGAGATATGCCCCTCATTTATTTTATTGGTTGATTTTCTTTTTCCTTTTGCATTATGCCCATTCAACAGTAATGAGCTTTCAAAAAAAAAAAAAAAACATATGTAACGAATTAAACTTAATTTCATTTTATATGAAAGTTCATAACGATGGAGAGATTAAAAGAAAAGAGAAAGAGAAAGGAAGGAATAAAAGTCCTATGATGAATATGTAACTTGCACAAGATGCTTTTCAAACATCACCAGCTGCCCTAAGAACAGCTTCACATAGCAACTTCAAGACTCAAATCTATCAAGAATATGTCACCAGCTACTTTATAGCATTTACCCAAGTTGAATGCTCCAAAATGATGATCAAGTAAATGCATTTTCCGAGCTGGAATCCATCACTCCAGGAAGCATGACTTCATTTCAATGCATTTCAACGAGAGAACTTTCTCAGTTAATGTCACTTTTATTTTTTTAACCAGATTTTCTTTGCATGTTAAAGAAGAGGGTAGCGAAGTGATAGCTGCTAATGTGATGGCTCCATTAACTGCATAGCCCGGAACACTGTGAGGTGAAGCTGTGTTCATCACTGTCAATGGAGGCTTCAAATGGAAAACTAATGGCGTTGGTTCCAATAATGTTGGAATTTTCTTTTCATCTAAGTCACGGAATCAGAGTAAGAGTTTTTAAAGAAGACTCAAAGATAAAGAAGCCAGCGCTATTGTGACTATTATCGCAAATTCAATTTAAAAATCCAGCGTTGGAGGAAATTTTCATGTACGTTTTCCCTGCAGTGATAATGTGCGGCAATTTTAGTGGAGCAGTGTAAGAAGTGGTGGTAAGGAATGATATTCTTATTAAATTAAGAAATCTGTGGAGCAAAAATGTGCTGGAGGTTGGTGGTGTGGGGCACAGAAACCTTAGCTGCATGCAAATAAGCTGCAGTACTCTACCCAGGAGCAGAAGAATATCCAAATTTTCCCATATGCACAGTAAGAGCAGCCACCCTCCATATATTTTGCAACATAGATAATCTGAGCCTTAGAACATACTTTTGTTTTACCTCTGAGGGGATGGTTCAGTAGGTGAAGCGTTTGCAGTGCAAGCCTGAGGCTGTGAGTTCGGATGCTCAGGATCCCTGTAAAGGCAGAGTGTGATACTACACATCTGTAAGGGTATCACTGGGAGAAGGAGAAATGGAGGGGCTCACTGGGCCAGCCAGACGAGCCGTAAAGGTCAGCTTCGGTAAGAGACCCTGTCTCAAAAAAGTAGGGAGATCAACAGAGCAATCATACCCGGTATCAACCTCTGACTTCCACTAGTGCCCAAATGTCCTGAATATTCTCCCAACATGAACATACATGCATACAACATACAGCTTGGACATACATGCATCATATATACAACATACAGCGTGCGCATGCACGTATACAACATACAACATACACACGCGTGCATTCGACACCCACACAAACAAGTAACTAAAATAAAATACATTTCTTTTAAAAAAAAAAAAACAACAGTAACATGGAAAAAATGTCTTTTTATATTCACCTGAATATTTAAGATGATACTGAGTGTTTTCTTTAAGAAGTACTTAAAATTTAAAAGCCAGTCATAAATATTTACTAAACTCCACAGTGACTGGCACCCTGAAAAACTTACACTTAGACCATTTCCAGAATCAATTAAAACAAAAAAACAATAAAAACCTGGCTACTGGTGTTTGCCCCGATAAAATTAAGGGAGAACTGAATAAGTTAGATAGGCAATGATTGGCCATGCTCTGTCATACAGCAGTTGTAGGAAGGATTTAATGTAGTGACTTTTTCATTTTCTTTTTTTAATATAATTTTTTATTTGTTACAATTTATTCACTTTGTATCCCAACTGTAGCTCCACCCTCGTCCCGTCCCAATCCCACCCTCTCTCCCTCCCTCATCTCCTCTCATGCCCCTTCTCCAGTCCACTGATAGTGGAGGACCTCCTCCCCTTCCATCTGACCCTATCCTATCAGGTTTCATCAGGACTGTCCTTCCTATTCTTCCTCTGTGGCCTAGTCAGGCTGCTCCCCCCTCAGGGAGAGGTGATCAAAGAACCAGCCACTGAGTTCATGTCAGAGACAGCCCCTGCTCCCCTTTTAGGGAGACCATTTGGAGACTGAGCTGCCATGGGCTACCTCTGTGCAAAGAGTCCAGATTATCTCATTAAGTCATCAAATTTACAGGCAAATGGAAAAGATCATCGTGAGTGAGCTATTGCAGAAGCAGAAAGACACAGATGGTATATACTCATTGATAAGTGGATATTAGACATATAATATAGGATAAACATACTAAAATCTGTACGTGTAAAGAAGCTAAGCAAGAAGGAAGATCCTGGGTTAAGATGCTCAATCTTCATTCAGAAAGGCAAATGGGATAGACATCTGAAGAAGGTGAAAATAAAGAACAAGACAGGGACCTACCACAGAGGGCCTCTGAAAGAGTCTACCCAGCAGGGTATTAAAGCAGATGCTGAGACTCACAGCCAAACTTAGGGCAGATTGCAGGAAATCTTATGAAAGAAGGGAGAGATAGAAAGACCTGGAAGGGTCTGGAGCTCCACAAGGAGAACAACAGAATTAAAATATCTGGGCCTAGGGGTCTTTTCTGAGACTGATACTTTTTCCTTTTCTTATTTATTCTTTGAGAATTTCGTTCATGTACACAACGTATTTTGATCATATTTATGCCTCCCTGTTCCCTTCGACCCTTCAAACTCTTTCTAACATTATTTTCTCTTACTGGTTTTGTTGTTGTTTTGTTTGTTTGTTTTTTAGAACACACTGAGTCGCCACTGGAGCATTGGGCAATGTACCACAGACAAAACCGCTGAAGAAAACGAATTCTCTCTCTCCCACAGCCAGCAACTGCCAATAAGGATGAGGCCTCACAAGCCCCTCCTGCATCCAGGCTGAAATATTGACTGGCTTGATCCTTCTCTGCTCTTTTGCAGGTAACCATAGCAACTGTGAGCTAACAGCTGAAGCAGCCCCACTGTTAATATAGCACAATACATTTATTACCTAAGCTACAGCGGGAGGAGATGAGGAAGACTTCAGTCCTAAGCTATCTAAATTTGATAAGCTTTAAAAAAAAATCACAACATATGCATGTAAGAAAATATCGGTGAACCTCATCAATTCGAAATTTACATTAGTAATTGTAAATCAATGAACAAATAAATGATTAAAACCATAGAGATGTATTTACTGAGTTTTATCTTTTTAGAATATTTGCTGAGATGGGTGATCTCAGTAGAGTAAAACTGACAGTCTCTAAAAATGCTTAATATTTACATGTCGGTATTAAAAATTAGAAATGAGAATAACCCTTTTTTAAATAGAGTTCACTCTGTGCTCACTGGTAGTACAGAAATTGTGGGCAGAATACTTGTTAAATGTCAGTTAAGGTGTCAGTAAATCATATTTATTAAAAACAGTAACAGTATCAATGAATCACACCATTATTGAGATGAAAGTTTCAACTTTTTTTTTTTTTACTGAAAAACAGAAAAAACATATTGTCTTAGTTAGAATCAAATGTCAACTTGAGAGCATAGAATCATTCCAAAAGGAAGTCTCAAAAAGTAGTTGTCATTAGCAGGTTGATCAGTGGGCACATCTGTAAGGATTTGTCTCAGCTGAAAGTTTATATAAAAAGCCACAGCCCAACCAAAAGAAGTACCATTTCTGGGATGTATGCAAAACCTAGTTGATCATGAACTTGTGCAAGTCAGAGAGTTTATTTTTAAAGTAATTTTGAGTTGGCTATTTTAATTGTCAATATTACAAAATTAACTGTGAGCCATAAAAAGGAAAAAATTAGCTAAGTGTAGTGGCACACACATTTAATCCCAGCATTCAGGAGGCAGGAGTTGGTAGATTTCTGTGAGTTCAAGACCATCCTGGCCTACATTCTAAGACCCTGTTTTGCAATACATAAAATTTGTCAAATTTCTACTTTGGGCACATTCATTCTTAAAATTGTCCCATTTTAAACTATGTTATGTAGTCTCCTTTTCCATGAGGGAAAAAAAAAGGAAAAAGAAAAGGAAACTGGGAAACTGATCATGGAACAAAGTCAATGGATGTGTTTTTTTTTTTTCCCCCAGATGAATTAAGCACTGTTTTACTGTTATTTTATGATAAAGTTGAAATCAAAAGCAACTAAGTGGTGAGCAGTGAATGGTGAGATGTGAACAGGACGCTGAAGTTGTCTCTGCACCACATTCCCTTTAGATGGGTTCTATGGTTGAACTCTGTCTTCCTGTGAAATGCTATGGAGAGCCACCAACCACCAAATAAATAGACTTCTATTGCAATTCACGAGGTGGTCAACTCAAAAGAAATCAGTGCCTGAGGTTAAGGGCTTCTGGTGTTTAACTGGGGCTCAAATTCAAAACAACCCAGAAAATGCCAACATGTTATTTTTCGGTACAGTTGAAGACCGTGGCATGCCATAAAACTTCAATATACATAAGTTGATTGAGTTTAAAAAGTAGTCTTTCCAAGAAGAAGCAGGGAGTTTGGGGTGGGGCAGAGAAGGTAGCTGGCCAGGAGATACATTAGAACAAGTGTGCGCTATTCACTCTGGTTCTGTGTGCCAAAAGCCTTATTCATTTCACACTCATCACAATGTGGTAAGACAGGGACCACTGTTTATCCGCTTGATTAATGAGGAGAACTGAGACCTAAAAACCAGTTAAGCAGTAGAAAATGACACCACTATAAATGGCAGATCTTAGATCAATGCCTATGTCCTCTCTGAGGAACTCAGACCTTGATTACTATTGAAATGGAACCACTTGGGCAAATTGCTCGACATAAATCTAGCTCTTAAGAAAAAGAAACTATTTTTTCCTTTGCCCTGAGTAGTTGCTTTTCATAATACTCGGTTGCTTTTAATTTTAAAAAAGTGCATTTAACAAAAATGGGCTTAAACACATGATGTTCTTCAGCTGGCTAGGTTTCCATTATGTGCTTGGAGCAATGGTCTTTTCCACACTCATTGAGTCACTCTGCCCTGACTTGGTTGGGCATGCATATTCAACAGCACATCTAAGAGAAAATAGAAAGTCAATAATCATATTCGGTAATAAATTTGTGAAATAGCTGCCTTCTTCATTATTAATCAGAACGCCAAGGACTTTCCGCATTTTCAAATATTTTCATTTGACCTAAGAGATTGTAAGAACCCAACAAAGCCCATTAGAGTTAAAAAAAAAAATGCAGTCTATTTTGTATCTGTAAAAGCAAGTTTATGGATTCAAAGCACGCTATATGCAGAAGAAGCATAACAAAGGAACTAGGTTGAATATCTGTGAGGGTTATTCACAGTATCACATCCAATTCTGTTCACTAAGTGAAGCCACTTGATCTTTAGCAAGGACTGGATACAACCGATGTGCTCAGTGACTCACAGAATCTATAGTCCCTGTGCTGGGTCCACGAAAAACTAGCCCAACAGTTGGTCAGAAAGGAGGAGTCCCATGAGCCCTACACGTTTCCTCGGAACTGTTGGCTATTGATAAATTCTGGAAGAATGGAAATTGCTGTCTTTAGTGCTGTACCCACTGCTGAGTCCACCCACACACACTTACACAGATGGCCCTGATAAACTCAATGAGTCACAAACCAAATGAATAGACGTGGTTTGTGGAGAGGAGGGAAATAGGCAGGAGTGGAAAGGGGGCGGATGAGAGTGGTCAGCATGCCCTGTGGATATACACAAAACTGCCTGAGCGAATCTAATTAACAGAAATAAATACGTTTTTAAGAATCAAATTTGTAACTGAGCCAACAATTTGATGCTAGTGCTGCACCTATAAAGAAAGGTGAAATAAAAACAAGGGCTCTGTGATAAGTAAAAGTGACAAATTTGAAAAACATTGGGAGATTCCTTCGCTGTCGTATAATTAACTGTCTCTCAGTGATCAAAAGAACAAACTGGATAAATTAGTTCAAGCCAAGCACAGCTCATTTAAGGCTATTTCAGCTCATTGTCAAAAACCAGTCAGATGAACAGCAGAATACTGTGTCCACACAACTCTCTCCAAAATCAGAAATGCCTTGAAACTAGAACTAGAGTTATACAAAAGTGCCTTAGTTCTAAACATGTGATCACTAGAGTCAATATCCTAGGAGGAAGATGAGAGAAAAATGGAAGTTGGAGATAATTAGACAATGTGACCATCCATCATATCTTTGAAGACAGTAGAAGACTTTCTGATAATGAGCACAAGCACATATATAGATCTTCCTTTAGGTTAGCATCTCTCCAAAGCAAATCAAGCAATGTACTGAGTCATCAAACATCCAATATTGCATTTCACCTAAAAGTATATATAAATTATCAAACGTGCTACATATCAAGCATTGCCATTGCATCTTACAAATACTGAGAGATTTAAGCCTCACAAGAGCCCCCAAAGGCTGGTCTTCCCCAAGACTCAGAAGGTTTTCACAGGAAGCTCATTGATCCATAAGTGGCAAAGTCCTAGATGGGGGATTCAGAAGCCAAAGTGTGTCACGGCAGGGCTCCACCTGTCCTACACAAACTATGTGTCTATTGTTTATCCTTGTCCATGAAGGATGATGCATCTTTCATAAAGGAGGATTATCTAGGGCAAGAGTCAACTTTGCTGATATCTGAGAAACATTTAGGACGAAGTTGTGTGATCTCCAGAATAAGATAGAATGACTCCTTCAAGAATTCTTGCCCTTTTACTGATAAATGAGACTATCTGAATATAGATGGAAGTATTTTTTTTAATAAATGTGGGATTATAGTTCCATATCCAAAGAGGATATAGGAATGAAATCTGGCACTAAATTGCCACTGAGACCCAGGAGTCCCTCTACCGCATCACAGCAGAGTGCCCAGTACAGGTATCTACAGTGGCCAGGAAAACCCCGGGCTTTTCTCCCCAGCTGGAAATGCAGCTACAAAAATCTCGCTTTTATTTACCTGAAACCTGGATCCTGTTAGTGCCTCCTCTACCTTCCAGAGCTGACTGGAGTAACCATCACTGCCTTCCACTGTTTGCAGATAGCTGTGATAGTCACTTGCTGTATCTTCTCCCCCAAACTCAACACCCCAGCTTTCCGAACTGCTACATGTATGTCTTTGTTGCCAGGCCTGTAATGGTCCAGGTCCTGAGCCTCTAGAAACAGCTGTTAAATATCAGATTAGGGGTATAACTCACTGCCAAGCCAGCCTGAGTAAAGAGACCTCAGCCCCAGAAATCCATCTCATCCTTCTTGTTCCTTGAAGCTTACTGGCCAGCGAGTCTGGGTCACTAGAGTCAATGAGTGAGGTCCATGTTCAGACATCCTCTCTCAAAATATAATGCAAATAGAGAAAGAGAATGGACCACTGACTTCCACTCCTTCATGGATGGACACACACACATGCACACAGGCACACACATGTATAAGCTTACACACATGTGCACACAGACATACACACACTCACACATGCACATACCTACACACACAATACATCAAATGTCATTGTCTAAATCATAAAATAAATTTAATAAAAGTTGGCTACAAAAAAGACTTAAGATCTCTTGCTTGTCTGTGGAAAGAGGAGGCAATTTGGAAGGCACTAACTGAGGCTGCCAAGGAGGTACCGGGGCTCTGGAGCCCCAACTTCATTGTCCTGTCCATATTTAGAAGGCAAGAGAAACACGCTGGGAGGAGAGGTGAAAGAATCAATGCCTGGGCAGGGGAAAACCGCAACACAAGCAAGTGAAGACAATGGGCTGAGAAGGTAAGCAAGGGACTCCTGAACTGCGCCACGAATATATCACTTATGCATTCGGCAGCGTCAACTTTAGCAGAGGACATAGCCATCACCCCCGAGGCAGGAGATATGATGGGCAGCACAAAGAGAAAAATGAATATTAGCAAATGAGACTCATCGTATGTTCTGAGCTGCTCTTTATTCAAGAAATTATTCAATAAATAACTACTGGATGCCTCCTCAGTATCAGCAATAAACATGTAAATGAACAATTGAGCAAAGCAGAGCTCTTGTTGTATTGAGCAAGGCTTAGAGTCAAGGCTGGAGGAGAGGGTGGTGTTAGTTGCAGAGTGTCAGGTCATAATCTCCTACTAAGGCACTTGCAGCCAAATGAGGGGGCTGGAGTGATTGCTATTATGGTGAAGTCCAGGGAAGTACCATGTGTCATTTGAGAACAGGTGTTCAGGTGATGGAGGACAAACTCAGTGTCCACTGCCAGGGGTCAGATCCTGGAACAGCCAATGGGATCTTCAGCTCTATCGGATGGACCTCTATCTCAGAAAAGAATGGAGCCACACAGTGGCTTTGCTTTAAAAGCACCATCTTAGCATACATATTAAAGAATTCACTACAAGTAAGAAAAGGATAAGTGGCCAGGATGCTACTGTTGAAGCCAGAGTGGAGGATGGTAGGGGCCTACGTGGGTTAAAGTGAGGGTGCAGGAGAGAAATAGCTATATTGCAGAAGGGGAACCCAACGGGATCAGGGAGTGAACTGAAATTCCAATGTCTCTGTAGTTGTCTTAGATTCATTCACCACATGGGGAATGGGGCTGTCATTTGGAAGCTTGTGATATAGCAAGATCAGAGGAAGGTGGCATATTAGTTTTCTGCAGCTAGCGTAAGAAACTGGGTTGCTTTAATGCATTAGAAATTTACCATTTCAGCAACGGAGGCCAGAAGTCTGAGAGCACTGAGTTGATAGGGCACATCCCCTCCAAAGACTCTAGGGAAGACAGCTCTCCTCTTCCAGATTCTACTGGTTCTAGGGTCCCTTGACTAGTGGAAGCATCATTTTGTTCCTTACTTTGATCTTCACATGGTCTTTCCCCTGACTTGTAATCTCCTATTCTACCTCTTAAAAGATGTTTTTCACTGGATTTGGTGCACTCACTAACTAAGGATACTCTCATCTTGACTAGGCGATCCTCACCGTAACTGTATAGTCAAAGGCCCTTATTGGGAGCTTCCGGGTGGATAATACTTTGAGGAGAACACTGTTGGTAGAAAACTTGGATCTACTTAGATATAAGACATGTAAGATAACTCTTATATATCCTCACTGAGATGCAAAATAGGTTGTTGAATTTATGGCTTTACTGTGTTTGTCAGAGCATAGTATGTGTGTGTGTGTGTGTGTGTGTGTGTGTGTGTGTGTGTGTGTGTGTGTGTGTGTGCTCATGTCACATATGTATGTATGTGTGCATGTGTGGATGCTAGATTCCAGGTTGGGAGCTTTTCTACTTTCTCTCTGTTTGTTTGGCTTGTTTTAGTTTTAGGCAGGGTCTCCCACTGAACCTGGAGCTCACCAACTGGATAGACTAGTGGCTAGCAAGCTCTGGGAATCCAACTGTCTTCTCCCTCCCTGCATAGCTAGGGTTACATTCATGTACCTGCATGGATGGTTAGGGATCTGAACTCAGTTCCTCGTGTTTGCACAGTGGACATTTTGCCAGCTGAGATAGCTCTCCAGCTTAATACAACTTTGCTTTTGGTTTGGTTCTCTGTTTTCCTTTGACCTGCTGGGGATTGAGCCTAGGACTTTCTTCATTCTAGGTAAGCAATCTACCAATGAGCCACATACATAGCCTGAATTTATGTTTTGAATCAAAGAGAAAAGTATGAAATAAATATAAATATTGGAATATCATAAAAATGTTATTTTTATTGTAATATGTAACTGGTCTTTGCTCCTTTGTGGGTTCTTTTTTTATTACCCTTTATATCCCAGATTTCACTTCCTATCACAGATAGAAGACAAAGAAGAATAGAGGGGAGAGAGAGAAAGAGGAAAGAAATCCTTGAATCTAACTTCTTTCTTCTTTTTTCTTCTTTGAGCATGCTTACTAACAAACCATAACCAACCTCTCTGAGCCACCAACAACCACCAACCCCATCTGTCAGGGCCCTAGCATTTATGTACCTTCTGAAAAGTTCCCAGAGTTCCAAATGTCACACAATCACAGAAACTCTCTGTGGCTTTCAAAACCATGTCTCTGCTAGAACACGAGGCGAATAACAGCCAGCTGCTGAGGGCAGTCTGAAGTAGCCCATATCTTCACACCTGGGATTAAAATGAAAACCTAGTCTTAAAATATTTCTGTGTTTTTTTAAAGAAACCAAAATTCCAAAATTGTTATTATATAATACATGTTCAAAAAACATTCTGAAGTATGTTTATCACTCTGACTATAAATCCAAGACCCATTTTTCTGCTTTCTCAATATTAGAAACTAAGTCCAAAGTCATAGAAGCAAATAAAAATAAATAAATAAATCATATTCTAATGAAAGCCTGTGTACTTACAGAAAATATTTTGTGAAACTAGAGTCTTTTTGCTTTCTGCTTGAAGTCATACAAAAAAGGAAATTATGGATTCAACCATGTAAGTACTTTTGAAGCAAGAATTTTATATTATGTAACATAATAAATTGCCTAATTTCATTATCATTAAGTTGAGTTCTAGGTTCATGTTGCTAATATTTTATCTCCTAACATTAATCTCTCAGGATCAGCAAATGAAGTCAGAGGGCAATGCTCTAATCTCAGCCTCACAGTCACAAAAACTGTCTCTCCTAAGAATCCCTAGGAAGTCCATTTGAATCTATAAACAAACAGGGTGAGGTAAAACAAACAAACAAACAAAACTATGCATGTGGGAAGAAGCCAAACTAACATCAGCTTCAAGTTCAACCTTCTGAAATTGGTAAAAGGTAAAGGTTATATAATATCATGCAGCAAAACATTGAAAAAATATATTCTACGCTGGTACATAAGATTTAGAATAACTCTTCTTGACCTAACACAGAAATAACCTGAAAACTATTCCAACTAGTCTTGTCAAGTGTTCTCATTCATCAAACAGTCTGGTGTTCATCACGTTACCATGGAAACCATTCTTGAGTTTACATATTCGAAGTGTCTGAATAGTGTCTCATGTGAAACAGTGAAGCTTGCACCGAGGATAATTTGGCTTTCCTTCGACAGTACTGTAAGTCCTTCAGGATCTCAGTGTCTCAAGAGTACCACGGTGAGCATCAGTTGCCATGTTAGCATGGAATGCATGCAGATAGTGTTTTTTAGGTCAGGGGATCTCCACATACTGCCTGAAGTGTAGATCATGATATATAAGCAAATCTTTACCCTGAGAAAGTTTTTTTCCCCCTAGAGAAAGGAATTCTGAACAAAATCTGTCTGGCTACTCCCATGCTTTCTTAGTGTAATTTCAGCCCTGATCCACCCACTTCTGCTGATGTGAGCAAGCAAAGGGACTGTATTTTAACACGATGTGAGACTTTAATTAATCAGCAATGCCCATTAAATGACTAACAGGAGGCTTTTCAGCAGACTCCCCTCTGTGGACCAGGCATTGACCTGCTAACAGGAATAAGGGTCCTAACAATAAGGAATAAACCATCCTAACACTATGGCATTGGAAGAACCTGACACCACAGGTCCCTGGAGCCTGCATAGAAAGAAGACAGCCAGAGATCATGGGTGGCAGGTCCGCCTGTCTACTGAACAAATGCTGTTGATAGTCTCTACTTCCAGTCCTGGGAAAGAAAAAAATAAGTTTCCTGTGATGCCTACGTGGAGTCATCCACACAGCCCCTCTACAGGCAAATCTCTTATTGCAATAGTGAGTCTTTTTAGTTAGACCTGAACTTGAAGCCTTTAGTGAGGATCATACAATTGGGGAGATCTGGCAACCACAGAGATTAAAAAAGAAAAATCCTGAACTAGCCCCTAATGAGGGAGAGATGCTGGAGAGGGCAGAAATTCAACACACAGAGAGTATGGAAGGCATACCGAGATGAAAACAACTTTCTGAAACAAGCAAAACATACTTGATTTGAAAAATGCATGTGAGACTGTTACTTCTAATATTTGAACTTTGAATCACAAACATGAAAAAGACACAGGGAGAAACTATTAAGGAAACTATAGGAAGAGTTGAATGTGTAACTCAGGGATAAAGCATTTGCCTAGCCTGCAGAAGGTATTGGATTCAGTCTCTGTCCTAGAAATACACACACACTAAAGAATAGAGAGAGATATACATGTGTGTGTGTGTGTGTGTGTGTATACATACACATACATATACACATACATATACATGTCTATGCATATATACATGTCTATCTATAATATCATGAATAACAGTAGAAATCATAGTATTTAAACTGTTCACAAAAGTATACTCCTTCATCAGAAGTCTGATAAGCTCAAAGGAGCATGGTGGCTCAACCTGTAATCCTCCTACTGGGGAGATTGAGGCAGGAGGATTGCTCTGAGTTCCTAGAAAAATCTGAGATACACATGATTATCAGGTACCAAATAATTCAGGGCTACACAGTAAGACACAGACTCTAAACTGAAGATGGAGAAGGAGAAGAAGATGAAATTGACAAGCACAAATGGTTTTGAGAATATAAACCCGCTTTTGCTAGGCATATACTACGAGACTTTTTTTAAAGTCAGAAAACAAATTGGAAAATGTTGTTACCTTCTAGACAGAAACAACAATAACAAAGTGGCCCATGGCAAGAGGACTCCATCAGACATCCCCTCGGCAATATTTCAAAGCTACAGGAAAATGAAATTCCCCTTCACAGCTCACTAGCCAAAATGACTGTAAAATCAATATATCCCTTATCTGTCCAGGCTCAAAAGGGCTCTGAGAATGTAGCAGAAAAATATTATGCTTTAGGATAAGCCTTAAAAACGTAGTCTGAACCAAATAGTGAAGACAGGAAGGATGCGAGAAAGTGGGGGCCACTAATCTATGAATGTCCGTAATAGGGAAAACAACAATGGTTGAAAGAGGAAAGGAAGAAAGAGAGGGAGAAAGGGACGCTGGAGCCAAGCACCATCTTGAACTTTATTCTGTTTAGGTTTTTTAAACATTTATTTGTTCTGTGTGTGTGTGTGTGTGTGTGTCTGTCTGTGTGTGTGTCTGTCTGTCTGTCTGTCTCTCTGTGTGTGTGTGTGTGTGTGTGTGTGTATGTGCCAAAGTGAACATGTGGAGGGGTCAGAGGTCAGAGATCAAGCAGTCAGTTCTCTCCATCTGCTATGTGAGTTCTAGACTTGAACTCAGGTCATCACATTTGATGGATGATGCCCTTACCTCCTGAGCCATTTTACTGTCACTGCTGTCAGTTTATAAATCACCATTTAACACTAGAATGATGACATTGGGTCAATAGCTTTAAATGCAGAAAGTTACCTAAGTGTTTGCAAGCATCTCTGCTAAAACAGCATTTCTCCCACTGGCTAGACAGGAAAGAACAGCCGTGTCTGTCATAGAGAAGCCCACTGAGTTTTCATGTGCTGTAAACCCGGCTAGCCTTGTGTGTGAAATTGTCTCGTGATATGCTGAACTAAAAGGGATGTTAAAGCATCCCACATCAAAAGTGATGAGAACAATCATGACACACTTATTCTGTCACCGCTTTCTAAACCAACAACCCTCGGGGAGAAACCAGAATGATGGAGCGGGTCTGGACGCACGCATTATGTATACGGGACACACAGTAACATCCACAAGAGATAATTCATACGTGCCAAGCACAGGTTCAGAAAGTTAACCCTTCCAAATAGAAGACTGAAAGATACCTCAGTTGGTAAGGTGTTTGCACCACAAACATGAAGATCTGAGTTTGATCCCCAGAACCCACAGAAGACCCAGGAGTAAGGGAAAGTTTCCTGGGGACGTGGAGGCAGGAAGCTCCCTCCTCGGCAGGCAGCCATTCTGTTCTAGTTGATTGGCTCCAGGAAAATGGTTTTTAAGTTCAGGTTGTTCAGATTGTTTTCTGGCCTGCCCATGCATGTACACACACGTTCAGCCACTCACCATCCTCATGCACAGACACACAAAACAGATCTAGGTAGCTGCCCAGACAGTGTGCCTCTAAGAAGCCTTGTCTGGTACTCCTTGTCTGAATGTTGATTCAGATGACTTGAAGGTTGTCCATCTCTGCCTTGGTGAAGACAACACAATTAAAGAAAACTCAGAAGGCCGATAGTGCCTCTCGTTTTAGCTTTGTGTTTCTATTAAGGAAGCTCTGGCCAGTGGTTTCCCACATGAAGTTACCACAATCAGAGCGTTTATCATTACGGATGTCATCATGAGCTACAACTGACTCTGTTAAGTTAGGATTATTTAAAAAAAAAAAAGAATCTTAGTCTGAATTATTTGTAGTTTTGTTTCTTATTAGACAGAATATTTTTAAAAATGAATTATACTGTTATCTTGAAATATATGGGGAAAACATGATTCTTTTCCTACAATAAAATTTTCTATAATATAATCCAGGCTCTACCTGGCTAATCTTTAAAAGCCATTGTATTGAGGGTCCATCAAAAGCACAACTTGTGGATCATCAGCAAGTAAAATTTGCTTTCATTTTTGAGGGAATGCTTTCTTCTCTCTGAACTCTACTTTTATAAACACAATTGGGACGAGGAACATCACTGAGTCAGTAAAACGTTTATCATACAAGCATAAAGACCTGAGTTTGGATCTCCATAACTCATGAGAAAAAAAAAAAAGGCACAGCAGCATGTACCTGGAATCTCAACTCTGAGGAGATAAAGACTGGAGAGTCTCTGAGCTCCTCTTGGGCAGAGACAGGTTAGTCTAAGCGAATTAGTGATCTCCAGGTTTAGGTGCTGTCTTTCCAAAAATGTGCTGTGGAGAGCATATTAAGGAAGACACATATGATTCACCTCTGGTCTCTACATGTATGCACACACACATACATGTACATGAACATATATATTCATATGTATGAATATATATTATAACACACACTACATAAGAAAGAAACCTTTTCAAATTAATAAGGATTCATCAAAATTTCCTTCTTGTGGGAAGAGAGGTTTCCAAGATGCATTCAGAAAATAATATCACAAAGATTCAACCAAGAAATATTTACTAAGATCTTCAATGAGGGGGAAAAAAGCAGTTCTTGTGTTAATTTAAAAGCTGTCCCTGTGACTCAATCCTTATAATTAAGACTGATTAAAAAGATTTTCCCAGCACCTCTGATGTTTCCTCTCCTGGTTTTAGAACTCTATTCTTCACTGTCACTAAGCAGAGGCATAACTCAGAAGGAAGAGCCCACAGCTCCTGTTCCCAGACAGTCCTGGTCAGTGCTTCTGTGTCTTATTTAGGGTTTCTAGTGCTGTGAAGATACACCAAGACCACAACAACTCTTAGAAAAAAAAAGCATTTCATTGGAGCTGGCTCATAGTTCAGAGGTTTAGTCCATTCTCATCAAGGTGGGAAGCATGGTGTTACAGGCAGACATGGCACAGGAGAGGGAGTCAAAGTTCTACATCTGGATCAGCAGGCAACAGGAAGAGAAAGAGTGACACTGGGCCTGGCTTGAGCATTTTAAATCTCAAAGCCCACTCCCAATGACACACTTTCTCCAACAAGGCCATAGGTACTCCAACAAGGCCATAACTCTGAATACTGCCACTTCTTATGAGCTTATGGAGACCATTTTCATTCAAATCACCACACGTATCACCACGCAGCTGAGCAGCAAAGACACAAAATTCTGTAGTCTCCTGGAGTCAGGTCATGATAGTTACGGGGCAAGCAAAGAAGCCCACACTCACTCCCCAGTACTCTTTCAGAGGGAATATTTATCAAAGTCTCACTTCAGATGCAACATTTTTTCACTGATTTTCTTTTTCAACATGCTCATTGCAAAATACGGAACAAGAGAATAGAACACAGAAAAGAGAATAGATTTGACTTCCAGTTCTAGTCTCAAGAGGCAACCTCTGTTAATATTTTGGCAATAAACATTATCACTATTTTCATGCATTTATCCATAGTATAATAAATAAAATATACACATGTCATAAACCCTGTTCTTTCATCTACCAGTACGCTAGAAACATACTTTCTTATCATTAATTTTTTAAGCAACATGCCATTTCTTAGGGCTTACAGAGCACAACTTTTGGCTCTACTCTAAGCCATTTGTTTAAGAAATCTTTATTAAGATCTTTTTGCCTTGTTGAGTGTGTGTGTGTGTGTATGTGTGTGTATTGCAAGCATGTGTATACTTATGTTCCTGTGTATGTTCTCATGGGTGAAGGCTCACATGAGTTTTCAGGTACACGTGTACATGTGTGGGAATGGGAAATGGAGGTCCAACATTGACACTGCATGCCTTCCTAGATCACTCTCTATTTATTGGAGGTGGGGGCCCTCTAAAGTGAACCCCTAGCTCATAGAACAGCTAGCCTTACTAACCAGCTTGCACTAGAGACCCTTATCTCTGCCTCCTGAGTGCTAACACTGCCGGTGACTGCTTTACATTTCTGGCTATTTACATGGGTTCTGGGGATCTGAAGTCTGGCATCATTTATCCTCTCAGCCATCTTCCCAGCCCTATTGTTGCTACTAAACAATACCACAATGAGAATCCCTGTAGGTACCTTTCAAGGCATACCTCTGATAACTGTGTGATTATTCACCACTTATTGCTGTTGCTCATTGCTCTACTCCCAAAAAAAGTACAAACACTTGGGTCTTTCTCTTACCTCTGAAGTACTTTCACTCATTTATTCTCTCACTATGCCCTGTGTTCTTTAATATCTATATGTCTACTGCTGTACAGAAAATTACCCTCCAAAACTTGAAATGATGAACATCGGAGTTGTTTGTTTGTTTGTTTGTTTGTTATTTTATGTGTTTGTTTCTGTGGGTAAGGAATCCAGGTTAGACTAAACTGATGTTGTCAAGATTGACAACATCCTTCCTTGCAAATTGTTAAAATACTGTCACCAATTGTTGGCCATAGGGTACTCTGTGACCATAAAATAGATCATATTTTGGCAGCTTGTTTTATCTGGGCAAGCAAGGAAGATAGTCAAGGAGAGGTGGTAAAAAATGAGACCATTTTTAGTAACCTAATCCAGTCATTTCTTGTTGTATTCTGCTTACCTGAAGGAAGTCACTAGGCCAACCCCAATAAAAAGGTTGGCTGAATTGGGTGAAGATGTAGGACCAGCAAGTGGGGATAGTTAACAGTGCAAGGAAGAAAGATGATGACGTCTGTCCCCATCATCACACTAAGCAACTCCCAAGCATCTCTCCCTGGTGATATAGTTTTTTTCCCCCTTTTGTACCCATTTTTATGTGCAATGGCTGGCGTGTGGTGTCTCATAATGACAGGATCAACACGAACATCATCTACTGAGACCTTATGATGTTGTGATAGGACGACATCATTACTACGTATTAGAAAATTGTTATAAGTCTATATGGAACCACTGTCATTTAGGCAGCCTGTGATCGACCAGACTGCTGCATGGTTCATCTGTCTATGCATGTAAGAGCACACAGAACACGGCATACAGGTTTAACGTCTGAAACCTCACGATTCTACTTTAAGGCTTTTTATTAGTGTTTCATTTTCCTCTTTTTGAAATGCCACTCCTGGACCTGCAAGATCTGGTGCCTTTCATCATTCAGATCTGTGATAGCTAGGTATTTTGGATGAGACTATGTTTATGGTCATTCCAAGGTAGTCTCCCAGGGTTGTAGGTGCTCTCCATGCATAGTCCTTGGTTGAGGTATCAGTCTCTGCAGGGCCCCCCGGGCTCAGTTTTGTTTTGTTCTGTTTTGGTTCTGTTGCTCTCCTTGTGGAGCTCCTGTCCCCTCCATGTGTTTCTGTCTCCCCTTTCTTTCATAAGATTCCCTGCACTCTGCCCAAAGTTTGGCTATGAGTCTCAGCCTCTGCTTCGATACCTCTATCAGTAGCGTCTATCAAAGGCCCTCTGTGATAGCCTCCTGTCTTATTCCCTGTCTTCTCCTGCTTCCAATGTCTATCACATTTGTCCTTCTGAATGAGGATTGAACACTTCTCTAGGGCCTTCCCAGCTCAGATATAGCCCATAGACTCAGTCTCTAAGTGGAGTGCCTAATAAAGGGAGCAGGAGCTTTCTCTGACATGAACTTAGTGACAGGCTCTCTGATCACCTCCCCCTGGGGGGTGCAGCCTTGCCAGGCCACAGACAATGCAGCCAGTCCTGATGAGACCTGATAGGCTAGGGTCAAATAGAAGGGGAAGAAGACCTCACCTACCAGTTGACTAGGGGAGGGGTATAGGTGGAGAAGAGGAAGAGAAGGTAGGATTGGGAGGAGATAAGGGAGGGGGACACAGCCAGGATATAAATTGAATAAATTGTAATAGATGATAATAATAAAAAATTTTAATGTATATTTCCTTCAAATTAAAAAAAAAAATCTCCCAGAAACCCACACACAAAAAAACTACATTTCTGTGTAGTATAGGCCGATTCCTGATACTTGTATGAGTTATCTGCCTGCCTCCCTTGTTGCTTGAATATACACGTCAATGGAAGAAGCTCTTGGAAGCCTCAGTCATTCCTCATGCCTGGCAGAAAAAAAGATGAAAAAATTGTTACATATCCCCATTTATGTTCCGAAACACTCCACATGCTAATGTCCAGAAAAGCGTTTGATGCAGAAGAAGGACAAAACACACATATGCTAAAAAATAGCTCATTCTCTCAAGACATTGTCTCAAACGTAGAATGACAATGTCAACAATTCAGCAATGTTTACTATGGAGTCGTCAAGCCACAGGACCTGGCCAGCTTTCCTCGGGAATGCTGAACAGCACAATGAAGGAATATAGTGACACTTTTCCCAAACACACACAGCTCTGCCTCGCTCACCTGAAACAGTTTAACACCGGAAGTGGCCTCTCATTCAGTTTAAAACATTGGCAAATCCTCAGGTCCTTGAATCAAAATGTCTGATGGAGATTCATCCTAGCTTTCCAGTCAACACCCATCCCCAGGGTCCTGTAATTCCTGAATTTAACCCAATGTTTTGCTTCTTTGAAGGCATACACACACAAAATAAAATAAAATAAAATAAAATAAAATAAAATAAAATAAAATAAATGAAAGGTAACAAGAAAAGCCAAGGAACATTCTTATGTGGAAAAAAAATATTAAAAGATAAAAGAGGAAAGAAGAACACTACAAAAAGTCATTCTGTCACTGATTCAAATGGCACTTTTTGTAACCTGCTTTGTTGAGAAATGACCTAGAACATAACATTAAAAAAAAAAAAAGAAGAAGAAGTCAAATGTTCTGATTTCAGTTATATAACCATAAACATGAATTTCAAATAATACTTTCATTTATTCTTTGAAACTTTCGTGCACACATCTAAATTAGAGTCACTTTCTACTTCTCTTTCCAATTCCCCCTAGACCTCTAAACAATCTCCTTCCCAACTTCGTGTCCTCTTTTTACATTTTTATTCTTATTGTCATTTCTTAACCCTCTGAATCAAATATACACACAGGTATGGGGTCATCCACTGAGACACGGGTGACTTAGTAAGAGCCACCCCCATCCCCATTCCAGAGTAAAGTAACTCTCCTTCAGCAGTTATCAACTGCTGTTCAGCTAGGGGTGAGGCTCAGAAACTCCTCCTCCCTCCATGCTGAAATTTTAATGGGTTTGATCTAGTGCAAGTCTTAGGCAGGTAACCAAAGTTGTGCAAATGATGGTTTTGAACAAAATATCTCTTTCAGGATGAGTTTCCTCTATCGGAAAAGAATTTTCCTTCTCGTAAGTCTATATGGGTCTTAGTTTCCCAAGTCAGTATGGTCTAAAGCTATCACTATATTAGAGATGCACCACAGATTTAAACGGGCATCTTATTTCTCAATGATTTTAGAGGTTTTTGCTTTATTTCCTTGTCCCCTGAAACAGATCTCATAATACTCTGGGTTGGATACAGCATAGCCTCATGTCACGCAATGCTGCCAGTTATTATATGCATTGTCCTACTAGATACATGTTTTAAGTGTGTGTGTGTGTGTATGTGTGTGTGTGTGTGTGAACTGACAGTGTCTTATAAATCAAAACAAGGCCTTTGCTTCTTTTTTATTGACACATAAATAGTACACCATAAAAATGAATGGTAGCTCAGGTTCATTGAAAAGTTGCAACAATACTGAGTTATGTGGTACTCAAAATTCCTGGCAACCCGGATGCTGACTAAATGCATCAGGTCAAAGGGTGGGAGAGTGGGTGTAGGAAACACTGTGATGTGATTACAACTGTTCTATGTGCCTGCTTCTAGATATAAAGCTCTGAGAGGCTCCTTCCTCTCTTCTGCTTTCTTCTGTGAAACAGCACAGCGACATGCGTCCCAGCGCAGGACCCATGCTAACTCCATGACCTTGACATTCTAAATCTGACTGTGCCTCACTGAGTCGTAGTTAATGTTAGATGAGCTAAACCATGTAAAGTAATATGTGCCCAGCAGAAGAGACTGTTAATAATTAATTTTCATCCTCTATTTTCTTTTCTTGAGTGCATCATGCTCTGCCCTCCCCCCCCACATCCGCTCGTGGAAACAGAAGATATGTAGGAAGGAAATGAGTTTTCTGCACCACCTAGCAGGAAAGCTGAGTTTCAGAGTCAGAGAAACTGCACCCATATAAAGACTGCTACAGTATCTCCTGTCCTCCATGACCACTGATGGCCAGAGTCATGTGATTCCTTATTAAAAGGGTCTGTCTTGACAGCAGCAGATTTTTAACACATCCTTGGCCTCTACCAACCAGATGTCAATAGCTGGCTCTGCATGGTGTGACAATCAAGCATGTCTCCACATGTAGCCAAATGTCTGTAACCTTCCTTCCATAGCCCACCAAGCAAGCACTGGTCTGGTGTTTAGCCGGCAGTAAGGCAGGAGTAAGGCAGTCCCCTTACTCCTGTTTATCTCTCCACGATGGGAACAATACAGTGCGCAGCTCTGGGAAAGCTTCTACATAAGGAGCTTAATTTGTGTCACTTCTTCTAAGGCTACTAAAAGCAAATGAGGATTCTGTTTCTCACTTGCCAGCTACAAGTGCAGTTTTAATGTGTAGTTTTGAGGGGTTAGTGCTCCCATAAAAGCTGACATGAGACATGCTTGAAAAAAAAAAATGATCACACCGCAGACAGCTGGGAACAAACTGTCACTGACAGAGGACACGAGCTTTCCAAGCAGCTTTCAATGCAAACCCCTCCCTAGGACCAGGCTCGGGGGCACATTGGTGTGAGCCTAAGTGTGCCACCTCCGGGGTGATAAACTGAGGGTGCTGAAGAACAGCTGAAGAGTGACTACCCTCGGCATATTTTTTCTCCAGCTGTGCTTATATGTATTGTTTCATGTTCAATAAGATGTGGAGAGGGTGGACAGGAGCAAAATGGCAGTCATCACTTTTTTTTTTTACTGTGACCCAGAGTGCAGTTAGTGTTGACTGCGTGGACATGGGTGTGTAGCCATAGCCATCTGCCGAAACATGGACAACCTATCATCAGACTCACCCTTGAGAAAAAAAAAAAAATGACATTCCCTCCCCTAGCAACCGCTAATTGACAGTACATCCTCATTTAGGGATGAGGTGTTGGGAGTCCCTCCCCCATCGATGCTAGAATGTTAATTGCCTTGATATTGTGAGGATCTTGTGCAGGAGACCAGCTACTGTGAGTTCATAAGTACAACAGGCCTGTCCAAAAGGCACTATTCTTATAGAAGTCCTCCCCAACCTCTGGTTCTCCCCTTCTTCCCACCATCTCTTCTATGTTGACGTCTATGCCTTGGAATTATTTCTTCACACAATACTGCTGAAAGGAATGGTGCTCCTGAGAATGACAACCAAGGTTGCTCTCTGGCTTCTTTGTGTGTGCACATGCATAGCACACGCACACATGTACACACACACAAACATGCACATGCATACAGATAGTTATATGTGTACATACGAACACATGTGAATACCTACACACATATGCCCATACACATACACCGACACACACACACACACACACACACACTGAACACTGGCGTGACTAAATGTGGAGCCACTTGCCTTTATCCCCAGCACTTGAAAACTGGAGAGAGTATTCAAGATCATCCTTGACTACATCAGAAACAAAGCCAGCTTGAACTACCTAAGACCTAGATAGATAAATAGACAGACAGACAGATGTATAAAACCTCTCTGCAGTTCTTGAGTGTGAAGTGCTAATGTGACAGTGCTCTGGAAGCTTCCTGAGCACATTAACTACACGTTTCCATTTCTACCTGAAAACACCAGGCCGCGGTCACACTGAGATTAGCTCTTTTGAGTTTGCATAGTATAATATAGTAATCATTTAAATAACTTTTTTGACAAAAATATGGGTTTTTCTCCGAATAAACTACAAAACTTCAATATAACTCTATACTCTAGACAAAAATGTCTGGAAGAATAAATATTTTAGTCTTTCTATGAATATGGTGGCCTCAGAAAAACTGAGTTATGTCAATACTGCTGAACACATTCACTACACATTTTGGTGTTACACGCATGAAGCTCAGTGTCTGAGATGCATTGTCTCACTTAACTTTCATTTGAGTATAACTGGCCTTAGGTGACATCCTTTATAGAGAAATGATTAATTGTATATTTGTTTCTAACTCTCAGAATGCGCCTTTCCCCTGACGTTACTTTCCTCATTTCATTTATCTATGACATGACGTAGAAACAAGGCAATTTGACAAGCATTGATTGCTTTAGAAGACACTCCCATATCATCATCAGTGACCATCTATTTTCGGTTGATATTTTTTGACCTCTGGCCTTTATAAGGATGACAATCACTATGCACACCTTTCCCACTAAGACTTGCTTGGAAAAAAAAAAAAGTTTGGGATGGAAATCTGTCCTTTTTGCTGTTCTTCCAATGTTTTTTTTTTTTAAGAGATTGAAGAGTCTAGTAACTTGCTGATGTCAGGAAATAATGAAATAAGTTAACCCAGACCACTTTTACAAAAAGGGAGTTTTAAAATGTAGAGAAGATGGCTCAGCATGTGGTATTATTGAAAGGTAAGGTTTCCCCTCAAGTGAAAATGTTGTTCTTAATTGCACCACCCCTTGTGGGAGTAAATTTTCCATTAACATGTATCTCTCTAAAAAGAGAAATAATATATCGAATCCATTGTAAGGTTCTTTACATGGGCTCCTATTTATAAAATCTAAACTAAACATATTTTCCAATGAATGCAAAAGTTTATATTTAACATTTCTTTACTCCGTCACTTTGTCTCCAATATAAAGCTGTAAATGTCTGTGGGCTATTACTGTTTTACACCAGTGGCATCTTAGCATCAAGGAAAAGTGGACTTTGATGTAGTATAAAGGCTGGTTTAAATGAGAGCAAGTTGTTAATATCCTCTCATCCCCACTTTTAGAGCAGGTTTCAGGTCAGATCCCGGGACTGGGAAAAATGATGATTCTGTAGAAGAAATAAAGACAACAGTGAAACCTGATCACAGGTTTCCTGTGTCCAAAGTTTCTTCACGTTTGCATCTCTCATGGCACACAGGCAAAATTTTGGACACAGTATAAAACAGTTGCGTGGAGAGTATGAAGATGAAACTTCCATGCAATGAAATGAATAGAAATAAACTCTGTGTGTATGTGTCTTTACATTTTCCGTGACACCATCAGAGTCTATTTCCATCTTAGAGACTTGAGACTCCAATGGGAAGAAAGCAGTATAGTTAGGAGACTGTGCCTTAGACCACTTGCAATTCTCCACAATATAGTGTTCAGCAGCATCTAGAGAAGCTGCTCATGGAACCTTCTCTCATTGGCCACATTAAGTCGGAGGTGCCATGTCTATGGCTAAAGAATAACCGTGTGGCAGGGAGTGTCAACATCAGTGTCAAGGCTGTTGGAATGATTGCAATAATCTAGCCAGAAGCTAAAGACCTCCACACTTGTGGGGCTTCTTGAAGGTGTCAAGAGACTGAGGTTCGTCATTAAAAAAAAAAAAAAATGATGGCAAAAGACTTTAGTGAGTTCCCCTAGATGTTAACTGCTCGTCATGGTAGAATATCCAGTGAGTTCAAGTAGCATGTAGGTGTAATGCTAATGAACTTAACATTTCTCCAATCAGAAATTTGCCCCCAAATAGGGAAATAAGGAAACTTACAGAGGTCCTAAATCAGAGGGACCTAATAGATGTCTACAGAACCTTTCATCCAAACTCAAAAGAATATACCTTCTTCTCAGCACCCCACAGAACCTCCTCCAAAATTGACCATAGTCGGATACAAAACAAGCCTCAACAGATACAAGAAGATTGAAACGATCCCTTGTAGTCCTGTCAGACCACCATGGCCTAAAACTAGACCTCAACAACAACAAAAATAACGAAAAGCCTACACCTGCATGGAAACTAGACAACTCTCTATTCAATGACAGCTGGATCAGGGAAGAAATAAAAAATGAAATTAGAGACTTCCTAAAATTCAATGAAAATGAAGGCACAACTTACCCAAATTTATGGGACACAATGAAAGCAGAGCTAAGAGGAAAGTTTATACCAAAAAGTGCTTTCACAAGGAAGTTTGAGACATCTCATAAAAGCACACCTGAAAGCCCTAGGGTGGGGGGAAGAAGCAAATATACCCAAGAGGAATAGATAGTTGGAAATAATCAAACTCAGGGTTGAAATCAATAAATTAGAAACAAAACAAAGATGAAACCAATTCAATAAAACCAAAAGCTGGTTCTTTGAGAAAATCAACAAGATAGACAAATCCTTAGCCAAACAAACTAAAAGGCAGAGAGAAACTATCCAAATCAGCAAAATCAGAAGCAAAATGGGGGACATAACAACAGACACTGAGGAAATTCAAACAATCATTAGGTCTTACTTGAAAAGCCTACACACCACAAAATTTGAAAATCTAAATAAAATGGTCATTTTTTTATATATATTCCATTTACCAAAGCTAAACCAAGGTCAGTTAAATAGATTAAACAGTCCCTCAATGAAACAGAAGCAGTTATCAAAAGTCTCCCTGAAAAAAAAAAAAAAAGCCCAGGGCTTGATGTTTTCAGTGCAGAATTTTACCAGACATTCAAGGAAGAGCTGATGACAATACTCTTCAAACTATTCCACAAAATAGAAACAGAAGAAACATTACCAAACTCATTCTATGAGGCCACAGTAACCTTGATACCTAACCCACACGAAGACCCGACAAAAAAGGAGAACTTCAGACCTATCTTACTGACGCAAAAATACTCAATAAAATACTCACAAACCAAATCCAAGAACATATAAAAGATATCATCCAACATGATCAAGTAGGCTTCATCTGAGGGATTTAGGGATGGTTCAACATACAAAAATCCATCAATGTATTACACCATATAAACCAACTGAAAGAAAAAAAATCATGCAGTCATCTCTTCAGAAACAGAAAAGGCTTTGACAATATACTACACCCCTTCTTGGAGAGAAGTTGATGCAACACTCATATCTAAACATAATAAAGGCTATTTCAGCAAGCCCATAGCCAACCTCAAACTAAATGGAGAAATACTCAAAGCAATCCCACCAAAAACAGGGGCAAGACAAAGCTGCCCACTCTCTCTGTATCTCTTCAATATAGAATAAGATGTCCTAACTAGAGCAATAAGACAACTAAAGGCAATCAAGAGGATACAAATCAGAAAGAAAGAAGTTAAAGTATCGTATTTACAGATGATATAATAGTATACACGAGTGACCCCAAAAATTCCACCAGGGAACTCCTGCAGCTGATAAACTCCTTCAACAAAGTAGCTGGATACAAAATTAACTAAAAAAAAAAAATCAGTAGCCTTCCTGAATACAAAAGAAAAGGGGGCTGTGAAAGAAATTAGAGAAACAACACCCTTTACAATAGCCACAAATAACAATAAGTACCTTGGTGTGACCTTAACCAAGCATGTGAAAGACCTCTATGAAAAAAGAAAAAAACTTCAAGTCTCTCAAGAAAGAAATAGAAAATGTCAGAAGATGGAAAGATCTCTTATGCTCATAGATTGGTAGGATTAAAGTAGTGAAAATGGCCATCCTACCAAAAGCTATCTACAGATTCAATGCAATTCCCATCAAAATACCAACACAATTCTTTACAGAACTTGAAAGAACAATTCCCAATTTCATATGGAAAAATAAAAAACCCAGAATTGCTCCTTACACCCATCAAAATGGCTAAGATAAAAAAGTCAAGTGACAAAACATGCTGGAGAGGATGTGGAAAAAGGGGAACCCTCTATTCCTTTGCTAGTGGGAATGTAAACTTGTACAACCATTTTGGATATTAATCTGGCACATTCTCAGAAAATTAAGTATAGTGCTACGTTAAGATCCAGCTATAACACTCCTAGGCATATACCCCAACTATGCTCAGCTATACAAAAACATTTGATCAACCATGTTTGTAGCAGCTCTATTTGTAATTGCCAGAAGCTGGAAACAACCCATATATCCCTCAATAGAGGAATGGATACAGAAATTATGGTACATTTACACAATAAAACACTACTCAGCTATTAAAAACAAGGAAATCACAAAATTTGCAGGCAAATGGTGGGAACTAGAAAAGATCATTTTGAATGAGGTAATCTAAAAGCAGAAAGACACACATGGTATATACTCACGCATAAGTGGATATTAGCCACATAAAATAGAATAAACATACTATTTTTATTTTTAAAATAGAATAAACATACTATTTTACTATTTTTAAAAATCCATACTCCTAAAGAAGCTAAGCAACAAGGAAGACCCTAGGGGAGATGCTCAATCCTCATTCAGAAGGACAAATAAGAAAGACATTGGAAGCAGGAGAAGACAGGGACAGGACAGGAGGCTATCATAGAGGGCCTCTGACAAACTCTGCTGATCAAGGTGTTGAAGCAGAGGCTGAAACGCATGGCCAAACTTTGGGCAGAGTGCATGGAATTTTATGAAAGAAGGGGAGATAGAAAGACCTGGAGGGGACAGGAGCTCCAAAAGGAGACCAGCAGAGCCAAAAAAAAAAAAAAAAAAAAAAAAAAACAAACAAACAAAAAAAAAAAAAAAAACTGAGCGTGGGAGCCCTGGGATCTAGCCCTGCAGAGATTGATACCTCAACCAAGGACAGTGCATGGAGAGGACCTAAAACCCCTGTTCAGACGTAGCCCATAGACTCAGTCTCCAAGTGGGGTTCCTAGTAAGGGGAAGCAGGGTCTTTCTCTGGCATGAACTCAGTGACAGGGTCTCTGATCACATCCCTCTAGGGGATGCAGCCTTGCCAGGGCACAGAGGAAGACAATGCAACCAGTCCTGATGAGACCTGATAGGCTAGGGGCAAATAGAAGGGGAGGAGGACCTCCCCTATCAGTGGACTAGGGGAGGGGCATGGGAGAAGAAAAGGGAGGGAGAGTGGGATTGGGAAGAGATGATGAAGGGAGCCACAGCTGGGATACAAATTGAATAAATTGTAATAAATGATAATAATGAAAAAAAAAAGAAAAGAAATTTGCCTCCTTTCTCTTCTGCTTAGATCCCGAGTAATGAGTCTCAGTTTGGGGTGTTCATCCCTAATGTCCCCATTATTTACTGCTCTCTTTTGTACAGAGATCAGATCTTGGATTCAAAGATGCCCAGCTTAGGAATCTTCACTTAAGATTTCATCATAGGCCACTGAAATTGACAGTCAGTATGAATACCTTCACTAATCCAGAATCCACCACAAGTGTCTTTATAAGTAAATGGATAGGTTGATGTAGTCATTATACAGGTTTGAATATAGAATATTTTTATTGCCCAGTACTCTTGCACCTCTTCCCAACTAAGATCCACCTTGTTTCTTACTACTATCCTGACTTCTACTTTCATAAAGGATGTTTTCTCTTACTTGATTTTGCTACAAAGCCTTCCTCCTTCTGTTGATTATGTTTTTAAGATGCACCTAGTTGAATGTCATAATAGTCTCCTTTTCACTGTTGTGTAGTACCTCATTGTATGGATATACCACAACTTATTTATCTATTGTACTCTTGTCTGCACACTGAATTGTTTCTAATGTGAGGCTACAATGGATAAGACTGCTAGGAACATACTTTTTTTTTCTCACTTGGAATTTAATAATAAAAATAAATAAATAAATAAATAAATAAAATTTTAAAAGAATTTAATAATGATGTTTTTGTTTCATGATTTTCTTTAACTATAAATACTTTTTTGTTTTTGTTTTCTTTTGTTTGTGTTTGATTTTTTATTTCATGTTCAGGATTACAAGTTCAGTTACAATAAAAAAAAAAAACAGATTTTATGATTAGTAGTAGCCTCACAACTCTAATTTAAAGAACCTAAAGAATGTCTTCTCTAAAGCAAACATGTATATGACAGCCTGCATTTAGGCTGGCAATGTTTGCTGTTTGAAAACATTCTGGACAAACAGAAAAAAATCTGAACCAGTCTTTTCATGAGTATGAAATACTAATGCCTTACTTCTTTACTATGTTTCCTCATCTCTGCTACAAAGTAGGAAAAGTTTATTTTAGACAACCTATCTTATTTACTGAGTTTTAATCTTTGAGCGATGTACCCTGCATGACCTCTATCTTTAAACTACGTTTGGAGAGACCTCTAAGCCTATACTAAAGAGAGGCCTCAAGTTTGTAACCTAGTCTCAGGATCTGTCAATTGTCTCTGTTTCCCCTGATTTAATATACTGTTTCAGTTAGCTCAGGGCAGATACCCCAAGAAGATTCCTGAAGTAATGGCCCCATCTAGCTATGTGCTTGTCTGTGCTTAATGATCTCTGGGGCATAAGGAAGGCTTCCAAATAGTGGCCAGATAAAGTGAATTTTAAAATATTCCTTAAAAGACTCAGACATACTTTTTCTCAGGAAAAGGCATAAATCGAATCAGTGCAGAAAGTCCCTAATCATGCAACATGAAGAGAGCAAAAGCCAAGTTAGAGATAGAAGGACAGCGACTCTAACAGTCCCTCAGCTTTGCTGGAACTGCCAAGCTGCCACTGTACCAGAAGGCATTGTTTGTGCTAATGGTCCAGGCTCACTGCCATAAAAGTACTTGTTTAAGTTAAAAGGGGTCCACAGAAACAGAATGCAGAGGCTCCAGGGTCCTCAGATCAAAGGCTGCTTTCTTCCTTACTTTTAAGGAAGAAAGAGATAGGTCATCAAAAGGACCTATGAAATTACATCTACAAAACTGTGAGCAACAGACATCATCCAAACTGGGTTGTGTCCTTGCATGGCTCTGAATTCAGGTTAATACCCCACGATTCAACCAATCTCCGGTGTCCCTCAGAACAATGCTAGCCACAGGCAAATACTACAGCCCATTGTGGTAGCCTCATGTCCTGCTGCACCTTAACACTCCACTCTAGCTGACCCAAAAAAAATGAATTAAATATCATTTTTTTGTTAAATCCTTTTTTTTGTTGTTCTTTGTAATTTTATTTTTTGAGACAGGGTTTCTCTGTGTAGCTTTGGCTATCATGAAACTCACACCCTAGACCAGGCTGGCCTTGAACTCAGAGATTCACCTGCCTCTGCCTCCCGGAGTGCTGAGATTAAAGGCATGCATCACCACTACCTGAAATAATTTTTTAATGAAGGGAAATAACATCGACTTTGTGTTGTAATCAGCAATATCACTGTTTCATTTAAATTCAGTTTATTTGAAAAGAATAAAATTTTTGGAAACATCTTGAATAAATAATTGAACAGTAGGGAATAAACTTGTCCGAAGAACTCATGAAACCAATAGCCAGGACACCATAGAACTGACTTTAAGATTGTCTGGGAAATTCTAAAACAATCAGTTAGTAAGTGAAACACCGAGAAAAGAAGTTCTGTGGGAACTTACTGAAGAGATGGAGCCCTGAGGGCCAAGGTGGACATAGGTCTTTGAATCTCACCAGCGTGTTGCTAGCTAGAAGGAGAGACTAGTTTTATTCACACTGAGACGCCCATTACCTGGAAAAAGTGCCTGGCCTCCAATTCATTCACAGTGTATTTTTCCACACGTCTGGGCTCTGATACCTGAGAAACATTCTAAGGAGCAAATGAAGGAAGGACATCCAAGGCCATCTAAGGAATAAACTGAGCATGCTGCAATAGGGAAATAAAAATGCAAACCTGAGGAATACAGCAGATTCTCAGACTAACAACCAGACTGAATGGAGCCTATCCTTATAAAGCAGCAGTGGTGATAACAGGAGGAGGGTCCGCCCAGGCAGGAGGCAGAACTGCAGACCCCACCCCCTGGGCTATTGCCAGACAGTTCATCATGTAGACTACACCCTTGATTGTTTTCCTCACTATGGGAACTTCAAAAACACGAGGTAGGTTAGCAGCAGAAAGCCATTTGAAAGACAACTCCCGGATTTCCACGGTGAGTGGGCCCTGAGGCAGCTCACCACATTCTTCCTTTCCAGGGGTTTGTAGCAATCTTGGGCTGTGGTTGCAGTCTGCCTAAGAAGCAGCATCAATCTGACAGCGAGGCACATGCCAAGCCTCCTGAGCCCCAGGCGCACATATTCCAGGAATTCTGCTTCCAGAATTGGGTCTCTGTCTTCTCTTTGTCACAGCAGAATGTGTCACGCACATCCATATTTCATCCAAATGGGAAAGTTCGCTTGGAAGAGACTTCCATTACACAGCTGACACTGGTTTTGAAGGGGCTAATTATGTCTAAAGCTAGTTTGAAGCAGAGGAGGCTTTGGACCATGAAATATCTTTTCATCAAAAAAAAAAAATCTATTTTGTAAAAGCAAAGAAGCTGAAAAAAAAAGTCTGTGTCTCTCATTAGGAGAGTGTTTCATGATGCAGACAGAGATCTAAAACTGACCATAATTATTCTGCTGGGCCTTAAGAGTCATTATCTGCTTTCCCATCTCTGTGAAGCATAAACTTGAATATATAACAAATGGGTATTGGTAATAAACTTTGTAAATGGCTTTAAAACATTTCCTAAGTACAGCAGTGTTCATGAGTTGCGGGCTAACGTAGACTCACGGTGTGCCCGAGCAAAGCACAGGCTTGTGAGCATTCAGGGCATTGGCGACCAGACCCAAGGCAGGATGGGTGATGGCCACAGGCAGTGCACTCGGAGCTGAGATCTGGGAATAATGGCTTTCTTCCACTCTGGGGGATGCGACTTTGAGTAAAATACTTCGCTTGTCCATCACTTTACACAAACAAGAAAATAGGTACGAGATGTGAGGCCCCATCTAACTTTCCCATGTCATACCCACACTCACTTCTACTGTGGTGAGGATGTGGGTTTATTGCGGGTAGATCCTGGACCTCTTTTGCCCAGGGAACTGATGGAAGGATATCTCTGAGAGACGATTCCAGCAAGAATTAGCATTTAAACCCATGAAGATGAGCAGATGGCAACCACTGAAGACACAAGTGAACAAAAGGGCAGCTGAAGAGTGAACTTGCTGTGCCTGCCGGAGCTGGACAGCACCTTCTCCTGTTGCACATTGGTGCTCTGGATCTCAAGCCTTTGCTTTCAGATCAGGGCTGGCATGGTCTGCTTCCTAGTCCCTGAATCTTCAAATTTAAGTTCAATAACACTACTTCACTTTCTGATTCTCCAGTTTTCACTGCATGAGCCAAGTTCTATGATCAATATAATATGTAGTAGATCCTGTTGTATATATTTTCTCACACACACACACACACACACACACACACACACATACATTTCTATTTCTCCAAAAAAAATCTAGACTAGTTCAAGAATAGTATCACCATCACTTCATATTGTACACGGAAGGACAATGAGTCCAATCTACCACTACTGGAATATTCACTCTAGCATAATCTTAAACTGATTCTTAAACAGTGCACAAGAGAGCTGCCATTATTCTATTGTGAGTACCACACATTCACAGAGGCAAAAATGACGCTGTGATTTAAAACAAGTTCACAGAAACACGCACATTAATCCTTTGACTTTGTCTCCCTCTATCTCCTTGGCCAGGAGACTCTCTTCTCTCTCAACACAGGCTTTCTGCATACCGTTCACATCCAAAACCATTACAAGTATATAATTTTCTTATGCATAAGGCAAACGCTTGTGGCAATCCTGCATCCGCTGGCTCATCAGCATCATTTTCTCCAACTGCACATGCTACTTCAATCTCTACACCAAATTTTAGTAACTTTGCAGTAATTTCAACTTTTTCATTGCTTCTGTTTCTTGTGATGTCCTTTCTGTGGTCAGTAATTTGTTACATTAGTAATGATCATTTGAGGACTGTCAGAAACCATGCCCATATGTGCCCATATGGTGTGTGTGTGTGTGTGTGTGTGTGTGTGTGTGTGTGTGTGTGTGTGTATGTGTGAAACCAATAACTGTCCATGCTCCACGGGCTGCCATCCCTCTGCCGCTAGAGGGTCCTCTCTATTCCTCAAGCTATCATATTGAAATAGGGCCAATGAATAACCTACAAGAGCCCCTAAGCTAAGTGTTCAAGTAAAAGGAAGAGTCTGTGTCTCTCATGTTAAATCAACAGTAGCTATGGTTGCAACTAGTGAGGAAGGTAGGTGAAAAGCCCAAGTAGGCAAAACGCTCAGCTTCCTGCACCAAATGGCTAGAGTGTTGTGAAAGCAATGGAAAAGTTCTTGAAGGAAATGAAAAGCATGGGTGCAGTGAACACACAAGCTGTAGAGCACAGCCAACTCGCTGCTCATCTGACGTTAGCTGGCTTTAGTAGCCTATACAGAATATCAAATCAGCCACAACATTCCAGTAAGCCAAACTTTTACCTGGAGCCAAGCCTCAGCTCTTTACATTTAATTCTATGGAGGCGGCGAGAAGGAAAGGCGCCAGGAAAGAATAGTCAGCTCTAACAGAGGTTTAAAGAGACGAGCCACCCGAACAACAAAGTGCAAGAAACAGCGGACGGTGACTCAGAAGCTGAGGCAAGTAACCCAGATTTCACCCTATGGTCACTGACGACAGGGCCTCTACTGACTGACATTCATGTGGAAAAATCGCCTTCCGTTGACAACGAGTCAGTGGAGAGCTGGGAGCTGCCTAGTTGCACCCGTGAACTTAGTGCAGCCTAGGATCAGGTTGACCTGGGGGCAGGTCTGTAAGAGACTGTCTTAGTCATCAATTAATACAGGAAGACCCAGCTCTTCATGAGTGGTTCCATTCCCTACACAGGGGTTCCTGAGCAATACAAAGGAGAATCAAGCTAGCTGGAAATGAACAAGCAGGCAAGCAAGGATGCATACCTTCGTTTCTTTCTACTCTTGGCCGTGGATGATGTAACCAGTTTTTAATAGACTGCAACCTGAAATTGTAAGCCAAAAAAGCCCCTCAACAACAGAAATAAAATTGAGAAAGGCTGTCATGGCTAGAGAAAAAAAAGAAAAAACAAACAACCAAAAAATAATAATAATAATACCTGATTTCAAATATTGAGGAACTAGGCTTACTTTCCTTTCAGGGGCTAATGTTGGTGAGTTAAAGTTAACACACATGCTTCTTTGCTTCTTTAACATTCTGAAAGGTTGTGGGCTGTTCAGAAACAGAATGTACTCTACCCATGCTCTGTAAATGCAACAAGTCCTAATCACAGCACATCCATTACCAATACAGTTCCCTGATATTTTGAGACCTACTGCTCATAGTAAAAGATTCCTGTTCATTGGCAATGCCCCTCACCTAAGGTCTTTGAGGGTTATTTACACGATTAATGTAATTTTTATGCCTGCCACAATAACATCCATCATGCAGCTAATAGATCAAGGAGCAGGGAGGACTTTCAAGTATTGCTGCTTTGAAGAAATAAATTTCTAAGGCTGTAGTTGCCATAGGAAAGTGATTTTTCTGCTGGATCCAGGAGAAGTAAATTAAAAACCTGCAAAGGATATTTCCATTTTAGGTACCATTAAGAAAATCATGATTAATGGATATTGGGACAAGTTGATTTTAAGCCTCACTGATAACTCTGAAGGGCTCGAATCTCAGTGGAGGAAGTGAATTCAGATGCAGAGGAAGTAGCAAAAGAAGCAGAATTAGAAGTGGAGCCAAAGGGAGTGGGGGAGAGGCACAAAGGGGTGGGAAAAACACTAAGGCACCAAGGGATCAGAGTGGGAGAAGCAAAGTACAGGAGCACCTGGGCATGGAAATGCCGTAGCAAAACTCAGTGCTGGGCCTGGAGAAGTGGCTCAGCGGGTAAGGACAATTATTGCTCTATCAGAAGACAGGAGTTTGGATCTCAGCACCAACACTGAATGGCTCCTAACTGCCTATAACTCCAACTCCAAGAGATCTAAGGTCTCCGTGGGCACCCCACCCCCAATGCATAAAACACACACACACACACACACACACATACATGCATGCACAAGCACAGGCAACACACATAAAAAAATAAAATAAATCTTTTTAAAAGTCACATTGCTTTGTATACTTATGTAAAAAAAATGCTTTAAAATAGCATGGTGAGAACTGAAGAATTATTCTTCCCCAGAGATGAGCCCTCTGAGCAGTTATTCAATACCAAGTGGTCAACCCTGAAATCGTTTTTACACAAACAACACTCAATGGATTTAGCATGTTGTATTATATATGTATACGTGTGTGTGTGTACTAATGATTAAAGAAAGGAAGTATCAGACATGCCAAAGTAGATGAAAAGCCCACAAGGGCTCAACCATACCCAAAGAATTGTAGGCAGCTAAGAAATGCTGAGAGTAAAAGTTCTTCCCCAGGGAAATGCACACCAATTGGTTATCCAATTATCAGATGGTCAGACCTGAGAATAAAGATATAGGTAATAGTATGTGGACTGAGCAGTTTATACTTAGGAATGCATGTATGATACACACACACACACACACACAGAGAAAATATATATATATATATATATATATATATATATATATATATAT
>NW_026593286.1:13024684-13108391 GCF_907164565.1 Psammomys obesus
ATATATATATATATATATATATATATATATATATATATATATGTACATACACTAACAATTAATTTTAAAAGAGACCATGAATTTTAAAAAGGACCATTTTGGGCATATTGGAAGGCTTGAAGAGAGAAAAGGAAAGGAAGAAATGTAATTATACTATAACTCAAAATTTACAAAAAGTAAAAAAAAATATAAATAAGTAAACAAACAAATGCTAAGTACCATAATTAAAGATATTGTAAATTTGTGTCATTTTCTTGTTGACTAATTTGGTTACGCAAACAAATGCCCACCAAAATGTGTTTTTCATTTGGCTTAAATATGCTAACTTTGCCAACACATAAAGCTACTCATTCTAACGTATCAATAATAGCAGTAAAAATGAAAAGTTGTGTTAAGTTTCACTACAGTTGGTAAGCCTGCCCTCACATACCATCAGTGCCCACTTTCTTGCAACGGTGGGGACCTTGTGCTACATGTCTATATGGTCCCATAGAATGACAACATCAGGAGTGAACACGCAATCTGAGACCATTTTGTTGCTGGCCTTTGGGGAGACTGCTACATTTATTAGGAACTTGCGGTGTGTCCTGGTCACACACTTTCTGTGCCTGGGAGTGCGGTGATGGGTTAAGATGGTAACGTCCTTTGGAGTCATTTTGTTCCTAGAAAGTTAAACGTTTTGTGAGCTATATTTTTAAAAAATACTCAGCAAATTAAACACATGGATGAAGAGGAAGGAAAGTCATGTTCCCGGATGCCCTTTTGCTAAGGCCTGACAGACATCATCCATTTCAGACATGTACTCATCTGCTCTCTGCTTTTCTCCACGCGGTTCTGTTTCCCCAGAAGGGACGGTAGCCGGTAGCAGGGTCATGAGCAGATTCCACGCTTTGTTTCTCGTTAGCATCTACAGCCTCTTTTTGATTCAGCTTTTTCTGAAGGCTGTTCTTGCTCAAAGTTACACAACTCCTTCTCTTTTTTTCATTAATTTTTTTCCTTCACAATTTATTCCACAACTTACGTTCATTCTCTCTCAGAAGTATTCAGACATGGTTATTTCAGCTGTGTCTTATGTAATGAGGGGGAAAATGTGCTTCCGTAAAAATTAAACAACAAAGCAACTGCAGATGTGCGCCAGCTTAAGATGGAGTATGCTCGGATAAGCCTATCGTGAGCTGAAAAGGTCATAAGTCAAAAGGCACTGAATAAGGTGAAACCGCCAAACATATTAGCAGCTCGAATCGCTGAGTCTTGATTCTCTCCTCTTGTGATCACCTGGCTGGCTGGGAGCTGCAATGGCAGATACTGCCATATCAGTAGTTTGAGAAACTCAACATTCGAAGTGGTTTGTAGTTGAACAGATATTAACTTTCATTAATCAAGAGTGTGGAGGCCTCCTCAGTGGGGAGATTGCCTGCCTAGCACATGAAATGGCTTGAGTTTGTAAGGAAACTAACATTTCACTGTGGTCTCTTGGTTAGAATTTTTTGTGTTTTTCAGTTTTCTACTGTTGGGAACCACAAAACTGAATGGACTGAGGTCGGTAGTGTTTTCGTTGGGTTTGTGTTGAAGGGGAGGCCTCTTCTTGGGATCTCAGCAGGTTCACTGATGCAATGTGGTCAAGCACAGAACTTCTGGCATCTGGCCTTCTCTGAGGTCTTTTTATTTTTTATGAACTTTGAAATCATTAATTTTAACTATCTGTATTTTCTTTTACTGTCACATGGTTTTTTTCAAAACAATGTCTATTATTTATTTGGGTTTAGTAATTTATTTTAATGTGTTTATTTTATTATATTTTAATATTTTACATAAAAATTTCATAACCACACACAATATCTTCATCATACCTGCCCCAACTCTCCCTATCCAAATCCCTCCAGAATGCTTTTCCTCCTTCCATGTCTTCTTTTTTTTCTCTGACCCGCTGGCTTCAGTAAGCCCATAGATGTGCAGGTGTGGGGTCATCCACTGAGACGAGGGGAACCTATCAGTGGACACCCCTGCCCAAAACAAAAGAATTCTGCCTCCACAACAGCAATCTGTTTTCAGCAACTCTTCAGCTAGGCTTTGGGGCCTCAGCAATCCCCCTCCAATCCACACACACGGTTTTGATCCTCTAAGAGTGTAGCACTTCCCAGGGAAATGAATTCGGTGAACTGGAATCACGGATGTGCCAACCTGCCACAACCAGGTTTACTGCTGAGTGTTCCAAATGCCCTGCCACCATGTCATCTTGATCGCCACACCTTTCCTATTGTTCAGCCTCCAAAAGAGTATTTGTATTGCTATTAATGACTGAAGATATTTCTTGAAAATCTTTGGGGTGAGTGGTCTCATGCGGGATTTCTTTTATGGATGGATTCATTTTGCAGCACAGTGGAAGCTGGCAAGGATGGTCTTATGTTATGAGGAGTGTGGGCAGGTTGGGACCTCTTTTCATGAGGCACCTCATCACTCAGTAGACCAGCCCAGCTTTCTTCCTATGCATCTGAGCCTCTGAAAAGCAAAGACAGAGCCTTCACAGAACTTTGAGTCCCAGGGTCCAGAGTTTCCAAAACACAGTACCAGCCATATGTACAACGACAACAACGTGTCAATATGGAGAAAGAACAATAAGAAGTACTGTGTTGTGAATATTAGAATAACATCTCCCTGGAAGAAAAACATCTTATGAAATGCCGATCCCAAAGTAGTGGTATTACAGGCTGAAGCTGGGGAGGGTATTAAGTCCTAAGGGGCCCTCATGGTCTTTTAGAAGAGAAAAAGAGAGCTCGCCTCTCCCAATATAAAACAATACAGATGACACACCATCTCTGAACCTGAAAGCACACTCTTTATGAAACTGTGTCTGCTGTATCCTTGGTCTTAGCACTCCTACCCTGGGAAATCTGGGAACATAAAATTGTGTTGTCAATGAGCCACTAAGTGAAAAAGAAAATTGAGCAATAGAACACCTTACTCAGATATGTATGTAAAAGAAGGAACTATCTCATTAGGATAAATTTGTTTTACTGGTTCAGATTTATGGTATTTATTTATAGAAGTCAATTAATTAAAACACATTGCTATTTTCTTTAATACAGAAATATAAATCACAAGCAAAGAAGCAAATGAACTTCACTTTTAACTCTTAATTTAATTTATATATTTTCTGTCAGTAATGTGGCATAAGAAAATTCCTGCTCAAGTAGTTGTAAATGCTTGGTCCATTCCTTACTTGCCTTGGAGTCTCAGAACACTGTATAGTCGGGAGAAGTGCTATGATTTGTATCTATTTAAAAAATAGATGAGTCCAACAATGCCAAAAAATACAATTAATTGAGGCCTCCAGTGAGTTCATTTTTTAATTTTATTTTTAATTTATTACAATTTATTTACTTTGTATCCCAGCTGTAGCTCCCTCCCTTTTTCCCTCCCAATCCCTCTCTCCCTCCCTCTTCTCCTCCCATGCTCCTCCCCAAGTCCCCTGATAAGGGAGGTCCTCCTCCCCTTTCCTCTGACCCTAGATAGGTCTCAATTCATTTTTAAAATATATCACATTTGACAATATGAAGACTGCATCTTTAAATAAAAAGTTTAAAACACATGTAAAATTTAAATTAATTCCTCTAGAATGTTCTTAAACACTTGGAAACCGGTTTTTGTTGTTGTTGATGATGATGATAGATTTTTCTCAGATGGGGGGAAGCTGACCAGGCATTGTTAAAGGAATGAATTCTCTCATGTTTTGGGATGCCACTACATCCTTAAAACCCTCTGTTAGGCACCTCACAAGATGTTCCTTCTACTTTTATAAATTTGTCAACTAAAAAAAAAAAAAAAAAAAAAAAAAAAGCCATAAAGGAATTGCCTAGCCAAAGAAATCAGACTGTTAAAACTGTGTGTTACTGTTTAGCTCCTTTGTCTGAACTGGGAATACACTTGCATTTTCAGTAGAGGCTAGACTTTTAGTTCCGCCAGCAAGACCTCCAGTTCACCTTCACACTGCCTTTGCTCAAACTGCCAGTTCAGCAATAGGAAGCTGTGTGTTCTTAGTTCAATTTTAATGAATCCTGTGCTTCCAAGAAGGCAGCACAACAGAGAAGTCTTCGAAGAACCCAGGCAACTCAACCATCCGGGTAGGTTTCAGAAGGAAATAAAAGATTTGTCAAGAGTGGAGCAGGCTGAGAATATAGCTTTGTGGGTAGGGTGCTTGCCTGGCATGTGCAAAACCCTGGGTTCAATCTCCAGCACTGTATAAACTGGGCATAATGATTCATATCTGAAACTCTACAGCTGAGGCACACATATCATACACATAGTCAAATGCAAAGATAAGAATACTAAGAAATACAGTTGTTAAATAATCCAGAATAAATAATGTATTGTCTTGCAGCAGAGTCCACGAGAAATCAAATTATGAACAGAATATATATATATATATATATATATATATATATATCAGGACCAGGATGGCCTGTAGGAGTTTGTGGCAGCTCTGGTTATTGTCTGCTATCAGTTTATTGTCTGCTATCAGTCTCTGTCAGAACACCCTGCTCATGCATTCTGAGTGGGCAGGTTTAGCTAATTAAGGGAGACCCATGTCCTAGAACAAAGCAATTTGTTCTGGGGTAGTCACGTGACCCAAATCTCATGGGCCAGGATTCATTTGTATGATATTCTTGCTAAAACTAAATATGAAGGCTTCCAAATTTTTGTAAACGAATTACTGTCACCCCTCATGTTTGCTCCTTGAAATCCTTTAAAAGATTAAATTAAGAAACACGCCTCTTCAGAGATACCTTACAATATAACCCATTCTTCTTGGTGCTATTTGCTTTCTGGGTTGGTGTTCTTTCTTGCTCATGGCAGATTCTTTTAGAAGTCAACAGGGATGATACTTCTTATAGTCATCTGAATGAAAAAAAAATTGTCTTAAAACATTCCATTATTGAGTAATTTCCTATATTCCAGACAGGGAGTGCTAAGATCCACAGTAATGAGACACACACACACATGCACCCAAAAACTCTGATTCTCATCACCTAAGGTTCAGCAGTAAGCCATGCATTGATGTTTAAAAGATTACAAACATAAGGGTACAATCATAAGTCATAATAGGTACTATGAAGGAAGGCTCCATGTTACAATAACAGTGTGTCAACAAAGGTGACATGGCTTCTTGAACTATCTAGTCCACCTCCTTTGTCTAGGTTTCTTGATCTATAAAATCAGAATACTGTTACAAAGCATACTGGAGATTAAACAGGAGTTCATAGAAGAGACCCAGGCCTTCATTTGTAATCAATAAATTTTGGTAATTATTAATCGAATAATCATCATAACCACCGATGTCATTATTGTTTAAAGAGATCAGACCTGGTCTGTGGGTAGGAACTTTCCCGAAGGAAGTGGCATTTGAGTTGCATTGTGAAGGATTGTCAAAAGAGTTTCCTGAGCCAAGGGTGGGGGTGTGGTAGCTTTCAATGTCTCCAGGCTATAGCGCTAGAGGGAATAATTAATTGGTGGTGACAGAAGGCCCGAAACCTTGAAAAACTTAGAGAAGCCAGTACGGTGAGAATGCAGAGGTTAAGGGGGAAATAAGGGGGAGCAAAGATGATAAGGATCCTGATCGTGGACCTTGTAAGACAACAAGGAAGAAATCAGGTGATATAACCAAGGTTTAATTTCTGAACATCACTTTGCATTTTTGTGAAGAGGAAATGGGTGCAGGGACAGAGGAGGTATGAAAACCCTTTGGCAAGGCACACTGGTCACTGGTTACAGGGCAGTGGCAGCATGTATGGGTGATATAGATTCTAGTTGGAATAAATGCTCCATGACCTGAGAATAGTACCCAATGTGTGAATACTGAAGTAAGTGTGAAGGAACCCCTCAGAGGGGTGATGGAGAGGAAACAGGCATCAAGAAGGATCTGACAAAGTACCAGACTCATGGTACTTGAGGGTTCCAATCTAGAAGAAACAGAAATCATGGGGCCTCCTGAATACCCCAAAGAGATTTGAGTCTCATGAACCTTCGTAGAGGTCATCCTTGGGTTCTCAAAGAAGCAGCCAGAAAGGAATGCTTCCTCACTCTGCCTCCCCATAGCTTCTCTTACTTAACAAGACATTTCTCCAATAACAAAGGTAACCTGAATGTCACAGGGCAGGAGAAATTGAATTAGGTGACTTTCTGAAGAACAATGATTTCAGAACAAGATGGTCCAGGACAAACACACAAGGACCAACCCCATGATATCAAATCATCTGTGTATTTTCAGAAACCATTCTAAACTGAATGGGACTCAGCTATTTCTAATTTTGATACAGGCGAAAGCTCAAGGCAGCCTGAATCATGTAGCTATATGAATATAAAATACTGTTTGAGAAAAATACATTTTCCCAGTTTAGGTATAAATCATTTATTCTTTCACAAAAACAAGGTAACAGAGTATTATCCAGTGGAGCCTGTAACAGAAGACATTAAGGGAATGGAAAAATAATTATTTGAAATTAGCATACCAAAGCTTTAATGAAATAGAAATTATAAGGGACATTGGTTTCAAATTAGAAATCTTAAATGGTTTAACCCCCAAATTGTTTTCTAATAACTGGAATTAGTTGTTAGTATTTAAAAATCCATAAATTACAGGTGAATAGCAAGTTTTTATCCCTGCTTTAAAATGTTGTTTTGACAAAGCCAGGCATACATTCACATGAAATGATGGTCAAGATGTTTCCATCCTTTTTGTGGATGTCCATTCTGGTTGATGCTGCTGCTGTTTCTCAGAGGTACCTAGACACCCAGGCCAAACAACAATGTTGCTCTTTGCCAACACAAAAGTTTCTTGTGTTCATAGGAAAATTAAAAGCAACAAGATAGCCAGGCATGTGTGGAAAAACTGACAAACACATGTTTTATTAGAAATATGAAAAGATTTCTGACTGTTGACTGTGTAAGTTGGGCTCCTATGTAAGTGTATCTCATTCTTTTCAGCATCTACCGGATCCCTGAAGCTATCTTAGTTGTGGCCTTAGCTTGCATCTTTAAAAGCAGAGTCGAAGAAAAGGACTCCAGTAGTGGATAATTATTTGAGAGGTAATCTTACAAAGTAGGGGTAAGAGTAGAGAGAGTAAGAGACAGGAAAGAGGACAGGGTGTGGGAAGGTATGTGAGACTCTCACCACTGCGGACTACATACCTAAGAAAGAAAGGTGTTATAGACTTTTGCTGTCATAAGACACCTTGATTATAAGTTCCCGGTTGCTGTCCATCATTGCAGGACAGGCAAGGCAGGAACCTAAAGTACCACACCACAGTCAGGAACAGGGAGCGAAAAACACGCAGCCATGTTGTCTACTTGCTCTGTACTCAGCTAGCCCTCCCTATACCCATACGATCCAGTGCCGAGCCTATGAAATGGTGCCACACGCAGTCGACTGGCTCTTCTTATATAAATGAACAATGAAGACAATCCCAGAGAAAGCCAAAGGCCAACCTGCTGTAGACAATTTCTCCACTAAAGCTATCTTCTCAGCAATTCTACATTGTCACCTGTTGACCACCACACAAAACAAACAGAATGCTTACAGAACAAGATTGTAGGAGATAGAAATTAGGATACTCACTCATTGTCTCCTAGTCCCTACTAGTTGATGGCTGCCCTGGAGCTGTTAAATCCCCTGCACTGGCAATTTGCCTTTGCTTCCCTAACAGGAGAGTGGAAGGAAGCCTGGGACTGCAGAGCCAGCCTTGTAGCCTGCAGTGCTTGGAAGCTGGTATGGCACGCGCAGGGGAGTGATGCCAGGCGTTTAAAAGGTGCAAGCCCCAGGCTGAGAATGGCTACAGCTCTTGGGACTCCTTTGATCAGAACTTAAAAAACATAAACTCTCACACTGAAATTGTAACAGAGACAGCATGACACAGTAGTTCTAAAAGATCAGTCAGCCACAGTTCTCTGGTTTGAACTAGAGGTTTGGCACTTCTGATGGGGATGACTATTTAGCCACTCTGATTGGCTGTCCTCAACTGTGAATCAGTGATGGCCATCATCTGGGCACCTACCTCATGGGTGGTAACCATGACTAGATGTAATAATTATGATGGCGAAAACCACACGCTTTTGCTATTCTGTCTACTTTTCTTAAAAGTGCTTCTTCACTGGCAATATAAAACTAGTTTATACCCTAGTTAGCCCACAACCATTTCTCCATGACAGAATCTGAACCAATGCATTGGTTTTTTTTTTCTGTGTCTAGAATCACTTAATTCCATTGGAAAATGCTAGCTAATGAAAATAAGTGTAAAATATATCTGAGGTCATGATATAATTCCTCAAATAATGTTCGAAGTTCCAGTTCTAAGAGTAGAGGTAAAAAAAAATGTTAATTTATGCAGCGAAAGGTTGGAAACATGAAAAATATCTAATGCTGGATGTCTCCATTATTCAAAAAAGCTAACAAGATTTTTTTTTAATCTGAAAATTAGCTGAAGCTTAGCTGTTTAATCTGCCCAGCATTCTGAGAGACTTTTATCAGTAATAGTGACTCTGCATGTTTCTAACTAACAGATCATCTGGACTCTATCAAAAACACACGCTGTTCAACAGACCCATGGCAAGCCACTGTCAACATTTTAAAACATTCCCAGAGCTATTGCTGGCCTCTGGAACACATTTGGTAAAACAAACAAACACCTCCGAATACAATCTGAAAAGGGAAAGCCTCAAACCAATCCTGGAAACTGTGGTAACAGGTGCATCTGAACCATGCTGGAATTTGGCGGGAAGGATGGCCAAGTGCCAGGTAGAATCTCTATCTGAAAAATTTTGAGATTACCCAACCTTGTTGATGGGACCGTTAAAGGAACTTCAAATCTACCTTTGTGTAGTGCCCGTAAAACCAAGATAGGTGACATGGCTAGCTACCCTCCTGAAGTCCTCTCCTGAACACAAGAAGTCTTCTAATTAATGATTCTCAGCCTACTAACACTTCTACACATTAATACAGTTCCTCGTGTTGTGATAGACCCAACCATAAAAGTACTCCATTGCTGCTTCATAAATGTAATTTTGTTCCTATTAAGAATTGCAACATAAACAGTGGTTGAGAACCACTATTCTAATGGTTCATTGTTCAAAGGTAGGTCCCTTCCCACGCGCCTCCAGACACCTCCGGGTGCTATTCATATTTCACTTTGACCTCAAGTATTTGCATAGTCATCTTGTTACCATCAATTTGGTTTCAAAAATCAAAATCTCAGAAGAAATCTTATTCATTTATTGTCATAAAAATATAAAGTGAAAGGAAGAATCTTTTTCCTTTTCAAACCTCCTTAACAACTTTAGTCAAAGACCTAAGCAACCATGAATCACCCACTTCTGTGGTTGATGTGGTTTATATGCTAATGATCCATGTGCCAGAAGCTTTGTCTCTATGGTGATCATATTGAGGGGGTAGGGCAACGTTAAAAGATGGGACATTATCAGGTCTCTAAGGGTTCTGCTCTCTTGTGAATCCTGTCCTGTTTGAGAGTCTGAATTAAGTCCCTTTGAGACTGAGTTAGCCTTATTTTGAGAATAAGGTATGTCTCCCGTGGTTGGATTAATTATTACCAGTGTAGCTGCTGTAATTGGGTTGGCTTCCCAGTGCATGAAATGTTGCTCAAGGTGGGTTTTCCTGCCTTAAAAAAATTCCCCCTAGACATGCCAAAGGCCAACCTGATCTACAAAACTTCCCGCCCAGACTCCCTTCTCAGGTGACTGTAGATTGCTTCAAGTTGACAATTAAAACTAACTCTTCTAGATTGTTTTCTGTTCTTTTGGTAAACACCATGACCAAAGACAACTTGGGAAAGAAAGAGTTTCTTCGCACAGTCACAGTCCATGGTTGAGGGAAATCAAGGCAAGCACTCTAGCAGGGCAGACACTCGAAAGAACTCTGCTTATCAGCTTGTTTCCTGGCTTCTGTTCCTTCTAATCCAGTCCTAGCCTACCTACCTAGGAGGTTGGATCATCCTGTATTGATTACCAATCAAGAAAAAGTCATCCTGGTGGAGGCAAATCCTCAGTGGAGGCTCCCTCTTTCCAGGGTGCATCAGCTTGACAACCAAGTTCAGCTATCATGCTAACCATCCCACTACACTGTGCTCATGAGCTCATGCCAGCAGTGGTTACTTGCCCAAGATAGAGCTCATCACATCTCACAAGTCACTTTGACAATTTGACTGTTGCTGTGGGAGTGAGAGCTTTGGCATTTAATTGTTGCTTGTAGAGTGAGCGTCATTTCCTTCAGTGGTGTCACCACTGATAAGTCGAGCGTGCTCCAGGACATAACCCCACAGCCGTGCAACTTGACTTGAACTTGTTGAGTCACAAAAGAACAAAACAAAACAAATGAGATGTGAAAATAGGAGAGGGACTGGTTCAGAAGAGATCCAGGAGGAGTGGGACGAATAAAAGAAGGAAATGGGGCTGAATATGACCAAAACACATTATATGAATCTGTGAAACTGTCAAAGAATAATAAATTAGTTTTAAAAGTTAGAGAGCTAAAATAATAGCACTGACAATTCTTAGCATATCTTCAGAATAAATCACCCAGGAAGCTGAAGAAAATCACCAAATTTTTTAAAAGGTAAACTAACAGAATACATTCAGAATAAAAATGAAACCATGAGTCCACGACTTGGTGAGTTACACAGACACAATAGCATGACATGATCATGTGAGCACAACATGGACCAAGATGTGCAGTGCTCTTTCTCCAGCCCCACCTTTGTCCTGCCTGATGTTTTTAAGGCATGGCTGCTGCTTTTGTTTAGCATTGTCTGGCCGATTTATCTCTTTTTACATGCACTTGTAGATTAATTTGTCCTGCAGTAGGCTGTTCCATTTTATGAATGGAACAACAGCTTGTTTGTTCGTTTCAATATTTATGAGCGATTTGGGATGCCCTCAGTGTGAGGCTTTGGTGGGAAACGGAGATGACAAACGTCTTTAGACAAGTCCCTTGCTGCATGTGCGTGCGTATCCGTGGATAGTAATTTGCTGTCGCACAGCATGGGTCTTGTTCAGCTCACAGGAGCTAGTGCACGTTCCCAGTTTGGTTCTGTCGGGAGTCTGAACATCTTCCCATTGCTTATCCTGGTTCCTGTGATGCTTGTGGGTGTATGCACATGTCCATGTGTGTGCGGGTACATGTGTGTATGCATGGGGAGGCCGGTGATCAATGTCACAAGTCTGACCTTGTCACTCTACACCTTATATGTTTGACAGTGGGTTTCTCAGTGAGCCTGGAACTTGCCAATTGCTAGACTGGCTGGCTAGCAACCCCAGGGGACCTCCTCACTGTACCTCCCCAGCATTACAATCACAGGCCTATGGGCATATGCTATTGCCTCCTGTTCTGTTTTTGTTGTTGTTTTGTTTCATTTTCACATTGGTTCTGGGAGTCAAATCTAATTCCTTAATGCTTGCACAGTGTCTGATGTGAGCTCTCTCTCCAGCCCTGTCATTCTTCCTAGGTGTACCTTTTCCGTAGAGGTGTCTCACTCAAGTATATCATTATGGCTACTTGTATTTCTCATATGGTAATGAAGTCAAGCAGTCCCTCAAATGTCATTGGTCCCTTTCCTATTCTTCATCTGGAGCCTTTCAACATCCTCCTCAACTGCCTGTCTCTCCTTCTTAGGAATTTATGGATTCTTTACATGCTGTTGTTACATACTCCAGCAATCTCCGACATTATAGCTTGTTTTCTCACACTCTTGGGAGCATTTGGGGAAGAAGTCCTGGTTTTTTATGTAACTTCATTTATTAAGATTTTCTGTTGCACTGCATTGTTTAATCTTATTTCAGAAGTCTTTCACTGTTTCAAAATTATGAAGTTATTCTCCTATACTATCCTTTAGCTTTATTGTTCTTTTACATAATTAGATTTAAATGATTCTTGAATTGATTCTGTGAGCGGTACATAATTTGAGTTTTCTTTTTAAAATAAAGATATCCAATTAACTCAAAGCTATTTACTGAAAAGGGTCTCTTTCCTCCACCATCTTACAGTACCAGCATTTGTCATAAATTAAATGTGGGTGAGCCTTTGACTGTAGCTTGTACAATCCTGGTACTAAGGGAGCAAGTCCTCTTAACTGCTTTTGAGCTGCGTACACTCAATCCAGTTGTGATTCAAACAGGTTTTCAAAGATCGTTGTCAGTTCCTTTCACATGAGACTCTTCCCTTAGTGACACCCCGGGCTGTGGAGTGGGAAACAGCATGTAGATGCATGTGATTATGTTGTGGCTACAAGATTTTTCACATTTAAATCCTTGCTATGCACATAACATTCTGAGACACGATTAAAAACAAAACAACCTGCTCAGTCTGGACAATATTGTTCGTATATGTCTTTTCCGGGATGGTCACTTGGTATTGGATAATCAGCTGCTGTGCTCTTCCCTGGGAAATACGATTTCTTCCGCTTTCAGCGTTCAGTATTTAGGGATATCACTGTGTGTGTGTGTGTGTGTGTGTGTGTGTGTGTGTGTGTGTGTGTTTTAACAATTAAAAAAAGAAACTACAGACTTGAGAAAGAGCAAGGTGAGATATACATGGGAAGGTCTAGAGAGAGTGAAAGAAAGGGGGAAAATACAACTATATTTTAATCTCAAAACACAAAACACAAGAGTTTAAAACAAGACAACACGTACACACACATTATTGACCTGACTGCATGGCTTTCCTCTGTTTTACTATCAGGACAAAAAACTACACTGGGTGTGAAGATTCGCCATCTTGTTGTCACTCTGTTTTCAACATCCCTTTTTAAAGACTTGTTATATCTCTATTCATGTGTGTTTGTGAGTCCACACAGGCACGTGCACTTGAGTGTATGCATGTGTGGGTATTCACAGACTCCTGAAAAGAGTGTAGATCCCCCGGAACTGAAATATAGCTGTGAACTACCTGACGTGGGCGCTTGGAACTCAACTCCTTTTCTCTGAAGGAGCAGCAAGAGCTCCTAACCACTGAGCCATCTATCCAGCCCCTCTGACACCCTCTAACTGCACAATAAAATAATAATAATCTGTCTAATTAATAAACTAATAGCTCAGTCACACAAATAAAATACCACTACCTGTGAATTTACCAAGTTAAGTGAAAAACATGGACTCATGGGTATGCCATGACAGCCAGGCCCAGGAACTCATCAGATATGCTAGACTAGTGAAGGATGCAACTCTTCATCTGAATAAAGAAAATGACACATAGTTCTAGGGTACTGTGGCACACCATTAGATGGGGAGGTGTGTGTGTCACAGAATCTGAACCTCCAACTCTGGTACTAGGATTTCACCATAGCATGAGCCACTCAGTTGTCTGTCTAGACCTGGGTCTGAGACCCTGAGTCCCTGCAGCTACACACCTACATTCCCCAAAACTTTTTTCCCCAATCACCAAAGGGCCTTTTCCATGCTTCTCTCCCAGCACTCTGCCTCTGCCTTCGGTGCAGCCTCTTTGAACTCCCCAGTCTCTCTAACCCTTTTGTATTCTGTAACCTACATGCCATCATGTAAAGTGTGATGTGTGATCTGCAAGTTAATTTTAGTAACACAAATGGAATCAAAGGCAGTGATACTGCCAAGGGAAATCGAGATTGTTATAGCCACAGAAACAGATGGAGCTTATAAATTTATTGTTAGTAAATTCTGACACTGTGGCCAGACACAACAATGTCTGCCTGTGTTTCTGGGATAGTATGCTCATGACACTGGTACTGCTATAAGCTAACAAATACAGCGACAGTAAATGCAGTGGAGATTATCTGGCAACAAAGCCTCCAGGGTTACTGTAGGAGCCAAGGGAACCCTGCCTTTCTGTCCTCCTTGTCATTACATTTTGTCAACCATCTCTCCTCATTTATCTGACTTATCTTAATAGTCTGCATTTCAGCTCTACGCCATTCTATCTCCTCCCCCCCCCGCCCGATTTACCTTCCAGACTTCCAGGAAGTCATATTCTATTTAACAGATGAATTGAGTCTCAATTTGGACTTCAATGTGACAGCAGAGGCACTGTCTTCCAAATCATCAACAGGACATTCAAGGCTCCCATGCACAGGGTGAGAACACGATGGCCACAAAGTACTTCACTCACTCTTGCTGAGTAGCTAGGCTTTACCCACCTCACTGTTCTCTCCTGCTTTGCCAAGTGCCATCATTGCAGAGCAGTCTCTCCTTCCTAATCAAGTCATGCCTTCTCCATTTCTGCTTCATGGTTTATGCTCAGAATTTCCACCAACTCAGTCTCTAAGGTTATGACATGAGTTCTCCAAATCCATTCTCAGATCTCCAGGGGAGAAGACATAATGTTTTATTTGAACTCTTTAGCCATTTAATTATTGTGGACTGTGATACCAGATCCCACAACGTACTTATTTGCTCAGTGTTCCCTCAATTATTTTCCAAACTATTTCAGAATTTTTACTCTATAATGACTAGAATGCTCAGACAGTATGCATCTATTCCTTCTACTGCTAACTAAACATTTATTTATGGTATATAATTAACAAATGGTTATAAATAAATAAACTCCCACATAGCTATTTTCACTTGTCCAAAAAAAACAGAGTTACTGAAAATCATTCTGTTTTTATCCAACACCACAAACATCACGAAAGGTGCAAACAACAACAAATATTACCTTGGCAGAAACTAAGATTACTGGCTCTGGGATTGATGAATAAAAAGAAGCAAAGCATTCAAAGAGCATAATCATGAGAGAAGAGGCTAATAGTGACTGACTTTCCAGTCACCTCTTCTTTCTCTGAGCAGAAAGTGACTCCCATTGTCGGTATTATAGTGTCCAGGTCCCCCCAGGTCCAAGGTATTGCAGATGAGAGGCAGTGGTCTCAGCCAGGTGACTTCTGTGACTCCTGCCATTCTGAGATGACACAGAATGTGTGCGACACCGGGGTGCTTTGCCTTCACACCTGCCTGTGGGATAAATAAATCCCAGGGAATGAGCGCCAGCTCAGGAGATGTTATTTTGCTAACTTGCCTTCAGGCTTCTAGCTCTTAAATGCCACAGCACATCACACTGAGCATCCCATCAACCCACATCAAATCAACACAGGCAACTGAGAACCTCTAAGAACACACACATTTAACATCCATTTTAAATCACTCTTTACTCCCCAGGTAGAAGTCAGGAAGAAGATGGTCCTAACAGACAAGGAAAACACAAAGAAAAATCTACTTCAACTCTCAGTTCACTTCCTCTTTCACTCTTGTGGAAATAGTTTCCTGTGTGGGGTTGACTAGGAGTGGACCCCATAGACTCACATGTTTAAATGCTTGACCCATAGAGAATGGCACTATTGGGAGGTGTGGCCTTGTCAGAGTAGGTGTGGCCTTGTCAGAGTAGGTGTGGCCTTGTCAGAGGAAGTGTGCCAATGTAGGGGCGGCTTTGGAGGTCTCATATGCTCAAGCTACACCCAGGGTGGCAGACAAGTCTCCTTCTGCTGTCTGCAGATCAAGATGTAGAACTCTCAGCTCCTTCTCCAGCACCATGACTGCTGGATGCCGCCATGTTTCCCACTGTGATGATAATGGACTAAACCTCTGAAATTGTAAGCCAGACCTAATTAAATATTTTTTTTTCTTTGTAAGGTTGCTATGGTATCTCTTCACAGCAATAAAACCCAAACTAAGACACTTCCAGAAGCATGCAGTCCCGCATGGCATTATGGGAATAAAAGCTTATTAGCATTAGCATCCTGTCAGACAACATACTGCCTAGAAACCCCTTTCTAGTTTGTAAGCCTGTCCTCAGTCAGACACAAGTAAGCCCAGACTCACATCCTAAAGCCATGCGTACATTAGACGTTCACATGGAAAGCTGAACAATATAGCCAAAGTCAGAACTGAATTCAGAGATTTCCCAAGCACTTCCACACTGCATCCAGTTCAACCTCTAAACCCCAGGAAGGAAGGGCTCATGCTCTTAACAACCTATATTTCTGAAGGACCCTGAAGCGAAGGACGATCTTATGTGACACCAAGATTTGCCCAGCTAACTTCCTCTTGTCTCTATTTGCACACAGCTGCCCAGTCTGTCTTCAAGTTGGAGCCACCCACCTCAGTCTGGCCAGAGCCTGATTCATTAACAGTTATACACTTTACATGCTAAACATCACCCGTGAATTGCAGATGAGAAAACAAGTGGATTTTAAGACCCAGTTCCTCTCTTGGCCACTTTCTCTGCCTCTACACGGAAGCCAGTAACTGTTATCCACCTGATCAAGAAGCAAGTCAGAATCTTTAACTTTCAGAGCTTGGTCCACCAGAGCAAGGATGTTTGGTCTATTTTGTTCATAGATGTGCCAATCAGACTCTAGGTCCTTAATAAATACTTCACATGAATAAATATCAGACTGTCATCTGCCCCCAAGTTTATTTCTTGTTTGCTGATAGGTTAATCCCTAAGCAAATGTTAAATGCATTTGAGATCAATTGTGTTTAAAGGTTGAAAGACACACCGAGCATTCGACCCTTCTCCTGAATCTCTCGATTCTCACCCTGTGTGAGCTAAGCAGCAGAAAGCCACTAGACTACATTATTTTTATACTCCATAAATGTCTTCTCGGTGCAATAATTAACATAATACCATCTGCTTCTGTGTAGATTTGCAATATGAAATGGACAGAGTAAAATGAGTTTAAGTCTTCTGTAAAATTGCTTTCGAGGAGATTTTTCAATTAAGTTGCTTATTGTCAACAAACCCACAAAAATAATTTACTCTTAGAGTAATATGCTCAGTCTTTGACCGCCTAGAAAATAATATGCATTGTTTATCAGACAATGTAAGCCATACAAGGCATTATGCTTTTGTGTTGTCTTCTAGCCTGAACACCAGGAAACTCAGAGCTTAAGCCAATGTTCGGACTTATTACAAGCACGGTTGCAACATAAACACCCATGCTGAGCCTCAAATACAGAACTCATTCAGTTTTGCTTTTGAGATCTGAGTGCACATGGGTCCCTGATGAGCTTCTGATAGCTTCTGGTGCATTGCTTCCCTCGTTACACATAAGGTTCCACAGTAAGTGCTGAGAGTTAATATTGTCCAATAAGTACAAAAGAGTTTTTTTTTCTCCATTTCTGTGGTGTAGTCTGACCTCTTGTTCTGTGCTCTACCTTGGGCATTTGGTTTCTTTATTTAGCCTATAGAAGCCTTTCTTCCAATTAATTAACAGATTATTATCTGTTATAGTTCATTCTTGGCCCTTTTCCGAGTCACAGGTTGATGTCCCAATGCCTACGATGATTGCTTCATGCTTTCTCTTCTCACAAACATCTCCTAGAGTCTCTACTTGTTTCTCACCATCACTTGGTGTCCTTGGTGCTTAACTCACTGAGGAAAGGAACACCCTGAAGGCTAACTACAGCCTCTACCATTTCAGCCTCCCAGCAACTGTGGCCCGCTCCTCCCTGCCCATTGGTGCATCACCTGGCCTCCTTTCATCTAAAACATCTTTTTAGATTGTTCAGGACCCGACATGGACTGTTTATCAAGGATGTCCTCTCTGTTAATTCTATCTTTCTCTTATGTGCAACCATGTTTGAAATCTGTCTCCTGAATATTTCCATAGCTATATAAATATGCTGAAATACAGAGAAGGGGAAGTGGAGGTGTGTGAATGATACACACGTGTCCACATTCCCTTCACTTCTGTTCTAATTATTCTAATACTTATTCTTTTTAAACTTATTTAAAGCCAAGTAGTTGTCAATATTTCATTTTTCTATTGTTCTTACTTTTCCCATTTTTTTCTAGAGCCCCTTTAATCAAACTTTTATCCAAAACTCTCTCATCATCAGATCCAAAAGGCCCCCTCTCCTAGATCTATTCGTGGCACATCTATTTCCCCCTTCAGGACTAAACATTAGTACATTTTTTCCTTTATTATTTTTATATTAATTACAGTTTATTTGCTTTGTATCCCAGCTGTAGCCCCCTCCCTCATCCCCTCCCAGTCCCACCCTCCCTCCTTCATCTCTTTCTTGCCCCTCTCTAAGTCTGCTGATGGGGGAGGTCCTCCTCCCCTTCCATCTGACCCTAGCTTATCAGATCTCTTCAGGGCTGGCAACAATGTCCTCTTCTGTGGCCTAGCAAGGCTGCTCCTCCCTGCAGGGGGTGGGGGGACACAAAGCCAGCCATTGAGTTCATGTCTGAGAGTCCCTGTTCCCCTAACTAGGGAACCCACTTGGATACTGAGCTGCGAAGGGCTATATCTGGGCAGGGGTTCTAGGTTATATCCATTCATGGTCCTTGCTTGGAGAAAGTCTCAGAAATATTTGGTCCTTGTGGAGTTCCTGTCCTCTCCAGGTCTTACTAACTCCCCCTTCTTTCATATGATTCCCTGCACTCTGCCCAAGGTTTGGTTATGAGTCGCAGCATCTGTTTTGATATACTGCTAGGTAGAGTCTTTAAGAGACCCTCACTGGTAGGCTCCTGTCCTGTTACTTGTTTTCTCCTAAACACTAGTACTTAATATTTACTCCTTTTCCTTCCTTAGCGACGAAAGACCCCAAATTTAGGCTGAACACTTTGATCTCTTACTTTACCCCAGTCAAACTACTCTATTTTTCACCCTCTTCTGTGTCCTCTCAACAAACTAAATTTTGGATAATAATAAAAAAAAACTGTATGAAACATACTAGAAACCTTCCTATAAGAGAATTCAGGAACTCAAAAGCATGGCTGTAGCAACCATTTTAGACCAGAAGGATAAATGAGGGATTCCTCCTATCAATAAGCAGCATTAACTAAAAGGACACTGGACCACTACTTTGTGGAATACTGCCAGGTCTACACCACCAACCACCACACTTCAATAACATTAGACATAATGTTTTGCTCAGTACTTCTATTCTGTTTATGCCACTACAGGAATTCCCCTCACCTGATACAGTCTACTGCACATGAAAGGCATTAGCATCTGCTCCTAGCAGGATCTTTCTTGACATGCTTGGCTCATCCATGGATTCTGAGTTTTAGTCTCACATATCCTGAGCCCACAAACTGGAGCTTCAGTTACAAAGCAACTCATAATTTTTGTCCTCAATAAGCAGTCTTCCCGGGGTTAAGTGTTTCTCTAGACTGGACCAAGGAACCAGTAATAATGAAAGACTAGCCATTAAGCCTGACCGCTTGTGTACTTAATGGTTCAGTATACACGTGCCTAAGATTCATCTGTCCATAAAATCAGAGGTGGTTTCCTTGTGTTCAGAAACAGAGCTTACAACTGTGTTGGGTAAAGTAGTCTCACTAACAGTGAAGCTGACATGCTGGACTCTAGAGTTTATTCCTCATAACCCAGCATTAAAACCTGATTCAAATGTGTTATTACTGTAGTAAACTACTGACTTACTATCCTGAAACAAATCTGAAAAACACTTAAAATAGTGCTGGCTGTAGACTCGATAGCCCAGTAATCCAAATCATAAAGTTGCTTCAGAAACTGCAGTGGAGGAAGGGGATTCATAGCCTACCTTCAAAGATGTCCCTCTGGGACATTCAACCATCATACCTGTCATTGTCAAATACCATCCTCATGTATTTATGTCCTGATTGTTCCCTTCCTTGGTTTGGGTGTGTTCCCCAAGGGTTCATGTGCTGAGAGTTTGTTCCTCAGTGTGTAACAGAAAAGTGATAGGACTTTTAAGGGCATGAGAGGTTATTTCTGGCTCCTATCCTCATTCTGGGTTTCTGTTTTGCCATGCAATCCTCCCTCATGCATATGCTCACCTTGCTATGATGCTGTCTGCCTTACAGCTAATGCCAATGTCATGCCTTTGATCCTCCAGATCTGTGAGCTAAAGGAAATTCTTTTTCATTATTAAGTTCCTCACCTCTGGAATTTTGTTACAGCAATAGAGAAGAGACAAACACACCTCCCAAACGAACATAACTGCATGAAGCACCTTCCTTCAGAATCTGACTTCACAGGTAGCAGGAGGTTGGCAAGTTATCAACTTATTTCTTCCTGTTTTTTCCTTAGCCCAGCTCACTATCAGAATTGCATATGACCAAAGTCTGTCTCCTCAACTTGTGATCTCAATAAGGTTTCTAGGGATGAAAGGCAATAAGTCCTATGTCTTCCATTTTCTCTCTAATTACAGTTGTGCTCTCTGCCTTCTGGAGACAACACTCCCTGCTTTTCTGCCCATTTCAAGGAAGGGACCTGAGAATTGAGCCCCAGAGGAGGAACTAGAGGTGCAGTTGCTGTTGGTGTCCTGGTCTCCAGATCTCCAGATCGTGGTTCACAGCAGAAAGAATAATACCAAACAGGGTCTTGACTAAAGCTAAGAGTTGAATGGGAATAATTGCAACAAAACTCAGAAAGCAACATCCTGTCACTGCCAGCCTGGGAGCTAATACGCCTTGAACCATCGACTACCAGTGTTCCTTGACACTAGCCAATTTGATAGCACTGACTTTACTCCCATCAGATCGCTGCCTATCCCCCCCCCACCAACACACAGTCACAAAACCACAGTACAGAGCTCCTCAATGCCTGAATTATCATCTGCAAAATGCATCAGCTGCCCAAGCTCATGATAATAAATCAGACACTTCCAGAGGTCAAAATAAGGAGAATGTGAATTTCAGAGCACTTTTTTTTTGTTACTGAGCATTTCTCAAAACTTCTATAAATTATCTAAACTTCCCCTAATTAATAGGCTTTCTTAGAGATTTCTGAGTTCCCAACATGGCCTTTTAAGCTCCAATTAAAGGGGAGTTAACTTCTGAGAAATAGTAAGTTAAAGACCTTTAAAGGTATACCTTGAAGGTGTCTCTGTCTTTCCACAGGTTCATAAAGTACAAAAACAGCTAAGGAAAAAAAAATCCTCAATGGAAATTTTTATTTTAGAGACATGATCAATATTCACACAGAGTAAATGATGACAACGTTTTCAACACACACAAAAAATAGAAATCCCCTTTAAGTAAGGATGTTGAATTACAGCTGTCCTGGTGACTCTACTCAACTCGGTGCCAAGAACTAGACCTTAGGCTGCTGTTATTATTGTCTCACTGCTGCGTGACATTTGATATTAGCATTGGAAGCATCTTCTCCCCAGGCTAGATATACAGAAGTGATGGGAGGGAAAATATTTTAAGAAATATGACTGTTTCATTTCGAAGGCCTATAAAAAACCAGCAGTAAATTTTGACCCATCTAAAATGCTTACACAGGGGAAAAGCCATCTTTTCTTAGTGTCCAACTAGTATGTGAAATATTCGCATGGGAAGTCTTAAGATTCTGGCAGGGAAATATAAGGACCCTCGTCTCGTGTAGATGGTCATAGTCTAAAGGTGGTAGGGATGTGTGTCAGGCCTTCTCTCTCCAGGGCCACTGATCACAGATCATACTGTGCCTTTGTCTGGAAATATATATTTATACTTAATAGAAAAATAAACCAAAATATGTTTTCACTCCTAGAAACTCTTACATAAGATTTTTCCTTTAACAGGATTTCTCAGGAAAGTCAGATCTATTCATTATAAGTTTCTCCTCACAGCCATCTCCTCCCTCCAACAGGGTGTGATGCAGCCAGTCTTCAGCTCCACATGATGCTCCTGGTGTGGTAAAGAGACCCAGGGGTAGTGATCTGTTCTTGCAGTTTAGATAATTACATGAACTGACAGCCGGGTTAAATGCTCACTCGTGTCCACCAATGGAGATAAATTTAGAGCCATCAAATGATCCCAGGAGCCTCCAGTCAAGGTAAGGTTTGGCTGGTACACTTAAGTCTCTCAGCATTTGGGGGAACTTTTATAAAAATCCACAGATTTTCTGTGCTGTCCTTTGCCCAGAATCTCATTGCACCTGACATTTCCGTAGATTTAAAAGCCTTGAGGGAGACCAAATGCTTATTCTAGCTGATATTTACTTCCCAAAAGTCAGAGCTCTGTTTACTCTCTCTTATTGCTGCACACTAAATAATAGCCTCATGAAAAGCAGAGAAATCAGATAGGAAAATATGATGCTTAATCAATGTAGTAGCAGGGACTCAGCAGCTCAGCCGTCCACAGCTGCCAAACACATCTGCTTTGCAGCACGTAGTGGGTAGAAGATAGGTGTCGACTCTCTACATTAATGACCTGGACTTTAATCAGAGTCCACACAGGCCTGATGATGGCTATGACCCCCCTCCCCCACACCAGGCTGAATGATCTATGGCACTTAGGTGCATCCATGTGCAGGGAAATTATTACCTATGTCTATGGAATCAAATTCAACCAGATTCTGGATCCTGTCTCCAAAACTTACAGCTATATGGTAAGCTTCCCTTCCTTTTAAGACCAATATTCCATTGACTGTAAATGCTATTTTTCCATCTTTTTATCTACTGACAGAAATTTTATCCACTCTGTGTCATTATGATGTCATAATGGATATGAATATCCAAATATCTCTTAATGATCCTGCTTTCAGTTATGTTCAATATATGCCCAGAAATGGGTTGCTTTATAGTTACTTTTGGAGATTGTGGATACTTGTCCGTCAAGGCAAACACAGGAGGCCAGGTTGCTTCCGAGCACCGGGGGTCATAGTGTCAATGACACAAGATATTGGGAAACAGACAGCGAAGTAAGGAAGAAGCAAAGGGCAAATCTGTTTATCCTGTTGACTTGTCTTAAATCCCAATATTAATGGCTTTTAAATGTGGAACAAATTTACCTCATAGCTAGAAAATTTTCATTTGAGGGAAGAAAGAAGATATGAAGAAATTACATTTTTAGGGCCCTCCTAAATGAGCTTAAAATTTTGCATGCTGATAAGCCTAATTTAATTTTCTAAGGTCCTTTAGGGAGCTTTACAATAATTAAGCTGTAACTAAGTATTCATAAGTTGGAGGAGGAAACCATAACTTCTCTTCACTAAAGGAGAAACTGTTGTATATAGAATTCCAAACCAGCAATGGGGCACAGCGCAAGGGCTATAGGTACATAACAGGTACAGTAGTCTGCTTTCTGTCACTGTGATAACCATCACAACCAAAAGCAACTTGGGTGTGTGTTGGGGTCGTGGGGTGACCGTCACCCTTTAGAGTCTGTCCTCAAGGGAAGCCCAGACAAGAACTCAAGGTGGAAACTCAGAGGCGAGAGCTGAAGCACATCACAGAGAAGCACTGCTTGCTGGCTTGCTTCCATGATCTTCTCCGCTACTCTTCTCATACAGCCCGAGCCCACCTGCCTAGGAATGAGACTGCCCTCCATAAACTGGCTTCTCCCACACCAATTAACAGTTAAGACAATGCCCACAGATGTACCCACGGTTCAACTTGATGGAGGCAATTCTCTGATAGAGGTTCCCTCTTCCCAGGTGACTCAAATCGACAGACCAGCACACCAATTCTGACAGCCAGAGGCCTCGCTACCCTTAGAGCCTTTTAGCACCTGGACTTGGATGGGAATCATTATTTGCTGGAAAAGAGGGCTGAAACCAAGTAATGCCTGAGTTCTTAAGATATTTTCAGTTGTGTGGAGAGCAACTTAGCTTACACCAGTATAGTGATAGCTTTGATAACAAAAGAACAAAGAGTACTACAGTCAGGCACAGCATGAGTAAGGACCCTTATCACATTATCAGGTCCTCTACCACATTGCCAGTAACTGCCTATACCACATTACCGGGTCTCCCACCATGCCACCAGGATCCCAGCCATGACATCAGTTCTTCCACCATGTTACCAGGTCCCATGCCATGTCACCGGGTCTCAGCCTCTCCTTTTTCCATCCGAGAAGCACTATTGTCACAAATAACCCAACACATCGCAATTCTCCCAGTAACATCTCCATGGTGGCTTTAGCAGAGAGGCTCTCAAGACAGGTCCAGTTCTTGTCACTTGGCCATGCGTCTATCCTCAAACCTCCAACTGGGCCAATGGTCAATGGAGCAAATAGGAATTCCAGTATCAAAGAAATGAGGGGAGAAATATTAACTACATGCAAGTCCAGTACTGTAGACACAGGAGCGGAGCAGATAGTGTGACAGAGACCTGTAAGCCCAGGAAGCTAGGTCGGGATTATAAATCCAAGGCTGATCTAGGCTTCATAATGAGACTAGGTTTATAGAGATTTGTCTCTTTTGACTCAGGCCTGTTTCTCTAGAACACTTATTCCTGACCTAGTCCTTGGCCACTGTTTACTTGGAAGGAGTGGGTCTATTACACTCCTTCAAAGACTGGCAGATTTTGTTAAATAGAAATCACAGAGACTTTTGTTTTGTTTGTATTCATTTCTTTGTGTTGTTGTTTTGCTTGATCTGTACAACACATGGGTTTTCTTAAGGAAGTCGGATATCACTTCATAAGATTAAAAATGCAACAATGTGGAAATGGACAACAGGGCTAAAAAAAAAAAAAAAAAAAAGCCTCTCTGAAGAGGTGTCCTAAAACTGAAACCTGAGTTTTTCCAAAGGAAGAGCTTCGCTGTGACCTAGAGAAAGATGGTGCAAAGCTAGGAAGCTTTGTGGCGAAAGACTCAGATGACCCTGCAGTGTCCGGTGTCAGAGGGAAGCTGCTGCCCACAGCCCCTGTCAGGGGAGGACTCGCAGCCACAGGGTGCTGGATCCCAGATGATGGCCCTTCCCTTTTGACCTCATCATTTGTCTGTCGGGCTGCCCTGCTTGCTTCCTCAGACACATTTTTATTGCTCAGTCTGTCCAACAGTCCACGCATGCCCTAGCATCGGGACTGTTCAGGCTCTTGTATCTACTTGACGATAAGCATTCTCCCTCCCATTGATTTTGCCTAACTTCCCTTGTTTGTGCCTGGATTTCAACTTCCCATATCTTTCTAAATTATGCTCTCCTACCAGGTCACATTAACAGCACCCATTTTCTCTTCTTTTTTTTTTTTAAACCTTTCAATTTATCTCCTTCTAATACACTATCAGATCTATGTATATTTGCTATAGTTATTTGCCTCTTTCTCCCACAAAGTATAGGCTCCACGAGAAAAGGGTTAGCCTTGTTCACTGCTGTGCCCAGCTCTCCAAGTGAACCTGTCATATTATCGATGCTTAAATATTCTTTAATGAATCAATACAGAGAGAACAGAGTTTCAACTTCTTTGGTTTTTATCTCTTGCTCTTCCCTCTCTATTGCTTACCATATAGTTGCATGAGGATTTTAGAGCCCTTTTTTCCTGAAGGTTTAAAAATAATGGCTGTAGACTTCCCTGACAATTCTTAGGGACTGTCCCATCCATTTGATCACATTAAAATCTAACATGCAAATTACAAGAGGAGGAAAGTAGGCCACTGTCCAACACTAGAAACAGGTTGGCATTGATGTTGAAACAGAATTTTTCAATATGATAGTGTTGGTTATAAAGGACTTAGAATATTTTTAAAAGTTTTCCTTTCCTTGTTTCTGTGTGTGTGTGTGTGTATGTGTGTGTGTGTGTGTGTGTGTGTGTGTGTGTGTGTGTGTGCATATATGCATGTATCTAGGTCTGTGAGCACAAGCACACACGTGTGATGGTGTGCATACAGGACCCAGAATAGGGCCTCAGACCCCTCAGAGCTGACATAACATGCATGTTCCAGACATGTACACCTCGTGTAGATTCTGGGATCCAAACTCCAGTCCTCATGCTTGGACAAACATGCGCTCTTAGCCACTGAGCCATTTCTCCAATCCATGAAACATTCTTTATATGAACAATTTATCTTAAGTACTATGGCATCCTAGCATAAATCCTGTCACCTGTTCAAATCTATCTGACATTTAAATGCTAAGATCCTGACTTTACACAAAAGGTACAGCCTGCTCCATCTTAGCATTTGATATAGGCTGCTGCTGCCTGCCCATCCTAGATTTACAGGATATATATTCCCTAAAGAAACAAGATGCTTTTATCTGTTCATTACATCAACATTTAGAAGGATTCATCCTTCATTATTTTAAGCTTTAAAACTAAGACCAAACTTTATAATGTTTTACCAATATTCCCTGAGGACGAGGCAACAAAATGTTTTTTGCAGATTTGTTGGGAAAAGGAGAAGCAGGAGGTAGCATAAAGTATGTTTATAAAAATTTACTGTTGTATATACATTGAACATGAGATTGAGGAAGGCTGAAAAATAGATTCCCATGATCCTTAAAAACAGAATATGTTGTAGGCACACGGGCTTCCTCAACTTCAAATTGGAAACATATGTGTAGTTCACAGTCTCACTTTTTCCCATAATCAAGGAGGCAGCTCCTGAATCACAGGGGTCTTAAGAGCACTAGGCTTTTTGAAACAATAACACAGGATATCCTTGCTTTCTCTTAACTATTTTTGCCTCATTGGAATTACTAGGCTAAGTTGTCACCATTGGTGGCCTCCGCCATAATTAGTTATAGAAACTGAAACTATGAGTTCCATATTTATAATTATGATACCATAAATTATCATTTCATGTGCATTTAAGCAAGGAAACTATCTGGTAAGTAACCACATAAATAATATTTTCTGAATATAAATAGAACATAAGTGCAATGAATTTGTTAAGGTTTTCAGGCGTTTGCTCATTCAAGTAAGTAAATGTTGAGCTTAGAGTGTTGACAATAAAATAATGGACAAGTTCTTGACGACTGTGTCTGGACTTTCTGCCACTCTCACTCATTCTGTAAGCTCTGATTATTGGTGCTTCCTTCATCTTATCAACTGAAAGTTTCAGACAAACAGATTCAAGTCCTGTCTCTAGCAGTCCATAAGTGTTTTCTTGATGGTAGCAGCACTGAAAGAATGTAGGCACTTTGGGCTTTGAGTGTTTTTATTCCACTAAGAATTCTAAGTAAGATTGCTCCTATGTAACCACAAGGCCTAGGGGAGAATGCACTACTAATGTTCTACCACACGGACATGTAGCTAAATTGCCTCTCAAATATTTAGGTTCATACTCTCATAATGCAGTGTTGCTCTCAGGCTGCCTTGGGGAAGCTGCTTCTTTAGTGGGTGACTGCTAATTTAGACGTACAACTGGTCAGAGTGCTGGGAACAATGACTTGAGTGCTCAGCTCTAAATGGAGCATCCATGTCACCTGCCCCCAAGGCTCAAGGAACATCACAAAGAGAGGCAGGAAAGACTGTGAGAGCTGGGGCATAGAGAGCAGTGCTTCAAATTCTGTCTTCAACACACACACACACACACACACACACACACACACACACACATACACACTATGGGAATAGTAGGAATCTACTTAGAAAGAATCAGCAGGAGTAGAAGAGGGAGCAATGGGGGAAAACATGGTCATAATGCACTCTACACACATATGAAATTATCAGAAATAAAAGTAAAATTTTAAAGATATATAAAAACCGTATCTCTAGGTTGATAGTTGTCTTAAGGTGTGTATTAATCTCAAAGATGTTGGCCAACTGTTTTGAACGTGAACCTTAGAACTGATTAATTACAACTGTCCAATCAATCTACAACTCACATCGCAAAGCAGAAATGAAAGCAGCTGAAATCATCACCAGCTCCATTTTACTGTTTGTACATAAACGTCAGTCTTCTGAGAAGTAGCCAGTTTTATATTTTGGATGAGATAGCATTAACCATGATAGTAACAGTGGAGCTTTAAAGTCTGTTATTCTAAGGATGTCAAGGTTGTAAAGTCTCCTAGTCTCCTAATTAGCTTTAACTATCAGCTTGACACAGCCTAGAAATATCTGGAAAGGATTTCAGTTCAGTAATTGTTCTCATGAGGTTGATCTATGGACATGTCTAGAAGGGATTATCTTCACTGTTAATTGATATGGAAAGACCCATCCCACTGTGGGAAAAACCAGTCTCTGGGAGGATAGTCCTGGGGTATATGAAATCTAGATAAGCAGGAACACAAGTGAACAAGCCAACAAATATGGCTTCTCCATCAAGCTACTGCTTACATTCGTGCCTCGACTTCCTTCAGTGATGTTCAGTGACCTAGAAATCTAAACAAAACAAACCGTTTGCTTGCCTAAGTTGCTTTTGGTCAAAGTCTTTTATCACAGCAACATAATGCAGCTACCGTGGCTGTATTCAGGAAGCACACACCTCACTATCCAAAAATTTGATGTTAATGCTTTGAGACCCTCTCTCCCAAAATTGTAAGTCTAGAAGCATTTGCATTTGTTTTTCCAAGTCATCAGTACTGATGGAAATCATATAAAAATAAAAAGCAATAAAAGGACTTGTAAATCCTTACCAAATAACAAGCTTTAGCTCATTAAACTTTCACTAACGAAATCACCTCTAGCACAGCAAATAATGATGAATTTCAATTGCAGCTTCAATTTCTCAGGCTCTTAGTCACTTCATATCTGTTTTAGAGATGGGTGGGAATGAGCTTTAAGTGAATTTAAGAACTTATCACATTTCTTCATAATGTTCCTGAGAACTTTAAGATTATATTTTGCGTGACTAAAATCCAGCCTGTATTCTCATTAATGACAAGCTTCAGGAGATAAGTAATAACATTGTTCCCCCATCAGAGACCTCAGCTTCAACTGAAACGGCTAAAAGAATTTCTGTGCTAGAGAATATCAGCCAACTGAAAAACTATTCACTTACTGCAGCCTTGAAAACAAGTGGAAAATATTTACCAACCTGTAACTTTTAGTACCCTGCCTACTCTGAAGGAATAGGTATAAAATAAATTAAAACACATATTCTTTTCTAACTCAGCCTGGCACAAAATGTACTGGAGCTAATACAAGCAATAATAATCAAAGGTTTTCTCCATCAAGCACGATAGAAATCATGCACAGACCCGACTATTACACACACAGGCACACACACGAAGTGATAACGCCTTGGTTTGGAGAAGTTGCCTGCTAATTAACGCAGGCTAGTACTTGGCTTCAAGTAACTCTTCACTTTTATTCTCTTGTTTTTCCTTCCAAATCCCCTCGATAAATTAAAAGCACTTCTTTTTTTTTTTTTTTTTTCCTTTGCTGTCGTTTATGTGATGGACCCTAGTAAGATATCATTTACCAGAACAAATCATAAATATTGGAACTACTTGAAAAATGAAAGTCAAGGAGGGGGTAATTATCAGGGCTAACAAGCTCATAAATACACTTACATATTGAATATGGAATTGTTACAGGGCGTGATAAGAGAGTTTTGAAAACTATGCTTGTCATTTGCTCTTTCAGAAGGCTAAAGGGGAGGCTAGGAGATGGATCCATCACTAAAGTGCTTGCCACACAGGCATGAGGACCTGAGTACCGGGTTCAGATCCCAACATCCATGGAAAGGTCTGGAGGCAACAACACGTGCCTATTATCCAATGCTAGAGCGTTGGAGATGGGTGGAGCCCTGGAGCTCGCTGGTCAGCCAATATTCCTGAATCAGCGAATTCCAGGTTCTTGAGCAGTTCCGTCTCAGAGCAAGGTTGGAGACTGCGCAGATGGCTCAATGGGCAAGGTGCTTGCCACAGAAGCCTGATGACCTGAGTTTAGATATCCAGAAGCTACGTACAAGCTTGGCAATCCCAGGCGCCGCCGTGGGAAGCTAGAGGGTGAAATCAGCAGAAAATCCACAGGCCCGATAGCTCGGTATATTCATCAGTGAATAATAAACTAAAGAGACTGCCTCAACACAAGGTGAAAGACCATGGTGCATGTGCGTCACACACACACACACACACACACACACATCATACCAAAAAAGGTAGAAAGAGACTGAGAAAGACACCCAACATCTTCCTCTGGCCTCCATATGTGTGCATAGATGCACATACTTGTGCACACAGCTACACACAGATGCATACATACAGGAACATGTATGTATCATGCTAAGAAAAAATTTTTAAAGAAGCCTAGAGGAAAGAAAAAAAAAAACAAGTCACTCTGCTCATGAACTTTAAAGCCAAACGGCCTGAGGGGTCTTGACCTCTCCTTTCACCGTCAGGAAAATCAAAGCCCCAGGATGGCTGGAGAACTGGAGCTAAGTGCACTCACTGGACTTCCAGGCCAATGCTCTTGCCCCTTCACTCATTATTTGAGATGGCAAAGCCTCAAACTGCAGGTATTGCTAAAGATTTCGTGTTCCCTTTGATCTACGGGGAAAAAAAGTTTAGAAACAAGATTGGGAGAACATCCAATAGTCTTTACACTGAGGGCTGGGAGTCGATGCACCTGAGTCAGTTGTTCCTAACAAATAATTGGCATCCACTCCACACCCACGAAGAGCTCTGAAGCTCATTACTGACACTGATTAGCGATGCTATGCAATATTCCTCCAAGGTGAGCTAGGCTTCATTAGCTCTGTAACACAGAGCAGGCAGCCAGCATCACATTTTGTTCGTTCTTTGTCTGGTGCCCTAGCTACTGAAATTCAGCAGTATGCCCCAAATCCAGTCATTTCTAGTAAACGGTGAAACCCTAACAGCACAATGTTCAGGTTTGTTTTTCAGACTCCTACCACTCTGCTTGTCCAAAACTCACAAACAGGCTTGCAGTCCTGTCAAGCTGGCTGCCTGCAAAGCTGGTCAGTCAACAGATACCTACCCACTCCCTGCATCTGCCTTCACTACGTTGGGCAGGGGTCACTGGAGTGAACCACTAAACTGAGCCAGAGCCCTGGCTGCCTACCTGGACCTTATCCTGGAACCCCACCCTAATCATTTACTTGGTATTAACGTATGCGTAAAATAGACAATGGAGCACTAATATGTTTTGTGTGGCATATTATTTCCAATCTTGACCATAAAACATTCAATCAAATTGTTCCAATCCCTTACCCAATATCTTACCTGGGTATCTGCATGGAATGATGCCTTCCAGGCAGCTGGTAGACAAATTTGCTTAGAATGAAAGTCTTAAAAGAAACAAGTAGGCCGTTGGCTTACACTCATAGGAGGAGCTCAAAAACATCATGCCCTGTGGCATGTAGACTATCTTATCTCCACAGCCCTAAGAGGCAGGCATCGGTGGTGTACATAGCAATGAATAAATGGAAAAACCTGGGATGCTAAGAGCAAAGTCACTTACATAGGGGGCAGAGCCTGTGTGTTGTAAATATCCACGTTTTCATGTTATGATCCAGTACAGCTGTGATCACAATGACAGACAACGAAGAACTGAGTTATGTCTCAACGCCTCTAGCTGCTTGGACCACGAGCAAGCTAGTTTTCACTTGACTGAAATAAAACCAAGACAGAGCAGCAGAGGTGTCAGAATAAAGCCTGCTACACTACGAAATAAAGATGACATTAACCCTAGACCATTCAGTTTACGGAATATACCCCAGAAAGGTGGGAACGTGCCACCGTGAATGCTGAGCGAGGAGGAGAAGAGCTGCCCATCCCTTGACATCCCTGCACTTGCCAAACATGAGCAGTAGACCACCGGGTCTAAATACGACGGCTCCACATTGTCACGTAAGAACCAAAACAGTCACTTCTCTCTAAGGCTTGAATCCCTAAGCAACACACTGAGTCCGAACTGTCGTTAATGTATTGCCTATGTCAACTACATAAAAGCCATAGTTTAGGGCCAGCCGGATGCCTCTGCAAGTAAAGCATTTGCCTCAAAAGACTTATGGCCTCAACCCACAGAAAATGTAAAGACGGAAAGAGAGAACAAATCCCAACTCCACGGAATTGTTCACTGACCTCCACATGCATATTGGGGTGCTCGTGGGCACACATACACACACATACACACACACCACTAATAATAACAATGAATAATAATAATAATAATAATAAAGTTCTTAAAGAACCCCGGTGTGGGGCCAATGAGCTAGCCCAACAGGTAGATTAGGTCCCCACAACCCACATAAAGATGGAGGAAAAGAACCAAATCCACAACATATTGTCCTCTGATTTTCCCCATGCACACTTCGGCATAGGAACTGCTCTGAACACACACACACGCACACGCTCACGCACACACATGCACACACAAGAATGGGTTTGTTTTTTAAAAGCCCTGGCATTAGATTGCATCTCTACCACTGACTCCTCAGGCAGCACCGTCAGCCATGCTGAACGTCAGTTTTATTGTTGAGAATGGATACTCAATCCTATATGACAAGACCTCTGTGGGGACTTGATGAAATGACCCACACAAAAGCATTTGGCACTGTGCCTGGCAGGTGCCCTTCATTCTGTAGACATGACTGCTGAAGCTCAGCACTGAGCATCCGTTAGAAAATGAAACAGAAGAGTACAGGAGAACTGAGGTCTCCTTTCCATCCGGAAACATGGACTCTGCCTGAGGAAATGGACCCAGCAGACAAAATGGCTAGGCCACCATAAAAGACAACCCCCAGGGAAGATTCAGCTTCTGAATCTACATTTTTAGCAAGATCTTGTGTGTCATGATACCTTACAGGCTGTGGGCAGACTCTGTGTCATGATGCTTCAGCTTTGTAGAGATGGGAGAGGGCTGCCTAGGAAAGAGGATGTAGTCTAAAAGCTTTGTAGCGTGGTGGTTTGAAGAGGAATGACTCCCATAGCCCACGTGTTTAAATGCTTGGCCATAGGGAATGGCACTATTAGGAAGATGTGGCCTTGTTGGAGAAAGTATGTCACTGTGGAGGCAGGCTTTGAGCTCTTCTGCACTCAGGCATGTCCAGCGTGGCACACTATCTCCTTCTGCTGCCTGTGGATCCAGAGGTAGAACTCTCAGCTCCTTCTCCAGCACCATGACAGCTGGCATGCTGCCATATTTTTCACCATGATGATAATGGACTAAACTTCTAAAACTGCAAGCCAGCCCCCAAATTAAATGTTTTCCTTTAAAAGTATTTCTGTGGTTATGTCCTTGCTCCACAGACAAAAATTAAAATTAAATATATATATATATATATATATATATATATATATATATATATATATATATATATATATATATATATATATATATATATAAATCCTAACTAGGACAGAGGGAGAAGACAGAGTAGGGCCTGGAGGATGCGTACCTCAGAAGGAGTGGCCTCCTGGTCACAGGGATGCCATGGTACAGATCAGAAACGCAGGAGAGGAACTTGGGACCTTGAGGAAATGTTCAATCAATTTTTTCTGACCACTCTAGGAGCATAGACAAATGCCCCTTCCAGGCCACACAGCCCCTCTCAACTCTGACTGGCCCCAGAACCACCAAGGAAGCCATTCTCAGAGATGAAAATTGAGCTGGTCTAGCGTAATTGTACTTCAGGAGTTTATATTCCTGTTGTACATGAGCAATTAACCATGAATCCTAAAAATGAGCTGCATTCTACCTTAAGAAGAGCATTCTACCTTAACAAGACATTCTGGTCTTGTTAGTTTCAGCTGTTACCTTGGCACAAATTAGAGGCACCTAGGAAGAAGGAGCTTCAACTGAGGAAATGCCTAGATCAGACTGGCCTGTAGGCAGGTCTGTGGGGTGTGGTCTTGATTGATGATTGGCATGGGAGGGCCAAGCTCATGGTGGACAGCACCATCCTAGGCACAGGCACCTGGGGTATGTAAGACAACTAGCTGAGCATCAGCCTGAGAGCAAGCCACTGAGCAGGCCAGAAGGCAAGCCAGTAAGCAATGGCATGGTTTCTGCTTTGTACTCCTCTTTAACTTCCTGCCCTGAATTCCCGCAGTGGTGGACTATGACCTGGAAGTAAAAGCCAAATAACCCCTTTTCCCCTCTAAGTGGCTTTTGACTAGAGTGCTTTATCAGGGCAACAGAAGTGAAGCTAGAAGAGATTCACTCCTGCATGCTCAATGTAGAGAGATGCTACAAGGAACGTAAGGCAAACTGTATTTGCTACTCACCCTTGTCTGTGTCTGCCATTCATGAATCCTAAATAACCATTTAATTTTGAGAAGATTTGTTAATGCCAAAGCTATGGGTTTTATTTATAATCCTCTATTCACGGCAAGCAATAGCTAATGTTTTATTGCTGTGCTAGTTTAATAACTTTTAAAATTGGAGCCACAATGTTTAATACTAATCTTTATCCCCTTAAATATAGGTCCACCATGCTCCAGTGGATGGCCTCACATCCACGCATTTATGGGAAGCGCAAAATACACTCAGTGTTTTGTTTTGTTTTTTTTTTTTTTTTTTTAAAGAGAGAGGGCATGAGCTCAGTTGCCTGCTCTTTGATCACTTGCCCCTGGTGATGTGGTCTTGCCAGGCCATGGAGGAAGAAGATCCAGGCAGTCCTGATGAGTCTGAACAAACTATGGGCAGACGGCAATAGTGGAGAACTCCACCTTTCAGTGGACTAGGGGGAGGGGATGGAGGAAAGAGGGAGGGAGAGTGGGATTGGGGGGAGTTGAGGGAGGGGAATTCAATCGGAATGTATAATAAAGAAATTGTGAAGAAAACCCATAAAATTGAAATTAAAGAATAAAAAAAAGAGAGGACATGAAATTGGTGGGCTTGGAAGTGAATCTAGAAGGAGTTATAGGAAGCAGTGAGAGATAAATATGACCAAAAATACAGAGTATGGCATATAAGAAATTCTCACATAATTAATAAAATTCTGTGTTACAAAGAATTTTCTGTTAAATTCTTATTAAGAACAAAATTAAATTTTGTGAATAAATATATAGATTCACCATTTTCTCTATGTTTGTCAGAAGGACATCGACCCTTTTCTACAACTGTAATCCTTTTCACCCAGTGACAGACACCTGTCTCTGAAGTTTTTGAGAAAACCTCTCCTTCAGGTCAGAGCCCACTGATTCAATGCCACAGATTTTTTTAGGTTCATTGTCTATAAGAAGTTAACTCCTTCACACCCCACGTTAATCAAGCCCATACTTTGTAAGAAGTCTACCCTCAGGGCTGAAACGATGGCTCAGTACTTAAAAGCAGTGACTGTTCTTCCAGAGGACCGAGGTTCAATTCCCAGCACCCACTGTCTGTAACTCTAGTTACAAGGGATATGACAACGTCATACCAATACACATTGAATTAAAAATTAAATAAATTTTAAAAGAGAAATCCATTCTCTCTTTTAATTTATCTTTTCTTCAAAATCAGAACAGTCCATAATTCATCGTTGATACTTCTCTTCAGGACAAAGAAGATACAGTATCTATCTTTAAGCCACCTGCTATAATTTCATCACCCCTTCTCACTAGGAGTGATGAAAATCTTACGTCGTTGTTCTCTTTAACTTAACAGTCTGTTTAACTTTGAGAGTCTGTGGTGCCCCTCACCTAATGGTGTCTTACAATGCCCCTTGCCTAACGGCCTATTTCCTTCATCTGTGGAAGACTTTGCATACATATTTCCCAATACCTCCTTAAACTGTTTCTCCATTGTCTTTTGGCTTTTCTGTATAAACTAGGATAAAAGATAGAGGAAAGCAAGGAGGGTAGGGAAAAAGGAAGGAAGGAAAAGAGGAAGAAGGGGGCAAATAAAAAAAGATTTTTTAAGACCATATTAATTGTTCAAAAGTTAAGAATTCAGAAACTGGTAAGGTATTTCAGGAAAAAAAATAAATTTAGATTGACAAATCATTGGTACATTTTTATAAAATGCTCACCACCGATGAAACTGCAATATTGGAAAACATGCCATAGTAGCCACCAAATGAATGGTCTTGGTTTTAAATGTAGTTTTTGCATCTAAGAAATCTTTCTGCGGAGAAACGATGTTGTGGGTCCTGACTCAACATTATCACAAAAATTCAAAGAATTAAAGCTGGAGCCAGATATCAATGGAGTCTTGCTCCACAGGACCAAAAATGCTAAATTTCAATGTTTCACAGAATTGATTTTTCTCCACTTCAAAGGAAAAGGGGAACAATCAAATAAGACCCTATTGAAACAATAGCAAAAGCTAACACAACTTGAGTGCCTAGTATGTATGTGCCGTACATAGCAACAGGGACTTCAGATTTCTTGGTTTTCTCTTCAGAATAGTCTCAGGAGACTGACAATTTCAGCATTGTTTTATGGATACAAAGGGTGTGGTTCAGCGTAGATGTTGTACAGCTTGGTCAAGAGCAAACGTTTGGTTGTCAGTGGAATCTCAATTTGATCCCAAGCTGCCAGGCTCCAGGGTCCATAAACTTCTGCAATTTGTTGAATAATGTCTATTGACACAGCCTTGGATTTCAAACACCCCTGTGCAGGCTGGTGACTTCTTTGTGTTTCCCACATGAAGAGAAACAAATGGGTCTTTATCTGGAGACACGCTAATCAACAACAAACAGATTTGTCCACACAAATTTTTATTTTCCTTTTATTGAAAACAGATTCTTTCCTCACATGATATATTGTGATTACAGTTTCCTTTCCCTCTATTCCTCCCAGTTCCTTCCCACTAGGCCCACTCCCTTTCTGTCTCTATTAGAAAAAAAAAGCAGGCTTCTAAGAGATAATAAAATATAACAAGATAAAATAAGATAAAACAAAACCTATCACATTGGAGTTGGACGAGACACATAAACAGAAGCAAAAAAGCCTGAGAGAAGTCACAGAATCAGAGACCCATTCATCAGCACACTCAGGAATCCCAGAAGAAGACTAAAAAGCAGAAACTGTAATATATATGCAGAGGACTTGGTGCAGACCCATGCAGGCCCTATGCAGCTAGCTCATATGACTTTATATCAAAGCCATTCATCAAAACAAAAACCTAAGGCTGCTGTGTTTGAAGTTCAGAATCTCATGAGAGATTAAATGTTCTCTGAGATGGCTTTTGAATTTCTAGAACAGCCTGACCTTTGATATCCGTGTCATAACACAAGTATACTTTGGGTTACTATCATATGAGCATGTCTGTATTTCCATTATTCATCCATCCCTGTCCATTAATGAGACAAACATCCTGTAAACAGCTAAATTTATACTCAAACCTAAATAGGATGGAGTTCATTCACTATTCACCAAAATATCAAGAGACCCATGGGGAGAAACTTATGTTACAAAAACTGTGCCATGGCAGCAGCTTTTCATAATCCCGACCATGTGATCTTAGATAATGTTCATAGACTATGAAATTAAGAGAGAAAATAAATACAAAGAGTTTAAAGGAACAGTAAGTTGCTTTGTGATATTTAACTAGGAACTGTTGGCATTAAATAGGGAACTTAAGAGGTTATCCAATAATAACTCTCTACTTTGCTCTGTTCTGTGTTTTCAGTGTTTGCCACACACTAAATGATTTGCCTGAATTACTTGTCTCGGTTTGTATTCTTCAGAAGCAGGTTCTCAAACCACTCAACACTGCAGGAAAAAATAGGGCTGATTCCCCACACGCCACACAAGGCATGCACACCCTTGCTATCCAGAGTGGCTATGTAAAGGCAACTCCAACAACACTCTAAGATAAGTCTACGTGATCCTTTCACCGTCTTAGAAGACCTGATATAACACCCATCATGAAAATTGTTTGTGTGTGTAAACAACTCTAGTTGTCAAGTAAACCATGAATACATATAAATTGAACCTTATTTCCAAAGAGCCCCATGTGGGGCAGAGGGAACCCTGAGTGAATGTAAGGAGCAGATGGAGTTCTGGGGGAGTGTGTGTTGTTGAAACGAGCGCAGCCATGTTAAGGACCCCAATGCCTCAAGACCCCTGGTCCATGTATGGATGTTGACATGGTGAACAGAGAGTATTGACCAGAGCTTTCCCCTCCTGGGTGTGCACAGCCTGTGGCTACTACTGCTACCCAAATTAATTAAACCTGCTTCTTCATTCAGTTGTATACTTAACCCACCTCCTCTATCCAGACGTATAAAATAAACTCACTGTTTCTGGGCTGTTGCAAGTGAATCTCCATCAGAGTACACAGCCCACTCAATCCAAGCTTCTCTGTATACGTGCCTGTTGATTTCTTCATTCTCTGTAGTGGCGGCTAGGTCAGCCGCTAAGCTAGGCAGGTCACACCTGAAGCCTATAGCCTCCCATTTAAAATGATGTCACGTGAACACTATCAGTTTTTGCTGTCGACTGGCTTCCCACTCACAAGAACGTGGCTTTCCAAGTATTAGGTGGAGCTCCGGGAGTCCTGTGAAGGAGGAGGAATGACTGGAGGAACCAGAGGGACCGGGGACACCACAAAAACACTGTGGCCCACAAAATCAACTGAGAGGCATTGATAGAGGCTGTAGGGAGAGATCAGGGAACCCGTAAGGGTCTGACCTGGGTCCTCTGCGTATATGTTGTGGCTGAGTAGCTAGGTGTTCTTGTGGTATTCCTAACAGTGAGATCGAGAGCTGCCTCTGACTCTTTGCCTGCCTTTGTGACTTTGTCCCTCCTACTGGGTTGTCCTGTCCAGCCCTGGTGTGATAGTATGTGCCTGGTCTTATTGCAGCTTGCTGCCCCATTGGTTGATGTCCCTCGGAGGCCTGCTCTTTTCTGAGGGAAAGCAAAGGGGGCCATGGATGTGGGGGAGAGGGAGATGGGGATGACTGGGAAGGGGAGAGGGGAAACTGCAGTTGGAATGTAATTCATGGGAGAAGAAAAAGCAAAGAACATGGCTTCCTATAAAGGACCCCCTACTACTTTAGAATCCTTAAGGGAATTCCAGTCACTGATTAGAGACAGCTCCGGTGCTCCCTTTCTTCATCTCTTCTGTCTTGATCTCTCAGGTGTTCCTACTCTGTCCAGTTCCACTGGGGGAAACATGGGGCAGTCCTACAGGCACAAACTTTGGAACCTGAGTGGGGGCCCAGGGAACAGATAGTAAGCCATCCTGTGCCTCTACGACAGAGTTAGTAAAAATGACTTTCTGTACATTTACTAAAGTTTCTCTTCCTCCATGTCCTCAACACAACTTACAGAGCTCAGGGCAGGACATGAGACAGGTTCCAGGATAAGCTGGAACACTTCCCAGAGCCAAGTTGGAGCTCCTGACCCTCTTTACTCTTAGTCCTTTCCCTGAAACCTCTTTGTTCTTCCAGATGTGGGAGTGTACCCACCCAGTTCAGACTTTTATAACCCCAGTATTATAGTATTTTTCAACTAAGTCCCAGATACCTCCATTCACTCTGGACTTAATGAATAAGTTAATTTATAAAAGACTCATACATACAACACTGTATCTAAGATTAAGAAAATAATCTAACAATGTTATTCCTAGCTATTATTTTCCCCAGTCAGTTTCTAACCATCTAGCTATTTAATCTCTATACCTTTAATATGCTCAGATTATGAAAAAAACAAAAATACATTTTAAAATAAAGAATCTATTCTTATAACCTATGGTTACAGTCTACAAAGCCCTCAGAATTTACTTTCTGGACCTTGGAATCTGATGCCAGTAAATCCTAAGGAAAGACACAGAGACACAATGTTTCAACCAACAGACAGAGTCTCTAATGATGAAGAATCAGGACTCAAGTCAGATAGCTGAAGGTAAGTGCTTGGGAATGAACTTTCCCTGACATTTCTGAAAAACTATTATGTGGCTCTAACTATAAAGTAAATCTTAACATGGTCAGAAAGCCATGACTTACAGTTGACGTTTTTAAGAAAATGGCAATGTGCTCTTTTGAGTGCTGATCTTTAGGTGCCAAAATTAAAGAACATTCACAAAATGTTTCAAATTTCAGAGCAATTAGACTATGTATAGATAAGTAAATACATATACTAATATAATTGCATTCATCCTCTCTTTCTCTCTCCCTCTCTCTCCCTCAGACAGACAGAAAGACACACACACAAACACACTTGTTTTCTTTTGAGACAGGCTTTCTCTATGAAGCCCTGACTGTCCTAGTACTCACTAGACCAAGCTAGCCTTGAACTCACAGGAATCCACCTGCCTCTGTCTCTAGAGAGCTGGTATTAAAGGTGTGTGCCACCGTACCTGGCTGCTTTTCTCTTTTTAAGTACATTTTATTTAGTCTTTGACAATTGTGTACCTGCACAGAGTAATCAAGATCTTAACCAATATCAAGCAATTAGCCTTTCAGCCATCATTGGTGAAGGAAAACGGTAAGATAGTTAACCACATATGACTGCTTCGTTTTCGGTATTTAATGATTCCTGTAACAAGAGTGATATCCAAGTGGAATGGCGCAGCATTGTGTTAACTTAGGATAGCGGCTCACTCTCATTCCCTTTGAGACAAATAAACGGTTGAAACAATTTTTTTTAATATGAGATATTGGTAGGAATTTTACTATCACTGTTGAACCAGCAGCCTTTATGATAGAATTATCATAAATACTAAATATGATTCAAACCCCAGGCTTAGAAGAAAATTCTGGGGTGCTCCCCTACAGCCATCTCTTAAGAAATACTATATTATCAACACTCTTGTTGGCCAAGAATAAAATCAGAATTCCATGTTCAAAATAGAAAATTGAGTCCAAATACTGTAAATGATGAACCTGGAGATCAGTAAGGTCTTATTCAAATGACTTCAAGTTCATCTTCCTATGATGGTAAAGTGAAACAAATGTTTAAATAATTCTAAGGTGTCCTTTTAGTATTTTTACATCTTTTAATCTAAGCCATAACGTGCCCTCATATTATAGTTGATTGACATGCCTTTTCCTTTCCTGAGACTGCATAAAGAGCAATGCGTCCCACAACCAATGGCATTTGTATTTAGTGGCATCTATATGGGACATTTTAAATAAATTATCTCATTCACTCCATAAGGTAACTGAGACAGTCAGAAACCCACCCACCCCCAGACAAACATGGAATCCAACCCATAGCAAAACTCCAGCTAACACTGGATTCAACAATAAGATCTAAAGTTTATGTACCTCAGCTGTCCAGAAGTGTCTCTAAGCTACCAGTGAGAAACAATCTAGCAGTTAAGATAATAGAACTCAAACATCTGGTTTCATTGCACTATCTCAGCTACAGGGAGAATGCCAGCCCCAGGCTGATTTCCTTATCATGATGAAATGGCTGCCAAATTTCAGACCCCATATCTTTGCATCCAGGGCCCAAGATTCAATAGGATGATTGTGTCCTTTGATGGTTAATTTTGTTTGTCACCTCAACTGGATGTGGCATCAACTGGATCTGGAATCAACAGAGATAAACGCTCACATCACCTGTGAGGGATTTTATTGCCTGGGTCATTTCAAGTAGGAAAGCCCTTCCTAAATGTGGGTGGCACCTTCCAGGCACGGTCAATATAAAAAAAGATCATAAGGAGAAATGTTGGGGTGGTGTCTCTGCTTTGCCTTCACAGCCTTCACGGGGGGTTCATCTATGCACTCGCCACTGTCAGAAACTAGCTTCTTCAGCCTTCCAGCAAAGACGGAAGACCAATGGTTCTCCAGAGGAGCAACTCTAACTCCAGGGGTTCTCAACTTCCTAATGCTGCAACCTTTTAATACAGTTCCTTCTGTCGTGGTGGTCCCAACCACAGAATGATCCATCGCTACTCCGGAACTGTAATCCTGCTATTGCTGTAACATGTAATGTAAATATATGATATGCTGGATATCTGATATGTGACCTCTGTGAAAGGGTCATCTATGGGCTCACAACCCACAGGTTGAGAAGCACTGCTCTGCTCCTTCAGCATCATAGCAAGGATGCACCCATAAGGAAACTTCCTGAGAAGGAGAAAGGCTTGAGGCTTGGGAAAGGTCTGTTTCCCAGCTGCACTCAAGTCTTACAAGAAGCCAAAGTGTTGATCTCAGTCTCAGATCTCAGTTCCTCTTTGTAGTCAATTCCCGTACCATGCCACAGAGCACAGAGCGCTGCTAACAGGGCCCATTGGGGAAGAGACTGCCAGGAGGACCCTGGGATCTTCTTTCACATTCCTAGTCCTTTTTGTCCTTCCACACAGAGCAAAATGAAGGGGCTCTTCTGGGCATTCAGGAGAGAGGTAAGTATATACAAATTTTTTGTTTTGTTTATTTGTTTCATTTTGACCTGTGCAGCTTCTGAGATTCTTAGAACATTTTCACATCAAGCAGAAGCTCTCATCTGATCTCTGATCTTTTTTTTTTTTCCAGTCCACTTAGCAGGAAGATTTTTTTTTTCTCTACTAACCTAAGAATGTTATTGATGATAGCCAGGGGCTCTCTGAACCTCAGACAAACAAGAAATCTTAACAACAACAACAAAATTCATCTCTTGCTTGGTTGTGAAAAGCAAGGTAAGAATAAGACCCAGAAAAAAAAAAAAAAGAATAAGACCCAGGATGGAGGACATTGATTCTCTTGGGTGCCCTTGTCCTCAGGGAGTCAAGGATGTTGATTTACTTTAGGGAGCAGTTCGTACCCCTCAGATGTTGTCTGCATCTCACAGCACTACAGTATAGCATGTAGACCGTTTGATCTGTTTTCTCTAGCAAATGGAAGTTTTCCTACCACTTCTTATAAAGCTTTGATACAAGGCTTTGGTTTGTTCAGTTCTATTTTCGCTAACACCAATTTATCTTTGAACACGGGCTTTTGCTGTTCGTCACGCGAGTGTTTGTAAGGGGCATTTTTCTCCGTCCCTCCCTGGCTATCACCTTTCTTCAGATCTTTCCAAAAGAATCTCTGAACCATCTTGCTGTTGTCAGAATTGGGGAAAGCAGCCACCAAGAAGCCATCAGCCATGGCTTGTTGAGAATGTCCATTCTGTGTCTGTGGGCATTCAGTGGCTTTCGCTTTGCTGTTTAATATTTATAAATAGTGTAGAGAGGGGGGCTTGTTGCTATACCTGATGATTTTACCTTTGGATAATAATGCTGTTGGAATGACTTGTTTTAAGCATGAAGCAGTGGCAAGAGGTTTAGAGTACAATTCTGCATGTGTGATCATAAGAACCTAGACCAGTGGTTCCCTACCTATGGATCACGACCCCCACAGGGTCGCATATCAGATATCCTGCACATCAGCTACTTACATTAAGATTCACAACAGTAGCAAAATTACAGTTATGGAGGAGCAATGAAGTAATTTTATGGTTGGGCATCACCATAACACAAGGAACTGTATTAAAGGGTTACACAGTGGGGAAGGTTGAGAACCTCTGGGCTAGACTCACAGTCTTTACTGAAAAACCCAGAAGTCCATCCTGACTTTTCGGTCACAGAATATATGGGAGACTGTTCCATGTGAGCCCTTATATGAGGCATTCAGGCTGACGAACTCTGCAGCATTGACCTCTAAGAGCACAAAGCTTCAGAGGTATAGGTCCACAAACACACCTCTATCCAAATGGCTAACTGCCATGATCGTGTCCACACAGATACTGAGAGAGCCATCATGGCATATCAAAGATTTGCAGAAATACAAGCAGTGCTTCATATAAATATGCTAAGAATATCTCCTTATTTTTTGGATATTTTGAGACAGAATCTTACTCTGTAGTCCAGGCTGGCCTTGAACTCATAGTAGTCCTCCTGCCTCACCCTTTCTAGTAGTGGGGTTACAGACATGTTTTACCATTCACAGTGTGTCCTTACTTTAATTACTAATTCATCTAATGTTGATTTTTCAAGTTTACTCAGAGCTCTGTTCAATCCAAATATCTATTACCTAAATGTTCTGCCAAAACCATGCTTTATGAAGATAATTACGATGTCATAAGGTATATTCATAATTTGTTGACATTTATTTTAATACAATAAAAATAGAATAATAGCTTTTTAGAAATCTAGAAAAATGCATCAGATGTCTTAATCCATACTCCAAAGAATATAAATAGAAGTGACAGATTGCACAGATTTCATGCACTTTTTAGTTGAGTCCTTCTCAGGGTAATGGTTTAGTGCTGGAGAGATCTCAGCAATTAAGAGCCCTTGTTGCTCTTGCAGAGGACTTGAATTCAGTTCCTAGCACCCACATCAAGCCACGCACAGCTGCCTGTAACTTCAGCTCCAGGGAATCCAATGCCCTCTTCTGGCATTTGTGGTCACCTGCACACAATTGGCATACAATGACACAGGCATGAACATACACATAAATTAAAAATAAATCGTAAGACCAGCTAGGGTTCAGTTGTCGCTTTATTTCAGAGATCTATACCCAAAGCCTCTAGTGGGTGCCTGAAACCGCAAACACTACTGAACCCCATGTATACTGTAGTCTTTTACATATGTGCATATGTGTTTACGATAAAGCTTAAATTACAAATTAAGCACGAAAAGCCCTCTAGTTAGGGTTTTACAGCTGCGAGATACACCTGAGGCATGTTATTTATAAATGGAAAATGTTTATTTTGGCTCCTGGTTTTGGAAGTTTCAATCCAGAGTAGTTTGGTCTTATGCTTTGGGGTCTGTAGCAAGGGGGTATGTATAGCACATGAAAATTCTCAATTCATACCCAGGATGGAAAAGAAAAAAAGGAAAAGACTGGGATCCACAACCTACTTTGAAGGCATACTCTAAACAATTGGGACACCTCCCACTAGACCTCACTTTCTAAAGGTCCTGTGACGTCCCAATAGCATGCTAGGGACCAAGACTTAATAGCATCTTGGCCTTTAAATACTATTCCCTTTCTCTCTCTCTCTCTCTCTCTCTCTCTCTCTCTCTCTCATTTCTGAAGTTTCCCATTTAGCATTTTCATATCATTTAGCACATTCAACATCATTTAGCACATCTGGTTGAGCAGATAGTGCAAAGAGCAACGAATGAATGAGTGTGGGGGGAACGGGGGGGAGAGGGGACTGCACCTTTTCATTTAAAAACTTCATTTTATAATAGAAGTAGTAGTGCTAATACTTAATGTGTGTCTTTAGCCCTCAGTGAGGGGTGGGACCTCACCAGTCTCTACCCTACCCATCATTAGAAGGTGACAGCTTCTATTTTGTCCAGGTCTTGTGCAGGTAACAGAGCAGCAGCGAGTTCATGGGTACAATGGCTGTGTCATAGCCAGAAGACACTTTTTTTTTTCCATCTCAGAGGTTGAAACCTATCACAGTAATTTTTGGAACCGTGGGAGAATTAACTTAGTGTCTTCATTTGTGAAATAGGAATAAGATGGTAATGTCAGGTTTATGTTATGTAGCTTGGTAATTTTTCAGGAGATTGCAAAATATGACTACCTTGAGTGGAAAAAGAAAAGAAACCTCCAATATTAGAAAGAATCTCCTCAAAGCTAAAGCGAAATCATTCTACTTTTGGAAATGTCTCTTCCCCACTCCCTCCACTGGATTTCCACTATGGAAATGTAACCATGGCAAAACCAAATAAAAACAACTGGGAAACTGAGTGTTCCAAAACCCTTAGAATAGTCCTTGTTTACTTCCAGCTTTATATACAGTGTTGGAAGAAGGAAGGTAACCTTAGTGGAGTCTCCTGTGTATGGGCTCCCATAAGCACTCGATTTTAGTCCTCTGGGAAGGCAGAAGCCATCCCTCAGATGCTCATGCAAAGAGCGCTCAGAAAGCCTTATCATTTCAGGATAAAAGCAGAGGCCTTTGTAGCTGCCCACAAACATGGGAGGACCAGAGATTTCTTCTCCAAACAAGGACTGAAATGGATTCTCCCCCTTTCCCATCCTATGCTTTAGAGCAATTACAAATAGATCAAAATGAGGTAATTTTCTTCAAAGTTAGCTCAGATTACTGAAAGGCCAAGGTTGAAGAATTATTGTTGTTTTAAACAAAGTGTCTTAATTTAGCAGGAGACGTTGAGTAGATGCTGAAATGTAGGCAATTCTGTTTTATCTCACACTGGTTTGTAGATAAAAAGGATTTTTTGTCACTGGAAAGAAAAGCTAGCTTAATCTTCTGTGCATAGTCTCAAAAACAGCTTTCTTTGAAGGAGTACCGTTGCAATGAGCAACTCAGGTGTGTGTGTGTGTGTGTGTGTGTGTGTGTGTGTGTGTGTGTGTGAGTGTGTGTGAAGTGTAGCTACTTTTTATATGAGTATTTTGATAGGATAGGGTTTTTTTTTTTATTTCTTTCAGCCAAAAGGAAGGATGACAGCCAAGTGGTTTAACTGATAACTGTTGTAGGTGGTGATTAATATTTGCTATTGATATATCTTTTAGTAACGCTGCTGTTAATCCTAAAAAGCTTTTATTACCAAATCACTACACAGAGACTAGGATTTATTTAATTAACCTAGAATACAATGCTGGGCAAAAGTTATTCCATCCTAAACCTCCAAGCCCTCATAGTTTCCTAACATTTAGATTTCCCACATTATACTTGCTTTTTGTGAACTCTTAGGTCCAGTCCATCTCTCCAAGTCCTTCCAAGACCTCTCCCAAGCTCCCTCTCTCAGCCTCACTCCTGTCTTTTCTCCTCCTCTGCCTCCCACACCTTCCTGTCCTCTGGCTCCTCCCTCTCTCCCTGCTTCCTTTCCATTGCTCAACACTGTGGCTAGTTGCTTTATTCTGGCATGTTTACACAAACTTGAGACAGGTGACCCTTAGAATAAGTATCACAATGCAATGTCTGGATTTAAACCAGAGAGTGGGGGAGAGAAATCAGCATTTGAATCAACAAGGGTAAGATGTATACATTTCAAAAGAACATTATACCAAGAGGTAACTAAAAGTGCATTTATTTATTTGTTCTTTCTTTATTATTTTTGTTTTGTTTTGTTTTTTTGATACAGGGTTTCTCTGTATAGTCCTGACTGTCCTGGAACTCACACTAGACCAGGCTGGCCTTGAACTCAGAAATCCACTTGCCTCTGCCTCCCAAGTGCTGGAATTAAAGGTGTGCTCCACCACAGCCTGGCTAAAAAAAATACAAGGACTACACATGGAGATAACCTAGAACCCCTGCAGAGATGTAGCCCATAGCAGCACAGTATCCAAATGGGTTCTCTAGTAAGGGGAACAGGGACTGTCTCTGACATGAACTTAGTAGCTGGCTCTTTGATCACCTCCCCCGAGGGGGGAACAGCCTTACCAGGCCACAGAGGAAGACAGTGCATCCAGTCCTACTGAGACTTGATGGGCTAGGGTCAGATGGAAGGGGAGGAGGACTGACCCTATCAGTGGACCTGGGGAGGGGCATGGGAGAAGAAGAGGGAGGGATGGCAGGACTGGGAAGGGGTGAGGGAGGAGGCTACAGTTAGGATACAAAGTGAATAAGTTGTAATTAATAAAAAATTAATTAATTAAAAATAAAATAAAAAGAGTTAGAAAGGTCTGAGTTTGTCTTCTTCCCATATGGCCTGGTAAGGAAGTCCCATCAGGGAGAAGTGGTCAAAAAGCAGCCAGTCCTCATGTGAATAGAAGAGCTGGGGTGTCTGGGTAGGGGGGCTTCCCTATTCTGAGGAATAGGGAAGAAGAGATGCTGGAGGGAGGGTAGGACTGGGAGAAGAAGAGGGAGGAGCCTATGACTGAGATTTTAAAATGAATTAATTAATTTTAAAAAGTTAAATTTAAATATATGCAAAAAATAAAAATAAAAAAAGAGTTGGAAAGGAAACTTTTAAGATTAGAATTCTTCTCCTTCTTCTGAAACTGGCTTTGAATGAAGCTCCCTTTGCACTGTTAAGGCCAGTAGAGTCAACGAAGGGCCTCCAAATAAACACTCAAATAAATAACTATCTGCAGATAAACTTTGAAACAATACATTGTCTACTTTCAAGTCCTCTACCCCTTCCTTTCAAAGAGAACATTGTACTAAGACCATTCTCTTCAGAAATTTCATTGCTCTCTGATGTAAGGAGTTTGGCTATTTGTGGTCAAGGGGGGAAAAAAAGGGTCACTTTGAACTCTGAGAATGTTCTGAATGCTAAGTCATGCTTACTGGCCACTCCTTCCAGCACAGTATACTTAAACCAAATCTTACAGCCAGCAGCTGTCATATTCAGAGAAAAAGAAGTTGGATTCAGTGTCACCAATCATCTTGATGCTCGAATTGGTAGGAAAACAGCTTCTTCATCGACCTTGGTTATGACTCAATTGAAATGTGAGGTAATTTTAAAGTCAACTTAATGGATAGAAAAGAAATGAAAAAGATAAAGGACCCTCATTATAGGTAATGCCCACACTGAAGGTAGAAAATTGTGCTTTGATTTGTTAATCTTTGTATCCCTCTGTGCCTTGTAGTATACAACAAGGAGAAATTTCCACAAAGGTCTGATTCATCAATGGCATCACTCTGATAGGTACCTTTCCCTCTGTATTGATTAATAAGCCAAAAAGCTCTGTAGGTTGAATTCTCTGGAAAGCTGGTTGGTGACAAGTGTCAAAGTAGGTGCCTGTTTAAAAGTCCCTGTTGTGGATGATGGAAAAGGTCAAGTGTAACACAAGCAACCTTTAGAAGCATTTGAACACTAGGAAGACAAAACAATCTGCTACTGACTTGTGTTTTCTGAAGGCAGGCATCCAATTACAGCACTCATATCCACGTCTCTTAGCCTTTCATCTTTCCAGTTCTTGTTGAGGCTTTTAAAAGGCATGATGAATTTTAACCAGTTTCAAAAAAAAAAAAAAAAAAAAAAAAAAAAAAAAAAAAAAAAAAAAGCTGAATGATTCACATTTGAGGTCTTATAATATCACTTGGAACCTGAAACAGCTGAGTGGAATTTCAAAGGCAATGAGAGGAAGACTATAAAAGCAGGTGAACATAATTGTTTTCTCACACATCCATACTACTCCGAGCTCTGGGCACATGCTAGGCCACAGGCACTGTATACATTTCAGGGCGACATGAAACCACAGACTGTACTAGAAATCTAGCCTGGGCTTGTTGGTGTTTGTCAGCTTACTGCAAAAGTCACACTGGAAGAGAAAAACCTCCATCGAGCAAGTGCCTCCAAAGATTTTACTGAGGTTACTTGTGGGAATATGGGTAAGGGTTACTATAGGAACGTGAGTGACTCAAAAGCAGCTACATCACCAGAAGCCCACCCCAACATTCATGACCACTCATGAAAGTTACATGCTGAGTGTTCCATGCATGACTTGAAGACAACTCTACAGGTTGAAGAATTTTTTTTTCTCTCCTGACAGTACTTACAATTTCTTTAACCATAGGGACAGACACTGTGAATCCTATCCCTGCTCTTTGCAGTGGTTGCACAAACTCTAGCCATACAAAGTACATAGCTTGGTACAATGACAGAGCAGAGCAGCAGCAATAAGGCTGGTAAACTTTGACAGGTTCCCCTGAAAAGCTTTTCAACTAAACATTTGGTGGATTATACCAGAAAAGCCATCCTAGTCTAATTTATACTTTGTGGAAAGACTTGTGATTGCTTAGTCAATTTCTTTAGTTTGCCCTGAGGCTGTTATTGTTCATACTCAAATAGCAATACCTTCCATTAAAAAAAAAAAAATTCAAATTGTCAGCAAAGTGGTGCTGGCACATGTTTTTAATTGCAGCACTCCAGTGACAGAGGCAGGCCGATCTCTGTGAGTTCAAGACCAGCCTGGTCTCTGCAGAGCTAGTTCCAGAACAGCCAATGGTATACAAAGAAACAATGTCTGTCATGTATAACATTTTTTAAGATGTATTTACTAGTTCCAGAACAGCCAATGGTATACAAAGAAACCATGTCTGTTATGTATAACATTTTTTAAGATGTATTTACTAGTTCCAGAACAGCCAATGGTATACAAAGAAACCATGTCTGTCATGTATAACATTTTTTAAGATGTATTTACTTCATTTATATGAGTGTTTTGCCTACACGCATGTTAAGTGCAACATATGTGTACAATTCCCACACTGGCGAGAAGAAGGAGGATTATCCCCTGGAGCTGGAGTTACAGATGGCTATGAACACCGAACAGGTACTAGGAATTGAACCAGAGTCCCCACCACCACCACCACACAAAAAAAAAAAAAAAGAAAAAAAGAAAAAAGAAAAAGAAAAGAAAAGTGTTCTTAACTGCTTAACTCAGTATCAAATACCTTTTAATCAAAGTGTTTCCCAGGCAACATGCCAAAGAACCCCTCGTTTTCTGATCAGTGTGTTCTGCTCCTGATTTTCAGCCCCAGGAAAGTGTTGCAGGACATAGGAGCTGATTTAGGGACCTCAAGCACCACTACATGGAAATAGAGTTCATTTTTATCTATTGATTTCACACCATGAACCTCACAGAGATTTCATTAGAACTCATGGTTTGCAAGTTAGTTTATTGAAAATTTTTGGATGCAAGAAAATTCCGTCTGAACATATGAAGATTTGTAATTCTTTCTGATGTGGATGCTACTTTTAAATATATTTTTACCTAGAGAATTTAATAGATGCACATGGTGTGTTTTGATCATACCCACCCCTTAACTGCCCCCTTCTACTCTTCCCATAGTGCCATGTCTCTCTTCAAGCTTCATGTCCTCTTTCTTTATCCCACTGAGTCAACTTCCTTGATAGTTCCAAAAAAGAGCAGTCTGGTTTTGCTCATTCTCCTCATTATTTTTCCATTCTTTGCTAACTTCCACACTCATCTTCAGTTTTTTTTTTTCATCCTGCTTCCTTTAGATTACTTTGTGTTTGTTTTTTCCTCAATAAGTTTAAAGTTCAAGGCCGAACCATTTGAGATCTCTTTTAATAAAGGCATTTATAGCAACAAATCTCCCTCTGTCCCTCCTTTAAGTGAATTTTATTAGTGTTTATTTTATTCTTATTGCCATTCATTTCTCAGTATTTTATAATTTCCTTTTGCTTTTTTTTTTCTTCTGTCGCTGGTTATTTAGGTATGTATTTTCTAATTCGGTTTCTTGCGAATATTCCAAATTCATGTTATTAGCTTCTAATTGCACTCTTTTGTGCTCATAGTATATATGTTTCATGTGACTTCAACATTTTTATTTATCTATAGCCTAACATATCGGTCTATCCCAAGGAAGAGTATACACTGAAAATAAGTAGGTACCAGCTGGGTAGTATGTTCTACAGATGTCTATTAAGTCCCCAGCTTTATGGTGGTGTTTCAAGTCCTTTGTTTCTTGTTGGTCTGTCTATGACAGAATGTGGTGTGTTTGAAACTTCCAGTTAGACTTGTTGAATCATCTGCTTTTTCTAGTAGTGTGTCCATGTAATCAAGACCTTATTGTCAGATGCACATCTATTTATAATCATTGTATTTTCCTGATGAATGTCAACTTCGCTTTCTAGGTCTGTGATAAAGACCATGACCAAAAGGAACTTAGAGAGGACAGTCTTTATCTGGCTTGCACTTCTTTATAATAGTCCATCATTGAGGGGAACCAGGGCCGAATCTCACACAGGAACCTGAATAGAGACTATGGAGGAATGCTGCTTATTGGCATGCTCCCCGTGGCTTATTTATTTTGTCTTTTAATACCAACCCTGGCACTTCCCACAGTGGGCTCGGCCCTCCCATATCAAACATTAACTAAGAAAATGCCTCAGAGTCTACATGCCAGTCTGACGGAGGTGTTTTCTCCTACTCTCCAGAATCATGAGAAGTTATATTTCTGTCATGTAGGTCACCCAGCCTGTGGCACAGTGCTGCAGCAACTCTGACAAACCAATGAAACTCCATGCTTGTCTACACAGTATTACAGGGAATCCCCAAACACAGAGGCAGAATGGCAAAGGCAAGGGAAAGCTCAGCTTGCTTTTTATTAGCAATATTAATTATAGTATACATAATAATTAATTATACATATCGTGTCTTATTAGTTATATTAATCATTATATATTTTATGTTATACATAATATGATACATTGTACATATTATTTATATTAATTATTATTATGTACTCTATTAATATACATAATGTGTTTCACTGTGACAGTTTCACCTGCAAAAATAATGTGTTTTGATCAGATTCCCCTCTCATCATCCTCTCCTGTCCCCATCCCAGACCCACTGACCACTACCTCTTCCCAATTAGTGCCCTTATAACTTCACATTTTTTACGTTGTATTGATTTTGGTTACAGTAGCATGGTTAGGAGCTGTTTACATGCACATGGGCAACACCACTGAAGAAGGTGCCATTCCCCACCCCACCATAGCCATTAGCTGCCAACAGCTCCTGCAGTGGGGTGGAGCACCAGGAGCCTGAAACCTCAGCTGCTCCATTTTGTCCCCTGTATATAAGATTTATGGTATGTTGTATGTTCCTTTGCTTACTGCCTAGGCTTAAATCTGTTGCTGTTTCTCCCATTTTCTTCCCATGACCACTTAGGCCTTCTTTCTCTCTCCTTTTTCTTTTCCTATTCTTCCACCTTCCATAGCCAGTTTTACCACCAAGTTCCGTTCCATAAGACTGGCCTCACTGTGTCTCCCAGCCCTCTATCCCCATACCTGCCCCTGAAAGCTGCATGGGCAGCCCTGGAGTTTCCCATGTTCCCCTTGCTTCTGCCACAGAAACAGAGACATCCCAAAGATGCTCGCAGACTGAAATGTCAACCCCACATTTTAATATGTTGACCCCTCAAAGGTTAAATAATGTTTATAGGCTCGGGGATGTATCATAAGAACATTGATAATCCTGCCTCCCTTGTTTATCTAATTATTAAGACATTCAAATGCGATCAAATAGTGGAGGTATTTCGGCATCATGCTCCCTAGAAGTTTCCCATAATCATTTTTAATCTCCTTCTCCTCAGACCACGTTCTCCTCCCATTTCCGAGGCTCCAACAATCAAACGGCATTTCCCGTGCTCCTGCCTTGCCGCTGCCACCTAAGTCTAAAAGAGCTGTCTGTTCCCTCCCAGTTATCGCAGGATCTTCAGAGGGGATGCGTGAATAGGGATCTGGACTTGGGATATTCCAAGCAGGCCATTTTGACTTAAATGCTTCCGTTTTCTCCAACGCTGATGGCTCTGCATTCCCTGGCAGCCCGGATTCTGCATTGTCAGGGCTTCCCTAACCACACAAGCTCGGGCACTTGCTACCTCTGAATGAAAACGGGTATGCCTCACAGCCAAGAGCCAAGCTGACTTCCAAAACCCAGGCAAGCAGTACACATTAAAACACAAGAGTTCTCCATTGCTTTTATGTATCATGAGGAAAACTGGAAGCCTCATCAGACTGATGAAAGGCACTGAGTATATCAAGCTCAGGAGACAGCTCAGTGGCAAAGGGTTTACTGTGCAGACAGGAGGACCTGAGTTTTGATCATCACACAGACCACCACATTTGTAATCCCACCACTGAGAAGGTGGAGACAGGAGGCTCCCCAAAGCTCACTGGCTAGCCCGTCTAGCCCCTCTTAAGCTCAAGGGTCAGTGAGAGACCCTATCTCAAAATATTAGGTGGAGAAGCAATGGAGGAGACACCTCGCACATGCCTACCATGGCAATCTAGCATATAAAAAAATGGGGGAAAAGAGAGAAAAGACAAGAGTCTGAGTACTTGTTTATTTGGATGTGGAGACTATAAAATGCCTAACGCTGTTATGTAAGAGACATGGAATTCTAGCCCCAGTGGCTTACACAAACAGTGTCTTGCCTGGCTGAGCAGCAAAGGCCAACTTCTAGAGTTAACTTTAATCTGATTATCCCCAGTGTTTACAGTAGAGCGCAGACTCTGTGTTGGCTTCTCCTGCCCTCTTCCTGACTGACCCAGAAACTTCTGCATTGCCATGTGACAAAAAAAAAAAAGAAAACCCCCTTTGTTGTCTAATTGCTGACTGCACGGCCTATATCAGGGGGAAGTGAAAACTTTGGTGTTTGAGTAAATGTCACATTTCTGGAGTATGTTTGAATAATTGTGGGAAGTCATAAAACATGTAGTAACTCATGAATTATACTGACTGTTAATCACATCAAATCTAACTGAGCCAGGAAGAGACAAAAACACATTTTCTTTGCTCTTTTCTCATTTTACTCAGAATTTTTGCTTCAAGCCCACTAAAACCTCAGGACAGTGTCTAACATTTTGAAATATTGGTTGATATTTCCCGGCACCCTGCCAGAACTCAGGACAGATTTGTAGCCAAGATTACATAGAAGAGCCTCCAACAGTTTCCAACCTTAGACATGGGTCTGAGAATCACATGGAATTTTTATTTATTTACTTATGATTTTGTTTTCATAGTCATTGACTATTTGAATTTTTATAAACTAGAAAAGGAATAAATTTTTTTTAATTTGTAAAGTATTTTAAATCCCATTTTAGGGGCTAGAGAGATGACTCAGCAGTTAAAAATGTTTTCTGTGCTGTCATGAGGAGCAGCATTCAGATCCTAGAACCATGGCAGACCACTCACAGATGCCTATAACTGTAACTCTAAGATATCCACTGCTTTCTCCTGGCCTCCTGCATACACATGTTTGATTGGATTCACACAAACACACAGACACACAGAAACACACACACATTCACACACACAATCATATATGAAGACACCTGCAGAAGAACTAGGAAAAGCTAGCATCGTTGATGAAGTTCAAAGGTCCCCTGCCACAGAATCTCTCTGGCCAGGTAGTCTTTCTGTCTTTTCAAGGCGGACAGTCAGTTAGGTACGCCCCCACATTCTGGAACACAGTTTGCTCTGCTCGAGGTCCACTGTATCCATACTTTCCTCACGGCTGTGACAAAACATCTAACCAAAAGCAAACAAACAAAAGCAAAGAAAACTTAAGGAAGGAAAAGTTGGGCTCACAGATAATGGCTTCAAGTCCATTGTCACAGGAAGGTTACGGTTACAGGGTCCCGAGGCACCCAGTCCACACTGCATCTGCTGCTGGGAAACAGGAAGAAGTCCGCTCAGCTCCGTGTCTCCTTTTTTATATTCTAGCTGCACAAAGAACTGTGCGGCCCACAGATAAAGTGGGTTGTTTACCCTCAATTATCCCAATCCACAAACTCTCTCACCAACACCCCCAGAGGTTTGCTTCTTAGGCAATTCTAGGCCCTGTCAAGATGACAACCAAGTTTAACTACGGCATCAACCTCAACCCATGTAAATGTTAAACTTATCAACAACAGCCATGTGGAAACAACCAAAATAACTGATCAAATATCAAAGTACCCCAAATTAACCACTGGAGCTGGCATAGCATACTCTTTATATGTTTTGTTGGATAACATACCAATTCTCCACAATGAAGTATATTCTAGAAATATGTAGCCATCCCTCAATGCCCAGGCAAGCAAGGTCACACTGAACACAAATGTGATGGTTAGAACATGTGCTTAACTGAATTGAGAGTTGCCCAGGAGGTTAGTAGACCACACTACTGGAACTGAGTACAGAAGGATTTCCAGAGATTAATCAAAGGGAAAGATCTATCCCAAATGTCAGCTGTTCTAGCTCACAGTCTAGGGGAATAGATGGAATGAAACAGGGAAAGGAAAGCCAGTTAGCATAGGCTCTCTCTCTCTCTCTCTCTCTCTCTCTCTCTCTCTCTTTCCCCCTTTCCAGGATACCATGAGTGAGCCTCTTTGCTCTGTCGTACCATACCTGCCACAATGGGCACAGACTTCTGAAACTGTAAGGCAAATTAAATCCTTTCTGCTTTAAATTGCCTTTCTTGGGTGTTTTGTCTCAGTACAGAGGAACTGACTAATATATCTGGCTCTCCCACCAGTCTGTGAACTTTAGCAAAGACCCATGGAACACCTCCAGGCCATGAATTTCCCAGGAATTTCACTTCCTACTCCAACAGAACCTCCTCAACAACCTTGTCATCACCAAGAGCTACTGAAGAAACCAGTGTCATGGAGGAAGCCCTTCTGGGGCTTTCCCTGATCCCAAACAGCAAACAGATGATTAAGCCAAACTCACTGTCATTGCACGCTAACAAATTAACTGTGCTCTGTGTAGAGACACTTGTCCTCTGAGTTACCAATCAAAACCTGAGCTTGTGTGTCTGCAGCACAGAAAGCAGCTTAAGGGAAAGGTGAAGCCTTGTGTATTTACAGGGCTAATATTGCTTGCATGATGAAGCTTACATTTTCCTTCTAGTTAAAATTTTCCAGTCAGTATTAATTTATTCTCAAAAGTGTTCACATAACTATATTTTCATTAAAAGTAATAACAAAATAAAACTATTTCTCAATAATGTGAAACTCTTGACATTAGTGAAAGCAAGACCAAAAGCAAAAGGTGTGAGGGCAAGAAAGAGGAGGTGTGTAGAAAAAAAGACAGGAGAGGAGAAGGGAAGAGATGAGGAGGGAGGAAATGGGAGGGAAGGAAAGAGGAGAGAAGAGGAGAAGAGGGGAGCAGAGGAGAGGAGGGGACAGGAGAATTAAAGAAGGGAAAGGAAAAGAAGAGGAGGATGAAACATTTTATATATATTTGAAGTATATGTTTTTACTGGACATAATCACAAAGAAAGATATACACATTATATAATTACTAATAAACCCTTTCTTTTTACCTATCATATGTGAAAACATCTTTGCTTTATATCATTCATTTGAAATTCTCAGAACACTCTTCCCAACCTAGTTGATCCCAATTTCAGACAATTATGCCTTCTTGAGATGAAATGCCATTCCTTTGTGTGTGTGTTATTATTATTATTATTATTATTATTATTATTATTATTATTTTCATTTATTACAATTTATTCACTTTCTATCCCAGCTGTGGCCCCCTCTCTCATCTCCTCCCAGAGACACCCTCCCTCTTCTCCCTCTATGCCCTTCCCCTAGTCCACTGATAGGTGCAGAAATCTTCCTCCCCTTCCATTTGACCCTAGCCTATCATGTCTCATCAGGACTGGTTGTATTGTCTTCCTCTGTGATCTGGCAAGGCTGCACCACCCCCAGGAGGAGGTGATCAGAGAACAGGCCAATCAGTTCATGCCAGAGAAAGTTCCTGATCTCCTTATTAGGGAACCCACTTGGATACTGAGTCTATGGGCTACATCTGAGCCAGGGTATTAGGTCCTCTCCATACATGGTCCCTGGTTGGGGTATCAGTCTCTGCAGGGCTCCCAGGGCTCAGTTTTTTGTTTGTTTGTTTGTTTGTTTGTTTGTTTGTTTGGTTGGTTGGTTGGTTGGTTGGCTGGTTGGTTGATTTTATTGGCTCTGTTGGTCTCCTTTTGGAGCTCTTATCCCCTCCAGGTCTTTCTATCTCCCCTTTCTTTCATAAGATTCTCTGCACTCTGTCCAAAGTTTGACTATGTGTCTCAGCATCCACTTCAATACTTCTATCAGTAGAGTCTTTCAGAGGCCCTCTGTGGTAGGCTTCTGCCCTGTTCCCTGTCTTCTCCTGCTGCTAATGTCTATTGCATTTTGTGTGTGTTCTTAAATACATAACTATTACCCACTTAGTCTGTGTAGTGTTGCTTGTATGTACATGTTTTCGGGGATTACCGTTTGGTGTTGGATAATCAATAGGTATGCTCTTCCATGGAGAAAACTGCTTCTCCAGCTCTCAGCATCCCTTAGTTGCCTGTGGTTCTTTGTGTAGGTTTGAGGTACTGGGAGCTTTTGCCATCCGTGCTAGCATGTCTATTAGTATCACTTCTGTTCCAGCAATGTTTAGGTAGCCCTGTTAGTGAGATTTTATGGGTGTAGCTTCTGACATTTCTAGGAGACACAATCTCATATACAACTCTCTGTTTCCATGGCTTATATGTTATTTCTGCCTCCTTTTTTACAGTGATCTTTGAGCAAGAGTTGTGCTTTCACTGTATCTGTTGGAACTAGGTTCCACACCCCTGCATTTTGGCTTGTTATGGTTTTCTGTAATGGTCTCCATCTGATCCACAGAGAGGTTTTCTTAATGAATAGGGGGTTACACTTCCTGTGGGTATAAGGACAAGTATTTAGGGTGAAGTTAGGGATTGTTCTGGTTTAGTAATTCGGCAATACTATTCATTTTTAGAAGCTTATTTGAAAACTCTTTGCTGTGGCCATGAGTTGTTGGCAGAAAAACCTAGAGCTTAAATTATTTGTTACCAGAACTAAAAGGAAGTGACAGAAAGAATTTTATCTGCTCACTATACAGAAAAGAAACAAATATGACTATTTGTTAGACCTTTACATTAAAATATGGCTTTTGAAGTTCTTAAAAATCATGTAAGGTGGTCTTGTGTTTATTTTTTTCATCAATTATTACCTGATTTACATTGAGCCCGATTCTAAAACAACTTAAAGACTGGTGTTGGCATTCAGTGTACGCCAGAAAAGGGCAGAGGCAGGTGCCACTGAGACAACAGAACTATTTCAAGCACCTGGAAATATACTAAGCCCTCTGGTTTTGACTGACAGCATGTTGGTTGGTCCTCTGTCTTTTACCTCCCTCTTCTTTCTGCTCCTCATTTAATAAAGGCTGTTGTATCCATTTCTCCTCCCACCATTGGTAGTCAGGCTGTTGTTGTTCCTTTGCACCAAGTCTAGATACCATTAAACTCTTTTGGGGTTGTTCATTTTTATACTCTTTTCCCAGTTCTCTGGAGGCATGATTGACATACAGATTGCACATATTTTGTGATGTTCTGACATATGTATTTGGTGAACTGATTACACAATCAAACATTCCTGTGTGGTGAGAATGCTTAAAATGTATTCTCCTGGAAAGTTTCTGAAATAGAACACATTATTTTACTATATTTTGTGCTCAGCAATCTAGCAGGGAGAGATATTTCATTGTGCTTTTTTTAAAATTTGAATTTTCTTGGCTTCTAAGTCTAAGAAGCAGATAGATGGCTCTTGTGTAGATGTCTGTGTATGTGTGTGTGCGCGCGTGTATGTGTGTGCATGCAAGCACATATGGGTCTATATGTCTGTGTCTGTGTCTCTGTCTGTGTGTGTTTCTAAAGTATTTATTTAAGTCCATCACTTCCTTTTTATTGTTTGACAGCTTCGTACACATACATAGTAAATTTTAATAATTTTCACCATGTTTTCCTCTTTCATCACCCTTCCACTGAAACTTGTTTCAAACATGTGCCCCTCCCACTTTCATGTCTATCTTTTTTGTGTGGATCCCACTGAACTTGGTTAGACTTTCTTGCCTGAGTGTGGATGGGAAGTCTTCATTTTTCTATTGAAATACTTCTGACTCTTTTTGTTAATTTACCAGAATCCCTCCTATTGTTGTTTCTTGTAGATATTTGTTGTAGATTTTCACAACTAAATATTTTCCAGCTATTAAGAAAAAAACAAACAAACAAACAAACAGTACTCTTGTCTACCCACTGGAATGTTATAGTAAGACCCTATTGCCAAAGACACCAGATACTTGACACTCAGAGCATGGAGAAATCAAGTGGATACTCCTGGAAACCTCATCCTTACTGGCTACTGTCCACAGTGCTATAAGGCACTAAACACATACCTACAGAAGAAAAGTAATCCTCAGTCTCACCCATGTGTGAACCCTGCAAGCTATAACAACTGGATTGACAAGATATGTCCACCGGTACAATAGTGGCATGCTTGTTATGGTAGCAAACGTCCTCTCTCTACTCAGATCTAAGGCCTGTTCCATGAAATGAAACCCATAGCTAGCACTGTTAAAGGGTCCAAGAACTTGTGGCTGCATAGGACATAGGCTCTAGGGGATAACCCAATACTATTATTCTGTAAAATAAATATAGCATTAAAATAGTTTCTAATGACTTATTGCTATATGCATAGATAGTCATCTCCCAACCATCACCAGAGATGCTTCTCATTGCAGTAGCTGTCAATTAATATAGAAACTCTCAACTGATCAGTATATAGAGATGAAAAGATTATGGAGCATTTAAAGATTATTCATCTTTAAATGGAATATTCATATCACACCACTCCTGCGAGGGAGTGGAAAAATTGTAATAACCCAAAGTAATGGATAATATAAAGAAATGAGCTTTTCCAGATACAACAGGTGTCTGTTTGCATGCACTTTGACTCACAATGATTTTAACAGTATTCACAAGACCTGGTTATCAAAATTCAAGCCTGAAGGTGGGAAGGTGGATTGAAACCCAACCATTAAATATAGAGCTACTGGCATTTGATAGCTTCTGGGAGATGACTCAGTTTTCTCAATGATGTGAGCCTACTAAGTTGATTATACTCCAATGCAGGCCCCACTCCCAAGAAGATCTGGGCAATAAAAACTTTACTCTATGGGGAAGCAGGAGGAAGAGAGAGACAAACAGACAGACAGAAACAGAGACAGAGACACAGAGAGACAGAGACAGACAGAGAGACAGAAAGAGACAGAAAGAGACACAGAGAGAATCTCAAAATAAGAAAGGAATGGTAATGGAGAAGATGATAATGGGAAGATTTGGGGCATGGGAGACGAATATATAAAAAAATGAGGAAAAAATATGTTTTTGCTTTTTTGTTGTTGTTAAGATAGTTCCGTCACTATTTAGGTTCAAGTGTTTAAGTAGCATAAGAGTACAAAGCTCCATTTAATGTGTAAAGCATAACTGAACAATCCACCAATGAAGATTATGCAGGAAGGTGGGTGGGACCAAAACTAATTCTAGCACTCAGGAAGTAGATGAAGAAAGAGCCTCAGCTCAAACACAGTCTGGGCTACTGAGTAATTTCCAAGTAAGCCTGGGCTCATAGCAAAAAATAACAGGACAAAAAAAAAAAAAAAAGAGGGGGAGGAAAAGAGCGAAGAAGGGAAAGAAGGAGGGAGGGATAGAAAAGATAGCTGGTTCCTGCTGCTGCTTTTGCTGTTGCTAGGTTGCTGGATTGCAGGGTTGCTGGATTGCTGGACTGTTGGTTGCTGGTATTCTGACAATGAAGATTGGACCTTCTTCAAGGAATCCAATGCCCCCAATCAACGGGAAGTTGATTTCACCTCTAACCTTCTTTCTTTCTAGTACTAGAGGGTTGGAAGGGATTGGGTGGAGAAGGGTGGTAAGTATAGGTACCCAATAAAGTAGCCAATAAGATAAAGAAAGAAAGAAAGAAAGAAAGAAAGAAAGAAAGAAAGAAAGAAAGAAAGAAAGAAAGAAAGAAAGAAAGAAAAGAACCCACCAAGTTAACTCATGAGTGCAAATTTTTTTCTTATATATTATATATATATAATATATAAGAAAAATATATATATTTTATATATAAAATATAATGGTCTACTGGTGATATTTTTAAATTCTTAAGCTTTATTATTAAGATTAAAAGATTTTGAGTGTCTTAAAATAGATACCATACTGAGAAAATTAGAAATCAAAATGTTAATTAATTTAACCTAATCAGCAACATATAGGCTAGCTATGGAGTATTTATCACTAATCCATAACTAAAAATGCAATGAAATGCATGAACAGAGAGAACATCATAAGAATTATTTTTAGTCTTAGTAATCAGCTTTTCTCATAGCCTGCCACTGGAAAACATACTCAAAAATTTAAATGTGCATAGGTGTAACTCAAGGCTCTAAAACTGAAAAGATGAAATATAAACAATAAAATAAGTTTTTAAAAAAGAAAAGAAAGAATCCACCAAGTTAATTCGTGGGTACAATGTTTTTCTTATATATAAAATATGATGATCCACTAGTGATCTTTTTTAAATTTTTAAGATTTATGTGTATAACTATGTTCATCTGTCCAGGAGTGTCAATGGAGGCTAGAAGAGGGCTCCAAATCCTCTGGATCTGTAGTAAAGGGAACTTCTGAAATGTCTAATGTGGGTGCTTAGAACTGAGCTCTGGTCCTCTGCAAGAACAGCCAGGACTATTAACTGTTGAGTCATCTCTCCAGCCCCTCTACTGATAGTTTTTAACCATAAGAAATTTAATAAATGGAAATAGACATTGTTCTCTTCAAACCTGTGTGCTTGTCCTAACTATACAGCTGTAGATCAAAGTATCTGAAGCACTCTACTTTGCAGACTGTACTTAGACATGGAGTGTAAACACACACACACACACACACACACACACACACATGTACAGACCTGTGCACACACACAGGATATACGTATTCACATACACACAGCTAGCCCTTTCCTTTAGAACATAATCTTAGTTTTTCTCTCTCCTTCCCTCCATCCCCCCCCCCCCCAAAAAAAAACCCTTATTATCCACCTTGGTTATGCAATCTTGAACCAAGTCTGATACAAATTTCTGAAAGTATAGTCCTGCCTCAAAAATATTTTTAAATGACATTATTTCAACATGGGAGTTCTAAAAGAAAAATTAAAGTTTTTTTTTCCCCAGGTTTGGAAATAGATTCTGGATTTCAGCTATAAGCCTCCCAAACACCTTCATTAAATATTTGTAGGGGTTTTTTTTTTTCTACTTAGAGATTCAGGCAAGTCTCTAAACTTAAAACAAGCAAGCAAAAACCAGTGCAAGTCATTTATGTTAGGAATTGAGAAAAGCTGTAGTATCTTACCAAGAAAATAAGGAAGCACTCTAAGAGTCTCTCTCATAACAATTTAGGACAGAAAACAACTTCTTATGGGTATAGTGAGATCAACTGAAATTCTCAAATGTTAGCAATTCTAAGCATAATTACTTCGCATACATGACTGCATAAAAGTCAATGAAAGAAAAGAAGGATTTCTGCAGCCAAAAGGTTTGTATGCATAGGTTTGATTGCATCCATCAACCGCGGTGTAGGCTGTGAACACTTCAATTTTGTTTGATGTGCTGTGTGTAGAAAGAACCAAGATTAAGATTTTTTTTATTATTATTATTATTATTTTATTATTTTTTTCTTTTTAGTTACATTTTGTTAACTCTGTGTCCCAGCTGTATCCCGCTCCCTCATTCCCTCCCCAACCCCACACTCCCTCCCTGGTCTCCTCCCTGCCCCTTTCCAAGTCCACTATGTGTCCAAATCCCTCATGGCTGCCTTCATTTCTTCAGTTTGCATGGCATAGACTGGATAGCTAAACAACAGAATGTATTTGTCTATCATTCTCGAGACCGGAAGTCCAAGATGAAGGTGTCATCATGGTGACATGTCATCAAGTCCTCTCCTCCTGGCTTGTCCACCTTTTCTCTATGTCTGGCAATGTCTGCCTTGAGTGCACAAAAAACATTCTGGTGTTTCTTTCTTCTCAGGACATTGTGCTACCAAGTGAAGATCCCACCCTAAAATGGTTTCCTTTCATCTTAATTACTACTCTAAAGGCCCTCTATACAAGTAGAGTTGTGGAAAGATAGAGCTTCAATACATGAATTGTGAGAAAAGATATTTATCATTAAGAGTTCTTATTGTTGTACCTATATATATTTACATGAAGCTGAAGTAGTCTGGAAATTTCTACTTTCCATTAACCCGATCAGAAGGTTAGATGTTGAGGTTGACACCTGAAGACACTGATTTCACTACATACTGCTGGGGCCAAAAACCCATTTACCTCAAAGTCTTTGGAAGAAAAGGATATGACAGACATACCCTGTCAGATTCTCAAGTAACTCTGGCACTCATGTCTATCTCCAGGCATCTACAGATACTTACCCTATTAAACACCAGCTCATTGGAGAGTCCCAGATGAAGCACTGAAGATCTTTCAATTTCAGAACAAGTTTCACATCAACTGGCAAAATGGGTGCCATTCGGGAAACATCATGGTTTGAGCTAACTATGGGAGGCTCCATCCCTACAAAGATGGGTCTGAGCTGCATCAAGAAGCTAGCAACTGAGCAGGACAACAAGCAGTGGTCCTCTATGGTTTCTGATTCCAGTTCCTTCCCTGGTTGAGTTTCTCTCCTGACTTCCGCAACAACTGGCTGTGACCTGGAAGTATAAGATTAAAGAAACTCCTTCCTCCCACGGCCCTGTTGATCATGGTGTTTATCACAGGAAGCAAATGAGTACGGACAACAATCATGGTTATTGTTTCTTGAATTCCTTCCACTTTTTGTCTGAAAAAGATCTTTCATTGGCCTGGAACTTTGCCAAGAAGTCTAGGTAGCTCCAGGAATCGGCCAGAATACCGCTCCTATCTCCTGATTACTAAAATTACAAGCACACATCATCATGTCGGGCTTTTTCTATGGGCTCTAGGAATCTGAATTCAGATTTCCATGCTTAGGAGACAAGTTCTTTACAGAATTAGCCACCTTACCCACCTACCATTCTTATTTTGATGGAGATATTGTCTGGTGGCATCCAACACACTGCTCAAATCACCCATCCAAATTCTGGGATCTCATAAGGAACTGACTCTAAGACATAAAGGTGTGGAGTCATAGAGTTCACTCTACACCTCCTTACAAAGATTACACCTGGAATCATAACTACTATTTCTGCAGCTCAGAAAACTGCAATTAGTTTCCTAACACATTCTTCAACCGCTGGCTTAGTTTTACTCTTGTGTAGGGTTTTGCAGGCTGTAAATCTAGACCCTAGAAAGATGAAGAAAGTGGAACACAATAGTGTCATCACCAATTTCAAGCTAGCTGTTACACTAAATAATCACATTACAATGGAAACCAATGTAACACTGGTCCAAAATGACATTTACATGGTCAGAATGCTTGTCAGGATCTGCATCTAAATCTAAAACAGGAATAAAACCAACTGTGTTTGCTCAAGTTTGAGTATCAAAGATCCAAATAAATATTCTTATGCAGACTTATAAATGTGCAGTGGCTTAGAACATGAAAGCCATGTCGTAAAGAAATAGAAAAGAAGTGTTGCCTACCACCGCCAATTTCTCACAGTTGCATAAAGAATTTCTTTATTAGTTTTACTCAGCGATATTAATTATCCATTACCCTCCTACTTCTCAAAGATCAGTGTATGCACAGTAGATTTTAGAAAGAATGCTTGGGGAGAAATAGTCAGGACTTGCAAATTCTGAGTTATATTCCAACACTGCACTGCCTAGAGGGGCCAGTTATGGGCCATTATGGATGCCGGAAAAACCCAGATCATGAGAGGGGAAGGAGACTGAGTCGCAGAGTTCAGAGTGAGGTTTAGGGTTGAATGTTTAAAGTAGTGGGCAAGACGGTGGCTTCTAAGGCTGTATCTGCTCTATTCTTGCCCTCCGCATCAGTCTGCAGCTCCCTCCACTCATGGGATGCATGCATTTCCTGTAGCAACAAAATCATACAGAGGAGCTATGGGTCACCCCCCCCCTTCTTCCTTTCTCCACGCCCCCATCGTCTCATCCAAAGCTCAACATTCATATTTCTAGACTGAGAACATGTTTATAAAGATTTAGGATGCTCATTAGGGACAACAAAATGATTTCTAAAAATTATTTTATGAGAAAAAAAATGCTCCTTTTGGAGCCATGACTAACCCCCTGAGTCGGAGATGCCATGCTTCTCAGAGGCAAGCATTTCCTTCATTTCGTACTTGGTTCTGATGTGCTGGTGCTTTGACTTACTCACTCCTCTAGGGAAGGAGAGACTGAAGAGACCGAGATGGAGGTTTAAAGTCCTTGGACAAAGCTCTTTGGTTTTAATCTCAGCTCATGCACAGTGCAGCAATATAGTTTTTTTGTTTTGTTTTTTGTTTTGTTTTGTTTTGTTTTTTAAGTTTCAATTCAATCATTCTATTAGTAGTTTTTGAAGACGCAGTGTGGTCTGGAATATTTCTAGATTCTCACCATAATGAATTTTCTCTTGTTTTTTTTTTTTTAAGTGAACCTGTTTTTTCTAATTCTAGCATTAGAATTACTTTGAAGATCCCTAAGATCAGTAGATGACTGCCCATCTCTTTTGGATGATGCTTCAGGAGGAGTTTCCAGGGAAACGGGATCTAGAATTTGCATGCATAAAATTTACTGGAGTGTGTGCTCACCAGCATCACCTTTGAAAGAATAAGGACAACAAAACTTGGCAGAGGGAGATGTTGGGCATAGTGCAATAGCAATGAGAATCCCAACCAAGCCGACAGAGAGTAGAGATGGTCCTTTTTGATTGTTTCCTGGAGCACTAAGGCTTGAGTTCTTCTCCTTCTCAGTATCTCACTCATCAAAAGTGGCCAGGCCCTCTAGGGAGAGAACAAGACCTAGAGAGAGAGACCACCTAAGGTTAGGGTTCCATTTTGGGCAGGGCCATCAAAGATTATCTTTGGGTTTCCAGGCATCACTTCCAGAAGCTGAGGGGATGAGTTTCTATGGCTGGTGGAGATCTGAGCTTCACACCATACCAAGTACAGCAACATGGAATCAAGGCAGGAGAACCTCTCAACATGTTTTCCAGAAACTGGTTGTCTGAGTCAAACTCATGAGCTAGTATAGTACAGTCTTCGGCCTTTCCCCTTCACCCTTGCACTTTGAAAATCATTTCTGACAGTTCTGTCAATACAAATAATGCAAGGGACCTGCTGAGCCAAAGGCTCCATTTTGTATTTTAGAGATGGCGCCAGAGAGGCCAGACTGCCTGCACTCGGACTTCAGCTAAAAAGCCACTGCTGCAGCATGCATGAGACTGGGTCCTCTTCCACTGTGAGAGAGGAGGCTACATGTCATGTCTGCAGTTTTTTCTTCCTCGGACAGCTCACCCAAAGCGTAGTCATGTGCTTAAAAGAATCATAAATTTCAAGTTAAATGTATATGATCCCCTTTATGATAGGCGGCTCCATACACTAATTTGAGCTGAAGACAACTGAATCATTTTGACATGGGTCTGAAATAAAAGCACAATTCATGAAGATACTCCAAAGGCAGTTAGTTTTCTAGCTAATTCTTCAGCAATTTCTTTTTTTTTTCATTAATTTATTTTTTATTAATTGCAGTTTATTCACTTTTGTATCTCAGCTGTAGCCCTCCTCCCTCATCCCCTCCCAATCCCACCTTCCCTCCCTCATCTCCTCCCATGCCCCTCCTCAAGTCCACTGATAGGGGAGGTCCTCCTCCCCTTCCCTCTGACCCTGGCCTATCATGTCTCATCAGGACTGGCTGCATTGTCTTTCTCTATGGCCTGGTAAGGCTGCCCTCCCACCTCATGGGGAGGTGATCAAAAAGCCAGCCACTGAGTTCATGTCAGAGACAGTCCCTGTTCCCATTACTAGGGAACCCTCTTGGACACTGAGCTCTATGGGCAGAGGTTCAGCACTTTCTTCATTCAAGCAATTTTGAATTTTGGTGACAGTTGTAGAGCTTTAAGTCTTTGAGATGGGGAAAGTCGAATGAAAGGCACTCTTTTATTGCCCAGCCATGTGAATGTCTCCTCTTTCTCTGAAGGAGACATTAAAATGAGACTCACTAAATTCTTCTGTGTGTCATCATACTCAAAAAGTAATACATGAGCAGCAGGTAGGAGGTGCAGAATTACCACTGTAAGTGTACTGACATGCAGCTCTAAGTCAATGTAGCCCAATGGGTTTCATTCAAGCACATGAGATGAATCTGACTCTCATTAATATTTTATGTATATTATAAATAAATTCTCTAACCTTTTCAATTGGAGGCTTTTGTATCATTTGCTGCCACTCTCCTGAGGCCCTACACATAACATGTGCCCAATGAAATCATTAATGTCCTCATCAGAGAAGAAAAATTGGCCAATGTCCTTCCATTTAGCCTCCTTGAGAACCATTGGGCATTCACTTAAGGCATCCAGTGCTTGGATGTGCTAAAAATGTAAGAAACTCCTCGGTTTCACAAACTTACCTTTCACATTTTAGGATCCAGGGTCATTAATCTCCTCTTGGAGAACAGACATCAAAGATCCATCTTTCCAGGGATAACTACCTAAGCTGGAAATGAAACAAGCTCATCAGCGATGGCTGCTCACAGCAGTTAAAAACCTGAACTCACTCTTTAGTCAGAACGTGTGTAGTGAGTATTAAGACAGCCTGTTTAATTTCTTATTCAGTGTTTGGACTGGTTTTCAGCCGTCCGCTGACAACCACATCAAAACTATAACATTCATCTGTTTCTCCCGGGTGTCAAGCAGTCTAAGCACTGAACATGTACTTAAATTATTAATACAAACTCCATCCCATGCCTCATAGTTCTCAAACCCTTTAGGTATATTAGAAATACACACATGCACACACATACACACACACACACACACACACACACACATACCACCTGTGGAAGGAATCCTATCACTGGCAACATAAAGAAACTTTGCAGACATTATAGTAAGTGAAATAAACCATGCAGAAAAGCAAATACTGCACGATCCACACAGAATTTCAACTAAAAAAAAAAATAAAAAGCCAAACTTATTAAAACAGATAGCAAAATGGTAGCCACCAGAGAAATAGGAGGTTAGATTAAGGGGGTGGGGGGACTAGCAAGATAAGAGTACCCTGATGGACCATACAAGGACCTTAAAGTGACATCTAATAAAGACACAAAGTTCAGAGAGAGAAACAATAACAAGAAGAGGGAGATTTTGTCTTTGGGTCTGAGGCTCAGGAGGGGCCTGCTCCACTCTGCCTGCTGCCTTTAGACCACAGTGAGAGTCCAGGACAGATAGAGTCTGAACCCCCACAGAAGGCCTGAGCTATCAACCAGCACCCAGTCCCGTGGCCTCTTAAGCTGACTGGACTCTTTCCCTTGTCCCAATGTCCATTTCCCCCCTGTTGTTTCTTCAGACACAGATTCAGCCACAGTCTCTCCAGTGAGAAGGTGTTACATTTACCGACCATAAAGAGTTCATTCTTGAGTTCTGTTAGTGTGCACAGCTGGAAAGCCATATGGACTGAAGAGTCAATAATGTTGACCTCTAATAACCTCTAATTATATCTGCTGACAGCTACAAGGAGGCGGTTTTTTTCTTTGAGTAAAGTCTTAATCTCAAGAATGGCACTGTTAAGGGTGATGAGGACCTTTAAGAAATGAGACCCAGTGTGGCGGGGGTCCTTAGGTCACAAAGGATATAGCTTTGAAGGTACAGTGAAAAGCACAACCCCCAACACACACCAGAGTTTGTGCCCATAGAACCTAGGGAAACTGGCTGAAAACAGCATAAAGAATTAGATTCACATGCTTAAACTCAGGCCCTGTGCCAGCTTTCTCATAATAAGTAAAATTCAGAAAAAGGGCACCTCAGAAACATATCCACAACAGCTGAATGGGATTTAGATGGTTCTACCTCACTAGGTTTGCAAGACAACCCTGGCAAAGTATGAAATGCAAGTGTGGCACCCAGTAACAGCTATCACTACACCTGCCCCAAACACCGGAGACACAGGCCACAGCTGCCTTGCACAAATGTATCCTAGCATTTTCTCAGCCCTGGCTGGCACCCAGATGTCAGGTACTCTGGGATACGGTGAGAATCCTTTTGGAGTTGTGCGAGAAGAGCAAGTTCCTAGTTTTTATTCAGCCTTTATATCCATCTGGAGTGCGGTTGACAAGAGTTCTAATGGGGCTGCAGCCATAGCTGTTTTAACATGGTGGACACGGTATATCCAAAATGAACAAGAGCCAGCAGGGCTGGTAAAACACCATCCAGCATACTCTATCTGAGACAGTGTGGAAGGCTCTCTCTTCCTTCCTTCTCTTTTATTTTGGTTTAAGCAAAAGGATGGAGAACTATGAATAGGGAATCTTCTATAATAAGAACAACTGTAAAGAAAATCCCCCAAATTCTTAAGTTGTTTAAGTGTTGTGAAAGAGGCTTGTCAAGAAATTCAATCATTTTTGAGTATTTCTCAGAACAGAGACACTTTCAGAAAAATCAAGAGACCCTTATTCCCAAAACTCTTGTGTGCAGCTAACATGTTTTCATGAAGGAAAATTACTCCAACCAGGAAAAGACCATAGTTCATCCCATCTTTGACCTACACAAGACTGTTTTTCCCTCTCCTTGGAGTTCCTAAGAATAAAAAGAGATCCAAGTTATCAGCACATTCTGTAAATGAAGCAAGTGTCTTCCTCTTGGAGAATGAGCAACAGCACCTGGGAAAGGGTTAACGCATCCACCATCGTTGAGTGAGCTAACCCGAAATAACCCTGTGGAAATGCTGAGAACCTGGTGTGACCACTGAGTGCAGGAAGCCACAATTCACAAAAGCTGTTTGGGATCGTGCATGCCTCGAATCTTAGACAGTGGCTGCATGAGGACTGGACGTTCAAAGCCAGCCTCAGCTGTGTGAGACCCTGTCTAAATAAACAAATAGGGAAACCAATGTATGCCCTCCCTAACAAGAGTAATCCTGACTATTTGTCAGCTGGAAAGAGTTTTGATAACAAGAACTTTACAAAGCTGCCTTAGTTTATTACTATGATAAACATCACGACCCAGGGAACTTGAGGAGGAAAAGGTTTGTTTCATCTTACAGTTGTAGTCCATCAGGAAGGGAAGTCACTGCAGGGACTCAAGGAGACTGGAGGCAGGAACTGAAGGAGAGGCCATGGAGGAATCCTTATTGGCTTGCTCCTCATGGCTTCCTCAGCTTGCTTTATTTCCTACACCTCCCACAACCCCAACCCCTAACACCTAGCTACCAGTCCAGAGGTTGCACTGCCTAGGGTGGGCTAGGCCCTCCCACACCAATCATTAACCAAGAAAATGCCCCCACAGTCTTGCCTGCAAGTAATCGGACAGAGGCATTTCTGCAATTGAACTTACTCTTTCCAAATGACCCTGGCTTGTGTCAAGTTGAGAAAAAAAATGGGGGAAAAAAAGCAGAAGAACAGGGGGAACTGCAGTGTTCTGGGAATCCAGGGGGTGGTTCTGAATGAACCATGTGCAGAGAAATTGTCCAGCGCAACTGCTTTTTGGCAAGGGTGGACTCGGGATCTGACAACTGTCCTGACTATTCAGCCTTGAAAGTTTCAACAATATTTGTGTTATTTTGTGAGAATCTTCTATTTTTAAAAATATTTTCTCTTTTAATTTATATTTTTACTCAAGTGTTTGTGTGCGTATGTTTCTGGTGCCCAAGGAGGTTGGATACCGTGGAACTGAAGTTATAGGCAGTTGTAAGCTGTCCAATGAGCATGCTTAGTAACCAAGCTCTGGTCTTCTGAAAGTGCAGCAGAAGCACTTAACAACTGAGCCTCCCTTCTGTCTTTAAAGTATTTCAGAATGAAAATATGAATCTATTGATATGAAGCCATTGACAGACCTGCCCTGTGGAAATGGGGCTCGGGCATCACGTGCTCCACAAATCCCAGTGTGATGGCCTCCCCGCCTGCGGCAGGCTCTACACCTCCCCAAAGCGCCTTAGCTGAGGCTTTCTCACACCACAGCGGAGGAAAATGTCCGCAATGGACCGGATGCTCCCTAGGAGAGCAACTCCTTCTCTCTCTTTTTATGAGCGTGGTGCCTAGCCCAAAGCAGGTTCTTTGCAGCAGTCATTCATCCTCAGTGAACTAAAACCCTTGAGGATGGGAATTCCCTGTGCTATAAATGGGCTATTTTAACTCCCTTTCCTATCTGAAATCAAAGAAGGGCTTTCCACAGCCATCAATTCTCCTATGAGCCATTTCTCAAACCTCAGCTCTGTATGTATTTTGGGCTGTGCTAACCCCTCGTGTTTTCCGGTCTTCAGTTAGTACTCTTCAGGATGCTGTGACCCATTCCTCCATTTCAAATATCCTGATCCTTGTTTTCTTCTCCTTTTTTTTTTAATCTCCATGGTTTTTTTCCTTCCAAAAAAATTATGTTTCCCTTTGGGCCTCTTTACTCTGACACTGTACAGACCTATAAAAGTAAGTTCACAGAGAGATCCTAAATTTCACAGGGAGCTCTAAGAAGGAAGTAGAAGTATCTCCATGGTTCAGACATGACTCATCAGCCTGCTGAGTACTCACCATTGCAGGATCTCACTAAACTTCAAAAGCAAAAGTTTTGACAGCCCACCTGACCGTGTTATGAAAATCCAGAGGCTTGTTCAAATGTCAAAAATGCAATGAAGAAATAGTTTAAAAAATACTGTGCAGACCCAAGAGTAACCAAGATACCAAGGGGAAGACACACAATACACTCAAAATATATTCCAAATCCAGGCGACCTTAAAATTGTAGGCTCAAAAGTTTCCATTTTTACATTTATTTGATTATGCTCTTGATGATGTCATATACAAGTGTGTAATTACATCATTCCCACCACATATTGCTCTCCTTCTCTCTACTCTTGTATCTCCTCCATTCCTTCCCAACCTCGTGGCATGTATACATGTAATACATATCACAACCTTTAGTGTTGCTCACATGTATGTGTTTAGAGCTGATCACTTGAGATTGAAAGCCTATCCTAAACTGACTCCCTCTCTCTCTCTCTCTCTCTCTCTCTCTCTGTGTGTGTGTGTGTGTGTGTGTGTGTGTGTCTGTCTGTCTGTCTGTCTGTTTCTCGCCACATCATATAAACTTCTATGTTATTTAACTGGAATTTGTGTCCCGTGAGTCAGGAGTTTCATCTCTCATAGTCACCACTCTCCTCAGCATTCAACAACATACCTGGCATGTAGTATACTCAGTACATAAATGAGTAGTTGTGACTAGCTAAATTGAAAGGGAGCATCAGGAAAAGTGAGAGGACCCAACTGGATACAATTGCCACCTTCCCGTGCTTCAGTGTATCACTGGGAATAGAAAGGTAGCTTTACTCAAAATTAAACTGACGTCATTTAAAAGTTGTTTTGTTCTGGTAATTTTTTTTCTTAGTACTTTTTGCTGATTGTTTTAATTTTTGTTTTGTTTGGGGTGTTTTTGAAGGAGAGTAAAAGGAGAGAGAAAGACAGAGAGTATAGTTCTCCAATGCACAATTCTATGTGCACAATGAGAGGACCTGGTTGTACCCCATTCCTCAGAGATGAAAACAGCTCAGACACAAGCAGTTCTAACTGAAGAGCTTATGTGAGCAGGATGGTTGGTGATGGCAGGAATTAGTATCTATGGGGCTTCCTATTAAACCTTCCACTAGTCTATCCCCGTATTTCCACTGTTTCTAAAATGCCCGACTGCTTATTTCCACCTTCCAACAGCCCCATGAAATCATGTCATTGATTGTCAGAATTTTAAAGAATTTTTTTTGGTTAATTGAGAGACATGGAATTCCTAACTTGCTAAGTATTATGTGACTTGTCTTGTCAAATTTAATCTGCCAAAAGTTATGTAACCACTACATAGCTACCTCAAGATCTGGTCACATAAAGCCCAATAACAGAGCCCACCTCGTGGCCACTATGGACTGTGGCAGGTGAGGCTTGTGCTGTGTCCTACATCTGGTCCATCCTAACCAGTTCTATCCCTTCTAAGCCTCAGAACAATCTTGAAAAGTATCTCTTTTGATCTCTTTTTCCTCAGATTATAGTTGAGAAGATGAAGATTTCAAGTAAGTTAATAACTTACCAAAGTTACACAGGATACTGGTTTGAATAAGAATGGTACCATAGGCATATATAATTGAGTGTTTAGTCACCAAGGAGTGGAACTATTTAAGAAGGATTAGGAAGGGTAGCCTTATTGGGGTAGTCTCTCTCTCTCTCTGAATCAGGATATAGCTCTCAACTACTTCTCCAGGACCATGCCTGCCTTCATGGTGCCATACTTTTGCAATGATGATAACCTACCAAATCTCTGAAACTGTAAGCAAGACCCCAATTAAAAATGCTTTCTCCATGTGGGTTCCATTGTAATGGGAACAGGGACTGCTTCTGATATGAACTGATTGGCCTGCTCTTTGATCACCTCATCCTGAGGGGGGAGCAGCCTTATCAGGCCACAGAGGAAGACAATGCAGCCACTCCTGATGAGACCTAACAGACTAGAATCAGAAGGAAGAAAAAGAAACCCTCCCCAAGTGGACTTGGGGAGGGGAGTGTATGGAGAAGGGGGAGGAAGGGAGGGATTGGAAGGGGAGGAGGGAGGGAACTAGAGGGGGGATACAAAGTAAATAAAGTATAATTAAAAATAAAAAATGCTTTCTTTTATGAGAGTTGCCTTGGTCATGGTGTTTTTCACAATAGACAGTGACTAAGACAGAAGTTGGTACCAGGAACTAGGGTATTATTGTGACAGGCCTGACCATGAAACTTGGAAGAATATGGAAGACTTAAGGGCTTGGAATAGAAGAGCAGTTGGATGCTTTAAGCAGAACTTAGTGAACCATCATAGTAGGAGCACGGAAGATGGTGCTGAGGGTAAGGTAAATTGTGGGGGTTCATCCAAAGCATTTCAAAGAAGAACAATATTAGTAAATGGACCAGAGACCACTTCTGTACTATTTTGGCCAAGAATGTGGCTACTTTTTTGCCTTGTCCTAAAAATCTGCCTGAGGTTAAATCGAAGAGATTTGAATTAATGGTCTTGACAGTGGAGATTTCAAGATAGCCGAATATTGACTGGATTGTGTAGTTATTAATTATGATTTGCAGATCTATAGTTAAAAAGGAGCAAGCTGGACAGAGAAAAATACAAAAGGTACAGCTTGAGGAGACAAGGGGCACCACAAAGTGTAATGGAGCTAAGTCCAGGGCTCAAGGAGATAAAAAGTTTAATGAAAAGCCTGATGTTAAATGTAATAAAGGGAGTTGGTGACCTCAGACCAAGATCCCACTCAGCTAAATTTCCAACTTGTGGAAAGAAATTGAAAAAAAACTACCAAAAATAGAAAACTAGCGCAAATATATTTGAATGAGAGATCCAAGTTCCAGACCCAGAAGGCAGAAGAAGTTGGCAACTTTGACCACATGGCTCTGGCTTTAAAGTGAAGACATGTGTGTCAGGATGCCCAGGGATGCCATTAAATGAATCTCCGAGTGAACAACCTGGGTTGTGCTGGCGACCCAAAGATGTTGGAAATGCCAGAGTCATCAGATACCTGCCAAGGAGAGCCATATAGACATTGTGAAACCAACACAGGGAAGAAAAATGTGTTACAGTCAACAAACTGAAAAAAGTCAAGAGTTCTGAAGAGGGATTTGACATAGGAGATGGAGATCCAGAATTTGGAGTGTTCTCTGCTAAGTTTCAGTCTCACTTTGGTATAATGTTTTGTAGGCTTAGATTTTTTCACCTAATCTACTTTATTTAGGGTTCTTAAACACTTATACCTCCTTTCCAGCCACTGACCAGAGATAGGGGAGAAAGAAGAAGGTTATGAGGTAAAGGAGGTTGTAGACCTTTTTAGAAGTTGTGCCTTGAGTGTGTCCACTCTTTGTTGTCTAGATACCAGCAGTCCAGTCCAAATACTAACACAAAACAGTAACACAAATCAGCATGATTCAGCAGATCAGAGCAAGTTAGTGAAAGCCACAAGGCTCAGTTGGATTGCCCCAAGAAGTTCCCTGGAATGTTTCTCACTGCGAAGTTAAGTGTCAAAGCACGAAGACCCACACAGCTATGTCAATCCAAAAAGCAGTGACTCACTCTCCATGGGATTCTATTTATCTCTTCTATTCAGAGTCACTCACAGATATTCTCAGCTGATCAAAGTCACACCCCTCACACAAGACAGCTCACAGCAAACATCATGTGCCCTCTCAAGTCTCACAAGCCAGCCACCAACAAAACATGACATGCTCTCTCAATAAGACAGCTTCTAGCAAAACATCACATGACTCAACTGAGTCTTCAAAGAAACCAGAAACTTCCACTTCAGTATTTCTTCACTATGCTCCCTTTCTTCCCTTTTGGAATGGTAATATGTATTCTGTGCCATAGTATTTTGGAAGTATGTGCTCTGCTTTTTATATTTTGATTTTACAGGAGGTTACAGTTAAGAGTCTCAGAAGAGACTGTGGACTTTGAAGCAGTCTTGAGACTGAAAGGCTGTGGGGACTTTTGAAGCTGGACTGAGTGTATTTTGCATTATGATATGGCTACAAGCCTGTGGAATGGAGTGGAGTGGAATATGGTCTTTTAAATAAGAATGGTCCTCATAGGCTCATAAAAGTGTAGCCTTGTTAGAGGAAGTGTGTTCTTGCTGAGAAAGTGTGTCATTGGGGGCGATTTTTGATGTTTCAAAAGACCATGCCAGGCCCACACCACCTCTCTCTCTTCCACTCTTGGCCTGTAGGTCAGGATGTGGCTCTCAACTACTGTTCTTGCACCACGAGTGCTGCCATGCTCCCACCATGCTCCCACCATGATGAAAGATACTAAGCCTCTGAAAGTGCAAGCCAGCCTCCAATTAAATATATGGGGTGTGTGTGTGTGTGTGTGTGTGTGTGTGTGTGTGTGTGTGTGTGTGAATTGCCTTGGTCATTGTATTAGTCAGGGTTCTCTAGAGTAACAGAACTTATATGTATGGGATTTATCGGAATGACTTACAGGCTGCAGTCTAACTAATCTAACAATGCCTACCTGTCAATGAACAGCCCAAGAAGTCAGTAATTTCTCAGTCCACAAGGCTGGATCTATCAGGTGGTCTTCAGTGCATGCTAGAGTCACAGTGAAGTAGTGCTCGTGAAGGAATGCAAATGCTGCCATGGTGAGGACCACAGACAAAGAACAAAGGCTTCCTCTTCTGTGCTTATAGAGACTTCCAACAGAAGGGACGTCCCAGATAAAACGCGTGCCTTCCTGTCTCAAAAGTCTGGGGATTCATCCACACATGTATCACATATCATATATATATATATGATATGTGATACATATGTGTATCATACATATACATATATACATGTATATGTGTATATATATATATATATATATATATATATATATATATATATATCACAGTGATGGCGTCCCTTCATAACAGAACAGTGACTAAGACACAAAGAATGTAATTGGCCATCCTAACTCCTTCCTCCACTTCAGCACAGCTCTCAAGTGAAAAGCAATTGTCATCATCAATCACAAAACTTTAAGAAGACATGCTTCTAAGAAATTTTGTCCTTGAGGATGTTCACCTGCGAGGTGGAAGTGACTGGAGGTGGAAGGGCTGTTGGACACAATGAATGCATAATGTGTGCATTTATATAAACATCACATTGCATTCCAACTTATTCAATTAATGTGCACTAGTATTTACAACTTTGAAAAAAGATGCTTTCACAGTTGAAGCCTACAAAGACTCCTTCTTTTTTCTATTTTTAATTAATGGGAGTTCATTCTCCAGATTTACCTTCCTTACAATACTCTTTGGTATCTAAAAAGCTAAATCTCTATCTGTTGGTGATGGTGAGGGGTGATGGCGATGATGGCAATGGTGATGGTGGTGGTAATGGTGATGGTTGTGGTAGTGATGGTAGTGATGGTGGTGGTGGTGGTGGTGGTGGTGGTGGTGGTGGTGTCAGAAATGGAGCTCACCTTATACATGCTATTAAAATTCTGGACTGCTAAGCCACATCCTTGATCTACCTTCTAAGACTCCTGCACAGTGTGACTAAGCATGAAGAATCCAGCAAAGTATTATATACCCAACAGGCAACAGTGACACATTTCTGCATACCTGGTGGATGTCTCCAGTATGAGGAATCCTTGTTAATCTATCTCAGAGGCTTTAAGCAAAACTTTCAGAAAAAAAAATCAAGATCTTTATTGTTACTTTTACAGAAATTACACCATTGGAAGCCAAGAATATTCCAGCTGGTCTCTATGGTGGCTCAAAAGAAGAGAGAAGTCTCTGAGGCAGTGCATTTGCAGGAAGGAATATCATGTTTTGGTGGGGCTATCTCATGTCCTGGTGAGACTCTCTCATGTTCTGCTGGGGTTATTGGATGTTCTGGTGGGATGTCTCATGTTCCGGGAAAGCTATCTCATGACAGACACTCAACAGTCCACAGAGCCCCAGAGTTGTAAACCCTTTGTTTGTGATTCATAATTATCATGATGCATCTGCTCCACCCCCAATGCAGACTATAAAGCACTGATAAGCCCTTTAAAAATATCCAAGTAAACACAATTTATTACCTTAACAACCTCCTATTAATTACACTGTTGTGGGCAGCAGAGTAAAATGACAGCGTCCCAAAGCAATGGAGAAAGAGGGAATGTGTGGACTTAAGTGACCGACCTCCAGGAGCTCATTCTACAGTAGTTGTGAGCCTTTAAGGATTCCCAAAGTGAGAAGGATGGAATGGAGGCCATACTGACAAGGTCTGATTAGACTCAGACTGAATCCTCAGAGAAACTTCCAGATGACCCCTCTGTGCCCTGCTCTTCCAAACACTGGCAACATATAGTTGCTCATTTTCAGAAGCACAAAAGTTTAGAATTATCTCCAGCCCCAGGATGCTGATTCACAGAGGTCTGTGATTTACCTGGCTTATGGAGATTTCAAGAACCCAATCATAAATTGTATATTGATCATTAAGTTATTAACGCTTTATCAAAATGTTCTTTCTTGAAACCAAAACCCACTTCCTCTTGGCTGCCTCACATCTAGAGAATATGGTTAACACTATATCAGGAAGAACAATCATGAGGTCTTCAGTACGTTTTACTTTAGTGGCCAACAACTGTCTTGGTGAAATTGCCTCTGTGTGCACAAAACAGAAACCAACTTTCATAAACGTTACACAGAATTTACTGGAAGGATTTAGAGAGATTCTATGCTACAGAAAGGGTGTGGCTGAGCTTCAAAAAAGGGCTGAAGTTGTGGAATGGAAAAAGTGGAGAGCTGTACCATGAGAAGGTAAGAACACAGCTAGAGCTCAGACTGTCCAGGTTCAAGTCTCTGTGCTATGATGGGAACATACCTGATTCTGTTCTCTTACAATCAGATCCCAAGTACTGCTTCCCAAAACTATGAATATCCTGCGCATCTCCCTAAGTGCTGGTCTTTCCAAGAAGTTCAAGGAGAACTCCCTATGTGGCTTAGATATGGGAAGTCTAGGGCTCTTCACTTGTAGAGCTGGTGGACACAGAATGACAAGTACTCAAAGAGTACATACATGCCACATGTTGATGTCGCCTCTAACAAATACCCAAGCCACATGCTCCACTCTGACTTGGGTCAGAAGAATTAAGACAGCAAAGTCCTTTTGATTTTGAGCACAGCTTACTGTGTGTAGTCAAGGCAGAGCCAGCAACTTTGCTTCAGCTGAATTTTATGTTGTCTTAGAGAATCTAATGTCTTTTTAACATTGTTTACCAGAGTTCTGTGACTGCCTTGCTGATTTGCATCACCTTAGGCATTTCATCTCATCTGGAAAGTCAACAACCACATTATATCAGGAAGATATCTGGTCTATCTGCGGGGTTCATCGGCCACTGTATAACAATGTATTAAAAGCAAAGGGCAATTGCTACACATGCCATTTTTTATTTTCACTATAATAGGCCCCAGAGAGGCACATCTTTTTGTAACTCCCTCCCCTTCAGTTTATGAGTCTCATCCAGCAATAAAACACAACAAAGTTGGTGGGGCATCATTCTATGATCCCATGAAACTTTTTATCCTGAAGGAGGGGGATCTCTGACAGTAAAACCTGAAGAACTAGGCTGTGAAAGCCTGTGACACAGACATGTAACAAAGAATGTGAGTAACCTCTAGGGGCTGAGAACACCAGCCAGCAAGAAAATGTGGCTTTCAGTGCTAAAACTACAGAGAGCTGAGTTCCACATCCACTCCCAGGAGCTCAGAGGACCCAGGTCTGAGAAAGGAATGCAGCACTGTGACCAACTGGATTTCAGCCTTTGAGGCCCTGAGCAGAAAGCTCATTTAGACAGTGCCTAGATTCCTACTCTGTAAAAACATATGTAATGACGAGATGTTACTTTAAGATATTAAGTTCCTACCCACTTATTCCTTAAACTTCCGTGTTCCTCTCCACCCCCAGTGTGCTACAAATTAATTCACCAGGGTACGAGAGGCGGAAGTAATATTTATGGAGTAGCCATGATTTATCTTCTTTAATCCCATGAGTTAAGTGTTACTATACTCATGCTTACTTTTCTTATCTGAAAACTCATTATAGGCTGCATTATATCATCGTATACATACATTCATTGGTTTAAGCCCTAAACCCACACTGGATGAATACAGAGGTAGGGTCAAAAGAAGAGAAAACAAAGGTCAGATAAGACTAGTGGTCTTCTTAGAAGAGGGAAAGATACAAGCAAGGCTGTGTGAAGAAAGAGAAAGTCATCTGTAGCCAGAGAGGGGGCCACATAAGAAACAAGTTGCTGCTACAGTGTGAGAGAGAGAGAGAGAGAGACAGAGACAGACAGACTGACAGAGATACAGAGACAAAGAAAAAGAGAGGCAGAGAGAGGGAAGGAGAGAAAGATTATTAGATTGTCTTACATACTATGATCTGGGTAGTCAAACAATGGCTGACTATATGCTGAAGAGGATGAGAACATCGTTGCTGCTTGGTCCACAAAGTTGTATAACTCAGTAGTTCCAATACAATGCCCAAAGCATGGAGGATTCCTGGAGAGCTGCTAATGTCCAGGCCATGTTGGAAGGCTGAAGAAGCTAGATTCCCATGTCAGGAAAAGATGGTGGCGGTAGCAGCAACAACAGAGGAGATGCACTCACCAGCAAGAAAGCTAGGAGCCAACAGGAGCCAACAGGACCTTTTTATACCTGGGCTAATTAACCACTATGGTGGGGGTCTTGTTTCCTCGGTTATTTCTTCCAGGAAGTGCCCTCAACAACTTACTCAGAGTTGTATATCTTAGGTGATCTCAAGTCAAATCAAGTTGACAACCGAGCTTAACCATCACATAGCCTAAGCAAAGTAATGCATTGTAGTTAATATTTGAACCATGATTAATTATTAACATAAACATGAGTAGAAATCATGCCATCATTGCTTACTTCTTCCTTTTTAGTCTTCAGTATAATAGATGTTAAACATGAGGGACTATAGCACTGAGTCTTGTTTCTCTGTATCTTGCTCCTCCCTATGGCAGACCATCTTCATTACCAAACATATTCTTAAGATGGGGAGTCAGAAGCATATTCGAGCTTAACTAGTAGATCCAGCCTCATTTGGATACTGGCAAGCTGACTGTTCAATGCTCTCTGATTTTCCAGGACTCTAACTTCTCTGCTCTTGAGTGACTGTGTGACATTCTGAAGTTAAAATCTTAAGCTTACCCCCCCGCGACTCCTTTTCCTTCTCTGTATTGAGGTGGTGATGATGCCTACCTCACAATGTCACACTGATGGAAAATAATCTCAGCAAAGTTTAATAATGTACACAGTGTACGCCTAATAAATGTTAGGCACGCTTGTTATGGTTAATGAAAAAGGACTTACAATCTCTAAGCAGCTCAGTGAAACTCATCATTGCCTAAAAAAAAAGATTCAGCAACATCTTTTCATATTTGATGAATATTCCAAAAAGTTTATAAAATTTATATCCTCTTGTCACAAAGTAACTCACCAAACACCACTCTCTATCCACACCCCTAGGCTTACCCACACACACACACACACACACACACACACACACACACACACACACACATTACCATGCTTTAAATCCACTGAGGCCACCCACAAACTCCCCAAGCCCATCCATGGGCCTTTCCAGGGAAACATTCACAAAGAACTCTTGCATGTCTGTATGCCCCACTAGTGTGGTACTACCTATGCTCTGGCTCTGAATTATCTTGTCAGGGGTGTGTTTATAACAGACAGTGTTGTAAGATAGCATTGTTGAAATGCCCCTGAGCAATTAGAAGGCTCACCTGCCATCCAGTACAATAAAGACAAAGTCTTCCCCCGGTCAAGGGGCAGGTGTGTGTGCAACCCATTAGTAATGGTTCGGTCCCCTAAAGCAAGTTTCCTGGAGGTGATTAGGCTTACTAATCTAATATCTACCAATAACTAAACTCCTGTTGTAGGCAGTTTGCAACTGACAACAAAAAAGAAGCCTCAGGCTTTTATAGTTTCCTTAGCTACTAGCCACAGCTCTATCAGGATAATATCTTATTTACTTGGTGAACGCTTTGCTCAAATAACAAAACTCACGTTTCAGGGAACTGGAGAAATGGCTCAATGGTTTAAAGCAGTTGCTGCTCATGCAGAGGACATGAGTTCAGTTCCCAGCATCAACATGGTGGCTCACAAACCACCCCTAATTCCTGTAACCCTCTCTCATGATCTCATCAGGCATACACATTACACATAATGCGTGCCAGCAAAGCTTCATACACGTAAACTGAAATAAATAATAAAGTTTTGATAGGAAACTTTCTTTCCTCAAGGCAGGGTTTCTCCGTGTGTAGCCCTGGCTGTCCTGGGTCTTGCTTTGTAAATCCCCTTGCTCAGGCATGTGCCGTGGCTGTAGTCTTACGCTGCTGTCTAACTTGGGGGAAGACATTATCACTATCGCACTGGATGGCAGGTGAGCCTTCTCACTGCTCAGGGGCGTTTCCACAATGCTATCTTACAATACTGTCTATTACAAAAACACCCCTGACAAGATAATTCAGAGCTCACCTCAAACTCACAGAGCTCCGCCTGCCTCTGCTTCCCAAGTGCTGGGATTAGTGTGAGCCACCACATCTGGACTGATAGGAAACTTTTAATCACACATACACAGAGAGAGAGAGGGTCAAAGTTAAGGGGATTCCTATACAGACCATCAGGCCTTCCTAGTCTAGTTTTCCGCACCTCCTTCAGGTAGCCTTACCCTAGGAAATAAAGGATGGCTATGAGAACTCAAGGCATCATACACAGCTGGCTTTGTGCTCATGGAAGAAAGAAAGAGGATATGTTTCAGGAGATGAAAATCTCCTTGAGTGACTTACAACAGACTGTTCTTCCCATCTCATAGCCCCAGCCTGGGTACACAACCTCCACCCACCTCCATTTTTAAACTGTTTGCTGGGATATGACGTGGCTACTTTTGTCTACAGTTGATCAGTAACAGCTTTCAGGAAGGAGAAAATAAAATTAAAGCTTGAAAACTGACTTTAAGATTTATAAGTCTGTCTAGGAACCCGGAGAGTTCGTTAGCATCGTCATTGGTCTCGGATTTTCTTCCTCCATTCATCCAGTCATCCAGCCATCTGTCCATCCATCCATCCATCCCTGAAGAATGCATTCAATGTCAAGGACATTCCAGGCATGGTTTTAATTACTGAGACACAACACACACATGTGAACAAAATAGAGTCTCTGCTCCCAGGGGGAATACATTCTTCTGCTTCTTATGAATTATTGTTTAGTGCAGCAGTCTGGGACTCTGAATTGATGGTTCTCAACATGTGGGTTGCAATCCCTTTAGGGGTTGTTTTTAGATATATCAGATATTTATGTTATAATTCATAACAGCAGCAAAATTATAGTTATGAAGTAGCAAAGGAAATAATTTTATGGTTCCTCAACATGAGGAACTGTATTAAACATTCTCAGCATTAGGAAGGTTTAGAACCACTGCTGTAGACACAAAGAACCAACACGAGAGATACGGAGATGATGGAGATGAGGGAAGAGAGGTAGAAAGAAGGGAGAGTGGAAGAAAGGGAGGTAGAAAAGAAGGAAAGAAGAGAGAAACAGTAAATTCTTTTTACGAATTGACTCAAGTAGTTGCTTTGAGGCAGGCCAGAAGATTAGAAACCCAGGCCATAGCCAGTAGAAATTGTTCTGAAGTAAAATTCTTCTGATATAGGAAACCTCAAGACCCCTTCTCAAGACTTTCATGCAGTTGTATACGTAAGTCCCTTACTAAGGATAATCTCATTTAAAGTTGATTGTAGATTTTATCCACATGTACAAAACACTTTCAAAGCAACCCCTGCCTGTTTCAGTGTTTGACTAAATCACTAGTAATCACTGCACTGTAGACAACTTGACACGCTAACCTGCCCACCACACATGCTTTTCTGACCCACTGAGTCCCTCAGCAAGCTTTTGGAGCTGGGAATGATGCTCTCACAGACACGTCAGCCTATAATCCCTACAGAGCTTCACACAGTACCTTGTGACTAATAGATGTCCAAAATGCGTGCACCACTGTGTCCCTTAAGCCCAACTTTACAATGTGCTGTGTCTGCGTGTCTCAGAACGAGAGGGAAAAGCTCCATTCAGAGAGGATCAGCCAGTGCCGAACAGTGATCATGAATCATAAAATACAGGAGCCAAAGTTCCTCAGTCAGCTGGATAATTCTGAAGACTGTCCTTCAAGCCACACACTCCATCTTGACTCTGGATGAGATTCCAAACCATGACACCCATGTCAAGGAATAACATTCCTCAAATAAGGAAGAAAGAAAGAAAGGAAGGAAGGAAGGAAGGAAGGAAGGAAGGAAGGAAGGAAGGAAG
>NW_026593286.1:13108401-13149778 GCF_907164565.1 Psammomys obesus
AAGGAAGGAAGGAAGGAAGGAAGGAAGGAAGGAAGGAAGGAAGGAAGGAAGGAAGGAAAGGAAAAAGGCTACCAGTCCACTCTGGACCTTTTTTGGGAAATGAACTTAAGCCTGTGGCTTTAGAGGCTTCATATTTTCCCATCTGACCCATATCTCGGGCCATTTGATCTGCTTCTTTCCACAAAGCAGATGCTGCAGAGAGATTACACAGGGAGCCATGGGCCAGAGCCAGACCTCTGATCTGCATGTGTCTCTGCCGGCCACCCATGCAGTGCTGGGTAAGACGAGGCTCCTGTGACTCAGAATCTGGCATTCCCAAGCATTCCATAGACCTGATCTCTTCCATGCCACACCCACACCTCAAGGGGCAAAGCATTTGTAAGCATGCTCTCATGCTATACAGATGCTGGATCCATAAAGAATGTTGGATAAACGGTCCTCCGTGTACTGTCAGTCTAGCTGTACCCTCAGGCTTGACCTTCTGCATCTAAGAGAAATAAATAAAAATTCAGCCATCAATTGAGACTTATTCTAAGCCCAGCACAGAACAGGGTTGTTACCCATTGGAAAACCTTACAAAAATACACATCACTCCATGTAAGACACAAGAGAATCTGAAGACAGCTCTAATTGGGAACATGGGTTGGAGGCCTAAGAAAAGGTAAGGCACAGACTCCTTGGGAGAAAATAACCAGTTCTTCCACACTTACCAGTTGAAAGCCGTTGCTGTCTAAAATGGAATGTCCTCCTAACACAGTGTCAGTTTCACGTGCTTAGTCCCCAACTGCTGATACTGTTTCAGAAGGTTGTGGGGCCTGGGGCCTGTGCGTTGGGAGCTGGAAACATATATACATACACAAACATATACATGTGTAAAATTCTATCACATTTGTTGCTTTAGAGAACCCTCACCAGTATACAATACCTTCAATTAAGGATTTTTTTTCTTGTTTGCTTCACACCAAATCTTCCTATTTACATGCTAAAAAATTAATTAAAAGAGAGTCAGAAATGTTAAGTTATGCTAATGAGAGCTGCAGGTTATTGAAAGCCACTGTTTTCTCCTGGTGGGCTCTTAATGTGTGGTGTTGTAGGAAGTAGAGAAGGCTGATGAAAGTTTCCCTGGTTTTTGTACATGCCAACCTCTAAATAATTAAAATGTGTGTGTGTGTGTGTGTGTGTGTGTGTTTCCTTGTATTATAACTCTTCATGCTTGGATACAAAGAAAAGAAAGCAAATGACACTCAAGAAACATAACAGCATTAATGAACTGTTGGTGTTAAGTGAATGGTGAACAGTGAATGAATGGATGGCTACATGGATGGATGGATGCATGCATGCATGCATGAAGAGGTGGCTGGTGGATGAATGGAGTTTTGAGGTGATTGAGGCTATGAAATTTATAAAGCAAAATTATACAGCAATGCAAATAATACTACCAAAAAAATCCAAAAGACAATCTGACAAGAAGTGGGGAGGGAATCATGAGCTCCAACCCCTAGCTGAGAAGCTACTGGCAGTTCATTGCTGTTAGGGGAGGGATAGTCCATTTTCTTTAAAGGAAATGGCTCCACACTCATGCAGACATGAGCAACATTAATTGAACTCAGTGAGTTATTAAAAGCAAAAAAGTAAAAAAGGAGGACATGAAATTGTGAGAGGGTTGGGAGATCTGAGAGGAATGGGTGTGAATATGATCCATGTACATTGTTAGCATGTATGACAGTCTCAAAGAATTAATAAAAAATAGCATATTAACAAAAAAGTCAAGCTGAAGTAGTATTCACAAATCACATATCTGACAAGGGCTTTGGATCAAGAGGACTTGAAGAACTAAGACTCAAGAATGAAATGACGAACAACCCACTTAAAAACAGGCAATGGCCTGACCAAAGTTTTCTCCAAATAAGATAAACAAGTGGACAGTGAAAGCACATATCAACATATTGGACAGCACTGGACAGTAAATAGACAGCAAGATACTCTTTCACATAACTAGCTTGGAAATACCCAAAGAGACTGACAGTAAGTGTGCGCCTACGGACTTGAGATATGAGGACACTCCCTGTGCTGCTGACAGGATCGTGAACTGCGTGGTCACTCATGATGGCAAGAATGATCCCTAGTCAGAATTTCCCGGGAAATCCTACATAATGTAAGGGGGAGTCAAAAATATGTTAGGTAGCTCTCTTAACCGTAACCCAGGTTACCACGAGGTTTCTGGAATGATAAATCCTTATCTACCGCTGAAGTAATTCCTAAAAAGAAGCCACAGTGTCAAATGCATCCGGGGAAGTTCAACCTCAGGAAAGAGATTTATTACGTGGGGGATGGATTAAAACAAAACCATCATTTAAGACAACATCTAACCACCCAAACCAGGCATACAATTGCTGATTCTTCTAGCTGAAAAGGAACTCGAAGAACATCTGTTTACTACACAAAGTATTTCACCTGGAACAAATGTTCCCACAATTGGCATATGTGTTTCCTGTTCTTGGAAATGCAGTTAAACTGACCATCTCGATGTCATTACCACATGGGCCCATCCTGTGTCCCTTATTGTCAGTAGCAAAACTGACTTGTGGGTATGCTGAAGCAGGGGAAAAACAAAACAAAACAAAACAAAACAAAACAAAAAATATATATATATGGCCCCTGTCTTAGTGATAAGCTACAAAAAGGCTCAGAGTGCATTACTTTTAACTCAATACAAAAGCACTTCTAAATTACCCTTGGGAAACTGGTCTTGGTCACAAGGTCCTATAGTTACTGAAAGCCACCCTCACTGTAAGTCAACCTTTTTTGTTGTTCTAATTAAAACAGGAAAACTTTTATAAAATGCCACATGCTTCTCTGTCTTTTGTAATAGCAAACAGGTAGGAAGACATGTTGAGAAGCCTAGTGACTCAGGGAGTCTCAACAATATTCATGAGACTCCGTTCCTTGCTGACCTCACATGACTAAAACTGTTAGAGTTTTAGAATCCTTTGGCTTCTCTGTCGCTCCCATCACTAGGAGACCTCAGTGCTTGGGTTTGTCTCCCTCTTGTCTGCCGTAGGTGTAATTCCCAAAGAGCAAAACTGCTGACAGCAACTTGACTTTAATTCTAGACATAATCCTCAACAGACTAACCCTGATGTGCTATGGTTTAACACACCATTTTCCACTTCATGCTGGAACAGCAGTGATATGTATTCAGTAGCAACTACACTCTCAAACACAGGCCCTGTCTTGAGCTAGCAATATGCAGTTGTCCCTAGAAATGCTACGCCATAGCAACAAGCCCCAGTTCATGGGCAACCAGTGTCCCCAAGGTGAACAGTGTGTGTCACAGTTGTGTCTTAGAGTTTTCATGCCCTGTGTTGACCAAACAGCCATCTGTGTCTTCTGTAGCTGTCCAAACCATTCTGGCTTTCCTTTTCCAGTGCTGCTGTCAGTGAAGTACCTGGTCTCTTCAATGCTTTATTACCAAACAGGATCTGTGATAGCTAATTTTGCCTAATGCTTTGCTAAAGTAAGTGTCCTGTGCATAGTTAAAGCAAGGCTCCGTAAGGTATGATGTTTTGTAAATTGAATCTGCTAAGTGCATTCTTGATTTACACAGTAACTTTAACCTATATAAGGTTCTTTGGGGGAAGTAACTCTAGTGTAAGTGAAAGTGCATCTGTCAGAGATCTGCTCCGAGTCCCTCTCAGAGTTCCCAGCCTGTATGCTTCCGACTGGCCAAAGTCCTCTTACACTTGTTGACAGTTTTCACCAACATTCCCCATAGGCTGAGCTTTTGAATCACTGAACTCTAACGAAGTGACATAGTTAGGGAGGCTGTCATCATGTTTCAGTTCAGATTTTCCTTCATAAGTGACCCAAACCCAACTGACAGGGCTTAAACAAAATGTGGGGATGGGGAGGGGTTACTGGCCAGCAGATTCCAGGTATCTTTCTCCCAGGAGCTGAGCCTCAAAAAGATTTCCATTAGCCTGGGTTTGGCCATGTGACCTTCCGGGGGCCATCACAGTGACTCTGAATGGGGCTGAAGTATGGTGAAGACTCTAGGCAGATCAGATCAAATAAGAATGGGATCACTTTATAACAGGTTGCAGAGTCACACTTAACCTTGAAATGGGTCTGTTTTCCAGGAAATCAGAAGATTCCAGTCAACACACTAAGGAAGTCCCCTCTGTTTTAACCTCAAAAAGGGCAATTTTGAAACAAACAGCATGTTCTTTATTCTGATTCTCTCTTGGGTGTTTTTCTGCCTTTGTTATCTCCTGACTCTGTCCACTTCACCAGAAACCCACTCCATTTCACAATCACAAATTGAAAACTCAATTAAGGTGCTTATGCTAAGGTTGTCTGTGTTGATGATGATGGTCAGGCTTTGATTCCTTGGGAATTCTGGGCTTTAGCTCCTCCAACCCTGTGTAGCTTGCAAAAAAAAAGAAAAGAAAAGAAAATCTAAGGATGATAATTCAAGAAGAAAGCAAGGCACCATGAAAGGAAGAATAGAGAAGACAGACAGCAGCAGATAGCGGTGAATTTCTGTGGAACTCCATTCTGGCTTCCTAGGAGTTTCACTACAAGGAAATCTTGGGATAAGGATGTGTTGGTGAGTCATGCCTATGAGTAACGATTCTAAATGTCCCCATATGCAGGAAGATACACTCGGCACTGATCCTCCCCAACACATAGTACCTTGAACATTAGGTCTTTTAAAATAGAGCATCTTTCTTTCCTGATTACAGCATGTTTCTATCATCGCCCTTATAGTGATTTTCACACTTTTTCTCTCACTTGGAATAAAACTTTCAGTGTGAAATTTCTCTTCTGTCTTTGATGTCATTATGTGAGCAGTTTCTCAGTCTTGGTAAGTCTTTCTGGAACAGCATTTTCTCCTAAAACAGGAAGTAGGAGAGCCAAAAATAATCTTTCCTTTTAGCCTAGTAGCTTTCCAGTGAATGTTGCTGGAAGGTTTAATAAAAGGCTGTATTAGCAGCCAGAGCTCTCCGAGCTGGTACTGCACACAAGGCAGCTCTTTAACTCTTTAGGAGAGGTCTCCTAGATAAACGCCCCTTCTCTATGTGCAAAGGCCCGATTTCCATGGGAAAATGGGCTTAGCTCTGCCTTCGTACCCACCACAGGCTTTTCTGATGCTGAAAGCTTGCACTCATCCACTTCCGTATTCAGCATACTTAGAGAATCAGACACGTGCCACGTGTACCCGTCCGCAAGCGTCCATAAATCCTGCTGGGCAATAGAAGCCAGGAAACAGATCTGTTCTCTATTCGAAGGCCACAGAGCCAAGAACTCCTCACAGTTCTTGCGTCAGAATGACTGCTTTGTAACCACACTGGGTGTTCTTTCTTGACCCCACCTGGCAAGTGATCATAACATCTCTTGGAATTATCCACCTCCTTGGGGTTCCCAGGAAGAAGCCAAAGGTCAGAAACTTGCTTCTGCCCCTTACCAGCAAAGTGTGGCATTGTTATTCAGCTACACAGAACCACTCCTTCCCTCTCCTAATCACAGACCACATTTTGTTTACTGGGCCGTTTTTTTGTTTGTTTGTTTGTTTGCTTGCTTGCTTTTTGTTTTTTGGTTTTCTCAATGTGTACCCTGTTTGGGGGAAGGAAAGGCTGGCTCTTTCTTCTACCACCTGTGGAAATGGCTGGGCAAAGCTGTCCCTAAACCTAAGTCAATCTTCACGCCTGCATCCCCTTTTCTACTGGCATTGTATCCAGTTCGGGACCTGCCTCAAGACTTGCTCTAAGCAAGTAAGAACATCTTGAAAGGGTTATTCAAGGAAGCATCCTACTTCCTGCTGAACTTGAAGCTGAGCCAGTGCTGGGGACCCACTTAACAGTTTGCCTGGGAGTTTCCAGGCTTAAAAACTGAAAGTTCCACATCTGGGAAACCTCCTCGACACGCTGTCACTTTAAGTGATGAGAGGGCTGGAGCTGCAATAGCCACATAGTCACATACAACCTGATTGTCAAACCAGCAGAGAACAAAAGGCCTGGGAGAGCCATAAAGTAGTTGCTCCCTCCCTCTTCACAGCCCACCATGGTCCTTAAACCAACATAAATGGAACTTGACACAGGCAATCTTTTCACTAACATAATAGCTCCATGACATAATGCAGGTTTTGTTTTTGTTCTTTCCTTTAACTTCTGTGGGCTCAAGTAGTGCAGCTGTGAAACCAGAATGACATCTCCTGCAGATGAAATGTGACGACAATGTCAAGGGCTTATCTGAGTGTGTACCACACAGTAACTGCCAAATAAGTTTTGCCCTCTTTCTTTTATAAGATAGAGGCCCCGTTAACTCTACAGGAAGATGTCTAGAAGGGAACAAAAGATACACCGGACCTGATGGTTAACCACATGGACAAGGGAAACTTAGAAGCAGTTGAAAAGTAACCCTGCTGATGTCCTCGAGCCCAGAAGAAGAGCTCTGGCTCCATTCTTCCCACTGCATCATGAACTCCCACCTGCTTTTCCATCCTGGCAATATGAGCTGTGGGTACATGAGGGACAGCGAGTCTCTCCCAGTCCCAAAGAGACACCACCCAAATATCATGACTGTAGTATACCAGAGGAGAGCCAGGATCTGTAGCAAGGGTACGTGAGCATCCATCCTTAGTGGACATCAGGCCATAGTCTTCATGGAAAATGACCATTAAAGCTTTTCTCCTGCAGTAGGATCACTCATCCAAACAGAACAAGTCTCTTTTGAAATGCGCTCTTATGCATCAGCCATGAACTGATGAACCTTCTCCCATGAACTACTAATAATAGAACATATCTGTTATGGCTGCACGTTTTCTCCCTGTCCCTAAAATGCACACACTGAAATGCTCACCTCACCAGGGGGCTGGTATTAGGGTTAGCTACCTTTGGGAGCTACTTGGATGTGTAAGGAAGAGCCTTATACTAGGGTCAGTGCTCTTGACAAAGAGACGTGATGTGTTCCCTTTTATGTTCTCTCTCAATCTCAGATGTCTGGCCCTCAGAATGGTGGATTTGATTTGTCTTACCCCGTCCCTGGTATCTTCTATGGCAGACACAGATGACTGAGACTATATCAATAACCTATTATTAATTTTAAGATTCAGACACTAACTTTAAGCTGTTTTTTCTTTTTCCTGAGAAAGTAAAGTTCCATTTCAAAAGGAAGCCATGGCTGTATCTGTAAATGTTTTTCCCAAAACCAACAATGGAGGGGCTGGCTGTTGTGACCCCAAAACATCAAGCAGATTAGAGACAGGGATAGGGAAAAGGCATGAGAGTCCTGGGCCTCATTGTCAACTAAGGAATGCCCCAGCACTTGGGTGTTCTGTTCTTTCCTCTAGCTTGGGGATATAGCCAGGACTGAACAGAGCAGCAGACAGTAGAGCCAGGCCGTCTGTGGCACTCATGATTTATTTGCCATTTCCACAGCCTCCTCTCCTTCAGCCTGAGCTGGTTTTACTCTAAGATGATTTGAGGTCATAAAAGGAATAGTCTTCTTGCCTGCCACATGTTTAGAAGAGACCGTTGGAACATAGTGGCTAAGTGATTTCCCCCAGGACTTCTGGGCTTGGGCCCAGCTGCTTCAGAAAATTTGCCAGGAATGTACAGTACCGAACCAAGGGGGTTTTCCTTGCTACAACATAGCAGCCACCTCTGCTAGCTCAGGGTCAGAAAGGGCAGCATATGCCCTATCCACAGTGCACTGATATGTGCCCATATGCCTGGGGAGCCCAGAGACATTGACTGAGGCAATGGGTTTGGCCACAGAGTGGGTTTCATGGTCCAGAGTTTATGGGCCTGCCTTGCCACATTACTAAACAGATTCTGAAACACCTGACAAGGAACAAAAGGAAGAGGTCACGATCTCTTCATCATTGGTAACCTGGACTTGCGATCCTGGATTCATCCAGAGGCCAAAAGAAAGCCTTTCTGCTTCCTGCCCTTTGCCTAGCTGAGCCTTTGGACCCAGCAAGAGGCAACACAGCTCGACTCCTCACATGTCCAGGGCTTTCTTACCAGCATTTAGGGGTCTGCAAATCATCTCACCCATGGCCCACCTCATCCCAAGTCTACATGCAAACAAAAAGCCCCTCAGTAACCCACTCACATCACTTTGCTTTCACTTCATTCTTTGACCTTCACACCTTGAGAAACAAACCGACGAAAGCCTAATTTTAAAAACTTACATATTAGACATGATACTATATGCAGGTAATCCCTGTCATTGGGAAGCTAAAACCAAAGGCTTACAATTTTGAGGCCAAGCTACATAAGGGAACCCTCTCTCAAGAGAAGAAACAAAAGAAAAGAAGTCAGAATATGGTGAACAGGAAGCTAAACATTCGCATCCATGCTTCCAAGCACCCAAGAGCCAGCCCAACCCAGACCCCAGGAACTGAAGGACAGCTCTTTCCACTGGGCCAGGTTCCAGCTCAAACTTTGGAAAGCTATTGCCCCGTTAAGCCTGGGTTAATTAAGAAAAAGGGGCTAATAACATGATCACATGATAGTAAACTTAGAAAAAGTTGCTAAGCTAACTTAATTACAGATGGTTAATTCCACTGTTTTTTTGTTTTGGGGTTTTTTGTTTTGTTTTGTTTTTCACTATAGTATTCCCTCTGCCACACTTTTTCCCTCATAATCACTAGTATTGGAGGAGCCAGAGCAATTTGGGAAACCTAAATATATATTTATTTAGGAACACATGAATATTAAAAAAAAAAAAAAGCTTGTATGTGAATTGCAGTTACTCCTGTGAATAGTTAAATGGCAACTGTTACAGAATAAAATTAACTTCTGGTAGAATCTTGATATATATTTTGTTAAAATTTCCACCAATGGTGATATTACATAAAACAATGGCCTAAGATCATGATCATTAGATTGTCATTGATACAGCTCGTTAACATTCAAATATCTGTCTCATTTACTACGTGTGTGTGCATGTGTGTGCATGGGTATGTGTGTATAGATGTGTGTGTGTATATGTGTGTACATGGGTATGTCTGCGCATGTGTGTACCTGTGTGTGTGTGCACGTTAAATTAACTTCTATCTATTGAACACCTCTGTGGCTGGTTGTATCTATTACAGCAGCCAGAACCCTGAGCAGTATCTTGGAACCCAGTGTTTCCCTTATCTTCCATAGTGAACACCTGACATGTTTTGCTGATCTCAACAACTGTTTTACTTAAAGGCCAGAAGAAAATAATAATTTCCTTAAAAAAAAAAAAAAAAAAAAAACATTTTATTGAGATATTTGGGGGCCACAGGTATCTCCTTCAACTTCTCTCCTTCTTGTGTACCCAATTTGCTCTAAAATATAGTTCCCCAAATTACTATAAACCTGTATTTCTTGTGGAAGCAAAAGTCCTGCATACAACATCCCTGACCATGTGGTCTATGGAAAGTTTGAAAACTTCATTATGGGATTGCTTGAGTATTTCTTTTTTCTGTTTCACTCTACAAGCCTAGCAGAGTGTGAGAGAAGGCAATCAAATGCAATGTATAATGAGCATAAAGGTTTACAATTTTCAAACTCATGTTAGGCAATTTTAACACCCGGCTTATTCAGAACATTTTGAGCCTGAACCGCTAACATACCCAAAACATCTAAGGCATCTGTGCGGCTGCCAGTTTCAAATCCTCGCACAATGATAAGACAGTGGAATTTTTAAATAAACTAAATGGGCTTTTTGGCGAAGCCTTTTTTTCTGAGTCATGTGAAAAGGTCTTTAACGCTATTGACCAAGGTGGCTCGCGTCTGTCCTCACAGTCTCAAAGGACTGAGGGGGAAGTGGGTTTGACCATTTGCCCAGCAGGAGTTGGAGAATGCAGTGTCCCAGGCAAGGCAAGCTGGCACTCAGCAGCTTCATTAGCATAAACCAGATAGGCATGTCCCATGAGGCCGTGCTTCCAGTCAAGGGTGGAGCCAAAGAAATCAGCAGACCAAAGGAAAAGCCAAGCGGAAAATCACAGACTCGACAGGGTGGTCCCTTTCCTTAGGCATTGGAAAGGTACTGGGTGCTGAAATGTGACACAACTTTAGTTTTAAGAGTGAAGCACAGGAGAATCCACTTGGATCAGACCATCTTTGTTCCAGGAAGTTTACTAGATAGAAATGGTCATGTATAAATAAATTTTAAAACAAGTGCTTTCCAGTTGTGCTGGGGGCAAAGTTCAAGAGCACTGTTGGGTGTAGCGGTGACCTGGAGCTCAAATCTTATTAGCAGTCAGAATGGCTATGCCCCCCACACACAATGAGTTTCAAGCTATGGTTTTATTCGGGGGTCTAATCAACCCTCCTCTTTGAGGTAAGTAGTGGTCCCAAGCATGTCCTTTTAAGGTTTTAAGTGTTTGATTCGGTCTATTTATATTGGAGCCATCAGTAAGAAAACAACCAAATAGAAAATTCCACAGAAGTAGTAGAGTGGAGTCTAGCTGGGTGGCCTGGGTTCCACACGAGAGACCAATACAGTACTGGGAACAGCTCACAACTAAAGACAGTGGGAGACCCTTCCTAAATTAGTTACCAAGGCAACCTGATTATGTCCTCAAGGCAGGGTCATCTTAAGACCTCCAGGGACCATAAATACTAAGGAGAGTATGTTTCCCATCCAATCATCATCCCAGCGCAAAGTGTCAGTCAAAATAATATTTATCCTAAACCATAAAATAAGGATAAGAAAGAACATCCAGGCATAAGAACTAGCTTTTCCCATCATGCCTATTTTAATACTTCTACAATCTCTTTTAACTACAATTTCAGTGACCCATTTTTAGTCTGGATTTAGCATTTTCAGCTCTGCTTTGAATTCACTGATATTTGTGAACTTGAAGTTTGGTAGACTTGGTACCCCAGAATTGATTTCTGCTTAAATAATGAAACACTAAAAGAAAACAGAGGCAACAGCAGCCGTTTCACCCCTCACTGATAGTGTGTTTAGGACCGTAAGTGTTTCCTGAGTCTCTCAGACCTGTACCGAGTCACCTCGAGGAGAGCAGCGCTGTGATAATAGACCTGCAAGAGAAATGTGGGCTACAGACAGAGCAGACAGGAAGAGAATGCAATGGACAGAGAAATACTGATAATAGAAAGTCAGGAGAGGTTTGTGATGGATGAATGTTGGAGGCTAAGGAAAAGGAGAGGAGACTGTTTCTCTCTGTGTTATGAAGATGAACATAATGGTCCCAATAAAACAATTATGGGAGAGGGATAATAGGAGACAGTTAAGGATTAAGGACAAGGATAGACATGGTGCCTGGGGCACTGTAGGCTGACTTGTTGCTTGTCTCTCCATGGATTCTCAGGTATATATTGAGAGGGGCCCTTATTTTCATCCAGAGTTTATGAGAGGAACAGGGGGTCTCCAAGTGAGTGAAGATAAGAATCTGATGAGAAGACTTTGAGTGTGAAAATCACTCGGTATGGAGTAAGTAACAACAAGGGAATGAATCCGTTGCTTGTGTATGGCTGCGACCAGAGTTGATGTAAACAAGTTCAGGGGGCAAGAACGCTTCTTGCTGATAGTTTCAGAGAGTTCAGTCTGTGGTTGATCCTCCCATATACTAAGGCAGAACAACGTGGTGGCAAAAATATGTAACAGAGGACTTTCTTGACATTATGGTAGACAGGAAGTACAGCAAGAAGAAGGGATCAGAGACCAAGTATGACCTTCAAAAATACCCAGGGCATCAGTGTCTTTTCTATTGCTACGATAAATATCCTGATAAACGCAGCTTAGGTTTTACCAAAGGGTCTACAATTGATCATGGAGGGGAAGGACCGCACGGCAGCAGGCGTGGGGCGGGACCAGCCAGCCAGGCAGGAAGTAGAGAGAAAACAGAAGGTAGGGCCAGGTTTGAAAACATCAAAGGCTATGATGTACTTCCTCTGGGAAGGTTCTACCTTCTAAAAGTTCCTAACTTTCCCAAAGAACCAGCTGGGAACCAAGTGTTCTAACACACAAGTCCTCTCTACACTCTTCCTTTTGTTTCCGGTTCTCCCTACAGATGCCAGATCTGCGCTCGTGCCCTGTGTGGGTGGGTGCCGTCTGTGTCAGCTTTTTAAAACCTGGATCAGGATGGCAAGAGTCTCAAGAATGTAGAGCGCAGAAAAACAAACTGTATGCGCCCAAAAAATAAGTGAGGCCAGGAAGTTTCATGATTAACCAAACAAATTGGTCCGTTACTGAGGTCTTTTTTTTTTTTTTTTTTTTTCCTGAGCCATACGTGTTTTAGGATGCTAGTATTTCTCCTCTCAATATAAATTTTGCCATTTTCATGTACAAAATCTTCCAAAATACTCCTCTTCCTTATTTCTCACTTAGGGAACCCAGCTGGGGTTTTCTCTCTCAGACTTCTTTCCTCATTATCAAAACTTGAAGCTATAGTTCCGCTTGTGGTACTGTTCCGGTGTTGGGAGGTAACCTCCAAAGGGTGTCTCTTCAACAACATTCCATCTATAGTTTATTCCTCCTTTCCTAATTATCTGGGATGTCCGGTGATACCTCCGTGTGTCTTTAAGTCTATGGAAGATGGAACAATATCCCATCTCTTACACTTTATCCAGGCCTGGAACCATCTTCCAAAATTCTGAAAAGTCCAGGTGAATTAGTTTTGCGATCTAAGAAAATCTGGAGTCGCCCTAATTTTGTGATTCTTCTTTACATTTCATACGTACTACTACCCTACCACAACGGAAGGGTGGAAGGACTCATCCTGGCTCCCATTGGTCCAGTTTCTAAAGGAAGAAAGAGAGGGCTTGTTGGCTTTCTTACCGATTCTGAAGTAAGGCTAAAATATAAATAACCCATTTAAAAAATTTGGCTTCCTGTGGGTTAAATCATAGGTCAGTGGCATTGTGTTTCCTTAACATGCATGAGCCCCCATGTTCAGCTTAGAGAACCAGCTCCCGCCACCACAAAAAAAAAAAAAAAAAAAAAAAAGCAACTTACCAACCTATCTCACCTTAATTCACCTACCTACTGGACATTTCTTGCAAACTCCCTTGTTATGCCCAACGTTGCTCTGATTCTCTTAGAAAAAAACTATCGTGTGCTAGTGAATCCTGTTTTGGGCCATTTGGGGGTTGGATTGAGTAGTATCTCCCCTGTATATCTGGAAACCACCCAGCCAAACTGATCACTATCTTGTGGCTTATTTATTGCCAGTGACGAATTTAGTTTGGAAAAGTGGATATAAGGCTTTAATCTCATTTTTCAGACTCTTTTCAACAAAGAGCAAACATATGCATGAACTGTTTTTATCTGGTAAACAGAATGCAATTGTTTCTGCTTTCATCATTGTTTCTTCTTGATTTCTAACCATTTCTGTCAGTTTTTATTTCGTGTGTGTGTGTATGTTTATACAGGTACAAGAAAGGCACCATGGTACAACGGTACAACTGTGGAGGTCAGAGGCCAACTTGTAGGAGTCAGTTTTCTCCTCTCATCATGTGGTTCCCAGAGATCCATCTCAAATCAAACTCAGTGACAAGCCACAGATCAAACTGGCCTCAGACTCACAAAGATCCACCTGCCTCTGCCACCTCAGTGCTGAGATCAAAGGTGTGCACCACTATGCCCAGCCCTGTTTAGTTTTTTATGTTAATAATTAGTTCAAATTTGATTCTTGATTAACGTCATAAGTTCTTTATAGAAATAAAATGTTTCTTGGCCCAGCAGAAAAAGAAGCTTACCACCAAACCTGTGTTCAATACTCAGAGCCCACATGGTAGAAAGAAAGAACTGACTCCCACAAGGCGTCCTCCGATTTCCACACATGCACTGTAACATGAGTGTACCACACACACAATAGATAAGTAACTGTAAAAATGCTTATTGTCAAGAACAGGAGAGTTAAACTTCAGAAAGGAAACACACACACACACACAATTTAAAGCATTTTATAGTTTGGCTCGATAGCTTACCTCTAAGGCTCATGTGTTGAAGGCCTGGTCCCCAGTTGGTGGAAGGTAATGGAAACTTTAGATTAGGTTGAAATGGAAGAAATAAGCCACCTCAAGTATATCATCAAAAAATGGCATGAACCCCAGTACCCAACCACCCCTTCTTCCCTCTGTCTTTGTCTTCCTGTCTTGGCCATCAACACTGTGTGGTGACTAGTTTTGCCTGTATACAGCTGATCTACCACAGGCCTAGAGTGGTGATGAACTGAAATTTCCCAAATCATAAGCAAAAATGAATGTTTCCTGCTTAGAAATTAATTGTCTCGGGAGCTGAAGAGATGGCTCAGAGGTCGAGAGCACTGACTGTTCTTCAACAGGTCCTGGGTTCAATTCCCAGCAACCACATGGTGGCTCACAACCATCTATAATGAGATCTGTGCCCTCCTGTGCTGTGCAAGCACACGTGCAGACAGAACACTGTATACATAATAAATAAAAATAAAATCTTTTTTAAAAAAAGAAGTTAATTGTCTCAGGTAGTTCATCACAGCAACAGAAATCTGAGTGACACAATAAGGGTTATAAAAGTTTTTTACTTTAAAATTTTCATTTTTTTTAATATATGTGAGCATAGAAAGAACCTTGTAAAATTTTAGGAAGTTGGATATAGAAGTAAATGTGAATTTATTTTATTACTATTTTCTGTATTTGTGTTTTTCAATATTTCAATGGAATTTAGTTTTTAATGTTTTTTAACTACAGTTAGCCCAAAAATATTTTTTGAAAAACTGATTTTTCTGAAACAAAAAAAAAAAGAAAACATTGCCTGTAATCCTTTTAAAAGTGCCATGCATTCAAGTAGGTTTAAGTTTTTCTGACATTTATTTTCTCATCACAATGATCAATGATCAAGACTTTGATTAAAGCCAGAAGGCCATCAGATTAACAAAACAAATAGAAAAGTTAGAAACGTGTTTACAGCCCTACTTAGGCAATATTAACAAGGATTATCACAAATTTAAATCCGGGAGTCATGGTTGTTCTTTGCTGTTGCCTAGATAGCTTTATTTTCAGACTAATGTTATCAACAGAAGCATCAAAGCCAAGCAAATCAAATCCAGCACCTTATGCAAACTACCACCTCACAGAGAAAGAGTTTAGAATTTCAAAAGCATTCCCAGGTGTAAGGTAGAAAGCAAAGCCTTTTTTTTTTAGGATGGGTTAGAACAGTGCAAGAAGGATTTAAAGATGCTATAATTTACAGTATCTCTCATTCCAGGAGTTCTAAAGCTGTTTTGCTGTTCTTTTTGCAAGGTTCCTAACAGTATCCCTAAGAGATTGGTTCTAGGATCCCTTTAGAGTATCAAATTTATGAAGGCATCAGAGCCTTATTTAAAATGGTGTCATATTTGCATAAAACTACGAACTTCCTTCCAGGTGATTATATCATCCCTAGAGATAATACCTCAATGTAAATTCTGCCTCAATTGTTGTGCTATATTGTTTAAGGAATGAGAACATGACCTTGACAAGAGAAAAGCCTCTTGGCAAGCCTGTGGTGGATGATTTGATTTCCTCATTAAGATGGGAACTCACCAGTGAGTATAAAGTTCCCAGACTGGGATTCTGGACTGTATAAAGGGAGCAAGAGGCTGATCTGTTGAATGCATGCTTGCTACTCTGCTTCCTAATTATAGAGATGATATAACCAGTGGCTTCAAGATATTATCACCTTTAATTCTCCAATGTGATGGGTGAAAGCCTTGAACTGAGACAGAACAAAACCCTTCTCCCTTAAGTGACTTTTGTCAGAGTATTTTATCACAGTAACAGGAAAAGAAACTGAGACAAAGGACAGAAAAAATAAGTCTGGACATGTTAAATACAGACCAAAAAAATATTTTTTAATCCACAACTGATGAAGTCCACAAACACAGAACCTGCAAATACAATTGTCCAACTATATATTTAGCAACTAAGAATGAATGTAAAAATCCTCAGGCTAGCTCATGTCATTCCTGTGATCAGATTTTGTGGATACCCTCAACAGTGCATCTAGGTAGTAATCCTAAGTCTCCTGATATTGCGACATAACACATATCACATGTTGAAGATATCATCCCATGTGACCATTTTCTTACAGAATTATGGAGTCACAAGACGAGTTGCTGCAAGATCAGAATGGAAGAGAGCTCGAAATAGAGGTGGCATTTTAGAGAACGGAGGTGAGCAGTATAATATGGAATCTACTTACAGTGGCAATTCAAGAACCTTCTATCCAGCAAGAGGCGGCGTCAACACAACAGAGGTGGATGAAGAGAAGTGGGATGGTGACAGCTGGACACCCCAGCAAAACCTTGATAAAACCTCGCTGCAAAAGCAAGAGGTTTTATTGCTATCACGATAGGGTTGCCCCTCCAAAGACAGGAGACGATCCTGAACATGCAAAGCACAGGGTTTTTATACCTGAAAATCAGATCACTTTTGCTCTATAGTTTACAGCTGGTTGTAGATAGTTTACAGCTGGTTGTTTCTCAGAACAGTTCACCCCACCCTTCAAGAGCTCTCTGCACCTGGCTTCAATTCAAAGAATCACAGTTGTTTTTTTCTCATGCCCAGGTGGTCCCTCACTAATAGCTGCTTCCTGGTAGGAGAGAAGGTCTATCAAGTGTCTGGCAGACGAGGCAGGTGAAGGAAGAACAGGAGGAACCCTATCAGAAGGACAAGGGCTGGGTGCAGCTAAACTTGTTATTTGAGTGCACCGAGTTCTTCTGCGAGTCCTGATACAGATAAATTTTGCTGGGACCGATGGTCAGGGGCCAGGAGGACTCTACCTCTCGTGGGTGCCTGGTGCACGGTAGATGTTGAGAAATGGTTACTGAACAGTTGGCAAAAAGCCAGCACAGACAGACTCAGTGATGCCCCCAACAACCTGCTTCCACCCATCAGCAATGCCAGACACTGACTTTTTTCCTTTCCTGGGCCCCAGCTGCCTTCCAGAAACCCCTTCTGTCAACCTTAGGTTTGAGCAAGACACTCTTGACAAATATCAGCTCTGCCTTTACACACTTTACTGGCCTTTTAAAGTCCCTGGGTAACTGACACTTTATCCATGAGAGAGCCAAAGTGAAATTTAGCCTCCACTAACTTTCCACGAGGTTGGGAGAGGCTTCTGGCTAATTATAATGCTCGATTGCTCCTGTCACAGTGACCTTCCTTTCAGACGTACAGAAAGTAATGAGATACAGCGGTCTTCATGGAGTTACCCAGTCTGAGCACGTCCACATGGTAATGCCAAGCAGTTGCTCAGTCTTTAGCCATCTGCCCTGTCCTTCTCAGTCTTCACATAGCAAAGATGGCAATGGGAATTGCAGGCTTGTCCTTTCATAAATGGCTGTTGATAGAAAGTCCTCAGTGCGGCACTGAGAAATGCCTGAGAGTGCTGGGGCCTGACCCAGATTCAAATCCATCTCCATTGTTTATTAGCTCAGTGGCTTTGGGAGGCATTACTGGATTGGGTCCTCTCCAAATTCATATGTTGAAGTTCTAGCCCTCAATGCCAACTGCATTTGGAGATAGGAGCTCTAGGGATGTCATTAGGGTTAAATTAGGTCATAAAGATGGAGTCCTAATCCAATTGGGCTGCTATTATTACATTACACAGAAGAGACACCAGGCATGCTAAGACATAAGGGCACGGGAGGACCTACAGGAAATCAAACCTGTGATACCCTGGACTTGCAATCTCCAGAATTGTGAGAACATACATTCTGGATGTTTAAGCCATCCAGTCTGTCGTATTTTGTTCCCATCTTGGCAAGCTTTTTAGTTTGTCTTGGAGCCTCTCTGTAAATGGAGATAATCAGATATGCTACCTCAAAAGGTTGGTATGAAGGAGAAATGAGCTAATTCCTATGAAGCGATGGACTACTGCCCAGCCTAGAAGAGAGGCTGCACACACGCACACTAAATCTTCATCTTAATGGTTTTCATCAGTTTCACAAATTCATGATACAAAGTTCTGCAGTCACAGCCGGACTCGCAAGCCAGAATCCTCAGGGCCAGGATTTAATAGACTGATCGCTGTGTCATCGTAACCTGACAGCATCTAAGTCTCCTCTGCGGAAGCCACTGCCCCTCTCGCTCCTCACAACAGCACAGGGTAGCAGCTAGGGACACAGGGTCAGAGCTTAAGATGAGTTCTCACCAAGAGCCAGCCACTGCTTCAAGCGGAGGAAGCAGGCTAAAAGCAAGCATTCCACCAATTGGAGACAGATGCTGGATGAGCACAGAACAAACAGAACAGTTTCAGAGAACAGTTAACTAACGTGGCCATGAACCAGATGACAGGTGTCTTAGTTAAGGTTTCAATTGCTGTGAAGACAAAGACCAAAGGCAATGTGGGAAGGAGAGGGTTTATTTTGCTTACACTTTCATATTCCAGTCTATCACTGATGAAAATCAGGGCAGAAACTCAAGCAGAGCAGGAACCTGGAGGCAGAAGCTGATGCAGAGACCATGATGGAGTGCTTCTTGCTGATTTACTCTCCATGGGTTGTTCAGCCTGCTTTCTTAAACTACCCAAGACCCCTAGCCCAAAGGTGGCACAATCCACAATGGCTCCCATATCAATCACTAATTAAGAAAATGCCTTACAGGCCTGCTTACAGCCAGATCTTGTGGAGACATTTTCTCCATTAGAGTGCCCTCCTCTCAGATGACTGTAGCTTGTTTGTGTCAAATCAACATAATATTAGCCAGCACAACAGTGAAGAGGGCCTCTTCTGAAATAATGCTCCCACTCAGATCTGAAAATGAGGAAGAACCCTATATGGGAAGGTCTAGGGAATAGAGTGTGCAAAGATCTTGAGTCAAGCTCAATGTGAGATTCTTAAAACCAATACTAAGTCGGGATCATTATAATCATTAATCCTCAACAGAACTTCTACCTAGAAACCTGGTCTACTCTGTGCAAGGGGATTTCCTTTATTATGGTGGAAAAGAAAGCCAATCAGCATATCTGAAAAAATGGAGGCGTTTATCAAAGAACGCTGTCAGAAGAATGTTTATTTAGAAGAAAATGATAGAGGAGGAGAAAGAAGTTGACCGCTGCAGAGCAAACAGAAACGATGAGAACACACAGGCATCACAGCAACGTGTGAGGGTTAATCTTTATTGTTGGCTTAATAGACTGACAGGTGCCTGGGAGATCAGCGAAGCAGAGCAATGGATGTGGCTGTAAGGGCTTTTCCAGAGACAGTCAGATCATGAGGATTCAGGCATAATGTGTGGTCTACAGCAGTGATAGATTTAAATTTTGAAATTAATTTTGGGAGGTTATGAAATTGTGGAAAATAGGGTCTGGTGGTAGAGAGTAGATCACAGTTGTGATGTCGATAGAGGCTACATCCTGCCCTGGCTCCTTCCTGTTACTGTTCCTCTCTACTTCCTGTCTGCTACGAGGTAAAGAATCGTCCATGCTCTGGTCATCATAGGGTTCTTACCAAACACATGGGACCAAACAACCACGACCTAAATCATCTACAACCATGAGCCAAAAGAAATTCCTCCTCCTTTAAGCTGTTTATGTCACAGGCCTTTTGTCACAGCCATGAGAAAAATAAGACATGAGGTTGATTAGAAATAACCTCTGTTGACCACCTTGTTTCGAAGATGTTGAAACCAGGTCTGTGAAAAGCCAAAGTCTGATTAAGAACAAACAGGAAGACAGTATTAGAAATGGAGCTGGCGCCAAACTGTCTTACTCTTAGACTGACTCATGCCAAACAAAGTAGTTCCTTTCCTCTTTTCTGTTGTGCTGGTTTAGGGTTGTTTGATTGTTTGTTTGTTTAAGTGTAGGAGTTTCAGACTGTGGACCAGGCTGTCCTGAACTCACAGTCTTCCAACGTCAGCCTCCTAAATGGTTGGACTAAAAGGTGTGAGCTACCATACCAGACTCAACACCTGAGCTCTTGAGTGCTGAATAAAGTAGTGTTTTGACACGTGTTAATTATATGAATAGGCTCATTTCTTGTGCTTAAAGATGCTCCACTCTGACTTAAGGATGAAAACCAGTAGAGGCAAATTCTTTTGCGTAATTCCTAGTAGATACACCAAAATCAAAAACACCTTGGAAAATTCCCAAAGATGAGGAACAACCCCCTGGGGGAAACAGAAGGTAATCTTTATTTAAAATAGTAACAGATCACAGCCACAAACAAAACTTCATTCATCAGCAAGCAATTTTTCAAAATAGTGAATAAAAAAGTCTGCATAGAAATTATGTCGATGTTTGTTTCACTTCTGAATGAAAAGTAATTACATACATACACATATATGACAATTTGCAACTGGAAAAATATTTCTGTTTATGAATTCTTTGATTTTTATAGCATGAAAGTACTATCTCTACTTCTAAAAAGAATACTTCATTCTTTTTCATTTTTTATTGGTTATTTGTGAATTTCATATCATGCGCCATAATCCCACTCATCTCTCCCTCCACCCTCCACCCTTGCAATCTGTCCCCCCACACAACAGAGAAAAGAAATCTCCTTGTGGGAGCTACAGTGTGTCACAGTGCGTCCCACAATATACCATTTTGTCCACACGTTTTTGCTTACAAATGTTCATTGCAGTGACTCATTGATCTGCTACAATGCCTCTGGCTTCTCTCCTCTTGGATATCCCGTTGTTGCCCTTTGTCATGGAAATCCTGTTTAGATTTATAAAACCGGCCTTTTCATGCATTCCAGCAGTTCTCAATGAGGTAGAAGTTGGGGTGGGCCAATTTGAAGCCTAGGATCTGGGCCTGGGAGGTATCTGAGCTGGTCATCCTTCTGGCTCTCCTGCTCTCCTGCCCTCCAGCCACGTCACCAGCAACCCTAACCCACCGTCTCCCCCCACCTCCCAGGACCCTCTCCCCAGGATTGCAGCCTGTGAGGGACACGGCAGGTCGCTCACTCTCACGACCTGGGGCCAGCTCTCCTGCCTGCCATAGATGGCGATGGATAAGGAAGAAGAGGAAGAAGAGGAAGAAGATGATGTCTCTCCCTAAGACATGGGTTTTGGGAATTTTGTTTTGTTTTTCAGTCTTTTAGGTGCAACTCTCCAGGAAGAAGCCTCTATCAACATTCCTCTCTCCACTGACCAAAAACATCAGACATTATGACTGCTCTTCCCACCAGCCTCAGTCCCTACTTCATCCATCTCCCTTATTTCAACTGATGACACTGCTCCATTCTGCTCTCCATTGACAATCTCAAAGTAGTGTCTTATTCCCTTTTATGACTCCATCATAAATGCACCTGCTCCATAAAAGCTATGTCAGCTAACTTAATAAAACATTAAAGTATGGTTGAAATAATGTTTGTGTCTAGTTATTTATTTAGTACCGCAGCTGTTATTAGCAGACACCTAATCATAATAAGCAGCAAAAACAGTACCCTCCAATCAAACCAAACCAGCATTCATCCATAATAAAACCTGTTTATACTTAAGAAGAATATAAAGCAGACCTAAATAAAAAATGTGCTAGGGAGATTGCTTAGTGGCTGAAGTGCTTGCCAACCAGGCAGGATAACCCAAGTTTGAACCCTCTGGCACATACATAAATGTCTGGAGTGTATGGTAGCCCTCTAACCCCACTGCTCTTGGGGGATGGAGATGGGGATTCTCCACGGCTCGGTAGATGAGTTCAACTGGTGAGCACCGGGTTCAGTGTGATGTGTGTGGCGGAGAGCAATCAAGGAACACAACTAACATCAGATCTCATCTACACACACACACACACCCACACATCTGCACACACACAAAAACACTAATACACACATGGATACGTGTCACAATTTATAATTTGCAATAAAATACCAACAAATTCAAGATTAAATGTCTTTAGAGAACTAATGGAGCCATGAGAAGCTCATCCCTACTGTGGTACTGAGAACCCCCCTGCGAATGTCTGCCGGTCTATGTGTGAGGTAAGGTGACCCCCAAACCGTAGATGAAGAAATTTAGCAAATCGTTTAATAACCTGGAGTAACATTTGAGCAAAAGACTGAGAAACACGAAGGCTTCATACCTACACATGAAAGTCCGAGAGAATCTGTAACTGTCGAGGGAGTCAATCGATTCTTTCCTGTGCCCGAATGTCTCCTGCAAATATTTCAAAGCTCTGGAACCTTTGGCCCCACCATACCAGCCCTACAGCCCTCACAAAAGTCAAAGTGTCCTCTAGGGGGCAGCATTCTCCCCGGGAGACTTGCTGCTGTAGACCAAACCCTGACGCAGTTTAAATGACACTTTCTATTTGAGGAGGTTATTCTATCCCTCTGCTAGTAACATGGTAAGCTGTTTTTATGTTCGTACCTTGTAACAAATTTGAAAACAATTCCGAGTTAGAGATAAAATTTCTCTTGAAAAAAAAAAATCAAAACAAATTGAAAATGACAACATGAAACAAAAGCTGGTGAAACCCGTTTCTAACAGCTCTCCCCCATACACACACACACACACACACACACACACACACACACACTAGCTCTTTTTCACAGTTGTGACCCATTTATGCTCACTAGTCGAGGTCTCATAGAACAAAGCAAAGAGGAAAGAACGCTGATAGTCCTGTGGCCATTCCACATTCTGCTGTGAACCATTCTGCTCTGAAGCCATTTCAGGACCATGTGGAGAAAAATGAAGGAGGACCCTAGGGAGGATGCTTAATTCTCGCACAGAAGGGCAAATAGAATAGACACCGCAAGTGGCTGAAGAGAGGGAACAGGACAAAAGCCTATTATAAACGTCCTCTGAAAGACTCCACCCAGCAGGAGATCAAAGCAGATGCTGAGACTCACCGCCAAACAGGGTGCAGGGAGTCTTATGGAAGAGTGGAGAGATAGAAGAACCCGGAGGGGACAGTAACGCCACAAGGAGACAAACAGAGTCAACAAATTTGGGTCCAAAGAGGCCTGCAGAGACTGGTGCACCAACCAAAGACCATGCATGGAGAGGACCTAGACCCCCTTCTCAAGTGTAGCTCAGGCAGCTCAGTCTCCATATGGGTTTCCTAGTAAGGGGAGCAGGGCTGTCTCTGATGTGGAGTCTGCTGCCTGCTCTTTGATCACTTCCCCCTGGTGGGGTGGTCTTGCCAGGCCACAGAGAAAGAGATCCAGGATGAGACTTGATAGGCTAGGGTCAGATGGTAGGGAAGGAGGGCTCCCATTTCTGTGGACTAGAGGAAGAGAGTAGGGGAGATGAGGGAAAAAGGGTGGGCCTGGGAAGAGACGAGGGAGGGGGCTACAATCAGTAACTTAAATTAATAAATTATAAAAAATTAATTTATTTAAAAAAAGAAAAATGAAGACATAAATCTAAGCAGCTTCAGATCTGTCTCTCAAGCTCTCCACACCTCTACTTTACATACTTGTTTTGTGTGCCTCATGATAAAAATCTAACCCTTGAATGCTCCTCCACAAACCATCAGTCTTTGAAACACAATTTAAAGATGAGAGGCTATGCGGCAATCAAATACAAGCATCTAGGATTGATGAAAAACAAAAGAGACCTTGGGTTTTTAGAAGGAGTGTCTACAGGCTCCAGCTGGAGGACCAAGCTCCTTCTGTCACTGTGTTATATGAAGAATGATGGCATGTCCTCTTTATTCTTCAGAAACGGGAGACCATTTGAAGGAAGGAAGGAAGGAAGGAAATAGAGGTTGCGCATATTACAGCAGAACTTTCTTGGACGGCCAGCAGTATAAATAATGACATGGAATCTTCTGTCTACTTTAAAGCTTAGCTCTTTTGCTAGAGCAGCCTCCAGCTAGCTCATCTAACTTAACCTGAATGTCTTGCTTATGACCTGCTGCATAGCTAGCTCAATACCTTCTCTGCTCTGCCTGGCCCATCTGTTCCCAACTGCGTCAGCTCAGAATCTCCTGCATCTCCTTTCTTCCACTGCATCACTCTCTCTGCCTGGAAGTTCTGCCCCCTACCCAGATATTGACTATCAGTTCTTCAGTACAACCAATCAGTAGCAAAACAACCTCTGATGGAAGTCTAGATTGCCTTTAGGCAGGTGAGGAAGGATGAATACAAAATAAAAACCAAGGTGATGGGCCACAGGAATTCCAGTACCTGAATCCTGCCAGCACTTGGTTCTCTGCTGGTACAGAACTAACAACTGAAAATACAGAGACACATCTTCATTCAAAGTAAAAAAAAAAAAAAAAAAAAAAAAAAAAAAGTTATCCCAACAACATAGTAAACATTATACAATGCTAATTAACTGATTATATTTTTATTACATTTTCAATAATTGTAGAAAGCTGTGATGTTATATGTTAGGATATAAATATCTCTTGGACTATCTTTAGCCATCTAAGTCATTTATTGCCTACCCCTGGGTTTGACCTAACATTCTGTGACTGTTAGGTGAATCTCTTTGGAATATACAGACCTCTAACTTCCACTAACCAAGAAGATTATAGTGTCATCAAATCATCAAATAGCATACAAGGCCTATAGTAGAGATTTTTTTTTGGCTTTCCTGATATTTCCACCAATGTATTTTAAGAGTATTTTCAGTATGGATTTTCTTTGTTTTGTTACTATAAAAACTTCATGAAAGTGCTATCACATTGGATAATAGTATTTGGAGTAACCTAAATCTGTGCCTCTGGGCCACGGTCACTCATATGACTACAGAATAAACCTGTGGTTTTGCATTGATATCACCAAGGAACTAAAAGAAGGAAAGGAAACTGATAAAGAAGAAAAAATAAGAGGGCCTATTCTATTCTCTAAGAGTCAGAGAGGCACAGCAGAATTCACAACTACCCCTTTCTCTTCTACTGTGAGAACTCTGTCTTGTGTGAGAAAGTCATTTACTCTTCCCACACCTGCTAAACCTTTGTTCTTACATGCAAGGATCAGTTGGCCAAGATTGGTTGACTGAGTACATGGTACTCAGGTAAAATGTATCACCCTATATAGGTAAAATATATCACCCTAGCATTTCATGTAAGCAATAACTAATTGAGAAAATATTCTCTCCTGGAATTATTTGAGTATTTTTGTGGTGTGTTGTTCCCTAAGCTGATCCTATCAATTCTTTCCTTTCCAGTGTACATGCTACTTTTCTCTTTGAGCAGTGGAGACCATTTCTTCTCCTGGTCTATGTAGGCTAGGTATGACAAAGCACCTCTTAGCACCCAGCTTTCCCAGGTCTCCTAACTAATAAACCAGATACAGAAGCAAAGATGCCATCTTGGATATTCTAGCCCTAGGCTCCCACAGAGCAGAAAAGTACCCAGCAGGGCTCAGTCCAGGCTGCAGAAACATGGAAAACTTAAACAAACAAACAAACAAACCTGTTTTAAGAATAAATATTGAAGTAGTTTGTAAAACTACAATTGAACATTGAAATAACTTACAAAACTAAACAGTATATTGAACGTTGAAAAAGAACTTTAGTGATTGGGGGCTTACTGCCTTCCAGGCACCACCAATTTGCATAAATTAAATAATTTATGCTTTACAGTAAGGTATTTGAAGAATGTGCCTTTATTATTCTTATTCCAGTTTTAGAGGCAAGGGAAATTACCTGTCCAAGTAGTAAGTAATGAAGCCAAGCTTCAGGTGCAAAGAGTAAGGTCTGGATAGGACTACAATGCACGAGATCTCAGTTCAGGGGATCTGGGTGCTGATTTGGTAGAAAACAACAACATGAAACCCAGCAAAGATAAGATACTTCTCCAGATGAGAGAAATGGAGTCAATTTTTGGTTCTGAGGGAAGTGCATAAAGCATGGTGACATGGGAGGACTAGCTTAAGAGCACTTGAAAGCCTGTAAAGGGTTCTCTCTGGGAAGATTTTTCATCTACTGGGGCCTATGGTACTGAAGTTCTGCCTTCTATCTGTTTGGTAATTTGCTATATATTAACAGAAGAGGGAGAGAAAGAATTTTTTGAGAATGTCAATACAATGAGTTTTGAACATTGTGCTGGCTAGTTTTATGTCAACTTGACACAAGCTATAGTTATCACACAGGAGGTTCCTCAGTTGAGAAAAAAAAAAAATGCGTCCATAGGCTCAGGCTGAAGGTAAGCCTGTAGGACATTTTCTTAATTAGTGATTGATGTTGAAGGGCCTAGCCCATGGTGGATGAGGACACCTCTAATCTGCTGGTCCAGAGGTCTATAAGAAAGTAGTCTAAGCAAGCCATGGGGAGAAAGCCAGTAAGCAGCACTCCTCCATGGCCTCTGCATCAGCTCCTGCCTCCAGGTTCCTGCCCCGCTTGAGTTACTGTTCTGATTTTCTTCAACGGTGGACTATGCTGTAGAAGTATAAGCCAAATAAATTCTTTCTTTTTCCAAATTGCTTTGGGTCATGGTGTGGTCATCACAGCAACAGAAAACATAACTAGGACAAATATATTTACCCCCTAGCCAGGGAACTTTTTACAGTTCTTCATGGTAGGCTTCACCAGGAGTTGATATATATATCCATGCATTTTTAATCTCTGAGACCATTTCCAATATGCATTATATTTTCATGTATGTGTGTGAATGCACATGTGTGAAAGAGAGAGTATATATGTATTTCATGTGTGTAGCACATCTATGTGAGGGTGCTCACTGCAGCCGGAAGAGGGTATTGGATTTTCAACTGGAATTACAGGCAGCTGTGAACCATCCCGCATGAGTTCTAAGAACTGAATTCCTGAAAGCAGAAAGTGCTCTTAATCATTAAGCATCTCTCCAGCCCTTCCCAGACAATTTCAATAATGGAGGTAAGTTTGAGAACTACCTTTAAATACTCAATATAATCATTGAATAATCCACCACTCCCCCCAACATTGGTCGTTCCAAGATTTGTATTTTCAAATTTTTCTTTTTTAATACTTTTTCCACCTATGCCTTCATTAGACGAAACGATAAGCAGGCGTCATGACACTTTGCCAGCTAATTGGTGGGGTTTTTTTTCCAGCCTCTTTACTATAAATGTCCTCATATCCAAAGCACTTACCTCTTTTGTGATTGGCATCATACCAACACTGTGTTCTTTCATAAGAGCTCCTTTCTAGCCTTTACACAACGTAAAACAACTTATACACACATACCTCCTTTTCAACTTTGAAAGTACACTAAAGGCAGAACCACATAAAACCCAATGAGGAGCTACATGAATTAGGAGACTCAGGCAAACAGAGTATGCAGGGGTACTCAAACAGGACACAGGCACACTTTCAAATTTTGTCAAGGTCTGAGTATCAAAATTCTCATTTCAGCTTTTCACCTAAAACTTCCTATATTCCCCCATACCCTTAGGCACCTTTTCCTATTCCCAGTAGCTAGACACTGGCCATTTCTCAGACTCTCCAGTTCTAAGTTATCAGAAAACTATGTCTGCCCTGTCACTATCAGCAGAGAACTTTTCCCACTAGAGTTCTGATGCTGACAAATTCTGTTCCGTGGGTGGATGTGCACACAGTTTTCACCATTTTAAGGTTCTTCAGCTGGATCTTCAAGGAGTTTTCCAAAGTCACAGATAAAGGAGGTCATGTAAAAGTCTCCATTTCCTTTTTCTTAACTATTTCTTCTCAAAATAAGAAGGGATTTCCAAGAATAGCAAGTGGGGATAACTTGGATGCGTGTCAGTTCATTTACTCTGCTTGGAGGCAATTTCTTCAGCCATTTGGGGAAACATTTTTGGTTTTTAAAGTGGGTAAAGTTTCAAAGTAGAACCCATTTGCAGACATTTATTTCCTGGAAGCTATAAACATCTTTTCCAAGATCTTTGCTGACTTGGACCTAAGACAGATTTGGCAGAAAAAGGGTAGGCTCACTTTAGGACCTAAGATTTAGTGTGGGTTTTATTTATATGCTGTTGATATTCTGGTTTTCTCTGTCTCACAAAGCAATAGAAAACCAACGTGTGTTAACATCACTAAACAAACTAACAGAAACCAGAATGGAGGACTATAAACTGAATTATAAAAAGCAGCATTCAAGAATGAATGACTTGGCTGTCTCCAGATACCTTCAGCAGTGGGGATTGTCCATATGGATGTCATAACCAATGAGGCATATCAACATCCCTCAAAAACTTGGCTTCTGATCACAATCAACATGTTCTCACCTAAAGCCTAGACATGATATTAGAGCAGTTGCTTCTAGTATGAACTAACTATAACAGCCTATTCTTTCACAACATCTTGAAGGTAGACCTGACCACCACCCAAACATCTCTTGAAGATTTGATAGCTTAGATGCTAGATGGGCTCCTAAAACACAATTCAGAAGACCAACATCAGGCCTTCCTACCCCATCAGGCTTTTGTTCCAAGAGCTAAATGTTCTTCCTACTTTTTCTAAATTCTTAAATGTTCCATAAAACACTCTACTAAGTCATGTGCAATCAATAAAAATGGGAGCATAGTGAAACTATAAATCTGGAGAATAGAAGACACTCCTCAAAAAGCAACATTGGTTGGCTTGTAAAGTCATTTATATGGCTTGGCCCATGAGAAGGTGATGGGAAAGACCTCATAAAAAGCAGGGAGGACTTGAAATGGAGCAACTAATTGAAAATATCCAAGTTCAGGCAAACTCCCTTGAGAAAACCACTTATGTAATGTGATTTATGGGGTTCTGGGAAAGGTCAAAAACACCCAGAATGCTACCTACCCTCATCTGCCTCCCAGAGGCCTCAGATTCCCCCATTTCTCATTCTTCCCTCAATCTTCACAGTTATTGAGATTTTAAAATATTGTCACCACTGCCACATTAATATGACTCATGTATAAAGTCATATATCAGACAAGTTATTTGTATTCAGCAAAACTCTGAGAGAAAATACATAGAAAATTAAGGAAGAAAGTGGGGTTAAGCAAGGTCTAGAAGCTCTAAAGGGTGAGAAGGATGAAATGCCACTGAGAGGAACCTTTAAATACTTAACTGGAGGAAGAAATAAATCAAGTTCAGGAGTGGAGAAAGAAGAAATAAACCTATATTTGATACATAGCTACTATCAATCATGCTGGAAATGCTTAAGGATTAGAATCACCTACTAGTTGCATATTATAGTTGCCAGGTTTTTAGCTTATGAAACTATGGACTTTGGGGGGTTAAGAAATTTGAGAAACCTAACAGACTGTAAAACAGAACTGTAGCCCCACAGTTCTTAACTTCAGAGCCTAGCCATAATTCTATATTCCAAGACAATTTTTTTATATGAAGAGTTATTTTCTATAGTCTCTGGAATGCCCAGCATAGTGTTCTGCTCTCTACTATACGGATTTGTAGAAACAAGATAGAGAAACCAGTGGCTGGAGAGATGCTTCAATGGTTAAGAGCACTGGCTGATTGCACAGAGAACACAGATTTGGCTCCACTGCTCACATAGTGGCTCATAACTGCCTGGAACTCAAACAAAGTTTCCAGAGGACCAGAAGCCCTTTTCTGACCTCCTCAGACAATAATTACATGTGTGATACAAAGACTGCATGAATATGCAGTCAAATCACTCACACAGATAAAATAAAAATTAACCAATCTTTAATAATCAAAAAGGGGATAATTAGGCCAAAGCCAAAATTGTCTCCTTTATAGTTTTACTTTAAAGCAAGGGTTTTTAAATTCAGTTTTTCACCATGTAACCTTACTCTCAACGGTATTTTTTGTTTGTTTGCTTGCTTTTCTTTTTTATTTATTACACTTTATTCACTTTGTACCCCAGCAGTAGCCCCCTCCCTCACTGTCACCCAATCTCATTCTCTTCTCCTCCCATGCCCCTCTTCCAGTCCTTCTCCCTTTCCATCTAACCCTAGTCTATCTGGTCTCATCAGTACTTGTTGCATTGTCTTCCTCTGTGGCTTGGTAAGGCCCCCCCAACCCTCGGGGGGAGGTGATCAGAGAGCCAGCCTCTGAGTTCATGCCAGAGACAGCTCCTGCTCCCATTATTAGGAACCCTTATTAGGGCTACATCTGAGCTGGGGCTTTAGGTCCTCTCCATGCATGGTCCTTAGTTGGGGTATCAGTCTCTGTAGGGCCCCCAGGGCTCATTATTTTTGGGCTCTGTTGGTCTCCTTGTGGAGCTCCTGTCCCCTCCAGGTCTTTCTATTTCCCCCTTCTTTCATAAGAATCCCTGCACTCCACCCAAAGTTTGGCTATGGGTCTCAGCTTCTGCTTCAATACCCTGCTGAGTAGAGTCTTTCAGAGGCCCTCTGTGGTAGGCTTCTGTCCTATTCTCTGTTTTCTCCCTCTTCTGATGTCTATTCCATTTGTCTGAATGAGGATTGATCATCTTACCCAGGATCCTCCTTCTTGCTTAGATTCTTTAGGTATATAGATTTTAGTATGTTTATCCTATATTATATGTCTAATATCCACTTCTAAATGAGTATATCCCATGTTTCTGGGATATCTCACTCAGGATAATCTTTTCTAGTTCCCACCATTTGCCTGAAAATTTCATGATTTCCTTATCTTTAATTTCTGAGTAGTATTCCATTGTGTAAATGTACCACAATTTCTTTATCAATTCCTCAGTTGGGGAACATCTGGGTTGTCTCAACATTCTGGCTATTATGAATAAAACTGCCACAAACATGTTGAGCAAATATCCTTGCTGTATACTTGAGCATAGTTTGGATATATGCCTAAGAGTGGTATAGTGATCTTGAGGTAGCACTATTCCTAATTTTCTGAGAAAGCACCAGATTGATTTCCAAATGACAAAGATGCCAAAATCATACAATGGAAAAAAGATAGCATCTTCAACAAATGGTGCTGGTCTAACTGGATAACTACATGTAGAAAAATGCAAATAGATCCATACTTATTACCCTGCACAAAACTAAAGTTCAAGTGAATCAAAGACCTCAACATAAAACCAGATACACTAAGCTTGTTAGAAAAAAAAAAATGGGGAAGAGCCTTGAGCTCATTGGCACAGGAGACAATTTCCTGAACAGAATATCAACAGCACAGGCTCTAAGATTAACAGTCAATAAATTGTACCTCATGAAACTGAAAAGCTTCTGTAAAGCAAAGGACACTGTCATCAGAACAGAACAACAGCCTACAGACTGGGAAAGGATCTTCACCAACCTTATATCTGACAGAGGGCTAATATCCAGAATATATAAAGATCTCAAAGGTATTATTAAAGACAAACCCAGTCTACCCACCATCCTAGCCATGATGCACATTGGTAGAGCTACCTGACTACCGTGATTCAAAACCACTGCAGAAAAAAATGCAAACATCCCACAAGTAAGACTATACTAATGGCCCTAAGGCACATAAAACGCTGTGCAGAATCTCAAGCAACAGGCAAATGTTGAAACATGACTGCAAGATTCCTTCACACCTACTGCAAAGATGAGCTGGACAATCATGCCAGATTAACAAGAATGGTCAACAGTGGACATCTTAAACATGGCATAAGGAATACAGAACGGCTATAGCCACGTCAGAAAATAGTTTGGCATTTTCATAGGAGATGGAAGCAGATTACAATATGATTCAGCATAATTATTATTCTTGTAGGTAGTTACCAAAGAAAAGTAAAAATACATATTTCAGTCACTTGTACATCAACATCTTCACCAGCTTAATCATAAAAGCTCTGAACTACATATATCTTAGATGAACAAGTACATGGATAAACAAACTATAAATGAGGTTGTTACACAAATGAGATATTAATCAGTGGTGAACATGAAACCATAACTGATGTACTCAACAACAAGGATTAATTTTGAAAACATACTGCTTAGGAATAAAAGTAACACTGCATTAGATTCCACCTACAGATACAATGCAAAAAGGAACAAAAGGGAAAGAAAGACCTACTCCACTGAAGTTGTAATCAGATCAGTGGTGTCCTAAAGATTGGGATGTGGTGAGAAAACATACTGAGATGCCATGCTGTCGGGAGCCACTCCCGCCATTACAAGATGGCGCCGGTTTCCTGCTTCCTGGTTCTTCTTGCCAGCATTGTTTTGCGATCTGCGCATGCGCCGCCTTATGCTAATGTAGGCTTGTGTGGTCCTCCATTTGGAGACCACATGCTAATTGGGTTTTGTGTGGAGCACCAATTACAGACGAACAAGTCACCCTGCTGGCTACTTAAGCAGAACGCACACAGGGTTCGGGGTCCTTCTCCATCTGCTGTTAAGAGCCTCACAATAAAGTTGCTGCTGGACAAATCCGTTGTTGCTGCGTCGTCCTTATCGGCGAGGGCTGCGCGCGACACCATGCTCCATAACAATGGTAGATCTCTTTATATTGTTTTTGATAATGATTGATTTGATGTAGAAGTTTGTCAAAATCCAAAGAACATTACCATAAAGTGTGTCTTGTACCTTTACAGGGTCGGTTTTAAAACATGCCCAGGAATTGTTCAGACACAACTGGGTCTTTGGAGCCTTATTCTTCATTAAACCTTTTATCTCTTCTAGTCTCTAGCTTAGCTCAGTTCTCCTCTAGAGCCCCATGAAGGATGGCGACCGCATCTGTCCTTCAAACTTTGAGCCGACTTCATTACAAAAATACCCCAGAACTGATGCCAGAGCTAATGAGTATCTTAGACCACTTGGAAGAAGAAAGGATATTTTTGGCTGTGGGTAATTGAACTTCACTTCAAATTAGAATCTAAGCTGTTATTTTCTCTGTACTGGATCCAAATCATTCAAATTCCTGAAATTTGTCCATAGTTACTCTCTACCTGATGCCAAGATGTCCTGATGAAAAGTGAAATATTAATCCAGCTTTGTGCATTCTTTATCCTAAAATCTAAAGGCTCAGCTCTTTGGCAGGCCAGCTGAACGTCAACTGATGCTCTCACTGTGATTTGGGGAGCCTCAGAACTATGCAGATGTGCTTATCTGCAGATGGTGGGATTCTATACATAAGAGGCCCTGAAGACTCCACCTGAAAAGTTTGAAAATGCATAAGCACTTCCAGGATACAAAAATGTGAGAAAAAAATGGCTGGATACAAAACTGACACACAAAAACCAGTAGCCTTTCTATACCAATGACAAACTTACCAACGAAGACATGAGAGCAACAACCCCATTCACAACTGCATCAATAAAATAAAATATGTCGGAATAAGCCTAAGAAAGGAAGTGAAAGAACTCTACAGTGGAAAATTTAAAACACTAAGAGAGAAATTGAAGATAGATAGAAAGATAGATCTCCTGCACATACAGTTTAGAGAACTCAGTGCTGTGAAAATATCTGCCAGACCCCAGTTTATAATATCAATGCAATACCCATGAAAATTCCAACACCATTTTTTTTCAGAGATGGAAAAAAAAATCTTAAAATTTATTTGGAAGCACAATAGACCATGAATAACAAAAGCAATTCCAAGGAAACAGAAAATCCAAGGCTGGAGACCCAGTTTTATATAGCATTGCCATCGTAACAGAAACAGCATGGTACTGGCATAGAACCAGACAGATAGATCAACAGAGCAAAGTAAATGATCCGAATACAAACCTATACAACTCTAGCCACCTGATTTTTGACATAGACACCAAAAATATTCAAGGTGACCCTATAGCCTCTTTAACAAATAGTGTTGAGGAAAATGGATAGGCACAGGTAAAAGAATGAAACCAGATTCTTATCTCTCACCTTGCACCAAAAAAAAAAAAAATCAGCTGCAAATGGATCAAAGACATTAATATGAACCCTGAAACTCTAATATTGCTGGAGAAAAATAAAATCAAGATACAGGAATAGGTAAGAAACTTCTTAATAGGTTTCTAGTCACTCAGGAACTGTGGCCAATAATCAACACATGGAACATAATGCAATAAAAAAAAACATTCTGTACTGCAAAGGAAACAATTACATGAAAAGGCAACATTCAGAATGGAAGGAAATCTTTGTCAGCTATGTATCTGACAGTATCTAGACTTTGTGTAGTATCTAAACTACACAAAGAACTCAAAAAACTTACCCTATCCAATAAGGAAAGATAGGCTAAGAAACTGAGCAGAAAAAGAGAAAATTAAAATGGCCAACATTTTTTAATATTTTAGTGGGACCTGCCTTAGTTACGGTTTCAAAGCTACAAAGAGACACCATGACAATAGCAACTCTTATAAAGGAAAGCATTTAATTGGGGCTGGCTTACAGTTTCATAGATTTAGTCCATTATAGTCATGGCTAGAAGCATGGCAGTGTACAGGCAAACATGGTGCTGGAGGAGCTGAGAGTTCTACATCTTAACTCGCAGGCAGCAGAAGTGACTGTGTGTCACACTGGGCATAGCTTGAGCATGCATGAGACCTCAAACCCTGCCTCCACGGTGACACACTTCCTCCAACAAGGCCATGCCTACTCCAACAAGGGTACACCTTCTAATAGTGCCACTCTCTATAGGCCAAGCATTGAAACACATGAGTCTATGGGGGCCACACCTATTCAAACCACCACAGGACCATTGTCCCAGTTCACTTAATATTGCTGTGATCAAAAGCAACCAACTTGGGGAGGAAAAGATTTCTTCCCTGATACATTTCTAGGTAACAGTCTGGGCAGGAACTCAAGCAAAGCAGGAACCTGGAGGCAGGAACCGAAGCAGAGGCCCTGGAGAAAATGCAATGTACTAGATTGCTCTCTATAGTTTATTCAGTTTGCTTTCTTGTACAACCAATGACCATGTGCCCAGAGGTGGCACTACTCACAATGAACTGGCCTCTTCTGGTCAATTCTTAATCAAGAAAATGCCCCCACAGACTTACCTACAGAGCAATCTGGTAGATGCGTGTTCTCAGTGAGGTTTTCTCTTCCCAGATGACTTGAGTTTGTATCCAGTTGGCCAACTAGAACAAGCATCCTACACATCATGGAAATGCAAATCAAGTGACTCTGAGATCCCACCTCCCCCCAATCAGAATGGTGATCATCAAGAACACAAAACAACAGATGCTAGTAAGAATGCGGAGAAAAGGAAAGCCTTAGCCACTGTTGGTGTGATTGTAATCTGGCATAGAAATCATTCTGGAGGCTTCCCAGAAACTAAAATTAAAATTCAAAAATAACCGAGATACACCACCCCAGGGCTCTACATCCTCTCATAGAGATTCTTGCACATCCGTGTTCATTGCTGCCCTCTCACAATAACAAGGAAATTGAATCTCCCTGGATGCCCATCAAAAAGTGAATGGATAATGAAAATGTAGTCTACCCAACACCCAAAACTCAGCTAGAATAAGCCAGACCAGTCATTGCCCCTCTCCCACAATGGCTGTTAGGGTTACCTCATCAGAAGGAGTGGTGTTTAAGAACAGGTGGTAAAAATTGGCGAAACAGTTAGGGGGGGAAATCAAAGAAAAGTAACCAATTTCTTTCTCGGCTAAAATCCAAAATCCTCTTGGCCACCTCATCCTTGCCAGAGACAAGACATATCAAAAATTTGGGGGGGACCTGATTTCTAATCTGGATCCTAAACATTTCTAGGGTTAGATTTCCAAAGGTAAGAATAATAGTTTAGCTGAAAAGGTCTGTTAAGATAAAACCACTTCTAGACGAGAGAGTAGTACTTATTGGGCCAGGTAGATCTCTTCATTGAGACACCACCCCATAGGAATATGGGCTTACATTAAACCATGCCTAAGCTATCAATTAAAGCAATGAATTGCTTTTACTGGAAACTTCAAATGATTGACATATGCTGGCTAAGTGTGGGGGAGGGATGTATAATACAAAAGGGAAAAAATGTTTTAATCAAAAGTAGTTAGCCTAGGGAGGACTCTTATTTTCTTAACTTTCCCCTTTGTGATGATTAGCCAATTACATCAGATTATGATGAGCTCCCATCAATGGGATGAGAAGCATCACCACCTACATAAGAGATAAAAGACAAGAAGCATGCTGGCCTCATTGTGCCCGCTAATCTGCTTGGGTCTTGGCAAGCCCTTTTTGCAACAACAACAAAAAAGTGCCTTACTGAGCTAAGGAAAAGAAAGAGAGAGAATGTGTTACATATACACTGAGAAGTTTTACTCAGCCATGAGAAAAAGTGAAATTATGAAATTTGCAGAAAAATGGATAGAACTGCAAAAATATTATAACAAGTGAGATATCCAAAGGCAGAGGAAGACACGTTCCCTCTCCTGGGTGGATCCGAGCTTCTAATTCTTCTATATTTGTATTTAATAGGCATGGGTATGTGTGGGAGCCAAGAAGCTAAAAAGGGACCCATGAGAGAAAGAAAAAGAGGCCTTAAAGGAGAGGAATGGGAGAACAATACAACACTTGTAATTTGAGAGTGGATGAGGGAATACTGGAGATGGAAGGGTTTAGGCAGGAATGGGGATCAGGGAGAAGGGATGGAGGAAGTGGTGTGGGAAGGGTCAACCAAAATGCAGTGCTATGAAGATGCTACGAGGAAGCCTGCTACTTTGTAGGCTATGTCTTTAATCCAAAAGAATGTGCAGATACATTCTATTACTAAAATCCCTTCCAACGTCCACCCCTTCCCCTAAGGTCCCAATGACAAACCAAGGCGCAGGTTCATTCTGGAGAAGCATTGAGTTTTCCGGGCTTCCTCACAGAGCATAGGTGAAGGGTTACTTACAAGGGTGTGAGGGCCCTTCCACCAACAGGCTCTACCCGCAAAGCTTCACCCAAAAGGGAAGAGGGCTTTCCCACCCCCGAGTCTTCCCTGACCTATGCACTCTAGTTCCTCTCAGATTCCAAACACAATTAAAGCAAAATTGGACCCAACAGGTGCTAAGGAGAAGCTTATACTTGGGTAAAGATCCAGTAACTCACCTCCATGAAAGACTGTGAACGTCAGCAGGCCCAGTTGGAATGATCTTTTGCAACGGAGTGCAGCTGAGTGCCCACAAGATAGAAGTTGCTTAGAGGACAGCCACTGGAGTATGGTCTTCTACCAAAATCAAACTGCAAAGGCCCGGCGCCCTCCATTACCAGTAGAGTAGAATCTTGCGCAGCAAATAATAGAAATTTCGATTACGGAGGAATCCTGCTCTAGATTCATTTCTGTTGTGGTGATAAAATATACTGATGGAAAAAAAAGGCAACTTGGGGGAGAAAGGGCTCATTCGCATACAATTCCAGGTTGCAGCCCATCGTTTCAGGGCCATCACAGAAGGAGCCAGCCACACCATAGCCACAGTCGGAAGCAGAGAAAAGCGAACGCACAGCGCTGCCCGCTTGCTGGCTTTCTCTTATATCCGCCAGGCCAGCCCAAGAAATGGCGCCACCCCAGTCAACTGACTTTCATCAATTAACAACCAAGACAGTCTCCCATAGGCATGACCATATGACAGCCTGATGTGGAAACTGCCTCACTAAGATTCTCTTTCCGGGTGACTTTTAGGTTATGACAAGTTGACGACTAGAACCTACCGGCACAAATTCTGTCTAGCTGCTTCTGCTTACAAAATGCCTAAAATAAAATAATGTCTACCCACCATTTAGAAACTTCTTCAAAGTGTTTTTTTTTTTTAATCAGTTCTTTGAGAATTCTATACGAGGTGTTTTGGTCATATTCACCCCTAACAAGTCCTTCTCGTCCCCCCTAATTTCTACCTGCCTGAGTACTGGAAGTATTTTTTGCTCCCACTCCAAGCCCTGAACAATTTCTATTGGTGGATTATTTCAGTTTCATTTTACACATTAAATGCAACTTTGTTTTCTGCTTATGCCACTTAAAGACTTTTACCTAAATAGTGATGAAGCTACCTTTAAAAAAACAAAAAAAACAAAACAAAAAAAAACACCTTTTTTTTCTCAATTTTTTGGACAAATTCATCTCCCATCCCCCAATTCCTCCCATTATCATCTTCTCTACTACCATTCCTTCCCAACCAGCTTTGAGATTCTCTCTCTCTCTCTAAATCTCAATAAACCCATCAAGTCCAATCTGTATTGACCATATTCCTGAGCATATTCAGCCGGAGTGTGGCCAATCTACCAGGCTTAAAGGAAAACAAACAAAAACACTCTTAAACAAAACAGACTCTCCCTCTCCCAGGAGCTATCAGTTATCAGTAGCTTCTCTGCTAGAAATGGGGCTTCATAAATAACCCCCACCATATTAGCATTTTGTCTAGCTTGATCTTGTGTAGGTCTGGTGCATGCTGTTACAACCACTGTAAATTCACATATATGACTGCTCTATTGTGTCCTGGGAACACTATTCTGATGTAGTCATCTAGCTCTGGTCCTTGCAATCTTTCCACTACCCAAGTTACTTTCTCCTCTTCAAGTTTTTTTTTCTACCCTGGATCCTCTGGTTGGCAGCTAATGAGATTTTCAAATAAAATACTTACTATTTTAATTAATAAGTATTTTATTAGAATCATCAGTCCCCTCTACTAAAGTTATAAACCTACTAAGTACAAGGCCTAAGATTCTGTACGCACACAAAGTCTAGCATCTGGAAAGTTTCCAAAGTGTGATCATTGGGTAAGCTTGTGCAGAGGGTTTATTTAAATGGGATCTCTGAGTACATTTCCATCTCCATGTTCCCAAAGAAATGGTGGAAGGGCTCAGGAGAGACTTAAGACTTATTACAATTAATTGGGTTTTTTGTTTGTTTGTTTGTTTGTTTGTTTGTTTTGTTTGTTTTGGTTTGGTTTGGTTTTTTTGGCAAGAGAGAACAGTAACACCAACCCCAGCAAGGCAGCATCATTCCCGGCACAGGACAGGAATGTTGTCATACAGTGAAATTAAAAAGCAATTATAAATACTTACTGTTGCTATCTTGATAGTAACTGAAACACAGTAAGACTGGTTGGGTGTTCTGAACATGATGCTTGGGGATAGAAGTGCTTCCGGATGCTTTTGTTTCTTTCTTTCTTTCTTTCTTTCTTTCTTTCTTTCTTTCTTTTTGTTTTGTGTTTAGAATATTTCCAGAATGTATAATTTTCCATAGTCTTTGTAGTATACCTGCACTGTAGCTGTGGCCTATAATGTGAGGTCAAGTTGTCACATAAGAGTCTCAAGAAGTTTTGGATTTTAGGAAATTAAAGATTTTAAGATTAAGGATAATTATATTTATATGGCGTCTGTCATTTTAATCTTTTCTACACAAGGACGCTTTTCCAAAGATTATAGGTATGTTAACCTGGGTGTCAGTGAAAGGTTCTGACTTATATTTATTATTAAAACTATATATATATGAGACCTCATTTTTACATTTTGAAGTCCATTTTTACAGCTCCTGCAGCTATGCTTAAGCAAAAAAGAAAATAAATCATTTTAGATAAAGCAGTCACATTTTTCCTAAGACTTGTTTTCAGACTGTATACCCCATAGCCTATCATTTTTTTTCCATTTAAAAAAAAAAAATCAGACTTTGAAAACTGAAGATAGTCTCAGATATCAAATTGTTCTTCGCCAATGACATTTTTATTAAAAGCTTAGCAGACTCTTAGTGTGAGGCTACATTTCTTGTAGTGAGAACACGTACTTAAAACCTCCCAAAGAATGCTTAGAGAGGTTTTGCATGAGGCACATGTTGGCAAACCTAAGTTCCCACATATTTTCTCTGTCTGTCCCAGGGAGCTTGAAGAGCTGGGTGGATAAGGCAGGATATGGGCCTAATCCAGTGAAATCAGATCAGGGGGACTAAGATAGAAATTTCCATAAAAATAAAAGAGGAAAAGGAACCCGGTTTTTCCATACAAGGCTGGACTCAATTGAATTTGCCTCACAATGAGTGCCTTGGCAAATAAAATAAGTGCTAAGTGCGTTGTCCGTATGATTTTTCTTTTTCTCGTTTTAACAAAAGCAAAAGAAAAGTTTCCAAATGGTTGGAAGGTGTGATCTCACCTTCCTTGCTAACTACTTAGTATTTTCTGCCCTAAGAGAAAAAAAGCATGTTTTCCCTGAGCTCCGTGGAGGCTTTCTGAAAGACAGGTTCGCAATGAAGGCTGAAAGTGAACCTTTATGAGATTAATGAGTAAGTGAATTGAAATGGCCTTGCTGCCTTCTTTGCCTGGACTGCTCCTACGTCTACCCTGAGTACTGTAGTGACTGCTAGATGAGAGAAACAACTTCCAGGCCCCACTTCCTGGATTTCAAAACAGTCACGCTGGTAGGCCATGGCCACAGAGGCTGCCCTCTTCTTGTTCCCCCCTCCACACACACACCATCACTACAGTTCACCTGCTTGTTGGCCCACAGGAACTAGATGGCCTCTCTTGGCCATGGACCCATCACAGGACTCCACCCCAAACAACCAGAGCCTCAGGCTCACCTTCCTTTGTCTCCAGTGTAAATATAAAAACACAATTCTCACCTTGAAAGGGATAAAAGGCAGCTTATTCTGGAGCCACAGAGACTAACCATGGAACAGAAACACAAATTTAGGTTTCCCCAAATTCCATGTTCTGATGTGGTACCAGTTTGATGAAGCTTTTATTTTAACAGAAAATACAAAGTCATAAATCAAGACATTTGGTAGAGAAGTAGACAGGTTCAATCTGCAGTAGGCCTCAGACATCATTTGAGGACATTTAGCCTTTGGGTTGGTGGAAGCTGTTAAGTCAGTGCATTTCAAAAAAGTTTTACCTGTTATCACCAGGACAGTAGGTCAGACACTGAGGTCAAGGAATGGTTACTGAGGGAACTAAAGATAGCCCAAGAGAAATCATAATTAGGCTGTGCAACAGTTCATCCCTTCCACAACTGAAGGTTCGATGAAAAGTGTTGAACTTTCCAGGAACAAGAACTTCCTTTCACAGGTTTGCCTTTGAGGCAGAAGTGCAATCTCAGCCCAGGGATGCTCACACAATAGTCTGGGTCCACTCACATGGTGGTTTTAGGACTTTTCAAATACTTTGCAGCATCCCTACACAGTTTGCAAACTGATGAAGAAATGTAGATTATCTATAAACTGCATAGGAATGTTCTCAAGTTTAAAGGAAGAAGAATTTATCATCTTTCTGTAGTTCTATGGGAAATGAGGAAAAACTGCAATTCAGAGGCAATAAATTAAGTCTTTGCGTCAGACAGATGTGGAGTTTAGGCTAAGCCTAACAATATCTCGTATTACAGCATCTTTTTCACTTGTAAAATAAATAGATAGTGCCAAACTAGGTAAAAGAACTGAAGGAAGCTGGAGAGGGAGCTCAACTAATACAGAGCTTGCCATGCAAGCATAATCCCTGGCACTTGCATAAAAAGAGAAATTACTAGACATGGTGGCACATTCGACAAAACCAGTGCCGGGCAGGTGGACCTCACAGGCCACTCGGCCCAGCCTCATCTGTGAGCTGTGGGTCCCAATGAAAATCCTTTCTCAAAAAACAAAGCAAAATGGACAGTTCCTGAGGAAAGACTATTGAGGTTGACATCTGGCCTACACTCTCACACACACACACACAAATTCATATATATATACCTTATATTCATATATATACCTATATTCACATATATACCTATATTCATATATATATA
>NW_026593286.1:13149788-13197928 GCF_907164565.1 Psammomys obesus
TATATATATATACCTATATTCACATATATACCTATATTCATATATATGTATGTATGTATGTATATATATATATATATATACCTTTCTCACACACACACAGAGCTGGAGCCAGGTATGCTGGCACTTGTTTACTTAGCATTTCAAAGGCATAGTCAGGAAGATCATCGTCAATGTCATCCTCAGCTACATACAGAATTCAAAGCCAGCCTGGACTTGAGTCCCTGCCTCAAAAAACAAACAAACAAACAAACAAAAAGACTAGAAGCACAAAAATGGCCCCTCAATAAGAGTCCACCGGCCACACATAAAGTTCAAGGCTATTTATAATATCTCTGGTTGAGCTAGGGACTATGTCTCAAATTTGTGGGCTTAGTCTTCTGTCCGTGTCAATTTCCAGCCTCACCGAGTTGGATGGCAGAAAGGACATCATAGCTGTGCAGTGTGCATCTTTTTAAGGCAGTAAACAACCACCACCCGAGAAACTGCAGATCAGCTTCATACCAGAGTCCGTAACAGGCATGAGAAAGAGAGCGATTTTGCATGTGCATGTATGCATGCGTGTGTACTTATGTGTTCATGGGTGACTATTCCTTCATGGAGTCCAGAGGACAACCTTAGCCACTCAGACTCAGCCTACTTATACTCCTTTTTATTTTTATTTTATTTATTTTTTACAAGAGCTCTTAATTGCTGTAACTCATTAAGTGGTCTGTGCTGGCTGGGCATCTATCTGTAGGAATTACCCATCTCTGTCTCCTCGGTGTTGAGATCTTTACAAGCATACTCTGCTGCACATGGATCTTGAGGATTGGACTAGTGCTCTCTCGGCTTGCAAAGCAAGCCCTTGACCAGCAATTCTGACTCCACAGTCCCATTATCCTACTTCCCTTTACTGACACTGTGATAAAATACCCTGGCAAAAGCAATGTAGGGGTTAAAGAGTTTGTTTGAGCTCACACTTCCAAGTGATAGCCCAACATTGTGGAGAAGTCAAACTTTCCAGAAAGACTTAGTTAACCATTCCTTCATACAGGTTCTTCCTCTGTGCTGTGCTAGCTGCACCACCTCCAGAACCCCTGTTTGTACTGACTCCCTGGGAATCCTCAGGTCCGCGTTGTCTCTGCACCCTTCCATGGCTGGCCGGCCACGTCTGTCTCCCTTCTGGAAAATCTCTACTTATTTGGTGCCTGGGCAGGCTGCCATCCTGTTCAACTTTTTAACTGCTCCTGCTTTTACTCTCCTTCCTTTGGCAACCCCCAGGAACGAGCTGGTCCCTGGAGGATAGCACTTTGCCCTCTCTTCCCCTCTGTTCCCACTCGCCCTTGGCTATTTCAGCCATGTGTAAGATTTCACGTGCCTGTATTTCCACCCACAACTCCCAAACCTCCTCTCTCTCTCTCTCTCTCCCTTTCTTTCTCTTTCTCTTTCTCCAGCTTCTTGCAAAAAAGTTCCCATACTTATTTTCCAAAACCCTTCTGGATGTCATGTCAACACCTCCAGTTCAAAACTTCCACCACAACAAATTCCCTGCGTCCCCTGCAGCACTTTCTCCCTGGGATAAGATGGTCTCCTTCATGATTAAACTCAGTTGTCCCTGAAGCCATATGATGAGGTGGGGCGTTTGTGGAGTATTCAAGGGAGCATCTCCTCAGTAGACTAAGGTCAGCATCTCAGGAATTACACTTACAAATGGGGTGTTTGGTTCCCCTCCCCAACCTCCCCTCATGCTTTATTGCCTGGCAATGCCCTCTACACAGCAAGGTCTCTACCAGATGCCAGTACATTGATTGTGGATTCCCCAGCCTCTAGAAATTAATTTCTGTTCCTTAGCAATGGTGGTACCCCATCACAGCAGCACAGAGGGGGCTGGGGCTCCAAACGGCTTTATTATCTGAGCTTCCATTCTGAATTATGCAAAATGAAAACCTTGCCATCACCTTCCATCCTGCCCTCTCTCTTCTTCTCTAACATTCAAACCGTTGCTCCATCTCATTTACTTCAACACCTCCATATTTCGACTTCCCGGTCTCTGTGCGCCTTTCCAGTGCAGTTCACGCACTCCTTGATCCTCCCAGTGGACTCCTGAATTATCTGCCTTCTACAATTCATCATGCAGAAGGACACATTCTGAGACTGAGCTTTTACCATTATACACCCATTGTCTAGCATGCTTCTCCCCAGTGGAAAAGAGAGAAAATGAAGGATAACTGACTGCTTCTATATCGGAGCTACACATATAAAAGAATGGTTAGTCGTGCATCTGAAACCTCAGTCCAGGGCTGGGCCTCCACCCATCACCCACACCTGAAAGCATCTCCTGAAGAGAGTTATTAAAAAGTCAGTGAATGATGTTTTATACATAACTCTGCTTTATCCATAGTCCTGACACTGTTCTGAGGGTAGAGCAAAAGCTACCATATTCATTTTACCAGCGAGAAGATGCCAATATATGCAATGTCACAGACCCACCTAATGTCTAGGGCAGGACTAGATTTGGTGTCTCTTGCTCTCTGATTCCCACTGACTAGAAGAATTCCAGGTTTTCCTATCAGACCTGCACCTGCCACTCATTACATGAACAAGCATGGGATCTCTTTAAGTATTGCCCCAGTTAGCTTTCTATTGCTGCCATAAACCACCACAACCAAAGGCAACTTGGAAGAGAAAGGGTTTATTTCATCTTACAGCTTGTAGTCCATCATCCAGAGAAGCCAGGGCAGAAACTCGAGGCAGGAAGTGATGCAGAGGCCATGGAGAAATGCTGCTTACCGGGTTAGTCCTTGTGGCTTCCTCGGCTAGCTTTCTTAGAGCATGCAAGGTGGCCAGCCCAAGAATGGCACTCTCCAGTGACCCACCCATATTATCAATTAAGGAAATGCACCACAGGCTTGCATGTAGGTCAGTCTGGTGGTGGTACTTCGTCAATTGAGGTTCTTTCTCTCTTCTAAAAGGACTCTAGCTTGTTTCAAGTTAACATATAACTAGCCGCACAGCCACTTACTCGAGATGGCTCAGTTGTTAAAGACACCTGCTTTCAAACATGGTAACCTGAGTCTGATCTTTGATACCACATGGTAGAAGGAAAGAATGGCTCCAAAGAATGTACACACACACACATACACACACACACTACATAAGTGAAAAAATGTAGGCCCACTTCACAGTTTTCTTGGGAAGATTGAAGGATATAAACAAAGTGAAAATGCCCACCACAAAGAAAAGTGATAAACACTAGATCCGTCCTGTCCATTTAACTATGCCACAGTCTGGGCAGACCATTTGAAGACACAAACCGGATATATGTTTTTCACATCTTAGAGCCAGAGCCCCCCTGCATAGAGAAATTCCCCTTCAGTTTTATACATTAACCAAACGCAGAGTTGATTGCATTAGAATTCATTAATACACATACTCTGCTGTCTTTGGAGACCAGGCAGAGGGTTACACCAGGTTCCTGGCACCTGGTGAGGCGTGTTAGTCTGCAGACTAGATTAAGTGCACATATGGCACAGCATAAGCGCTGGAGAGGCATCGTGCCCTTCACTGAGTACTGTACTTACTATCACCTTTGTTTCTTTTGGGTAATGACAAGAAGCAAGAGAGCAAACGAGGGAAAGAGAGATACCGGGGGGGGGGGGGGGAGAGGGGGGAGAGAAATAGGTCTAGTAAAGACTGAACAGTGGCTGAAAATCAAAGAGAGGAATAGGGGTTATGAATGTGAAACATTTCATAACAAAATAAGAAAATAAAGACTCAAGGATAAGAGAACAGGCTCTCAGCCCCACACTGCAAGGAGTACATGGACAGTACAAAAAGAAAGGCCTGGATGGTGGAGGGAAAAAAAGGGGGAATACAGTCCCTGCCCCCTTTCTCTGACCATGACCTGCAATAGGAAGGCCCAAGTTCATCTGCTGAGGCAAAGGCCGAGCTTTAACTTCAAAAAGCAGCTACAATGAGCCAGCACCCTCGGGCCACAGGCTCCTTCAGTCAAGTGACCTTGGCTGCTTGTTTCCATGGTAACAGTGCACATCCCAAACTGTTCCTTCCTGTGTGGGAGGCGACATTTCAGAGAGAGAGGAAGGCAGGATTTAACACTGGTTTTTCTCTCTTCTGACCCTTCTCCTCTGGCAAATTATATCCTTCTTCTGAGTATTGCAGTCTCCTGAGAAAAGCAACCCCAGAAGAGGACGTTGCTATGACACTATTTGCAGATGCGTGCCCAGGACACCGTTTTCAAGGAAGATGGAAGTTGTGTTGGCTTTGTTTTCACATGGCGCTGGGCGTTCCTCGGCAGCTCACTACTCCTTTCATGATAGCTTCCCAAGGAGCAGGCCCAGTGTGTTGTCCCTGTGTTGAAAGAGAGGAGTCAGAGGGGTTGGAGAGCTTCCCCAGAGCTCCAAAGCATGCAGTAGCAAGTAAGGCTAGAAAGCAGACAAGACAAAGCTGAGCATCTACCAGCCTCCTCAACACGGGGTCCCGCTGCAATCCAGCCCTAGCCTAAACCACCCCCCCCTGCCATCCTGCAGCTGGTCAAATGTCTGCCCCACCCCAACCTCTGCTTCCATCCTTTATCCTGCAGTTTTCTTCAGCAGCTTTGTTTCATACTTTACAGTAGGGAACAAAAGTATGCTACGTTTAAACATGGAGTTTAAATTGCGATATAAGATGAATATTCTACCTGTCCCACAACATCTAGGGTTAGAGCACCATTTTACAGGATGAGAGATAATCTTCCTTCAGTTGAGCCATGATTGAACAGATTTACCACAAACCCTGCAATCATAGCTCCCAATGCATTGTGGGGTCCACGTTCCAACCAGCATATTGAGCCAAAAGTACTCAACCTTTGGCTCAACTTCAGCCCTTCCCGGTAGTTCTGACCCCATGAGTCTATCCCTGAAAGAAATCTCTTCCTCTGCAGTGCATCTGTGACTCTGACGTACAAAGGTGTAATTAGAACAGCATGGAGCCAGCAGGATAATCCGTTTACCTCATCCTGCACCATTCATGTGCTTCTGAAATATGTTTCTAATATCTGAGGTGCACAGGGCCAAATTCCCTTCTCAGTTTTTCACATGCATGAGTAAATCCACACAGACCAAACCCCTTGGGCCCTAGGTTCTGCTTAGAAGTTCTATTTTTTTTTCTTTTAAAGAAAACAAATATTCCATTAAAACGACACAGTGTACTCTGCATATTTTTAGGACAATTAGAGTTTAGAATTCCCTCTTCGTCCACTCATGCTAACAAAAAAGTTTTCTTAACTACTTCCTTACCAAGAATGACTAGAAGCTGGGGTAAAAAAAATAAAAAAAAAATCTTTTCTTTTATTATAATCTCTCCATGTTGCTTATCAATGTTATTGGCTGGTAGATTGGGATCCTTGCACATTACTCCAGAAGGATCCAGGCTTCCTTGCTCCATTACTAGGTCAATCCTTTTTAGGTAACTGTTTGCAAACCTATGGAAACATTTACTTGAAATAGGAAAAAAAAAAAAAAGAAAGAAAGAAAGAAAAGCTCAAAAGAAACAGACGTGCATACAAGAAAGATTCCCCCTTGTCTGCTTGGTTTGAAAATGGGTCACAGGTTTTGTTCATTATTCTTTAGCGCTTCTGACTGTGCAAATAAACTTTTAAAGGAGAGGCTGCTCAGGCTGCCAGGCTGGCCATGTCTCAGCCTTCGAGACAGAGATATGGCAAGACTAAGATGGAAAGACCTGGAAATTTTTCTTGGGGAGGAGAGTGTGAAACAGAACTCCAGCTGTGAACTTCGCATTTGATTGCGTTCATAAGTCTGTGCTGGTTGTTCGCATGGCAACACCCTGCCCACTAAGCCAGGACTGCTTGGGCCACACATGTGGATGACGTGTGCCAAGACAGCGTGCAAATCAAATGTTTTCTTGCAACCAAATTTGGAGAGACTTAACAGTACCCTTCAAGCCACTCACATTCGTGTCCAAAAGCTCCCGGACCTTTGCAGAAGGTGATGTAAGACCATGCTCAGCTTGTTTTCCTATCCCTACAAAGTAGATCCTTTGCGGAAGGCTGACTCTGGAGATCAATAGAACGCAGCAACGGCTTGCAATAGCCTAGAGACTAGAAATTGTATGTATGTGAAAAGATCAGACAGATGTGAGTCTCTCCGGGGTAAATGTGTTTATTTAAATTAAAAAATATTGTGAAAATTACAAAGCGTTAAATACAAAAGACAACTGTCTACAACTCAGTATACTGGAAGTATATACATCCCTTTGTTACAGGCGCAGACAGACTCGCACCGCACCAGGATTAAGCAATGGAAAATGTGACAACGCACATGTCTGTCGCAGTAAAGTTTCAGAATTCAAGTGATTCCAGGCAAGAGGCCAAACTTAACTTGGCTTCTTTCAACTTAAACGGCCCCCTTTGGAGGCGCTCCACACTTTGAATCTTAAAGTGAACAGACGGCTCCTTTCCACTTCCAATGTAAATGAACACTAGCTCTGATTCAAAACGGATTGAAAAACCCAGCTCCTACACTGTTAACCCCACATAGGGACCAGTAGTAAGTGCTTCATCCAGGGAGAGTTAAGATAAATAAAACTTAAAAAGGTTTCTCACTAGAGGCAAACTTGACGTTTTGGAGGTTTTTCTGCTTCCCTCTGGTCTTCAGGGGGCAAAAGAACAGTTGCAAGGCTCTGGCCTACAGAACTTCCAGGAGCACTGGTAAGCGGCCCTGAGCACCTCCTTTTAGACTTCTCTTTCCCTCAGCTGGGAGTGTTAACACCCTCCCATCCACAGAATTCTGCAAAGGAAACTGCTGTCTGCCTCTTCGGCCTCATCCTGGGAAAGCTACAGTAAGGCTAACTGCCGATCGGCCCCAAATTCCCCAGTTACATGTCTCCAGAGTCTCCAACTGTGCCTTTAAGTCAACACATCTTTCTCCAGACTAAGCGGCCAAAGGGGAAATACTTGGTCCAAACTTCCTCACACCAGTCCGTGGAAGAGGATTTATCACACAGTACAAAGTCTAAAGATGTCCTCCCAGCCCCCTGGGGCTGCACAGCCTCAGGAGCCTCATGAAGGCAAAGAGCCTCATGATGACATGCCCAGGACCATACAGTAAATAAGCATCAGGAATCAGACAGGAGAGCGCAGTGCTTGAACCCCAGCTCTGTGCTATCTTGCCTGAGTAGCCCTTTTAGGTCTCAGCTACGTGACAAACCCCCACATTATGAGGCCTGCATGTGTCCTCTCTGGCCTCAGAAAACTAGGCTGGGGAAAAAAATAAAAAAGAGCTCTAGCAGACCCATCAATGATTTGGCCTTATGTAACCCCACCATTACCCAGTCTGTAAAGGTCAGGAGGACCCCCTGAACCGCCATCCTGAAAGTAGGCTTGGTTCTCAGGAAGCTCACTGACAAAGAAAGCCATGCCCACCTGCAATGCTGTACAGCCACAAGTCAGAGTTCAAGCTCACAGGTGAGACAAAAGCTCGGAACAGGTCATAGCTTCTCTCCTCCCACTGGGCAACCAATCTGGGTTCTATCTTCAGCTTTCTCCCACCTCCAGAAGGAAGATGGAACTGTCTGTGACCAAATGTCACAGGCACAAAATAAAGGTACTTACAGCCAATTAGATCTAGAAGAACAAAGCTCTAGGCAAATTAGCAAATCAAAACTAGTCCTTCAGCCTGCCCTGGGCAGTTGTCAGCCCTGGGCACAGACAGATAGATGCTGCAGAAATTACCCAGGGCATCCAGTGAAAAAAACAACACATTATTCAGCCAGATGTTGAACAGGCACCCAACACCCAGCCCCCAGATTAATGGTCATGCTGTACGTCTCTGGGAGCTTTTCAGTGATGAGTCGGAACCACAGGAACCTCGAGGACTCCGGCCGAGCCTGTCTCTCCCTCCCCCATGCTGGGGGCTTGCCCACAGTCTGTTCAAAGTGGCAGCTGCAGAGCAAAAGTGAAACCAGGCACTTGGCAAATGTCTTTCCTCTGTCAAGCGTGGCTTATGGAGGCCAGGGGGTGCTAGGAATTCTGATGAATGTTTTCTGACGACCCTTCGCTGCTTTCATTGAGAGGCGTCTCGGAGGTCTCCTCCAGCTCATCATCAGCCCCTTCCTCCTGGATGGTGAGGTGCACATCCGGAGAGGAGGACTCAGAGCTCACACTGTCCCCTTCCATAGAGCAGAGGGTGCAGGACAGCGCAGGCGCCATACTCTCCTGGAGCATATTCAGCATCATGGGCACCTGCGCTGACCTCAGGCCGGACATCATAGGCAGCGGCTTCATGGCCTCCCCCCACAGCCTCTCCTCATCTTTGTACAGCAGCAGGAGGCTGGACTTCTTCTCCCGCCTCTTGGATTTCATGTAGCCCAGCATGATTCCGATCAAGAAAACGCCATAGAAGGACATAACGACCAAAATATAGAAGTATTCATTGCCATTACCACCGCCGCTGTTGCCAGGCACGTGGGAACCGAGGGGGCTGCTGGACGCTGCGGCACTGGGGTGCGTGCTGTTCAGGGGTTCCATCCTCAGCATGGAAACGCCGCTCACACAGCCGGGGTCTGGAGAGGTAAAGCTACGAGTTAGACCGTCCATGTGGGTCCACAGTGCCGGCAGAAGGCAAGCACATGGTTCGCGGAGTTAGAAGGCGTCTCTCCAGACAAGTAACAGGGGTTGACTCTGAGAGCTTGGAGCAAGTCAAAGAAATCAAGCGAGAGAATGGAGGAAAAGTGAGAAAAACCTTCACCAGCTAGAAAGACACAGAGAGATGGATGATAGATAGATAGATAGATAGATAGATAGATAGATAGATAGATAGATAGATAGACAGACTTCATTTGCATTTCAGATATGCATTAGTTCTATACTTTCAACATTATATACGATATAAGGATTCATAGAGGGGGAAAAAACCTTAAAATTTGAAAGGCATGTTTTAACCAGCAGGGCAGAAGCAAACTTAGTATTTTGTTTCAAAACCTTCAAACTTTTAAAGCCAAGTTTCCTTATAAGAAGAAGAAAGCAGGAGCACTTTCTCTATTAATAGTTAGAACTATCCCCCTTGCATGTCTCTGAAGAGAAGGAGTCTTGCTAACTTACCAAAGGCTGACAGTTTGTCCCAAGCGTGGAACTCCTAAATGGCTGAAAGCGGGGATGTTTTTCTTCTGTGTCAGGCTCTGCACTCTGACAGCCCGGCTGCTGTCCTTGGGATATATAGTCAAGAAATGCATCGTCACGTGTTCCGGGAGGAAAATTTACAACAGAGGTTGACTGTGGCGGAGAGCGCTGAACTCAAGCACTGCGGTTCAACTCTCTGAACTTTGCAGCTGTGAAGAGAGAAAGAGGGGGGAGAAGGAGCTGCCTGCCCCGCCCGCCCCAGCTCAGAGCAAGAGGCTTAGGTGGCCAAAACCAATGTGTGGAAACAGGGGCAAAGAATGTGCTACATTTGAACTGTTACCCCCAAAGTCCACTGTCACTGACAAGGAGTTTGTGTTTCCTTTCCCTTGCAGGAAATAACCACTATGTCTGTCCTCTATAGGTTTTCAGGGGGGATCCAATCCCGTCATTAGAATGAAAGACAGCTGGAAGCAAGGGCAGAATTTATAGTCAAGAAGCAGGGGCTTCTGTTCTAAGTTCTCTCACTAATTGGGTGAATTTGATAAACCTTTCTTTAACATTTCCAAGCCTCGGACAGCTGCAGTAAAACAGTCGGCTACGGGGGGTGGGGGAGGGCAGGACCGGTCAGCAGGCGGATTTCTCAGAACCTTCTGAGTTTTAAGCTCGGTTCAGCTAACCCACTCTAAAATGCAAGGCTGGCTGGTGCAGGCTAGCACTTAAAAAGCACATGTGTACAGAGCTCACAAATACAGTCTTTATTTTCTCTTTTGGGATCTTCCAGATTCTCCCCCAGGAATTGGTGGACACCTGTAATCCAGCAGTTGAGAGGCTAAAGCAAGGGGACCATGAGTTCAAGGTCTGCCAGGGTTGCAAAGACAGACCCTATGTGAAAACAACAATCTTTCAGATTCTCTTTAGCGATCTGTCTGAAGTGGAAGCGTGCTGGTGAGAGCTATTAAGGGCAGCCTTTGCTGAATTTTACCTCACGTGGCCGTGCCTCGGAAGCACCGTACAGACTGTTCTATTCACACACACCTGTATATCTCAGGCAGGTCACAGGAGAAGCGGGCACTCTCTCACTGAGCCAGCCACAGGAGCGTGCGGTGGCATGCTTGGAAGATGAGGACAGACCCACAAGAAACACTCCTACCAGTTACTTGCCGTGGTATTATTGCTCGTGAACCTTGGGACAGATAAGATCAGTCCTCACTAGGAGATTGCCAGGCACGGCAACCGGGAAACAACAAGGTAGAGAAACAGATCACCAGGTCTAAGGAGCAGGAGCTACACAGCCAGGTGTCAGAAAGCAAAGCAGAGGCCGAGTATCAAGGCAAAATCAATCCCAGACATGAGCCTGCAGCCCCAAGGCACGAAAACCAAGAGCCACCCTGGCTTCCGGAACAAATCTAGAAAGAAGTCCTGGGGACTGGGAAGCTAGAAACAGGGAAAGCCAAATCCAGTGCAAGGACCTTTGAAACCACAGACCGCCTGCTGTTGACCCTGTGACCTCTGGTGCCCCGGAACCCTGCAGGGGTCTTTCTAGGAAACAATTTGAGGAAAGCATTGAGCACTGTTAGGGAGAGGTGACAGATCAATTTATGTGGTTTGCTGTTGTGGCTGGATGCCCCACCCCCATTACCTAAGGCTTCCTGGTGGCATGGAGGCCTCTCTCCAGACTTTCCAATGCTTTTTTCTTTCATACCTCCCCTACCCTGAGACTGAAAGTTAGGGCTTGGGCTTGCTGGCCTACCTCACTCAGCCTTCTCCCCAGGCCTCCTTCACAGCAAGATGGTGATTAGAACCACAGCTGTGAGCAATGATGTTAATAATGACAGACCCGAGCGACCTTCTGGAAACTGTGTTCTGTCTGGGCAAGAGAGTCGGTAATCACTCATTCACTTTGTGACACAGCTTCGGGAGACAGCCATGATAAGGGAATTAACCCATATCAGAAATGCTTCATTTCATTCTGCAGCTGACACTTCCATTTTCTTATCAGAAATGTGTCTTAATTCTGAGGAAGACCACGTTCTCTCCATTTCTTCTTTTAATGGATGTGCCTTATGAATCCTGTCAAAGAAATGTTTCCTTAAGCCAACATACCCAAAATTTCTCTAAATTTGTCTACCATTTTTAATAGTTGTTTTATAAATCTAAAACTATGATATATTTTCAGTTAATTTCATTTTCTGATGTTAAGCATGAACCGAGCTGTGTGTGTCTGTGTTGTGTAAGTGTGTGTGGGTATACTCATCACTGTAAGTGTGGGGGGCAGGGGCAGTGGTTGACCCTGAGATGTCTTCTTCAGTTATTCTCCATCTCAGCTTTTGAGACAGGGTCTCTCCATGGACGAACTTTGCTGGACTGACCAAGCTGAGTGACCAGCACTGAGCCCCTGGGATCTGTCTATCTCTGTCTCCCAAGCACTAGGCTTTTTATGTGGGTACTGGGACCCCAAATTCAGGTATCTGCGCTTGCACAGAAAGTGCTCTGCCCATTAGGCCATCTCCTCGGTCCAAGGGTCTAACTTTTTTTTTTTTAACACATGGAAGTCCATTTGTCCAAGCACTATTTACTAAAAGGAGTCTGCTTCAGTCCTCTCCTAGCACTCATGTCAGGCAGCTCACAGCCACCTGTCACTCCAACTCAGAGGGCCTGACACTGTCTTTTGGACTCTGTGGCCCTCGACACACAGACATACAAAAATATGCATAATAAAAAAATTAGAAAAAATCTTTAAAAAATAATCAACTCACCATGTATGTTCAGGTCTGTTTCTCAACTTTTTATTCTGCCTTCTCACAAAACCGCTTTAAATTTAAGTAAGTGTAAGGCATGCTGCAGTTGCTCTCTAGCTGGAAGCAGAGGCAGGTGGGTCTCTGTAAGCTCAAGGCCAGCCTGGTCTACATAATAAGTTTCAGGCTAGCTGGAGCTATATGTAAGAACCCCTCTACAAGAAAATATATATATTTACCTGGGTGGGTGTCTATTCCGTACCAAATTTACATCAATATTGTGAAATAGTATAACCATTTCATTCAAAAAGAAATTGAAAGGCCAACGACTAAGCAATTTTTCCAAAGCCATGCCAGTAGTGATATAATCAGGAGTGTGTGTGTGTGTGTGTGTGTGTGTGTGTGTGTGTGTGTGTGTATGCGTGTGTACTTGTCTATATATGTACATGAATGTGCATACGTGGTGCTTAAGCACGTGGACACAAGGGCTATGTTGTTTGTCCTCCTCAATTGCTCTCCACCTTACAAGGTTTTTCAATGAACCTTGACCTAATCAATTTAGCTAGCTTGGCTAGCCAGTGAGGTCCAGAGATTGTCCTGTGTCAACCTCCCCCCAGCTCTGCAACTCCAGATGTGTGCCATGGCAACCAGAATTGTACACGAATGCTGAGAATCAAACTCAAGGCCACATGCTTGAGTGGCAGGCACTTTACCCATTGAACTATTGAAAGGGTTGGACGAACTTTGTAACCTGTCTGTCTTCTAAAGCCTATAGCTTTGAGTTTTAGGTTCAGGTTAAGCTAAAGCCTCTTAGTACCTTTCCAGAGAATGGAGAAATGTGACCCTATCTGTGAGGACAGATAGAAAAAAAAGCGAGAAAGCAATGACCTTCGCTCAGCAAAAAGAACGATCAGACCCTTGTCTTCGAGATAATGTTTCTTATCAACCAACCCAGATGGCCCCAAATCCTCTTCTGAGTAGCTCCTGACCAAGAGCCTGCAGCCCCAATCTTCAAGGATGAGCTAACCACCCACACCTTCAATTGCAGCTGTATCCACACTTGGCAGGACTGGCCAAGCTTGAGCACCTAAGACTAACCAATTATCTTACTTTATAGCTTCCTCATCCAATCCTAAATTGCCAAGACTGCAACTTCAAATTTCCCTCAATTTTTCTTTTAAAAACCTAAAGGCCTTTGTCTCCCGGTGCCACTCTTTGCTGACCGGCAGGGGTGACCCCATTGCACAATGGTTAAATTAAACCTCTTGCTTTTGCAACGAGTCTTGGTCTGTGGGAGTTTCTGGGAAGGGTGCAATCTTGAACTCCTGAGCTGTGAGACCCCAGGTCTTACACTATGTCTTCCTGTATTATCAAGATTTGAACCTGTGGCACACCAAAGCCTGCTTTCTTCTACTCATCCTTGGTCTCACTGAAAGGAAACTGAAAAGTAATTCAGAGAGAGTAGAAAATGAAAGTTTGGTATTTATCCAACTTCTCTGGGGTCTTTATAACCCTAAAAGCTCAAACATAAGTATAAACATTGCATTATAAATTGCCTTTTTCTGAAGTTCATGCTATTCTCAGCATTAGAAGCTGTACCTCCTTAAAATGTTCTAGAAAGACTATGTCAGTGAAAGAGTAAAACCCTTGTCCTACATTCATGTGACCCACGTACAACAGTTTCCCTTTAGCCTACATGCACAGCTTGTCTGTGGTCTTCTGTTTTGATGTGGTGTGGTGTTTTCTTTCTCCCCCCCACCCCCGACTCATCCTGACACACACACTTTCTCTGGAGTTTTGAGTATTTGAGTACTTTCATTTCCTGATGACGTCATTTTCACTAGATGACCCAAGAGTCCTTGGCCACACATCTCTGAATTTATGTTAACAGCTTCTGTTACTAAACAAAGTCCGTGCTGGGATAACAGCAGAACCATGAATCTCATCGGATTAAACATCAGCACAGAGGGCAGAGATCTGACCCAGCTCTTTCTTGCCCGTGCTACGTGACTGGCTCCATTGCATAATTTCTCTGTATTTTTGTTTCAGCCATCCGCAAGCATGTCAAGAGAGGCAGGCATGTCAAGAAAAGGATCATTAATTGCGCCAAGATCCTTGGCAGTGTCCCGTCTTCCGCCAGGCTGTCCCGCTTCTGAGCAGGCTGGGCTGCAGGTCTGACAGAGCTCTGCACAATCAAAATCCCTGCATCTGCCACTGCTTCTCCTCTCCCAGAAACTCCTTCTGAGAAGCTGTGTCTGGGAATGCTGAGCCTGGCTCATTCCTGAGTCACCCTCCCCAGACTCACACTTCTCAACATTCCTAGCACTTGCAATAAGATGGGGACAGGGCTGGGTATCAGCCAGGTTTGTACTGTGACCCCCAGGTTCTCCCTCTAACACCAGCCACGCTCAGGAGGATGATGCCATGACCAGGGCACCTTAGACATCATCCAGAGATGGATGGGAGGAAAGAACCCACAACTCACAACAGTAAAGATTAAAGCTGTGATTACCTCACATGTACCATTTAGTTTTCAAACCTTTTGGCCTCGTATTTACTTAGCAAGTATTTGGCTAATACCTACAATGTATCAGGAATTGTTCTCTAAGTACTTCTTAAATTTTATCCTATTTAAGCCTCATGAAAACCCTGTAAGGTGGGGCTGGAAAGATGGCTCAGTGGTTAAGAGAACAGACTGTTCTCAAAGAAGACTCGGTTCAGTTCCCAGAACCTACATCAGGAGGCTCACAATGGTTCATTACTCCAGCTGCAAGGGATCTAACACCTCTTCCAACTTCTTTGTATACTTGCACTGCTTTGCACATACACACATGCACACAAACACACCTGAGCACACACACACAATTAAAAATAAATAAAACAAATCTTAAAATAAAACTAAATGATAGTATTGAATTGACTTTCCCTGCAGAGGTGCAAACAATGATGATGATGATGATGATGATGATTATCCCCAGATAGACACCGATGACAGACTAAAGTAGAATTGTGCCAAAGTCCAGCTTGGTGAACCTAAGGAATTTATTGGTCTTTCTTGTAGAACATGGACAATGGGTCACTTACACGAGTGCGCGCAAACCCAAAACAGCTGTAGCACTGTGAAGTCCCACCCCATCAGAGTAAGAAAGCTTCCGTAATTCTGTCTCCACTCCCCACAGCACCAGCAGGTGCTGGGAATCCCACCAGTCTTCAGGAAGAGCAACCGGTGCTCTTAAATCATTGAGTCATCTCTCTATCCCAACAAGAGTGCCTAGAAAAGTTATGGGATCTTCCCGAGATTTCATCACCGGGCAAGGAAATGGGGACTCTAGACAACAAATCTGAGGAGGGGTGGGACTAAAGCCAAGGCGGCTGTGAAGAGACGCTCTGCAGGCCCAACCTGCTTCTTCATCCTAACCGCCACACATGTCGCAGCTTGGACGGGGACCAAACACTAGCCTGTATCCCCTACCATCATTAGATCAATGAAGGAGGATACAAAAAGGTGGTTCGTGGAAGCTGCATGCATTATCTAACTTAAATTTAAGTTTGAGGACTAAAAATTATTGCTCACTGTTTTATTCTCAGCACCTAGAATGGCACCTGGCCCACGGTGAGCCTGTGAATATTCGTTAGCTGAGTAACAAGAATAATGTGCTAGAGACCCTTCTTATGCCTGCCTGATTTTTACAAGAGGCTAATGAAGACAATGAGCAGTCTTTATACAAACATGCCTACGTGTATGTATGATGTGTGTATGTATAAATGTGGACCATTGAGCCTAAATGGGGACGTGCCCTGGTCACATAGCAGGAAGCAATGGAACTGGGATCATATGTCCCACCTCCTCCCGAAATGGGACACATGCTCCCTTTCTGGGACACACAGTGCTCAAACTACGTTGGTCACTTCCTCTGGCCCTAGGTAATGAAGAGGTCAGGCTGGAGAGGACATTGATGGACTTCAGGGAGTCCAGCTGAGAACACAAGTGACACTTTTTAAAAGTGTTTTGAAGCTTTTAAAGGATTTCTTAATACTTTCTAAATATCAGATAACTAAACAGAAACCCAACAAAACCAAGATCCATTTCAGCCTAGTTCTTGCATGTAGCGAAGGTGTCTTGATCTGAAAGAGACTCCCATGGATTTAAGAGATTTCACGGCTTGTCCTGGGATTCTGCAAAACAGACTAAACTATGGAGAACAGGAAGTGGGGATCTCCCTTTCTCCAGGAATCTGCTTCCTGTTACAGCCAGTTCCCATCACCTTTCTCCACCCAGCTCCGCCAGCGACAGCTGGGATTCTAACACGTGGGCAGCCCAAGGCAAGCGGCCCATGAAAGAACTCTGAGGGTTTTTCTCGTCTCTTTTGAATAGTCTCTCTCACACACATACATGAGAGAGAGATACACATACATGCACAAACACACATAGCTACATACACATATACATACATAGATACACATATCTGCATGCAAATACACAGATACATACACACACATGTGCACACATACAAAAGAGAGATTAAACACATGTACACACACACGTGTGAAGATACATACATATACATACACTCAAATACACACATATACAAACATACGAACACCCACACATGCATACACATACATGTCCACACACATATACATACACACAAATATACACAGAGATGTAAATACACACATACATACACATACATGTGCACACACACATACACATAAATACATACGTATGTACATATGCACGCAGGTACACATATACAGACACAGATATTACACACACATGCAAAAATACACACATACATACACACAAATATCCACACACATATACATACACACAGAGACACACATACATACACATAAATACGCAAACACATACACATCTACACAAATATGCACACACATACACACATGCATTCTAAGCAAGGGATTACTGAGCTTACACCATTAGTCCCAAGAGTCTCTATCTCTCCACAGAGTCAGCCCAGCTAGACAAAAAGAGTGGACTCCCTCCTCCAGGAAGCTCATCGTACAGAATCATGCAGGCTATCTTTACCTTTCAGATCTCCCTGGGACCGATTCATACCACAGGTGGATCCTCAGACAAAGAAATAGTTGTGAAAAGTCACATGTACAAGGAAAAGCTGGGGGATGGATACCAGGAAGTCGCAGCCAATAGCCACGGCCGTGCTGAGCCAGGGCCGTGCTGAGGAAGTAAGGACATTTGGGCCTCAGGGAATAGTTCTTCGCAGCACATGTGCAGGAAAATGATATGAGAAACGCCGGTGCAGGCCAGGCACTGGGTGTGAGCAGAAAGGAATGCCGGGATCTCCTGCCGATGGAAGGCACGGGCAGTGCTCTCACCAGTCATTAGTCGTGGCTAAATGTCTCGGGTTAGTATTCTCCAAATTCCACCCGTACCCATCACTCACCATGCCTCACTGTGCATGGTGACCCCATTTGTTCAATCTGTGTCTGTTCATCCACCGATTGACACATTCACTCATTCAAGTAAGTGTATCTGCCTTCAGACCTAAGCCAATGGATAGCCTACAAACGTAGAGGGCCACAACAACACGGAGGAGACGGCAAGGACAGTAAGTCCAAAAAAATATGTAAACGTCACAGAACCCAAGGCTTTGTCGGATCCTGGCTTCATGGCTGAACAATCACTTCTGGCTTCCTCTTGAAACTGGGAAAGACATCATGTCTGCAATGAGTCATCCTCTACGTCTATTCTATAGGCCTGTGTCTGCTCTGTGCACGGCCGCATGAAATTCCCCACGCCTCAGTGATATCCTAGCACGGCAGTCGCCGGGCGCAGCCTGTGTGACTAACAGCCCAAAGGAGGCCTTGACATTTACAGAAACTCCTCTGGGAAAGCTGTGTTTGGGGAGTGGGGGTAGCGGGGTGTACAAAAAAATATATGTGAGGCTTGCACACTGAGACAATTTTTAAAGTCAGAGACTGCTGGGTTAGAAGTTCAAGGTCATTCTAAGCTACATATGAGTTCAAGGCCAGCCGTGTACAAGAAAAAAAAAAAAAAAAGTCAGTGTAAATTTTACCTGTTTCATCAAACCAAGAAAAAGTCTAATTGGATTGTCCAAGTCTAGGCATGGGCAGAACACAAATATCTGCATGCCACTCCCCAGTGTACTTGACAACATGATGTCAATCGTGTGCTCGGTGCCATGACTGAAACTGTTAAGGTTTCATGGAATGCTGCATGAGAGCTTTGCCCAAATAATCCTTACGAGTCCTTATCCTATACCATATGCTTAATAGCCTTCACAGCTTACATGGAGACCTACTTTTCACGTGTTAAGTTTTCAATGATGAACGGTATAGAACAGTACCTTTCTTCATTGATTCCTAATACTGCGGCACCATCATCACCATCTAAGTCCAGAGGACTTTCTGCATTCCAAAGAGACTCGGCGTACTCGTTCGCACTCGGCCCCAGCCCAGCCGAACAAGGGTTACACTGCATGTTTCAGAGATGGAAGTTCACGGCTCTGCACTGCCCTTCATTTCCCACGTGTGCTGAAGCTCGGGGCCTCTGTCCATCGTGAGCAGGGCACATCTTCATGCCTTGCGTGCCTTCTGGATCCCCAGCAGCGCGTCAGTGTCTTCCAAAGTCCCCGTAAGTGCTCCATTCTTCAGTTTTCTCTTTTAAGCTGCTTTTCTTTTCTTTGCAAAGCCTACTGATTATCCTCCCACCCCAATCTATTGTCTCAGACAACCATGAAGTTAATCAGTTACCTTTGGTTGTGAACTGAAGTTCAGTTAAGGGTAACAAGCACTCCTCATCATCCAACGCCATGTTGCCTTCCTTTTCCCTTCCAGAGTCAGGCTGCACGTTCCTTCTCTGACATCATTTTTAGAAGATAGAAGACCACCTTCTACCTTCCCGCCACTTCCCCTCTATGTCCTGTAAAGTAAGTGTGATTGGATGAGAACACCTCCTATCCCTATGAAGGTAACCAGAGATGGGAAAAGGAGGAATGTGTTCTGCGGCCTTTAAGACTAGAGGGGAGGGGAAGACAAATCTCGGGAGGGCAAATCTAGGGACCAGAGTCTAAATTCCTGTGTCACCTGCTTACTTCATCCATACCAGAGTCCTGGCCAAACTCTCAGGAAAAAGAAAAAAAAAATGAGTAGGGAACGATGAAGAAAATGCCTTTATTCTGTTTCCATTTACATTTATATCTGTACTTTATATGTATATGCATTCGGGTAATATAGCCATCTACCCGCCACTCCCTTCCCATCTTGTGTTGATAATGAGCCTGAGTGGGGAGTGTAAAGCCAATTCAGGCAGGCCAGCTCCCAGGCTTTTGTCCACTCCCTCCTCTTGCCACACACAGTTTCGCTTTTGTTGGCTAAAGGACTCTTCATTAGTAGTAGGAGTCGTAAGTAAAAGGGGCATCCAGCATCCACAAGCTAAGAACCACATAGGCAATAAGAGAACATCAACTCCAATAGCAAGATGGAAACTCAAGGTCCGGGAGATTGTGAAGGAGACAGTACTTCTCCCTGGAAGACCAGGCAACATTGAATTTAAAAGTTTCACTGAGACTTGAAATAGAAATGTAAGGGGATGGTAGGCATGTAACCCATGGAGCTAGAACAGGCTTGGGGCAGAGAGTATGAGGCATGTTTAGAGACCACTTGTGTGTGCAGAAAAGGAGCCACCACCTGTATTGCCTTTGTGAGAGACCAAATAATGTGAGCCCAGTTCTAATGTGGGTAAGGAGCCTCACCCCGCAGAAGCTGGGGAAAAGCGCCTTTTGTTTAGATACGGGATCTAGATCACTGAATCACAGGAGATTTCAGAGGAGCTGGAAGGTACTTGCTGCAATTTAATGTGGGAGTGACAGCTGGACACCTGACCAAGTTAGGGCTAACTGGGCCATCACACTCATGTATCCTTAACTACTCCTTTACAAAAACACGTTAGAGAATAAAATGTCCTTAGAGCATGGATAGATGAGATGACTAGCCGGAATGGTCCAGGAGTCTAAGGTCACTCTGGGACATGGAGGGCTGAGACACTTCTGCTATTCAATCTCAGGCAAGCAGCATGGCCCAGATCAGCAAGGAATAGGCAAGAAAATGCTGAGAGATGGGTAGTCTATTTCTGGGAACAGATTCTAATAGCATCAAGGAGAAGAGGTTAGATGAGCTGATGAGAATAAATGTGGGGACAGCCAAACAAGGTCACATTTTACCCCCGCTTCTTGACATCATTTTAAGGACAGAGAAGACCACTTTCTACCTACCAGCCACTTCTCTATGTCCTGTAAAATGACAGGTATCTTTGAATGATAACACCCACAATCCACATGGAAGATAACTAGATAGGGGAAAAGATTAATGTGTCCTGAAGCTTTTAAGACTAGGGGTTGGGGAAGACTTCAGGAGGGCAAATGTCAGGACCAGAGTCTAAAGTCCTCTTCACATGTTTTCCTCATCCAGAGTCATGGCCAAACTCTCAGGAAAGTAACTGGGGAAAGATGAGGCCTCCAGTGAACATCAATGAAGAGCATTGTCCTTTTGAGTTCCAACTCGAGGTGCTAGTGCAGGACTATCATGGGCCAAGGACAGATGACCCTTTGCTCAGCCCCTACTTCATCCTTTATCAGCACCTTAGCCAGCCTCTAGTAAGAAGAGTAATTGCCACCTGGACTGCCAGAGCTCATTTACCAAACTGCTCATCCAATCAGAAACAACTATTCCTCTCCCAGAAGAGCCAAGTGCTACATCATAGGGGTCTAAGCATGCATTCCTACACCCCTAATGAAGCTGATTTGGGCACTGGGACATGCCCAAATCACATGCAGAAAGGAAAGAAGGCAGCCAGAGGAAACATTAACGTCTTAGCCTTTGTACACAGGGAAACTGGAAGAATGTCTCCTTTGGAAAAGAAATGGGATGTTCCCTTTAGGTTCATGTATCCTGTAGCATGCTGCTGGAATTCATCTTACATTGTCCCAGACAGCTCTGAAAGAGTCGCGTGCCTCTTTACTGCTATTTGCTGGATTCTCAAACTTTTCCCTCTGGTACCTCATGTCCACCCCTCCTTCATTCTTCCCAACTTGTACCTTCACCTTCTTCTGCCTCCAAGGCCACTACAAGAAAGAAGGCCTCATGCCATCCTAAAAACGCGCTTTTTCCTTTGGCCTGAGGATATGGTGCCCCTCTCTGCTCTTCAAGTTGTTCCACTATAAGCCAGCTTACATTTTTGAAGACATCAAGGGGTTTTTGTGAGGCAAAATGTGGTGTCTATGAGGCTATAAACTCCCAGCTATGAGAATGTCTTAGTGATGTTAGTTTTCCTCACAGAACCCATCCAGAGCCTGACTGTATTATATGAACTTTGATCTATTCTATTTCTCAGCATTCTAACACTTTTCTGAACAAAGAGCTTCCTTACAAGATGGCTACAAGTGTCAACAAGAGCTTATAACAGCCAAAAGCTGCATCCATAAAACTTCTATTGCCACCACTTCCCCTCTTGTGACTAAGTTACAGTAGTTTTATCTCTCCTCAACATAACAAACCAACAAATATCTTCAATTGGCTCCATCCCACGCTCACTCTCACAAAAATTCCACTTCTTTAAACATACTCACAGCCTAAAAGAGACCATCATCTTGACTCGGTAACCAGACACTAGGGAAAAGGGAGGCAAGAAAGAAAAACTGAGTTCAAAGACGATGGCTGAGTAGGACTGATTTGAGGTTTGGATGGGATCCAGTTCTCTGATTTTGGGATTCATTCTCAGGGAGGAAAGACATGAGTCCTGGGAAATCTCAGAGAGAACAGTAGAATTGCTTCACTCCTTCACAGGGTACCCAAAGAAGGACATCATGTAGCCGGACCCAGTTTCAGGTGGGCCCTCAGAGACCAGTGGTCCAGTGCAGTTTTTGTGCAGTTGGCTGCTGCTCTAATGGTGTGTGTGACCTGTCATGGACAATGGAGACCTAGCTGGAGCTCAAGTTCTACTGAAGAGGAAGAAGGGGTCTTAGAGATCATCCCACCCTGCGCTTCTATCTACAGACAAGAACATGGCCCAGGGAAGAAGCAAATTAAACAGTCACCTACATGTGCCTTCAAAGACATAAGTATCTAATGCCATCTATCTGTCATGCTCAAAAGCAGACTCTAGCTAATCGTGTGGAGGGAAGAGAGAAGCTCAAGAGAAGAGAATGTGGAATGAGACAGAGAAGATGAGGGAGGCCAGAGAAAGAATACTCAGAACACTACATAGATGTTAAAGTGACTGTAGTAGAAGTAATACATCTAAACAATTAAAACATGCCACTGAAAGAAAATCGCATAAAGAAATATATTTTGCACCCTTCCCCATTACAAATAATGGGAAATCACAAATAATTTCCATTTGTGCTGGGGGGTTATTGGTGGATACAAATGTGATAGTCAAACTATAAACCCTGACCATGGAGCAGTTCCAATCAAGTTGCTGTTGTCTTCTGAGCACGGCAGAGAGGACAGCAGGGAAGAAGAAAAGCCAAGGCTTGAGTGGAATCAGTGTCAGCTGAATCCCAAGCCTGGTGATGGCCGCATAGGTGTTAGCCACATAGTCACCTGCTTTGTCTGTCACCAGAACTATTTCATAAGCAAGGAAAATAAGCCAATTACTTTAAAAGAATCAGAGACCCTCTTTCACTACCTCCTTTTCTCTTTCAAATGTGACACAGTTTATAGAGAGATAGGGATGCACAGAGTAAGAGGGTAAAACAAATAGATGGTGAGTCAGTAGACAGACAGATGGAGAAACAGACAAACAGACAGTTGGATGAAGAGTTGTTATTATCTGCCAAATCTCCCCAGTGAGCTGGTTTGTTGAATCTTTACAATGATCTATTCTTCAGTTGAGATGTTGAAGACATGGAGAGCCAGAGTTCACAATCCACTAAGTGTGAACCCTAGAATCCGGTCCAGGTGACTGACTCCATCATCATGCTGATTGTCTCACCACTATGGTGCTTAACATAAAGAGGATGAGAACATTTCAAGGTTAAAAATCCTTCTTTGAGAAACCCAAAGGATAATGGAACTCAAGGGAAGAGGGGGAGAAAGGAGTAAATAAAATAAGTGAAAGAACAAAACAGCTGTTTTTTGGGCAGACAAGAAAAAAGAAAGTCCCCCAGGAGGCCTCCACCATCAGCCTGACTTCATCTTGTAGCTGAAGGGGACATCTGTCCCAGAGGCAAAACCAAGTGTCTTCCCACACATACAGAGCTGCTGAGAGACTGGTTTGCCAACCATTATGTATTGCAAGTCTCTTCTATCTGCTATGACTGTTCTGTTAAAGATCAAATACAGGGTCTTCTGACTGCCCTGCACACACTCTTCCACTGAGCTACAATCCCCAGACCATCCCTCCTCTTTTAACTTGGATCAGTTGAGACTTCATCATAAAAACATAAACACTTTTCACATTTTTTTCTATTCTGTAGGTCCTGGGAATCAAACTCAGACCCTCAAGCTTGATGACAAGCACTTTTACCCACTGACCCATCTCACCAGCCTGCATTTGCACTTTTAAACATCACTAATGACCAGCCGGGCATGATGGCACACTCCTGTAATCCCAGCACTCTAGGAGGCAGAGGAAGCAGATCACTCTGAGTTTGAGGACAGCTTGATCTACAAAGTGAGTCCAGGACAGCCAAGGCTACATAGAGAAACCCTGTCACAGAAAAAACAAAAACAAAATGAATAATGACCCAAAGTTGTAGGACTTAAGAAAATTTATTCTTAAGACATTTTATCCAAAATTGAGTATCAAATAATCACTCATTCTTGTTTGAAAATTATATAGGTTGGATGTTTGGGATGAAAACTCTAAAATCTATGCTGTTTAACCATCTGCTTTAGGTCTCTTGGTCTTAGGCTTGAGGTTGTGGTTAAATGACACATACAAACTCTGCAGTGAATAGCACCAAATTGTATGGGTAAGACATCTTCTCCTTGGGCATTATTCTCCTGTTGCTATGACCAAGGTCACAATGGCATCATGTCTGCTACCATCACCTAGCCCAAAAACTGATAGCTAGCTAAGTCATTGGAGGAAGAACCAAGTACTGTTAAATAGACAAAGTAACAAACTGTACCCTAAGTTCTTGTCTTTATATCCATAGAATACAGCATCTCTTAAACCTCATCAAAGAATCTTCTTTTGCAGTAAGTGGAGATGAATACAGAGACCCACAACCAATCAAGGCACAGAGTAAGAGACTTTGGAGTACATCACAGACCCTCCCCCCAAGAATCAGGGTCATCAGAGAAGGGGGCAAAAAAGATGACAAAAGCCAGAGACATTAGAGGTCTGCAGCAAAGCACCATTTGCTCTACATGACAAATGAACTCAAAGAGGCTTGAAACACATGCATAAGACTTGTACAAATCAAGCCAGCCAAAGCCTAGGCATAGATGTAGAAGGGTTCATGGAGTCCTTCCTCTATATGAAGAGATATAGGTAACTGATGGCAGCCAAGGAAGGGAGTGTCAGTGTTTTTCAGGGGTATGGGACCTGAAAGTCTACTCTGGTAGATGACAGCAGTGAACAGACTTAGTGGATATTAGAGTGAAAGAGGCAGAGGAAGAGACAGAGGGGGAAAATATTTGGAGGGAAAAGCAAAGTGGTGGGGAATAGAAAAAGAATGAGAAGGGAGAGAATGTGGAGTGAATTTGATCCAAACACATTATATGAATGTATGAATATAAATAAAATATTAACATGCATGTTAATACTGAGTGTGAGTAATTTTAAAAGAGGCTACAGTGAGTAACTCTAGAGACCTGCTTTTTTATGTGAATGAGTCCATTGCTTTACAAACAATGTTCAGCATGAAAACCCGTGTTTCTGGAGAGCTCAAACAGGACCCAGATAAACAAAGCAAAACAAATACCAAGAAGCCATACTAAGGCAGAATGGGGATATGAAAATCCCTCTACCCAATTCCTTTTTTTCCTTATCATGTCACCTAGGGTTCCTCTTCTAAACCATTGGGCTCCAAAGAGCACATTATAAAGTTACTGATTTAGTTCAGTTCCTTCGTGTCACTAAGGAATCGAAGCACAGAGGCCTCCATGTATTCACTCAATAAGTCAGGGGCTAGGTCAGGACCAGAAACTAAGTTCCCAGACCCCTAACAGAAAACTATTTCCAGAGAGTTGCTAATCAAGATGTGTTCATATAGTCTCTTCAGTAGTTTCCTACGGATAACTGACAGCATTTCCATAGACTTTTCTGGTCATTGCCTACTGTTGCCTCTGCAATCAATACCCATTGATAAAGGGGCAACTAGCATGCCCTTGGAGTGGGAAGTCTTCACCCATGACAGGAAGAGGTATCTGCACCCTGTGCTGCCCACTTGAGCTCGAACACTGGTCCTCTGAGTGAGTAAGCAGCATTTCTTGGAGATGGGATGGAAGGGCTTCCAGAAACCATTTAGAGTTTTAGACCATACATCTCAAGTGATAAATGAGAATATGTAAGTACTTTATAAATTCGAGAGTACTTTAGAGTATAAATACAGTGTCTGAAAGTCAACTTGAAACAGGAAGGAGACTTGTCAATGAGTGTAATACATAGACTATTGACATTGGAATTACTAGGGAATTACTATTGGAAGTATTAGTGAAAAGATAGTCTCCTAGATGGGTCACAAATCTGTATTCTCAACAACCTTCCTGGATAGATCTTCTGAAAATGCCCAGAACAGAGGTGGGGAAACACAGCCATTCCCTGGTTGAAACCTAGCTCTCCTGTTGTGGATAAGTGTTATATATTGGGAGAAAGCTCTTATCCTTCCATATCTCCCACAGCACAGTGTCAGTGTTCTGGGTGAGAGAAGCAAAACGCTGGGCTAATGAAGAAGCTCTCATGCTTGCCAAGATTCTCTGGCCCCTTTCCAAATAACAGAGTCAGCTGATTCTCTGAGACAACTCTCTGCTCTAGCAAAACAGAGCCCTTCAGGGCAGCCTGACCTACCTCTTCCATCAATCAAACATCAGTTTCCACCCAGAAGGTCCTAACATTTTAAAAACAGAGACAAATTTATAAGCAGTCAAGTTCTCAGGAAATATAAACTGCTTTTTTTATTATTACTATTATTATTATTCAGAGATTAAAAAAGTAATTATAAAACAGTGTTCGATTAGGGACAGGGATTGAAAGTTAATGCAGAATTCAAATGAAAGCTGATATGGAGTCCCCATTGAAAGCATTTTTTTTTACTATTTCTCCTATTTTTGACTTTTAACATAATTACATTATTTCTTCCTTTTCTTTCCTTCCTCCCAACCTTCCCACATGCTCTTCTTTGCTCTCTTTCAAATCAAGGTCTCCTTTTTTATTGACTGTTCTGTACATGCCTACACATACATACATACATATATACACACATATTCCCAAATATAACCTGTTCAGTCTGTAGTTTTCAGAACTAGAAATGACCTCAGGATATTTATTTCCTGGCTTCTCATCTTCCCTTTTAAATCTAGCCTCTATGACCTTATAGTTTTGGCATTCCACATATCTATAAAAATTGGCATAGTGTGACAATATTAATGTCTTCTGCCTACTTGAGTCATGGTTGCAGCAGCTTCTAAATATCTGCATGGTCAAACACTGTGAAATAGACCCTGCGGGTGGCCCTGTGTAAATGGGATACCCTCACGATGCTCTCTCTTCTCTTGGGAAAGTTTTTTAAATGAGTGTGCAGTCTTACACCTGGAACTTCCAGTTTAGCGTGTTTCATTGCTTCCTGGGACGCCCTTGAGGTATCTTTCCTTTTCCATACATGGAGAGCACTTGGTACTAATCTCTTCGGAAGTCACACATTCTTAGCCCCAACTTTACCAAGATTTTCTGCCCAAACCACAAGTTGTTTCCGTCTATCTGCTCTGCTTTTTGCTCCTGACTTTCACAACTGTAGCTTCAAATGGCCAGCAATACTCATGCCGCAGCCTGAATGCTGCCGTGTCTTGAAAATTCTTCCACCAGATTAACTCATCTATTACCCTTAAAGCTTGGGCTCTGGTAAAGTCTCAGGACACAAGCAAAATGTAGACAAATTCCTTGGCAGACTGCAGCGCTGGTCTGCAGTCAAATCCCCATTAACATTCTTATTACCAACTGAACCTTATAAAAACACTCTTTTCTGTCTTCATTCTTACCAGGATTCAGTTTTCTAAACTCTTGCAACAATCAGACATTAATGTCTGGTATACATCTTTGAACTTTTCCAAATTCATCATGAAAACTGGTACCAAAGACTGTGGCCTGTGACAAGACAGAGCATCAAAGCTGAGAAAGCATAGTGGAAAAACATTGTTCTTCTAGTTGCAGTCAGGAAAGGAGAGAGTGAGCATTCCTGAGCTTCTTCTGTTTTCTCTTTTCATTTCATCTGGGCCCCAACCTATTGCATGGGACCAGCCATATCCATGATAAGTCTTTCCACCTTCATTGTGTAAAAACACTGTCACAGACACACAGAGGGAGCTTTACTGCGCTCTTAGGCACCTCCCAATCCTATGACGTTGACAGTCAAGATTAACCATCGAATGTCAGTTTTCTGTTCTAGCTTTTCAAGGCCATGACAAGACAACTGAAGGGAGGAAGGCTTTATTTTAATTACAGTTTCAGAGGTTTCACTTTATCATTTTAAAGAGAGCAGGGCAGGACATCACACATCAAGGCAGCCAAGATGCAGAGAGAAAGAGAGATGTACATAAAGACATAGACAAAGGCAAAGAGTCAGAGAAAGAGACAGACAGAGAGAGAGAGAGCAGGACAGGGCATCTCACATCAAGACAGCCAGGAAACAGAGAGAGACCTCCTGCAATCACAAAGTCTCCCACCTGCCTCTTTTGATTCCATTCAACCTAGGGTATGGGACTGCCCACATTCAGGGCAGGCCTCTGCAACAAAGTTAGCTGTCTCTGGAAATGTCCAGCAAGAAACTCAATGTCAGCTCTACCTTTCAGCCCCAAAGCTAAGTCCTCGGAACCTCCAGAAGCAGCATTCATTTCAGAGCCTTCCTGCTCTCTCCACATCCAACGCTTCTACTGTCTGCCTTGGTCATGTCTCTAGCTTCAAGATGATTTGCCATACCCTGGCCTTGCCTTTGGCCATGACCATGTGTCATTGAGGCTGTTTAGAAAGCAGTAGGCAAGAACAGAATTCCAAAGATGGGTAGAGGGTGTTCTGTGTGCCTCCAGCACCGGAACTGGATTTAATGGATGAGGTCAAAGTAACATGGCCATTGCCTATGCAGATCCCAGAGACAGACTGAGATCTGGGCTAGACTTTCTGATTACTCTCTAGTCTTGAGAGAAGTGTCTGTCATTGCGGTGGGTGTAGTGGGGTGAAGTGGACATCCTGCACCAGCTGGAGAGATGTGGGTGGTAAAAACCACCTGTTAAGAACTGGAGCAGCTAACGCCCAGTATGAAAGGACCACAGGCATAATGGCATGGAGACCAAACTGGGATCAAATGCCAGCTGGAGAATGTGTCTTATAACTTATTCAGTGAAACATTTGCTCCCTTAAAGAAAAAAAGGAATAGATGCTTTGTCTCAGGGCCCTTCCTACCATTACTTTAAGCCACACCTGATTTGCTCCCCATGGCTTGCCCAACCTGTTTTTTTTTAATATACCGCAGGACCCTCTGATCATAGGTGACCCCACCCAAAATGGGCTGGGCCCACCAGTATAATCACTAATAAGAAAACTACCTACAGACTTACCTACAGACCAATCTATGGGGGCATTTTCTCATTTAAGATTCTATTTCCAGATAGATCTTGGTTTGTGTTGAGCTAACAAAACAAAACAAAATCACCTATCAAGAAAACGCAACACAGATGTGTCACAGATCAATGTAATGTAGGCCATGCCTCGGTTGAGGCTCTCTCACAAGATAACTCAAGTTTGTGTCAAGTTGACAATAAAAACTAACCAGCATAAAGTCTATTCCTTTCTTCTCAGACATGTTTATGAAAATATTCCAGTCCTCCCTGCTGTTTGCAAACTCCCTCAATCTTAAATTCCCTCTACCTATAAAGCTTGGATTCCCCAGGTACCCTGCTTCACGCTTGACCCAAAGAAAACCATTTCAGCCCCTTGCAAAGATTGCTTCCCACTGTGTCATCCCCTACAAACACCTCCTTGGTCGGCTGGGAACCAACAGTCTCATAACCTGGTGATCTCCAATTCTATGAGAAAACTGTAGTGCACTGTCCAGGGTGTGACTCTCCCAGCACCCAAAAACAATATAAGTAACCCTAATCTCAGACTTCCAGGAGTTTCTATCCAAAAAATGCATCAAGGAAATATTTTAAAAAATCATTTTTAGGAAATCACAATTTCCAAACTCCTACCGTATCCAGCCTCGCCTTGGTTTTTACTGCACATCAATGAAGAAAAGGTCATTGCACAGGAATACCACTTGAAAAGGAAATAAATGGAGTTGGCATAGGAACGGGCTTTCGAGAAAGACAAGATGCATCCAGTTCTATCATTTGTGCATCTGTCTTCCAGTTGACCCTTCAAGAGAGGGCCACGTAAAGCATTTATGATGCTTGGCTGACTGCCCAGTTTCTGCTAATAGGATTGAGTCAGGACTCTCGGGGCTGCCTGTGGATTGGGCCTGTACTTCCGTGTCTCTGCGGCTGCAGTGCAAACCGTGATGAGCTGACTGTCAGTGTTTGCCTGTGTCAGGTCTGTCAGCTCACGGTGAAATTACAGAGATGATATTCCAGTTTTCTCTGCCTAGCCTTGGGCTTCTTTAGGCTCATCTTGATGTACAAATCAGTCAAAATGGTTAGAAATGCAGAGTGTAAGGTATGAACTAATCCAGAAGTAAAAATATAGGGCTCTCTACTCCTGTGTTCTCATATGCAATATAGCTCTTCGGTATAGCCCTTTTTGCTAGACTTACTACTAGTCCTTTTCTATATCAAACTGACAAAAAAAAAAAATTCTTCTTCCATTAGCAGGTTAAAAATAAAGAGAGCCTAATGCTGGAAATCCATGGAAGCATGAACTCAGGAGACTCAGTGATCCCACTCTAGCGAGGAGGAGGTGCCTCCCACTGTATTGTGATTCAGAGAACAATGGAAAAGGGTACAGGGAAACTTGAATTCTATCCAAGAAGGAGCTTTGCAAATATCAGGGAGTCTTACTTTAGAAGAGTTGGCTTAAGTCTGCCACTGCTATATGATAAGTTCCCCCAGTTACTTCATACAATAAGCAGCCCAAATTATCTCTCAGAGGGCTCCTCTAGGCAATTCTCTCTCTCGGCGTCCATCTATGCTCACAGTCAGAGATCATCCTGAAGCTTCATCGGGGGAACAAGTGGCGCCCGAGCAGCATAAAGCATATAAGAAGGGGGCAGCTGGCACTCTTTGGACCTGTGCCTCTGTCTGCGCATGGCCTCCAGACACAATCCCACCCAGATGGTAGCTCTAGTGTGTGTTGCTCTTCTTTCCCAGTTGCTCAAAGAGGCATAAGAGAGAGGAAGAGAGATACAGAAGGCAGAGAGGAGGAAGGGACAATCCAGTATCTGCCTTTCAGTCCCCGACTTTGAAAGTCTCAGGGGACACTCCAACTGCTTCCTATGGCTAAGCGATGAGTCATTGGGCTGCCCTATATTCAAGGGCAATGACATCTGCCTTTCATTAAAAGGAGTACCGAAGAATTCCCAAGCACGTCTGAAGCCGACAGAGTGCTGTAGGCCCTGTGCCCACATTAGAATCACCCAGAGAGCTTTAGGCTGGACCTGATGCTTGGGCCAGACCCCAAATAAAGCATTCTTTGGTGTGGAAACCAGGCATCTTCACAGCACGAACCCACATCCAAGAATCACCGGTTTCAATAAGGAGATTCCTTTACAGCAAGCAAAATAAAACCTAACTGAAACTTTCCTCTTCTAAAACCAATACAAAGCCCTGATTCTCAACATCAAGCCAACCCAGTATCTTACATCCATCAGAAAAATTTCGAATTTTTTTTTTAATGCTCTGGTTTCAACTATGCAGATTCTATAAATTCCTTATACATTCAGTTTCCAGAACTACCTATATACCAGCCTAATAAGCGTAAATGGAAAACATAAAGATGATTTATAGTAAAATAAAATGAATACCATAAACGCTCATAGCAAAGATGCTTCTACTATACGTAGAGTCACCATGGAGACAGGAGCTACGAATGTGTTATGATGAAAACATGAATGTCAGAAACAGTTTGAGCATCATTGCTATGGATTTCCAAAAATAACACCATGTCAGTTCCCAGGAGCGTCCATAATAAAATGCCAAGACTGACTTAAACCACATAATTTAAAAAAAAAAAAAAAGCAGCTTTTTCTCAGACAGCGTCTTGGAGGCTGGAAGTTCCCAGATCAAGATGTTGACAGGTGTAGTTTCTTGTGGGGCCTTTCTTATTGGCTTGTGAATGACTACCAGGTCATCCTTCATAACAGCCATCTATCTCACGTACACTCCTAGTCTGTCTCTGAACAGGTTCTAATCCTTTCATATTTGGTGAGGGGCCACTCTCAAGAGCACATTTGAACTCCATCGTCTCTCAAAACATTGTCTTTAAATACAATCAGCCCTAAGGCATTAGGGCTTAGGGCATCCTCCTGGGCCTCTGGAATGGTGCGGGCTAGGAGAGAATTTCCTTGTGCAGGAGTACCTGGTATTGAGAAAGCCAAGCACCACCAGCTTTCCCTCACCAAATGACAAGAACATCACTTCAATTGCTATGACATTTGAATTATTCTCTAGAGAACCTCCCTGGAGGAGTGTTGGAAAAAAAAATGTTATTAATATTTAATATTGATTCATGTGATTATTAAAGCAGCAATTATTATTTAACCTGCTATTTTATATGAATAAAAGACGTGGATACCTGTTAAGATTTTTAATATGCCTTAAACACTGGGGATGAGCAGACACTAACCCCATAAATTACCTTGTTATCTCCCAGCCTCAATCCCATCCCAAATTTCCATAAATACTTCCACATGCTCCATTTGAGCTGTTTCTCTCTATCGTGCCAATCCTCAGAGAAAGCTCCTCCTAGCTTCTAGCTCACACTAACCCACAGGGACTTCTTTCTCCTTCCTCCCTGCGCCTCTCTCTGGTAATGCTTCTCCCTCCAAGCCCTCGAACCTTAGCCCCACCTACTTCTCTTCTGCCCAGCCCAGCTGTAGGCAATTTCACTGGCCAATAGGGATAATTTGGGAGGCAAGGTGACACAGCATCACTCAGTGTACATGAGCCTTTGCTCATAGAATAGTAAAGGTCTCGGAGGACAAGCAATTAACGCTTGAATATATAGTAGCCCCAGATCAATCACAACAGAGGAGATTTCGTTTAAAGGAATCCAGTAATCCATCATAATCTAAATGCTTAATTTATTAAAAAAAAAAAAAAAAAAAAAAAAACACCATCCCTCATCTTAATTGTTGAGGAACATTTAACTTTTGATACTAGATTTTCTAAAGTTGTGGACAAATTATTGCTGTTTGATACTTAAGCCCTTTGACCACAAGACTAGTTGATATACTGTTAATTACCTAAGTAAAAACAGGCCTCTGAACAAAAACTACCTTGTGCTTTATGCTTTCTCATTCTGCCCAGCTCATTCATTCCATCAGTTGATCTGGTGCATAATTTAAAAATTATCACCTTCAATAAGTCATAAGAATTACCCCTGCCCCTTGTTTAAGACTTGGAAAAAGCTCAAACAAATCGTCATTAATCAAATCTACAAAAAAAAAAAAAGTCTCAGGGGCGAATGTGACCTTGAATTTGATGAGGTCTGCATATGAACCATGGAAAGCACAGAGGACACCATTATTTATCTAGACATATCATTGTGTTCAGAATCCCAGGACCAGTGAGGCCAACCTATCCAGTTTGGGAAGACAGCTCCTTACCTCAACTCAGGTGAGTAGTGCAGGGGGAAAACAGAAATAAGCCAAACACACACTGTGATACCATGGGGGTCCTTCTCAATGGACAAAGCCCTTCACACTCCATCAGCACTGGACTGGTTTATGACTGGTCAAACTTCACTCATATTAGTGATATATAACTCTACAAGCAAGAATAATCTGAAACGTACAACACACAAATAAGAAAGCCAAACTTGAATGGTCAGTTTTTATAAACAGGCTGAAATGTGACATTTTTATTCCACTCTGCCCCTTCCCTTCTCCGTCTCTGTTGAGTCTTTTGACAAATGACACTATAATTCCAGAAGCCAGGCTGTGCCACAAGACTGGAGACTGACTACCAATTCCCCATCTGTTTCTGCTCTCAGCATCTAGAAGTTTCTATAATGCAGAAAAGAGAAAAAAGTAAATCTTCCTTTGACTACAATTACTTTTTCTTACATAGCATGAGAGAAAAAGTTACGGTCATGCCTATATGTTGAAAATGGTAGACACTTTATAAAATATTAGAAAAAAATGGTTTATATGACAAATATGACCACAAATAAGTACAGTAATAGCTTGATACATAGTTTTGAATAGATGAATGGATAATAGGGCAGGTTCAGTAATGTATAACCAGTGAAGGTGACTTTAGGGATAGATATGAGTTCCATCTAGATACTGTCTCCTAGGGGACAGAAACCAGGGATGACTTTATTTTACTTGAGAGCTTCAAAACCATGTGGTTTACATCATTGGATTAGTGGAATGAGCTTCCCAAGCAAGCCTGATATCCTATGGTGGAGAGAAAAAGAAAGCCAACTCCTGAAAGTTGTCCTCCGACCTCTACAAATGCACCATGGTAAACATGTCTACACTCACACACAACCTTTTAACAATGTGTCTTTTAGATAATCTCTTTAAAATAATCATTAGCCAAGTATGATGGCACACACCTTTGATCTGGAGGCACAGGCAGGTGGATCTCTACGATTTCAAGGCCAGCCTGCTCTACAAAGCAAATCCAGGGCAGCCAGGGATACACAGAGAAACTCTGTCTTGAAAAACAAACAAAACAAACAAACAAACAAAAAAAGTAAATTATTATTTATATTTTGAGTCATTAAATAATCCTGAGGGATTTTGTTCTGGAAACAATAGCTGGTGTTTACAGTACATGACATGCCTGTGACAGTACACTGTGCTTAGTAACTTCATCCCTGCTCTAGACTCTGTCCCTGGTGTACTGGGACTTTTATAACAGGGTAGGATTAAGGAACAGTCTCTGTGCCACTGGTGTATAGCCATTGCTCTCAGGCATCCATCAGGTTTCCATGGAGACCCAGTACCATGGGATCACTTTTACACCTTATGCCGTGAGAAGTATACATGCTACGGAGAGTCAGAGTCGACAGTAGCCAGGACTGGACTTAGCTACCTTTTCCTCTTCACCTTCCCAGGAACATTTAAGGAAATAGTCTGTGATTGATTAGATCGACTAAACACTGTTGATTTATCTAAGGCAGTATCCTCACCAAAAATACCCAAATATGTGTGCAGTGGTAATCAAATCATTCTAGTAATAACGTAGTTAAACTATTGTGGTAATTATATAACAGCAGAATGGAATATAATTCCATTGTGAATATTATCAGATGAGAAGTCCAGGAGGAAATCAAGAATAAGTCAAACACATACTGTGCTGGGAACAGCATCTCTCCAACAAGTCAGGGGGTCCTTCTCAGTGTGTGAAGCACTTCACACTCCAATGCCAGGCAATTTAAAATAAACACCCAGTGTCAGACTACTTAAAAGTTTTCAGTCAAGTGACCAGAAGGACCAGGTTTCACTTACGCTGGGAGCAGCAGCAGTGTGAGAAAGTAGGAATTCATGCCAGGAAATGATAAGAATGCAACTTAACTTAGATCAATGATGGGGAGAGGTGGCTAGTGTGAAAAGATGGCAGAGGACTTCTGAAGCATCACCACAGGATAGTGTGCTTGTGGAGTGCCTGCCTGCCGTCAGAAGGGCGGGGCTGCTTGCCCCAGGCTAGTGCTAATGCTTGCTGTCTGGCTGGGGACACCCTTGTTACCAGCCAATGAGAAAATAAAGTTGTCACTTCCCGATTCTCCATTTTAAGCACAAGTCTTTTTAGGGCTTTCCCCATATCTCTCTGAAGCCTGTAACATCAAGTGCTCACCTTGGTGTCAGAGAACTTCCCATCCATGGAAGGCCTCCTTTTCCTCATGCTGTGCTGTGGTTGATAAAAAGGAGTCCGAATGACCAGGGCCTGGACAGGCATATGTTGCTTCTTTCTGCTTTCATCTCCAACAAAAGCCAATGTAGTCTGTTCTGTTAGTCTTATCTTGTTTACATCACAGCTACTTAAGACTTCTGTAATGCTTTCAATTTCCCTTGGGGAGAAAATAAAAATGCTACTCTCCCCAGGATTCACAAGAAATCAGAAGGACAGTTTAATTAGTGTTCATCAGAAGCAAATACTGAAGTGTTCTAAGTAAGGAGAAAGGGATAAAAATTAGTGAAGGCTAAGAAAGAGGTATAGATAAGGTCAAGGCAAAAAAAAAATGAAGAAGGTTGGAGAAAAAATACAAATATTTGCATCACTGTAACAGAAATATGCAGATGGAGACAGCTGAATACTTTATAAAGTCACTGTCCGCAGCTGCATAATTACACTCTGTCTTTTATAATCAGATTGTATCTTTATTGTCAATAATCTGAAGGAATTGGTATTGACTGTGTATCTTCACAGAAGCCTCTTGAGTAGAAAAGTCTGGGGAGTCAAATGAAAGAAGGGAAAATTAGATCATAAAGAAAAACCTCCATTGGTTTTGATATCTCAATCCATGACTCAAGTAGTGAAAAAATGTGGTGTGCTTATATGAAAAATGAAAGGGATTCTACTTTCAAAGACAGTCGGTATTTATCTATCTGTTAGTTGCGTTTCTGTTACAATATAACATAAGCAAGAAAATCTATAGAACAAAGAGCTTATTTGGGCTTAGAGTTCCAGGTGGATAAGAGTCTATCATGGTGGGGCCCTGGCGGTAGGAAGCAGTCATGGTAGCAAAAACCCCTCCAATCATAAATACGAAGCAGAAGAGAACTTTGAAATCTCAAAGCCCACCCCCTATGGCATATACTGCCTACACAAAAACCACACTTTCTAAACCTACTCAAATTGGGGACCAAGTATTCAAACATCTAAGCCTATACAGGACTGTGGTGCTTTGAATAAGAATTACCCCCCCCCCAAAAGACTCACATTTGAATGCCTGCTCAGCAGGGAATAGCACTACTTGAGAGTTTTCAGAAGGTGTGGCCTTGTTGAAGGAAGTGTGTCACTGAGGAGTGGGCTTTGAGGTTTCAAAAGCCCAAGCTAGGACCAGCAGTTGTCTCCTTCCGTTGCCTCTAGATCCAGATATAAAACCTTCAACTTCTCCAGCATTATGTCTACCTGCATGCTGCATGTTCTCAACCATGACGATAACAGACTAAACCTCTGAAACTGTAAGCAAGCACCAATGAAATGTTTTCCTTTATGACAGTTGCCATGATTATGGTCTCTATTCACATCAATAAAACATTGACTAAAACAAAGACCTTCTTATTCAAAACGTCACATCTACTGACCAGAGACATATTAAAAGGCTAATAAGGGAAGAGAGAGAATGCCTAGGCAGTCAGGGCTGATTTGTTGTGAGCAACAGAAATAGATTTTAAGTACCTGAAGTTAAAAGGAAAAACATATTAAAATAATACATGGATTTTAAAAAGCAGAAGCGGGGCTGGAGAAATGCCTTAGTGGTTAAGAGTGTTTGCTGCTCTTGCAGAGGTACTGAGTTCAGTTCCAAGCCCCCATATCAATGGCTCACAACCTTACCTATGACTCCAACACCAGGGATTCCAACATCCTCTTCTGGCCTCAGTGGACATCCACACACATTTGAATGCGCACACACACACACACACACACACACACACACACACACACAAATAAAAATCATAAATTTTTTAAAACGAAAAATTTTAAAGGAAAAGCAGAAGGTCCAAATTTGGAAAAGCCAGGTTCCAAAAGAATCTAATTCAGGCACTCATTGTTCATCCGTTCAGCCAGCATCTGTAGGTATAAGGTTATTGTCTAATTCAAATGCTGATTTCAGTACCCACCCCCTATATCTGGCTGCAATCCTTGTTCTGAGAATCTCTTGTCTCAATGTCATGTAAACATTGCTCCCCAACTGTCCCCTGAAATGCCAATCGCTGCACAGGGGAGAGAATGTAGCTGAACTTTCCACCAGGGGAGGAACAACTGTTCCTCCAGAGGAGGAAGTGAGGAATTAAGTCACAGATGAGGTTGAAAAGAGACATCAAGAAAGGAGTTGGAACAAGAAAGCTACAAAGTGTAAGTATCTCTGGGATGTAAGCTGGGAGAAAACCAGGTTAAGAATAGAGAAATAACTGTTCAGTTCTTGTGTTGTAAAGCTTATTATTAAACAAATACCATAGAGTCTCAACTGTATTTGTGATAGCCAGGTAAAGAGAGAAACTGAGCAACAAACACAGTTTTGTAAAAAATAACCTTAACCATCTTCTAGAGTGCTCCAAGTGAGACCCACTTTCCAGGGGGTGAACTTTTTACCAGAATAAAAAATATCAGTCATTTATATCTTATTCAGGGGAGATGGGGTTTCTTGATTGGCAATAACTCCAAGCCTAGATGTCATAAAGAAAGTCAAGTCCTGTGAAAGGAGAAAAAGGAGGCACTGAGCAGGCAAAGTGCCAGATGCCTGTTAAGATCCCATGTTTTTCCACTGCTCACAGTCTATCATCACCTTCCCACCATTCACCATCTTCTACCCACTTTCTCCAGGAAGAGTCCACTAGGCACTCCAACCTTATGAACCATTGACTTCTAAATGCATAAAACACAAGAGTCATTCATGTTATCAGTCATTCAACACATAATTTTGAGCCTTGCAATGTGCCCAGAATTCTGCTAGCGACCCACCCTTCTGGTAGTCCTGGTCTGCTTCTCACTGATGTCCCTAGATATAACCTGTTCAAATTTGGAAAAATGTGACTTGACAGCATTCATTATAAAGTCACTTTTCCAAAATATGGCTCTGTGTCTGGTTAGGTGTCAGCTTTGAGCCAGGTGCTACGACTTGGATAAAGGCTCTAACAACCTATATAACCTAACTACCAATAAAGCCAAATAAGAAACATCTGAAAGACTGGTTCTAATCTTAAAGGATAGCAAGCAAATATGCTTAATTTGCACTGAGACTACTGACACTCTCCCACTCAGTTAACATGTATCTATTGAATGTCCTCACTTCACATGTAGAACAGAATGGCAAGAGCTTCTATGCATACATTTGTTGGGAGTAATAAGAGAACTTTGCAAAAGTATTTTGTGCTGTGCCTATTAAACAATATGTATCCACGCACATATGGGCAGTTCTAAATGAATTAGTGGGTTATTCTTGTTTGTTTGTTTGTTTGTTTGTTTGTTTGCTCTTTTCTGAGACAGGGTTTCTCTGGGTAGCCTTGGCTAGGATCACAGAGATTTGCCTGCCTCTGCCATCCAAAGTGCTGGCATTACAGGCATGCGCCACCAGTCCTGGCTAAGTAGATTAGTTTAAAAAGACACAAAATTGGTTGTAGGGGAGGATGTGAGGGGTTATGTTGGGGGATGGGCAAAGCTGGAGGGAGAGTGTGAGGTGAATTTAACCAAGATACATTGTACACACATATGAAATTTTCAAAACAGTGAGATGATAAAACTATTTCTAAAAATAGGATGTGCTCAAAAAAAACATCAGGCCTTTGAGTAATAACACCCTACCAAAGATGTCACTGTGCCCACAGAATCGAATGGTACCAGCCTGACTACCATCCTTCCTCCAGAACTCTTCTCCCTAACTCACACATGGCACGAGTGGAAACGAGCCTCCATTATGTTGTATGCTGTCCAAAGATGCACTTCTTCTTCCAAAAGCACTTTTCTCCAAACCCCTCCATTTGGCTCCCTTTTTTTTTTTCTTTCCCAGCTTCAGCATCCTGTTGTCTAGTTTTTCCCAATAGTAAGTTGAGCAAGCATGTGTCAATGTTTACAGAAACCTTATACTTACTCTATTTCGTTGTATGTTTAAATGGACCTCAATGTCCAGGAAGAGGTCAGAAGAGGAGGAAGAGGAGAATCATCCAAGGCCACGGAGAGAGTGTGGGAACGGGGATTCCAAGCCTAACTCTTCCAGTTGCAAGCTTAACATTCTGCATCTTCAGGGAACTTGCTGGAAGTTTCTCCAGGAAGGCTGAAAGGAATGAAGGACATTTCTCAATTTTTTTTTGTTTGTTTTTTTTTTTTTGTTTTCTGACTGGGATCTGAGCCCCAAGGAAATCAGGTAGCCTTGGGTCTTATAGTAACATGAGCACAGCCTAGCCTGGAGTCTGAAATCGTAATTAGTCATTGAATCAGAGTATCCCTACATAGCAGTTCAGAGGAATAAAGCTCAGTCGCCAGGAGACAAGCACCACCTGACACAATTTCCTCTTCACAGACGAAACTGTATTAGGGCTGACTATGATTCTCTCCATTCCTGGAAGGAAAATTAAGTCTTAGAAAGAATGGCCAAAGTATCGCCACAGAGTTATCCAAACACATCGGCTGGACTCTGCCTCCGTTTTCTTCTTCCTTATCAAGTTCTGCTTACTTTCAATGAAATTGAGTCATTTTTATTCCTTGGTAGTTATCTCCCTGGATCAAAAAACATATGTACCATATTTTAGATTCAAATATATAAATCTAATGACAAGGGTCTTTCTGGCCTAGATCCTTGGCAGCATGGAGAAAGAATTCAGCAGTGAAGAGCTCTGCCTGTTCTTCCACAGGGTTCCCAACACCTACCAGTTATCTAGCAACCACCTGTAACTCCAGTTCCAGAGGAATCTGATGCCCTCTTCTGCCCTCTGGGGGCACATGGATGCTTGTGGTGCACAGACATACATTCATGCAAACCATTCATACCTATAAAATAAAAATAATTTTGAAACTTTTTAAATTGAAGACATTAGATTATTTAAGTGGGGAAATAAGTATGAACATACCCAGTACTATGAGAGACACATGAGAGCATTCAGCAAATGCTTCCCAACCTTAAATCTGTCAAATTTTCTTCCTGGGTATCTCTTAACCTTTTTTTTTTTTTTAAACAGGCAGCTCCTTAAAGTTTTCTCTTAAACCAAACATGATGCTCAGTATACCCAGAACACACTGCTCTCTGAAAGCCCTATTCCCTGCCTAAGGATATCTGACAGATCAACATACGGTTAAGAGTCAAAGAAATCAGACTCTGAAGAAACAAAACTGCACGTATCTTATTAGGAAGGCTAAGAAAAAGGCACCCCGAGGCCTGCCCAGACACTGTGTGACTGCTTAACCTTTCCTCTGGGATGGGCTCTCGCCAAGTACTGCCAGAAACAAATGAGCCACTATGCGTATTTCACCCATAAAAACAGGAACAAGCTTGCTGTCTCTAAGAGAAAGGCCAGCTGGACTGATGTGTGCTCATTGGCATTTCTCTGCCCTTAGCTGTCCCTATTGAGCAAATGCAACAGAGTTAAGATGAAGTCTGGGTTTTTTCCACACCCAAAATCTTTATTTGCACCCTGGAAATGCTTTACAAATCCCCTCCCCCACAAGTCCCAATTAAATGTAGTTGACAAGACTGTTGCATCTCTAATAATGGTAGGCTCAGGCCTGTCAGGAGTGTCCGTTGCTATAGTTACCTGTAAGGAATGACGAAGACTGTAGCTGCCAAAATTAAAGTGTCACAGACGGAGAATGACTGCATATTATTTGGCAAATGATCCGAACCACCACCAAGGCTTATTATAAGAGAAGGATGATATGGTACTCCTGCAGGCCAAGCTAATCGAGAAACAGCCAATGAGCAAAGGGTCTCTGTGTTCCCTTTCCTGGATCCTAATGGACTGGAGGAGGAAAAAAATGCCTTGATAACTCTAACAAGTAAATTTTCAACCTTCAATGTTTTCGAAGTTTGGGAACACAGTATTACAATAATTAGCCCATTGGATTACTTGAGACACTCAAGCATCTGCTGTAGCCCACAGAAAAGGAGTGGCAGAGCTCATATATCTGTAACAGCAAGCAGCCATATTGCCCTTTTTCCTTATATGGCCAGTTTCACTCCAAAATACTTACGAAGGAAATTTCCACTCTTAAAGTATAATGGGCTCATCAACCTGCTTAAGCTGTTTATATACGCTGATATATCCAGATTTAAAGGTTCTTAACTGCATTGACTGAGCCTATGTCCTCATCTGTCAAAGAAGAAATCATCTGCAGAAGATTGGCCCAGCTTGTTTAGTCAGCCATTTGCAGCCTGGAGGTTCTTGCAAAGAAATGGAGAACAACAGATAACCCTCCTAGGAAAAATGATGATAACCTTATTAGTTAGCAATGAAGGAGGTTAACATCTTCTTATTGTTGTTTTTTAAATCAGTGAAATACCTTCATTCCAAAGGCACTCCTCCCTGTCACTCGCCAGAATCCTTTGTCTTAGTAGAATCGGTAGAATTTATTCGTTTGTTTTTATTCTTTTCTGTCATATTACATTCCAACTACACTTTCACCTCCCTCTTCTCCTTGTCCCTCCCTTAATCTTCCTTCTCCCTGATCCACTCCTCCTTCAGAAAAGGGCAGACCACCTAGGAATATCAACCAAACATGACATATCAATTTACAATAAGACTAGGCCTATAAGAATAGGCCTTATATTAATGCTGGATAAGTAAATCCAATGAGAGCAAAAAGGTCCCGAAGCAGGTGAAAGAGTCAGAGGCAGCCCCTGCTCCCACTGGTAAGAGTCCCACAAGAACACTGAGCTGCATAAACACAACATATATACAGAAGACCTGAATCAGACATATACAGGCTCCCTGATTTTCTGTTCAGTCTCTGTGAGCACCTATGAGCCCCGATTAGTTGATTCTGTGGGCCATTTTCTTGTGGTATCATTGACAAGAGAGGTTAAAGTCTTAATGGTAAAAGAATTGCAATTCTCCCAATCACTGCATCTTGCGTGTCTATCAATTTTAAGAATCATTCCATTTGTCAGACAAGGCAAGAACAGTTATCCTGGGAATGAGCAGGACTCTGGTTGAAATGCTCTACCCACTGCCCAGAGGGAAACAACAGAAGCATCTACAACATGGTGCCCTCCTGTTCCAATGTGACGTAGGGCACACCCCTGTCCCCTGGTGCCCACCGTACTATACCATGAACTGAACAGCAAGTAGGTCCCCTGGCCAGCCTTGGTTACACCTACATTTCCTTCTGACTAAAAGGAAAAAGAAAATTCCGCACTAAGTCTCAGCTACCAGAAAATCATCACAAAAAGTGTAAAGTGGATATCTTAGAGTTTTTATTTTCACAATAGACTTTTCTCTCATTTCTCTCTCACTATACAAAAACATGTGGGAAGAGAAAGTTACTCACAGAAGTATTAAAAAGTTAATTTTGAATTTCCAGATGAAAGACTTTCTTTTTTTTCTTTTCATGAATCTCTCTTTTCTCTCCCAGAATCCTCACCATCATTAATGTCTCGGTGTCCTTGTATTATTTTTTCCCATCTGGTTATCTGAAGTTATCTTTTTCTCACATCTCCTAGACTATTTTTTTCTCCGTGTCTTTTGTACTGTTAGCAGTCTTTATTGCTTAAAACCATGAAAGCTGTTATTACAAAATGGTCTGGTACCATGTGAAAATAAAACAACCTTTGGCTTTCAAATATCAAGCAAGATGATATTTTACCTGTACTTATTCATGTATTCACTTATTTCTTGTATGTGTGTGCATGGACTTTGTGCTGTAACTTGCATATGGAAGTCACATGACAACTTGCAGGAGCCAGGGCTCTTCTGTCATATGAGTCCAGGGATAGAACTCAGGTCATCAGGTTTGCTGTCAAGTGTTTTTACTTGCTAAGCTGTCTCACTGACCAGAATGACATTTTTTATAATAAGTACGTTTCTCTCCTCTCCCACCCCTATGTGTGTGCTTAAATTCTCTACCAAACTTTACTTTAGATAAATTAATCTAGACAATAATCTCATGCTTTGTCTCCAGTATGTGAACATAGCCATGTGCATATGTGCTCAATAAATACTTGTTAAATAAATAAGTTTTAATTTTCACTTTTAGTAATTAAAAGTACAAAAGCTAAAGGCTTCAAAGCAATGGGAGCAGAACTTTGAATTTCAGATTCCTCAGTGAGTCTTCAACTGGAACAAATAGTCTTGGGATCACAATTTTTTTTTTCTGATCAAAATAAATAAGAGACCATTACTGCAGTTAAGATGGAGTAGGAATTCATCCCCTCTCACTTGCTCTCTTGAATGTAAGTAGAATAAGAAGAATGCATGCAGCAGTTTTCTAAACACTTTTCTTGTTGGCAAGTGGAGAGTAGACTCAGATTTCAATGTGTCAGAAGAGTAGTGATAAGTATCACATTTCCCCTCAAGTTTCTCCAAGCAGGAACTCAAAGCAGTCTAAAGCCTGACTGTGCACACCCAGGACATTCACAAGCACTCTCCACACCATGAAGCTCCTAGCACTCTGTAGGAAGGGACCTGGGCTCTCTGACCAGAGGAAGGTAGGCCCCAAAGTGAGGGAAGTGTGTATCCTGGTCGCTCTTCTCTCCATTCTTTAGCCAGGACATTGCATGACAAACATGCAATATTGAGAAGTGAGTAATAAGAGAAACAAGCCCCAGATTTTTAGTGGGGTGCCCAAGAGGAGAAAAGGTCCTCGGTAGCAATCATGGATGACAGATGCTCGAGGAAGTCATATTTTAAAGTCCTGGGGGAAGCTAGAGATGTGGCACATAGGAGACTGCCTGCCTAGCAAGGGTGTGGCTGTAGGTCAGATCCTCAAAACACACAGAAAAAAAAAAAATGTACATGTGTACCTGTCTCCAAACAGTGACACAAGGAGCTAGTGAAGAGCTTAAGATATCCTGAATATAACTCCATTTTGAAATAAAGATCTTGACTGAGAACTGAATTCAGGTACCAGGAAATATCACAGAATGTACACCTGGCAGAAAACAAAGTTAACTCTCCTAGCAACAGCCTCCAGGAAATATAACAGAATAAATGCTTCATAGAAAATAGAGATAAACTCCCTGGCAATAATCAATGGGAATCGGTTGAGAATCGAGTGGGAAAATTCGCCCCAATGTTTCAGATTTGGTTTAGAAAAATAGCCATTGTGATTATATGCCTTAGCCATTGTGATTGTGTGCCTCAGAAAAGGTCACCCTGCCCTGCTAAACTTCACCCAATTCTGTAACGCCAAGGCTTGTGCCCCCCCTGCTTGCTGCCATGGAAACCCCCGGCTCACAGACTTTCCCTTTAAAAATCCTGTTCACTCAGAGCTCGGGGTCCCACTTCTCTACTGCTGTGCCAGTGAGACTTGGGTCCCGAGTTCGATCGCTTTCATAATAAAGCTCTCTTGCAATTGCATCGAGTCATCTCCTGGTGGTCTCTGAGGGTCCTGTGAACCTGGCATAACACTAGCAGGTCCCACCTAAACAAGTTGATGAACAGAAAATAGATGGATGGATAGATAGATAGATAGATAGATAGATAGATAGATAGATAGATAGATAGATAGATGGAAGATTGCCCATGAGAGACCCAAAGCCTTATAATATTTAACTGTTCCAAGATACAGTTTTAGAAATCTTCCAGTAATACAGAGCCAGTATAACTCAAATCTCAAAAGGGAAGCGAGAGCAAGCCAGTTATCAATCCCCAAATGACACAGATACTGGGTCATTTATCAAAGACTTTACAGTGGCTATAAAAATATGCTCTAAGAAGTGGGACAACTTCTCTTGTAGTAAGTGGAAAAATAGAAAGTCTTGATAGAAAAATAAAAGATACAAAACAAAACCAAGAGTAAAACACTTAAAAATGTAAGTGTTGAGTTAAACTATTCACTGAACAGGCTTAATATGGAGAAGTCAATTGAGGGTTTCGGTAATTTAAAAATAGTTTAACAGAAATTATCCATTGTTAGCAGAGAGAAATAATATTTTTAAGGAACAAAGCTGCTAGGCATTATGGCACACTCCTGTAATCCCACCACTGGGAAGGTGGAGGTAGGAAAATTGCAAATTTGAAGGGAGCCTTGTCTATATAATGAAACCCCAACTCAAAATCAAGCAAAGCCTTGGTGGGGGTGGGGGAGCTGTGCGATAATAACAAAATGTCTAGCCTTCATATCTTCATATTGTAGGAGTCCTATAAAACAAAAGAGATGATAGAGTATGGTTCAGGGATAAAGCATTTTAGAAAATAATACCTTGAGTATTCCCAAATTTGACAAAAAGCATAAATTTTCTGAGTGAAATGACTAAAATCCAAAGAAGATATGCTGGAAAAAAAAAAAACAAAACAAAACTGTTGTGTGACTTTCCCAAAAAGATGCAAAGAAGCAGGAAACAAAAGCACATTCCCAAGATCTGCAATTGTAAGTTATGCATATTTGAGTATAAAATGGGAGTGTGTAAAACATTACTAGTGGATTATATTTTCTTTATTAGATCAATTATCTCAAAATGTAAGCCCTTTGAATGAAACATAATAAAGGGTCATGTTCATTGGTAAGAAAAATTAAGAACACATTCATCTGCCCATACCCTCTTACTGAGTGATCAGAAATGTTACCTTTTGATGCTAAATGTAAGCTTCCTTCTTCAGCCTTGCTCCAGAAATATCATTGCAGTTTATGTGAGTGTAAGTAGGAGTAAAAGTGTAAGTAACACTCACTCATTCCTAAGACTTGAGCTATCCAGACGACCTCTTTCTATCCAGAGGAACTCCTTATCTTGATTAACCAACAGCACCACAGAGGCTAGTGGCAGTGTTATTTATCTTACTAAAATAAGGCACAGTGGCACATATCATTAATCCCAGCACTTTGGAGGCAGAGTAGGAAGGATCTCTGTGAGTTCAAGGGCAGCCTGGTTTACATAGTGGGTTCCAGGTCAATCAGGTTACATAGTGAGACTCTGTCTCAAGAAGAAAAACCACAAAGTTAACTGAAGCCAAGCATCATGATGACACATCCTTGTAATTCTGGTACTGAAGCAGGAAGACTGAAAGTTCAATGTCCACCAGAAATATCTAGTGTGATCCTCTCATATCATTACCATCATCGTCCTTATCAATAATAATAATAATAATAACAAAAAAATGAAAAAGTAAGTAGGAGAAGGAACAGGAGAAGCTGCAGCTCACATCCTTATTTTCTTTTTGCATTTGCCAGGTTAGTTTTGAGCCTAAGGAGAAACCTTTTCAGAAACCTAGATATTTAATTATGAATGGTTAGAAGCTTCTTTTCAAAACAGCAAAGATAATGCACATATATTAACATAGACATCTAGGCATAGGTAGAACACAACTAGCTGAAGTGCTTACTCGGAGATAGTCATGTTCCAGGATGAGTCAACCCATCATGTGGAAAGGAACAGCCGCCAGATCAGAGGGAAGGTCAGCTTTGTGGGTACTCTGATTTCTTTAAATGCATTCAGAATACAACTAATAGGCAACATTAGTGTTTGGTGAGCCAAATAAAATTCTCCCTTTGGTTTCCAAATTTCACCAAACTCTTTTACTAGATATTTGTGACTAATTGTCTCTATTTAATAAATCCCAATGTTGTTCCATGTTTTAATGCATTGATATAATGCATTGGTGTATCCCAGGGATATCCATGATGCATTGATATAACATGTTTTAATGCATTGATATAATGCATTAATGTATCCCAGGGATATCCATGATGCTCTTCCTGGTTTCTGGAGAGCTTACATGGCTCTGCAGTAATAAAATGTAGTTAAGACAAAAAAAGAAAAAAAAAAAGCAAAGAAATGTCAACTCTCCTCAGAAAAAACAATGACAGATTAAAAAAATATTAGGCAACCGAGTACAGCTTAGTGAAGCCATGAGGTTTTGGGATTATCTACAAGTGTACACATGGGACCATCAGTGAGGGATTATCTGCAAAGGATAAGTGAGGAGTTACCACACTGGCGTTGTACCATCGGCATCCCCACCCCTAGTCAATCTGCCACCTCTTATGTATTCTAGTATGTTCCAAGACCATGCATGTACAGCCGGAGCAGAAGAGGAAGTGCTTGTTGCAATATTTAGAGAGGGTCTAGTGTCACCCGCATATCTATAAGGAAACATTCTCTACAACAGCAAAGCCTGCCGCAGACCTAGCTATCAGTATAGTAACCCACTCACTTTATTGCCTTGACTGAGGGCTAAGGTCTTCTGTGATCAGTCACAGCCCTTCTGCTTCCTGGTGGCCAATGGTCATGTCAAGCCTGGAGGAAATAGCTCTACTACAATAGAAGCCTACATTCACATAAAATGCGTTCAGACTTGTGAATGCCAACAAGGAGGAAAATCTGAACAGCCAGGTGTCAAGAGAACTGATCCATTAAATACAGAAGACAGAAGAGTTCAAATGACTGCAGATTCCTCAACAGAATCCAGGGACAATGGAACAATTATTTTTAAATGCTAAGAGAGAGAGAGAGAGAGAGAGAGAGAGAGAGAACTAGTCAGCACAGATGCACATTTCACCAAAGAGCCCTTCAGAAATAATATGGAAATGTTAATAGATGAGTGGCTAGGAGAACTTATCAAGTAGATCTGGCCTAAAGGATTCTTGAAGAAAGAACTTCAAATGGGAGGAAAATGTTCCAAGAGAGCTACCTGGACCTTCAGGAAGAAAAGGAGAGCAATGAGATTAGAAAACAGTACAGAATGATTGTTAAGTTCCTTAAAATGTGCATGAAAGTTGAAAGGAAATGCAAAGCAAGTTGTGGTTTGGATTCTAAACTGTCCCTATAACCTCATATGTTTGGGCCCTTGCTCCTAAATGGTGGCACTGGTTGGGAAGGTCATGGAGCTATGCTGCCAGAAGTATGTCACAGGGGAGAGCTTTCAGGTTTTATTGACTGGCCCCACTTCCTATTCCTGCTCTGTCTCCTGACTGCCAGGCTTCCCAACACTCCTCCCGCCACGCCCTCCTGGCTATGACAGACTGTATCTCTCTGGAACTGTAAGCTAACATAAACCCTTTCTCCCTTAAGTTAATTTTGTCAGGCTAGCTTACCACAGAGGAAGGAAAGAAGGAAGGAAGGAAGGAAGGAAGGAAGGAAGGAAGGAAGGAAGGAA
>NW_026593286.1:13197938-13226114 GCF_907164565.1 Psammomys obesus
GAGAGAGAGAAAGAAAGAAAGAAAGAAAGAAAGAAAGAAAGAAAGAAAGAAAGAAAGAAAGAAAGAAAGAAAGAAAGACGTAAGTATTTAATGAGAGTTCTAGGGTCGGGGGTTGGGCTTCATATGTGAGGCAAGGTTTTTGCTAAGTAGCCAAGGATGGTCTTGAACTTACCATCCTCTTGTCTTTGTAAACCTCTTGAGAAAAAGACTGACTATAGCTGGGGACTCCAGTGACACATATTTTGTGATTCCCCTGTTCTAAAATTATAGGCATATGCCACCAGATGCAGCTATGATATATTTTTTAAACATACATGATTATGATATATATGGCAAGACTGTACAGAGGGAAAGTAAAAGAACACACATTGTAATAGGCTTCTACATCTCTCAGAAAACGAAAAAGTTCTAATTGTAAGGGAATTGTGAACAAAGGGGTCACCAAATAGATCACTTCAACAACGATAAATATTTAAATATGAGAACAATTCATGTGGTACTAGGTATCAACTGTAGAGCTTCACACACCTGCAAATAAACTGTTCTGCCACTGAGACACACTGTCAGCCCTGGAGAAAAAATTTTAAGTTAAGGATTGACAAAACTTCTTGAACCAAACACAAAGTCCCTAATGTACATGTGAACGTTATAAGCTGCATTTCCTCCCACTTTTTAATGCATGTGCTTCGAGAGATATAGTTGTTCAATCCGTTTCTTTAGGTACAACATTTTCAGTGAATACATCATACAAAAAACTCATACATAGAAATAGACGAATTTTAGAAATGACTAATTAATAATAACAAAATAATCTGATTTTCTAAATGACCACAAGATTTGAATGGATACCTTGCAAGAGAACTTAGTTAGAAGCTGTGGAAATGGCACAATCAGTGAAGGGCTTGCTCTACAACCGTGAAGACCTGAGTTTGACCACCGAGAGCTTACATTAAAAACATGAATCGTACCAGGCATGGAGTCATACACTTTAATCCCAGTGCTCTGGAAGCAGAAACAGGTGGATTCCTGTGAGTTCCAGGCCTGTGTGGCCTACATACCAAGCTCAGGGCAAATAAGACTACATAGTAATAGCCTGTCTCAAAACAAACAAGAAAGAAAGAAAGAAAGAAAGAAAGAAAGAAAGAAAGAAAGGAAGGAAGGAAGGAAGGAAGGAAGGAAGGAAGGAAGGAAGGAAGGAAGGAAGGAAGGAAGGAAAGAAGGAAGGAAGAAAAGGTGATATGCACAAGGAAGACTGAGACAGAAAGGTCCCTGGAACAGCCAGGTACAGTGGAGGCAGAAGCAGGTGGATCTCTATGAGTTTGAGGGCAGCCTGGTCTATGAAGCAAGTCCAGCACTGCACAGAGACACCCTATCTACAAAAAAAATCAAAAAACAAAAACAAACAAACAAAAGGACCCTGGAGCTCAGTGGCTGGCCAGACTAACCTACTTGGGAAACTCTAGGCCAGTGAGAAACTCTGAATCGAAAAGGAAGGCATGTATATAAGTACACACATATATACCCACGCACATACACACACCCCTACAGACAGACACAAAGAAGTTACAAAGATTACCAGGAGGAGAAAAATATAGTCTAGCAACACCTGAGATTAGGAATATCTACATTAAGATCAGTAAAAGACAAAAATGTATACTCTGTAAAGAAACTAGAATTAGAAGAGTTACTGGTAAACATCTCCCGCATTGCTGGTAGAAGTATAAACCACCAGCCCCAACCATGGTAGAACCATCACCTAGAAAAATTGTTCAGCATTTTCTACTGAATAAATACTTGTCCAGCCACAGGGGCTTATCTGAGACAGATTCTCCAACCCGGGACCATGCATGGATATAACTAGAACCCCTGCTCGGATGTACTCCACAGCAGCTCAGTATCCAAGTGGCTTCCCTAGTAAGGGGAACAGGGACTGTCTCTGGAATGAACTCAGTGGCTGGCTCTTTGACCTCCCACCCCCCAGTAGGAGGAGCAGCCTAGCTAGGTCACAGAGGAGGACATTGCAGCCAGTCCTGGTGAGAACTGATAAGCTAGGATCAGTTGGAAGGGGAAGAGGACCTCCCCTATCAGTAGACTTAGAGAGGGGCAGGGAGGAGATGAGGAAGGGAGGGTAGGATTGGGAGGGAATGAGGGAGGGGGCTACAGCTGGGATACAAAGTAAATAAATTGTAATTAATATAAAAAAATAAAAAATAAATACTTGCCCAGCAATTCCTAGTCCAAAACAGAAAATCTTGAATGTGAGGTTTTAAAACAAAAGCCAAGAAAAATGAGAATAGATACCTAAAAAGGATAGATATGTTCATATAGCAACCTCATTTGGAACAACCCAAAGTCTATCGGTGAGGAAATACAGAGATTAATTATAACATACTCACACAATGGACGACTACCTAGCCATAGAAAGGGATGCGACACAGATACAGAATATCCTTGGTAAGTCTCTAAAATTTTATGTGAAGCAAAAGAAGACAGAGGAGGGCAAGGCACAAATTGAATATTCCCACTTGTCTTAGTCACTGTTCCATAGTTATGAAGAGACACCATGACCAAGGCAACTCTTATAAAAGAAAGCATTTAACTGGGACTTGCTTACAGCTTCAGAGCTTCAGTCCATTATCATCTTGGCAGGGAGCGTCGTAGCACTCAGGCACTGGAGAAATAGCTGAGAGTTCTATATTCTGATCCATGGGTGGAAAGAGAGAGACTGAGCCTGGGATTTTGAAACCTCAAAGCCTACTCCCAGTGACACACTTCCTCCATCATGGTCGCACCTCCTAATCCTTCTAATCCTTTCACATAGTGCCACTCCCGGGTGACTTAGCATTCAAATGCATTAGCCTGTGGAAGCCATTTCTATTCAAACCATCGTACCATTTATATCAACTAATAGTGTAAGAAAACCTAATCTGTGGTAACAAGAAGATCAGTTGCTACATGGAGTTGAACACCAGCACACTGCGGCATGGAAAGGAACCCGAGGGAATTTGCTGGGGTGCCAGGATGCACTGTAGCACAATTTTCGTGGTGGTCACATGAGCAGTTATGTGCCAAAGTCCATTTAACTCTACACCTAGGATGAACACATTCCGTGTTCTTAAAAATATACTTTAGGAAAGCTGATTTAAGATTCTCTAAGGGAGCCATTTTTGTCTTTTCCTCTCTGGTTTGTGATGTTATATTAAAAAAGGAAGGGGTTGTGGGAAGATTTGGATTTACCACAGTCATATAGAACCTTTGTAGTTGACTTGTCAGCTGCCCCCAAAAATCAAAAGGATGGAGTCTGCTCCCCTGTTCACTCCACATCTCTGTTCTCCTCCTTAGACAAATACTGTGTCCATATGGTAGAGGAGTAGATCTTTTACTAGTTCACTCCTAGCTCTAAGACCTAAAATGTTTGTCTCAGAACCCCAGCTGTAGATAAACACGGATGCAGGCTCTTCCATGTACTATCATAGTGCTCAGGACAATGGGAACAGCCATATCAGTGCTGTGTGGCCCGAAAGAGAAGTGGGAAGTAGGGCAGGGTACTGTGGCAATGGCCCACCAGAATCATGAGCCTAGAACTGGGCTTAGATTAATATCCCAGCCAAGGTGTGCAGGCTTGCCACCCTAAACCCACAGACGTCCATCACATCTTTTTTCCCCCAAGATCTTAGTGATATTTTTTTGTTTGTTTGTTTGTTTTTTATGCAGAAAATAAAGACAATGTGTTGGGGGGGTAGTCTTTGCTTCCTAATCACTGTAATTCTTTGGAGAGAAAAATACACAAATATTCGTATGCAAAACATCTTCATAAACATTAGTCTATTCGCGTGATTATGCTCTTACTATTTGGTGAGTTTAACGTTTGTTTGTTTTTTTTTTTTTTTCTGGGAATATTTCTCGGCAGCCTAATGCAGCCAACATTTCTAGACAGCTTTCCCCAGTGCCTCCGTGTCAGAGAATATATGGAAAAGGAAATCCAGAGCCCTAATTCATGAGCTGACAGTGGGGAGGACAGCAGAGGAAACACAGTCTGAGGCTGGCAACCAGCCCTTTCTCCCAGAGGAAAATTACCAGAACTGTCTGCTGAGTGACTAAGGCCTGCCTGGTAGTCTCAGCTCCTAGGAGAGTAAGCAGATACAGCTCTGTAAACACGACAGAAGGAAACCAGGATTCCGCCAGGAGGCACAGCAGGCTGCCCCTGACCAGGTGGTCTTACCACCTCCAGAGACTTTAGACAGATGGCCTAGAATGCTCCTGGGCAAAAGGCCCGCAGATGCTTCCTGGCACAGCCACAGATAGGATCCACAGAATAGTCTTAATGACGAGGGCAGACATCAGCTTCATCGTGCTGTGGTTGTGGGAATAGAAGCTCTTGGTAGCCTGTCAGCTTACACAGGTGTCTAAAAGAGATGAGTCGACTTTGGAGTTCATCCTCGACTGTGCCTTCCTTGCACCTGTTCTGGTGCTCTCAAGACCCAAACAATGGCAAAACAGAAAAGGAAGGGAAATCAGAAACCAATTAAAATGTGTTGCAGGGATACTAAAGATTTCCAAGTATTGCTGGTTACTGTGGTTGTCATGAGCCTATAGGAACAGAGACCTTCTGACTTCCTGCAGTATATCAGCCCTCAATGGAGGATCTGGGATGTTCAAAACAGCCAGTGAATGAGTAAGGCATTGTATACTTTTCCTCCAGCATATCATTGTAACCATGAAACAAAGTTCATGAGTATATGCATTTGTTATGTCTGTGTTTTGGTATGTGTGCATCTGATTATCTGTCCACGTGTGCAGTCTGTGTGTATGTCTGTAGGTATTAGAATGTGTGATGCCTTTGTGTGTGTGTATATGCGTGAGAGAGAGAGATGGTGTATGTATATGTGTGTTGGGTGTGTATGTGTTGGTGTGTGTCCATGTATGTGTTGGTGTGTATATGTTTTGGTGTTTGTGTGTGTTGTGCTTGCATGTGTCTGCAAGTGTATATGTCTATCTACCTATCTACGTGTGTATGTGTTGAAATATATACGTGTATGAATGTTGGCATGTGTGTTAGGTCATGTTTGTGTGTGGGTTCATGTGCATTTGTGTGCATTCACTGAATCCATTTCTGAAATGGTGATGTCCAAGAATCTATGATTTTGTTTTTGCTAGTTTTAGCTATCTAGTTGATGAAAGTAGAATGTTACCTCCTCAGAATTTCCCATACTAAGAGACTTCCAACCCCGTGATACACTCTATAGTTGACTATTTTAATATTCAAGCCATAATTTCTCTTCGTAAGAAGGAACCCGAACCATTTTTAAGAAAAGTAAATCAGGGCAGTTCCACTAGGATCAACACTAGCGTGAAGTAGACGCCTGAGGCGCCAGTGAGAGTGCAAGCACAAGACACGGCCACGGCCTACCCGTGCCCAAAGCCAGCTGAAAATGTCCCGTGGGCGCTGCCCCGCGCTCTCCTCACAGGCCCTTGGGCCACTGGTACTTCCCACTTGCTCCTCATCTTCGAAACGCTTTATCGCACAAGCCACACCACTTCAGATTAACAATCTCATTCCTCTGACCAAACCTAGTCCAGACTAGCTTGGGGACCGGTTCTCACCTCCACCAGAGGGCAGGATGAGTTCTCTCCCTCATCTCTGATCCTTTAAGATTACCTGCCTAAAAAACAGAGCCATTGTTCTAAATACTCCAGAAGAGAGAGGCGGTGCCACTCTAAACCTTTCACTCCTCTACAGACAGAATCTCCTGGGAGTGAGGCAGCATCTGCTTGTAGAGCTGAATATTGAAGCACAATTTCCTGGGGAGGCAACTGTTGATGAGAACAGCCAGGCTCCATCAGTTCCTGCCTCCGCCATGACCTTTTCTTCTCTGGTCTAGAGCATGACCCAGTGTGCCTAAAGGGTGGGAGGCCACAGCACTAACTCTCACCCCTGGGTTTATGCATAAGCAGAAACGTAAACAGCACTGTGGCCCATTTGGCCCCATCAATGTTCACCCTGTGATGCCTCGAGGAAGCCAGTGCCTTCCCATATGGTCACCCAGCTTTTGTTAGAAGATAATGTAGTGCTTGAATTGGGACCAATAGAAGGCTGAATGGAGCCTGGGAGGCCTCTTCTGCAAGGGGAGGTTTGGAAATGCTGGAGGGAAAGAGAAAAAGGAAATAAACCAAGTGCAGAGACAGAGTGTGAGCCCTTGAGTTCCCTCTGAACTTTGTACATAGAGACCTCCCATGTTCTCTCCCTTGGAAGCAGTGACAGACAGATACTGCCTGGCCATATGGCCAGAACGGAACTCCAGCTTGCTTCTGAAAACCCATGGGGATTTTTCTCTAGGGTTCTGACCCTGAAAGACCATTACAGAGAGTGAGATACCTTGTATCTGTTTCCTTTTATCTCCGCCATCCCTTCCTGCTGCTCTAATCTCTTCTCACTTCCCCAAACTCATCTCTTCTTTCCTAGCTGCCCTTAGCCTTCTGTCCATCCTCACCAAAGTAGATGGAACAACAATTCTCAGGAGGGGAAGAGCAAGAACACTTTCCTTGTCTCAGTGGTGAGGCAGTGTTTGTGCCTACAAAGGTTGTCCTGGGCAGTACGTGAGTGTTCTTGCCATCAGGAACTCCTGAGCACCAACTCCGTTCCAGCCTATGCCAAAGGTTTCTCCGCAGCATTGGGTGTAAAATAATTTGAGTGCCTTAAGGTTTTCAGAAAGATTTGAGAAACATATCGTGGGAACACAGTGAAACAAGCTTTTAATGCTTTCCAAAGTCCCCCCCAAAAAAAAAAATTCTTGACAAGTGGTGTGGTGTCATCTGTGTTGGCTCTGGAGGATAAACAGTGTTGCTGTTGTTGTTGTTGTTGTTTTCTTTCTTTCTTTTTTTTTTAGACAATAAATAGATAAAAAATGACCTTAATAATCGGAATCCCCAGAATACAGAGCAAGATCTGGAATAGCCTGGGCTACATGGAGAACCCCTGAATCAAAAATAAATAAACAAACAACAACAACAACAAAGATCTTAAGGGAATAAAGGAAAATCATCTTTAAATGTGAGACAATGGGGCTGAAGAGATGGTTCAGTGTTTAAGAGCACTGGCTGTTCTTCCAGAGGACCCAGGTTCAGTTCCCAGCACCCACAAGAGAGCTAACAACTGTCTGTAACTCAGGATCCAACAGTCTCATTTAGACATACATGCAGAAAAACACAATGTACATAAAATAAAAAAGTATTTTTAAAAAGTGAGGTAATGAGGGCTGGAGATACAGCTCAGTTGGTAGAGTGCTTGCCTAGCATTCTGGAAGCCCTGCGTTCAATCCCCTGAATGCACTAAGAAAGTAAATACAGAGGATACACATATCTGCAATGCAAGCATTTGTGAGGTGGAGGGAGGAGGATCGGGAACACAGGTGATACAGTTACAGAGCAAGTTCAAGGCCAGCCGGAACCACAAGAGACCCTGACTCAAAAGCAAGAGAGGAGGGGTAAGAAGCTGGAAAGATGGCTCAGCGGTGAAGAGTGCTTCCTGCTCTTCCAGCATCCACGAGAGCACCTGTCACTCCAGACCCAGAGGATAGAACACCTGTGTGGTCACACACACACAGATGAAGACATGCACATAAGTAAAAATACATCATTTTTTTAAAACCAAGAAGATGAACAGGCATAATCGTACACTTTTTTAATCCCAGAAGTTAGGAGGCAGAAACAGGTAGATCTCTATGAGTTCAAGGCCAGCCTGTTCTACAGAGCTAGTTCCAGAACAGCTAGAGTTACAAAGAGAAACACTGTCTCAATAAGTAAATAAAATAAGAAGATTAAAAAAAAATAAACATTCAGGCAACTATTATTAAAATTTTAACTTGAATTTCCTTAAGTATGCCTATGCTTGCAAAGTGCACACTTAACTCCCTTTTTAGAGTCTTACTCCCTTAAGAGAGAGAGAAAGACTCAATTTTTTTTTTTAATTAAGGGCAGAACTCAAAATAAAATGGCCTTGGCCACTGGGTTTCTGAGTTTTGACTCCTTTTCGGGGCTTCAACAACACTCGCTGCATTTCTGGTCGAGGGCCATGCAGAAGCATGTCGGAAACACCTTAGGAGCCTTCGCAAAGGTGAGCTCCAGGAGCTCTATCTCATGGGAATCCCCCAAGAGAGGCTCGATCCTCCAGATCACCTCGTCTTTATGCCCTGGCTTCTCAAAATGTGGTCCCCAGACCAGAAACAGCAGCATCACTTAGGATCCGGTAACAAATGTGGGACCAGGAGCTGGCGAGATGACCGGGAGGAAAGGTGTTCGCTGCCAAGTCTGAGGCTCTGAGTTCGAATCCAGAATCTGTATGCTAAAGGCTGAGAAATGACTTAAGCTGTCCTTTGACCTCCACACACATGCCATTACGCTTGCACGCTCACACATATAAGTGCGCACACACACAAATAAATGAATAAATAAACATAAAAACATAAATTTAAAAAAATAAATGTAGGATCAGGAGTGGTGGTACTCCACGTAATCTCAGAAATCAGAGGGTAAGTCAGGACAGTCAAGAGGTTGTGAGAGAAAGAAAGAAGAGAGAGAGAGACAGATGGACAGACACACAGGCAGACAGGGAGAAAGAGCGAGAGGAAGAAAGAATAGCTCAGCCCTACTCCCAGACATACCAGACAGTAATTTGCACATTGCGAGGCTTTCCAAGTAGTCCCTGTGTTAGCGCTTGAGGACTCTTGAATATACTATAGAATAATCCCTCCAGCCATCCATTGGTCCTGGAGGGAGAAGAAGGAGTGCAGGTACTCACATTTCTGTATCAAGGTCAGAGGAAGAAATCATAGACCTGGAGCCAAACACATTTTTTTCTAGAGCAAGCATAAGTTCAGAGCAAGCATAAGGTGCAGGGTAATGTTGGGCCTCTCAGACGCATAGGGAGTTTGCACCCTTGAATGACGTTATAAATGTAGTTAAGTCTACCCTCCTTCTGCTTTGACTGCTTGCTATTCGACCATTTGATGCCATGAGATGCCATGAACCATCTCAAATTCTTAAGAAGTGCTATATCCTGTATTCCTTTTAATAATCCTAGAAGTTGCTTCAGAGACAGTGCCTTTTTGCAGAAGAGAAAGTTCAATCAACCAGGCTTGGTGGCCCTAGAGCACTGGCTTTTTCTTTCCAGACAAGGACTCAAACTTGTCATGCAGTTGAGGATGACATTGAAATTCTGGTCTTCCGGCTTCTGTCTCCCAAGTGCTGGGATTTCGGGCATACACCGCACAGTCCAATTTATCCAGTGCTAGTAATCAAACCCAGGTCCCCATGGGAAGCATGTTTGGAAATAAGCCAGGTATTGAAAGAGAAATATTTCTGGATTTTACTCTCCTGTAAAATATACAATAGCCAAGTACAGATAAGGTAGTTACCAGTTACCAGAGGCTGGGAAGGGTACAGGAAATGGAGGGATGGGGACAGACTCATGATTGGATACACAGGCAGCTAAGAGAAATAAGTCCTGGCCTGCTATTACACAGAAGGGTGATTATACCCTCAGCGATATTGTGTCATTGAGCCAAAGAGCCAGAAGAGAGGATTTACTGTTCTTGTTACAAGGAAACAATTGCCTAATGGTAGGTAACCTAAACTTTCTGAATTACTCCTTGGATGGGGGGGTAACCGTACCTACACATCACCCCGAACCCCTAAAGATGCACAACCATTATCTACCCATTAAAAATATTAGAATAACTGTAGGATGGCCATCCAAAAGCCAAAGACGGAAGTCTAAGCTTACTGAGTGTCTGGAGCACACACTCACTTTGTATAGAAGGTGCTAGGGAGGGGGTCTTCCCCTGGGCCACATAGAAGTGGCTCCCAAGATATGCTGCAGAGTGGCTAAGTTCTGAGGGGAGACAAACCCACACTGAAAGCATTTTGCAGAGAGAAAAGCGAAGCTGCTGTTTTCTTGGGTGAAGCACGGAGTCACAAATCCAAAAAGACAAACACCTCATGACAAGTGTCGCTCCGCCTCTTCTCCTGGCCCTTAGGAGGGGACCACACAAGGTCAGGCAGGTGATGGGCACTAACCAGGAGGCGGTGGAACCTACGAAAGGGCTGCTGGGCTGCTGCAGGGGACAAGAGTCAGGAAGGCCTCCAGAGGAAGTGGTTTTCCTTCTGCTTGCTAAGAGCAACAAAGACTCTGGGAAAACAGGATGCCGTGGGAAGGTGGGAGACCCAGAACTTGTAATGTGTGCTTCTTGAGCTCAGGAAAAAAATGTCTCCTCACAGTATCGTCCTTTAGACTGGAGCTCCAAGGCTTCTGAGTCTTACAGCGTTCCTTTCAGTCAAAATACAGCCTAATCCCCTTGAAGGTCGTGTTGCCATGGCTTCAGAACTCCTTCCTCATCCTAGACTGCAAAGCCCGGAGGTCAGGCTTCCTGAACAACACATCTATCTGTCAGGGAGAACAGAGGAAAAAGGAGAAAACAAGAGAGACGGGAAAATTACAGTTGGTCATTGCACACGTGACTTGTTTCTGTGAGTGCTTGGCTTGCTGCGGGGCTTCTAGGTCATAAGGCGATTATCACTGAAGTGTCCTCTGCTCGCCAAGCAGGTGGCCTCTGCCCTAGAGTCACCAGCAGAAATAGACTTTCAAAGGGAAAGAATCCCACAGGTTGTTCCTCTTGGTTCCTTAGTTCAGAGATGCCCGTAATAGCATCCATGAGAGAAGAAAGACCAGCCTGCGGTGGTGCCTCCTCTAACCCAAGCTTTAATTTTATGTGAGAAATTCCCTTTAATCTTACAGCAAAAGGCCTTCAAGCGTTCTTTATTTTTAATCTCTTAAATGACTGTCAGAACAGAACTACAGAACCAGAAAGTCTTCGTTCAGGACTTAACCTTGGGCTATGTGTTTTATCTTTCTTCCCCCGTTCTCCAGCTCTGTCTAGGCAATTTTGCTTTGTAATCTGTTTAGTAAAAGACTAAAGTGATACGGTTCTACAAATAAAACTGAGAGTAGGGTTCCCTTAAGGGAAAAGGAAAGGGGCTCTCTGGCATTTCCCCCACGCCCTTAGGCACATAGAGAAAAGCAGGAGCCCCTGGGACACAAAGGTTCCTCTCATCCCAACCTGCCAGCAACAACCCAGGACACTTTTCATGACAGGCAGAACAGCTGGAGCTGGCTTGGGAATTGCCACAGAAGCCTTTGAACATTGCAGAGATCCTCCAAAGATAGCCCTGTCTCATGACCATCGGCCATTTTGGACCAGGAGCAACAGGGCTTCCATCAGAGGCGAAAGCATTGAGAAGCACTTTCGTTGCACTGGATTGAGACAAAATGCAGGTAGAGACCAGCCAAGGGCTCCACGTGCTTGTTTCCCTAGCTCTACTGAAGTCTAATTGACAAAAGGCTATCTGTTTAAAGTATCCATGAGGTTATAATCTATGTGTATTTATGTGTATACTGGGAAATGATGGCCGCCATCAAGTTAGCTAATGTATCTTTTATCTCATATTGTTATCATTATGTCCTTAAGTTCCCAGAAGGAATAAAGGCAGTACCTCAAAGAAATACCCGCATTCCCCTTCCCTTTGTAGAATTATCCACTATAGCAGAAATACAGAATTGATTAGAGCATCTGTGACACATATTTAAAAAAAATTTGTGAGATACACAGGTACATAATGAAAAATGAATATTTTTCAGCCATGAGAAGGAAGGAAATCTTGCCTCCTGTGAGATCAGGGATAAGCCCAGAGGGCATTGTGCTAAGGGAAAGAAATCAGAAAAAGAAAGCCAAGATTGTAAGATCTATGATCACCCTTTTAAGTGAAATCTTTTTTTTTTTTTAAAGTCGAATTCAAAGAGTAGGCTGTGGTTTCTAGGAATGGGGTGGGGGTGTTATGGGGAGATATGGGTCAAAGGTTCTTCCTTTGAATACATGGACTAGGTATAAAGAAGGCTCTGAGAAGTTAAGCTGCCTATTGCGATCCATTCTAGAGGTAGTGGGACCTGGGGAAATGAAGCTGATAAATTCGGTGGACTAAAGTCTCACGCAATAGCTAACTTTATTCAGAGCATCAGACAATTTAAGCTCTCTGGGTTAAGAAGAATCAAATGAATGAAGCGTGCAATGATTGCCAGGACAACCTGCACATGGAAGGAAAAAAAAAAAAAAAACATGGTTTTTCCACAGAGGCATATAACATAACAATAACCAGATGTAACAAATAATTTGAAGTAAACTCACTCCAATCTGCTACACCTGGGAGGGCACAAAAAAAAAAACATATTCAGTGTTTTTAAGAAACTGGGGTTATAAGACTCTCGTCTTGTTTCCTTGGAGTTTTCTCACAAGCACACAAAATTCCCTTCACACGACTCCCTTCTTGGACTGTGTTCTATGAACAGCCTATGAAAAAGTAGCCCTTTCCAAGCATTCTCATATACAATCTCTAAAAAGCAATTGTACTGTTGTGTTTACAATAAAGCTTTGTGCTTTTAAAGTCTAATTTCCATTCTCTGTCAAAGTGACATTTGTCATGTTTCCAGTTTGAATACTGCAATCTTCCAAGGTTAAGGGGAGGAGTCTAAGAGAGAAAGCTTAATTGTAAAGACCTGTATGGGAAAGAGAAGCGGAGAGGTTGGGAGGTTGTCCCTACAGGGCCTGATGGGAGACTCACCTTGCTCCCAGCTTCAGAAGACCTGGCTTCCCATGCTGCCTTGCCATTAGCTACACAGAGACTTTGGTGATGATCACCCAGAGCCTTGCCGCCTTACATGTCATGTGGCAACAGTTCCATAAGCTCAGGCTGAGAGGCAAAATGCCGAGATAGTCTCCAGGTTTTTCTGGTGTAAAAGCTCATGTCTTAACAGGTGATTTCCCAAACCACTCTACGTGAAAGCTGTACTTTAGAAGCCATCCAAACGGCCGAAAGTTATGGACCCAGAGACATGTCTATTCCATTCCTATTTACAAGTTAGAAGAGTAAAGAGAAGCTCTAAATGCATTTCAAGTATGGCATTTATGCCAGAGTAATGCCTGGAGCACTGTCTACCCACCAACTAATTTCAAGGACTGAGAAGTCTGAGGAGCACAAACTCACAGTCTATTCAAGTGTCAAACTGTTCAAGAAATGCCACGATGCCAGACCTGATGTGGACATTGTCCTCTCCAAGGAAATCCACCTTCCCCAGTTTAAAGCACTACCTCACTCCAAAACTTCCACCTGATGGAAAAAAATGGTTGTAGTTTGACCTTTAAAGACCAGAAGAGAGCCTTAAAATCCTCAGACCCTTTGGAATGCCCAAACAATTAGCATTAGCAGATTCAGCATCAGAGATATATCTCTGTGATTCCCCTCTTCCTCCATTGTAGTCCTCATAGTCATGAGACCCTGCTTCTAACATGCGTTGGAGGATATCCAAAATCACCTCAATTCAAAGGACCAAGCTGGGGCTGGAGAGATGGCTCAGGGCTTAAGAGCAGTGGCTGCTCTTTCCAGGGACCTGGTGTGTTTCCCAACATCCACAGGGCAGCTGAACCATCTGGAACTCCAGTTCCAGGGGATCCAACACCCTCTTCTGTCCTCCTTGGACATCACACACACACGGTGCACATACATGTATAGCAAGCAATCCGAACATATGAAATAAAAATAAACATTTTTCGTACAGAAGCAAGCTACTGGTATACCTAACATGGGCGAATCCCATCCACATAAGGTCCAAAGAAAGAAATTAAGCACGATAGAGTACACACTGCATGGTTCCGTTTACACGAAGACCAGAAACTTTAAAAAGCAAACATACGGTGAAAGTGGTCGGAACAGAAGGGTCCCCTGAAGCGTCTTGGCCCAGAGGGTTATGCTGGGACTCTTCTGCGAGATTTACATGCCAACAACGTAAATATATGCGTAAGTAAATACACACCTAAGTAGAGTTAAGGGATATGTACTTTAACGCAAAAAGAGTCATACTTCAATTAAGTCAGAGAAATGTTTCAGAGGCACAAGTGAATTCCAAGAGAGAAGCTGAGTGGCTGAGATGGGTCTGGCGACCTTAGCATTTAAGGGTAGTGAGCTATGCGACAGCAAAGGAGGCTGAGCAAAGAGTGCAGAGCTGAAGGAGGAAATGGTACTGGAAGGCATGTGAAGCCACTTTGCGTGACTGTGTGGTGGGAAGGAAGGGTGGAGAGGATGATGGAGGGGGGAAATGCAGTCTCATATGTAGAAATGACATACGTGTGTGTGTGTGTGTGTGTGTGTGTGTGTGTGTTTGTATAGAAATTTGGTGATGGTTTCAGTTTCTTTTCCCATTGCTGTGGTAATAATACCCTGACAAAAGCACCCTAAGAAAGAAAGGGCTTACTTCAAGCTGCTGTCCACAGTGGCAGGGCAGTGGAGGCCGCTGGAACTTGAAGCAGGTGGTCACGATGAATAAGATCAGGTGACAGAGGGAGAAAAATGGATGCCGGTGCTCAGTTTTCTCGGAATTACAGTCCAGAACCCGCCACCCAAGGAGTGGTCCTGCCCACAGTAAGGATTGTTCTTCCCACGGGGATTAATCTAACCAAGTGAATATAGAGTCTATCAATCTGTCAGCACTACCCATCACAGCAAGCACCTCCAGACGGCCCTTCAAGCCTTCCTGGTGTATTTTTATTTTGTGTACTTTTTCCTCCATATTTGATTATAAATATCCTAAGCACAAGAAATTGATCTTCTCAGATCCTTTTGGAATTTATCCTTTTGGAATTGCCTACATCCACTTCCCGGCAACTACACACACTTGGCACTCACAAAGGACGAAATACAGTATGTAGGTTTTGGAGCTTATGCTGAGATAAACTTTCTCTGTGAGGAAGGACTTTGACACAAAGTCCACTTGTCCCAAAACGCATTGCCTGAAGTCTGAGGCGCTCTGGGTACATAAGGGTGTTAAAAATAAATTGCTTAAAATTCAAGAAGACATTCCAGGGAAACAGAGACTAAGTGAAGACAGCCCTGGTGGCAATAAAGCAGACAGCAAAGAATCCAGACAGCATTCTGAAAGAGGAAGACAAGGCTGCCCTGCCCTTGGGTCTCATTAGATGAAATAACACAAGGAGGTGACATCTTTAAAGACATTTAGAAGTTGCCAGCGTGATGGTGAAATTGCTGGTGGCAGCATTAGGTTTTCAAAATACACAGAGAGAGCCCATGAGAGCAGCTCAATTGGCAATTAGGACAGCACAGGGTCACAAGTGGCTTCTCTCTTCTGCAGCAATGAGTCACAAGCTGCTAATTAAGAAATCAGTGACACGTCAAAGGCTTAATATAACCTAATGGTCCATAGCCCTTTGTGGTGATGAGTAAGTAAATTTGTGGGTTCGGTATTTAATCTTTAACTTGATTTCCTGGGGTGATGAGAGGAAGAACAGAACGATGGTTATGTCATTCTCTGCTAGAGCCTTATGTGGGGATATGTGTGATACGGTAAAGCATGGGGAACTAAAAAATTTAGCCCTCTGCATTTTGCTGCTGCCTGCACCCCACCAACAGCAACATTTAAGTTAGCTAGCTTTACATACAGATGGATTTCTTAGTAACCCATGCTGGAATCCATCCCGGTCAGACCCCATGTAGACCGTCATACCCTCCTTGTGCAATGATCATGTCAAAGGCTCATAAAGGAGACTGCATATGTGGCTCAGATGACAAAAGCATGAGGACCCAAGTTCAGATCCCCCACACCCATGTAAAAAGCCAGGTGTGCTGGTTCAGATCTGAACCCCCACCCTGGGAGGTGGAGACAGGAGGGTCTCCAGAACCACTAGCTGTCTAGTCTAGCCAATCAGTGAACTCTGGCTTAAGTCACTGTGGTGGTTTGAATGAGAACTGCCCCTATAGGCCTATAAGCTAGAATGTTTGGTCCCCCGTTGGTGGAACTGTTTGGGAAGGATTAGGAGGGACAGCCTTCTTGGAGGGTTGTGTCACTGGAAGAGAATGGGCTTTGAGGTTTCAAACAACCGACTCCATTTCTAGTTCTCTCTCTCTCTCTGCTTTTTGTTTGTGGATCAGAGGTTAGCTCTCAGCCATAGCTCTAGCACCTTGCCTGACTTCCTGCTGCCATGGCCCCACCATGATGGTCTTGAATTCATTCTGAAACTGTAAGCCTCCATTCTGTAAGCTGCCTTGGTCATGGTATCTTATCACAGTAATAGAAAAGTAACTAGGACAGTGAAAGACCCTGTCTCAGAAAATAAATACATACACACACACACATATATATGAGGAGCAATAGAAGATACCCTGACAGCAGCTGCTCACATACATGCACACATACCCACTACATGAGTGAGTGCACACACACACTATAAACTACATGCAAATAAAAAAAAAAGCATAACAAAATCAATTTGTGAACATGAACTTGGAGTTAAGCATTAAGCAGACCTGGTTTCGCTTCTGGACCCCAGCAGCCTCAAGCTTCCTAGCTGCTCTGAGATTCACTTCCACCCTTTTATAAAATGGTCATGACTATAGCGTCTTCCACATGTGACAATTAAGGATAGTCAGGAGCCAGAGCGTGCAGAAGGCTGCATGTACCGTGTTGGCCTGAGGAAGAGCTGACACACGTCTGCTAAAACCGCTGTTCGTTTGATATCCTCTGAGATGTCTGTAGTAGCTAATCTCGACTGGACCTAAGATCAACTCAGAGATGTGCTTCTGGTGGGGTCTGGCAATGATCATGTCAAAGACCTGACCCCAGGATGGGCAGCACCCTCACAAAGGCAAAGACGGACTAACTCGGCCAACCGCCTTGTGCTGGTGGGTTCAGCTCTCCCTTTCTGCTGCCCCCATCCTTTGCTGCCATCCCAGAGATCACCTTCAGCCTTCCAACAGGGACTGGAGACCAGAAGCCTGGTGCCAGATCAGGAATGCCAAAGCATTCAGCTTCATGTCTCAGCAGCTACCGGTTCCCAGCCTCTCCTGCATGCAGACAGCTACCAATGGACTACCCAGCCCCTGTGGGTAAGCCAGGTGGACAAATGCCCTTTATAATATATATTCATTGTATCTGTCCATTTCTCCGGAGCAGCCTTGCTCAACCTGTGGGTCACAACCCCTTTTGGGGTCAAAAGACCCTTTCACAAGGCTCACACATCAGATACCCTGAATATCGGATTGTTACATTACAATTCATAACAGTAGCAAAATTACAGTCATGGAATAGCAACAAAAATAATTTTATAGTGGGGGTCACCACAACATGTGGAACTGTATTAAAGGGTCACAGCATTAAGAGGGTTGAGGACCACTATTCCAGAGAATCCCAAAACAATGCTTTATAATTGAGCCATATTTCTTTACACGTTTGAACCATTTGCAGTCAGTACTCCATACATGGAGAGGAAGCATAAATGAGTTGGTCGTGTCTTCATGTTTAAGACTCTTTGGAGGAAGCCTCTTATGACCTGGCAGGGAGCCATTGAGGTCCCACAGAGGAGACATTCTCCAAATATCACACTTCATTGTCGGATTATGTCCAAGACCTCTGAGACAAGGTCCTCCATTAGTCTTGATTTCCCTACTGCTAGTGGAGAAGGCTCCTTTGCATGAGTGCTGGGATATTTCCATAATAGTCAGGACTGCTGGCACGGGGCAGCCAGTCTCTGCAGTCTCATGGACCTCCACAAGAAAGACATGGAGCAGCCTGCATCATTCATTAATAAAATGTTGGCCTAGAGAGCAGTCATTCCAGCTTATCAGCAGTACCGTGGTGGTTAATCTCAGCTGATGAGACCTAGTATCACCTAGGAGACGGCTTTTGAGTGGGTGCCTCCAACAGATTATCTGGGTTAGGTGAGTTGAAGTTGGAAGACTCATCCACCATGGATGGCGCTGTTCTGTAGGTACACAAGAAGGAGAAACTGAGCTCAGTGCAAACATACATCACTCTCTGCCTCTTGGTTGTAGGTGCAGGGTGGCCAGCTTCTTCGAGTGTCTGGCCTGTGACTTCCGCACCATGTTGAACTATATCACTTTCAACTGTGAGCCAAAACAGAGCCTTTCTCACTTAAGTTGCTTCTGTCAGTGTATTTTTATTGTAACCACGGGAAAATAGAGTAAGGTAAATACTCTGGCGAGGACGATGTAAGAGGTGAACATTTCTGCAAGGCTGAGAGATGTCAGCAGAGACCTCTGCTGAAGTCACTGCCATGTCCAAGTGAACAACAAACACATATCAGTATACATAAACTCCTTCCATAAACAAAGCCACACCTGTCGGCTCTGGCCGGAGCACCAGAGTCATTGGCCAGGGCACTGTGGACCACACAAATAGTGTCTGATGACAGGGTCCATTGCCAAACCAAAGGAGAATACTAAAAAGAGTAAGGAAAAGATCACTGTGTGCACAAGAGAAGTCTCAAAGTGTCAAAAATCCATGTTCTTACTTACGTATCTTCTCGAGTCTTAACATCTTCATTTACATAGAAAAGTTTTCTTAAAAAAAAAATAGGGAGATAGTTTAGTTGGTAAAGTGCCTTCCTTGTGAAAAGAGACAACTGTGTTCCATCCTGAGAGACAGAAACAGACACAGAGAAAGCTAGACATGATGGCATGGCTAGTACATGTAATCTCAGCACTGGGGAGACAAAGACAGGTGTGTCCCTGGAACTCACTAACCAGCCATCCTAGTCTACTTGAAGAAAGCCAGACTATCTCAAGATATGGGTGATACCTGAGGAAAACTGTCCAACATTGCTCTCTGGCCTCCACACGTACGTACACTCACACACACACACACACACACACACACACACACGAACAAACACACATACCAATGATAATAATAATAACTGTGCATGGTGGCTCACATCTGTACTCCCCCGCACTCAGGAGACTGGGGCAGGAGAATTGCCATGAGTTTGATGCCAGCTGTAGAGGAAGGCCCTGTCTCAGAAACAAAAATGGAGAAGTCCTGCTCACAAAGCAGCAGGCCTCTTCCTTATCTTAGTTCTGAGACTCCTTCGTTTCTATTAAAACGTGTGAAATCATTTCTGGCTGTCAATATGCTATCGGGGCGAGTCACCAGTGACATCTGTATTGGGCCTATTAGACACAGCCTGACCCAGAGGCTGGAGGGGGTGGGGGTTCACCTCACTGTATAACTGTCCGTGATGATGGCAATGAGCAGGCAGCTTTGGAGACCCCTGGAAATCCATGGTCAGAGCCAAGAACCAAGGGGAGAAAGAAAGGGGAGTAGCCAGCCCCTTCTGCTCACCCACAGCTCTCCCTGCTCTCCTGCCTCACAGCACTCTCTGAGAAATCCTTATCAGCCTCTCAAGCAGCCTCCAGACCTTTTCCCTCCCAAAGTTGAATTCATTAGATCCCTTCCTGCCATGAAGATGTTGTTGTTCTTACTGCTGAGATCCTTATACACACAGCGTGAGTTTGTCCTCTGGAAATAATTGGAAAGTATCCAGGAAAAGAATTACTGAAAGCAAACACTTCTGTAAGCGCGCCCTCAACTGAGTGTGTGCTTGCGTGTGCATGTGTGTGTGTAAGAGAAGTTGAAAATTTTTAAAATCAAATTTAACCAAGGTAATAAATTAATTTTATATTCCAGTAGTTAAAAAAAATAATCTGATCCCTCATCTGGAATCTAGGAGAAATATGAGTTTCTCATTTCTCCTCTTGGGAAAATGCCAGAGGCCAATAGGTGGGCGAGGTGAAGAAGGCAAGAAAGCAGTTTTTCTTTCTTAATGGTTTTTTTTTTTTTTTGTATAATATGTGTTGTAGTGCTTGAACCTCCCTAATTTTTTTTTAAAATCACTTAGCCTCTGGCTCCAGCCTCCATCTGAGGCAAGGCACATGTCATGGAAACTGCGCCTAGGCCAAAGGCAGGGCATCAGGGAAATGATAAAATGGTTTCCATGACTTGGGAAAGGGACGTTGGTCTCCACACCGAGATATTTGTCAAATGTCAGGTTGTTTTCCCTGGCTGAGTAGCCGTCCACTCCACTCTAGCTACTTCCCATTAATATTGCACGCAACCTTCAAAGCCCAGCTCAGCTGTGCCACTGGCATCTAGTGGACAGAAGATGGACAGGCAGGAAGCTGCTATGCCTTCTCTTGTGGCCTGGACAGAAAAGAGTCCCAAGCATGGGATGGGCAAAGGCTGAGAAAGCCTGGCTGAGTGCTGGTTTGGTAGAGTACTAGCCTGGGTGGGTGCTGGCCTGGCTAGGCTCTGGCTGGCTGGGTGCTGTTTTGGCTGGGAGCTGGCTGTCTGGATGGTAGCCCGGCCGGGTCTGTTTTGGCTGGTTTGGTAGAGTGCTGGCCTGGCTGGACCCTGGTTTGGTAGAGTGCTAACATGGCTGAGGGCAGGTTTGGTAGAGTGCTGGCCATTACCCTCTCTCCTACAAGGTTTAATATTGTCCTTCTGCTTCAAAATGCCCCTTTTCTCAAGAAGCGCATTCTTCAGTGGAGCAGCCACTGCAGTAAATAACTGGAATTAAACACATGAAGTTTAAAAAAAAATCATGATAGACTGGGAACTAATTAAGAAGAGGAAAATGATAGTCAGGAGTTAGAGGGGACAGATGAGGGTAACGGGGGTAAATGTGATCAAAATATGTACATGCAGAGAATGAACGATGAAGTCAATTATAAAGTACAATTAATACATGCTTAGAAAAGAATCGTTTTTAAAATCCTCCTCTTCGCCCCAGCCTCTCTCTGACTCATACCCTGCTCTAAAGCCTCACTCTGCCTACCACCCAGCCTGGCCTCCTTGGTCCCATCTCAGGAACTTTCCTGTGACCATAGATTCAAAGGTATATTCTTTTAAACTCCCTCCTGATGTTCCTTCCCAGAGTATTCATTGCTCAATCTGACACATAGGTGATTTTTTTTTTTTTTTTGTACCTAAGCTCTTGTGCCCCATTAGGATGCAAGCTCTCCAAAGACAGGCTGTTTTTAACTGCTGTCACCGCTGAGCACAGCTTAGTACCATTCATAGAAAACGTCCAATTTGCAGAACTAAACCACCAGTTAGACCTCAAGACTGCCTTTGAACAGGAGTTTATGCTCCCCATAGTCAGTTATCAACTCCCTATCTGACATTGGCCTCTTGTACGGGCCAGAAACGGTCCTGAGAGCTTCCCTACACCTTTCGTTTAGTTTAGTAGCTCGGCTTTTCACTGGATAGTCAAGCAGAATGCTTTCAATGTCAGGTATCTTGCGATGACAGTAAAGGCTTCATCCAACCAACCCAGCCTCTTCCAGACGCTGAGACTCTGTGAGCAGAGTTCCCCCGCCATCTAGTGGACGACTGTGAAATAACAACTACGAGGAAGCCGACTTCCTGTTTCCACGCATGCGCGTGAGGAATGCCTGCTTCCTGAGGTCCCTTCCCTATCCCCAAAAGACCCCACCTCATCCCCTTGCCAGGCCTCGGTTTTCAAACGTTCCTTGGCTAGAAGTGTTTTAAGTTAGTGATTATCACTCTTAGGAAAAACTTATTTCTTCCTGGCCCAGCAAACAGGCCTCCATCCTTCCAGACACCCTCCAAATCAGGAAGCTCTTGGCTGGGAAGAGGCAAGACTCCAGGAGCAATGTGGGAGGCTGGCGGCCCTCCCACATCAAGCCTGATGTGCCAGCTTGGGGCGTCCTAACATATACCTTTCGTTCCAGTGTCAGAACCCAGGCGCTAGGTATAAACACTCCTAGGAGATGTAACCATCAAGCTAGAGGTTCAGTCATCCTGGCTATTATGACCAACAGCTGACCTGCAGGTCCTTGTTTAAAGGGCAGAGGCGAAAGTCTAGGTTCGTTAGAAAGCACGTTGTATAGAGAGGTACGTGGACATGAAGGTCTGTGACACAGGCCGGGGGAAGGGGGGCTCCAAATTCAGCTTCACGGGTGTATGAAATACTTTATGCTCCACCTTCCTAGCTGTATGTGACAGCACAGAATTCACGCCGTATCTGGGATCCAGAAGGGAGAGGAGGCCAGGGAATAGCTGAGTCACCTCAGCTCAGCCCGTCTTGACAACAGCCACCAAAAGCTGCTGGGGGAAGGGTGAAGACTGAATGAGGCAGCTTGCTGTACATGAGACAAACCATTTGAAAAGACCTCATTCCTGAGTTCTGGGAAGGAATCGTGTTAGCCGAGATTTTGGAGGCTTAATTTCGCAAATATCTATAGAAGAAATGAAATGAAACAGAGTCTTGAGATTTCAACTTCAAGCCGGTATATATCTGAATTGCCATCAGAAAGGGAAGGAGGGAAATCCACAGTAATGGGGAGCTGTAGAAAGCACAACCCAGGCACACAACAGGCACCTAAATTGAACAACTCTTCATCAGCCAGCTATGTGACTTTGGGCTCAACCTCTCTGGGTTCCGTGTCCTGCCCTGTGAAAGGATATGCTGAGCTGTGAAAAGCAGTTTGGTGAAGACTCAAAAAGCTCAACAAAGAATTTCCATGTAGTCCCTCGATCCCACTTCTAGATGCATGCTGCAAAGTGAAGGTCAGAACTCTCACAGAAGTCTGCACTGAGGAAGGTTCAGACACCAGAAATGCCCATTACCGAGTGACTGAAGAAACAAAGTGTGGTATGTGTGACGGTTATCATCATGCTTTCAAAGGGAAACAAGGAGGGCACTGGAGAAATGATGCGCAGAGCAGGTAAGGCCGCTAACAGAGAACCAGAGTCCAGTCCCCTGCACCCATGTCAGGTAGCTCATAACCCTATGTAACTCCAGCTCCAGGGAACCCAGCTTCACTTTTTAACCTCTGTGAGCACATGCCTCATGCACACACTACCTCCCCCATACACACACTCACATATACAGTATACAAACACAAAGACACAAATATAAAAATGAATCTTTAAAAAAGAAAAAGGGAAAAAAAATCTGGTGCTCATTATAGCGGGAAATTGAAGGCATCAGTGGTACCAGATATGAGTCAGGTTGGAAAGGGCAAACGCATCTCCACTGAAGCTCCTAAAATAAGATAATCTACAGAGAACACTTAGGGTTGTGAGGAGGTGGAAGGGGAGTCTTTGTTTCATATGTGTAGAGTTTCTGCTCAAAATGAAAGGCAGGGGCCGCTGAGATAGCTCTGCTGTTAGGATCTGTTCCAGAGGACCTGTTTAACCCCAGCACTCATCTTGAGTAGCTCACAACTGGCTGTAACTCCAGGTCCAGGGGGATCCAACATCTTCTGACCTTCATAGGCACTCGTGTGTGTGCAAATTAATATATTAAATATATATGTATGTATACAAATATACACATGTATAGACATATGTGTATGTGTCCAGATAGTGGTGGTGTACACCTTTAATCCCAGCACTTGGGAAGCAAATGAAGTCTCCAAGTCAGAGACTAACCTGGTCTCCAGAATAAGTTCCAGGTCAGCAAGGACTACACAGAGAAATCATGTCTCAGAAAGAGAGAGAAAGAAAGAGAGAGAAAGAGAGAAAAAGAAAGAAAACAGAGAGAGAGAAAGAGAAAGAAAGAAAGAAAGAAAGAAAGAAAGAAAGAAAGAAAGAAAGAAAGAAAGAAAGAAAGAGAGAAAAGGAAGGTAGGAAAAGGCAATCAAAGGAAGGAAGGTAGGAAAAGGCAATCTTACCACAATAAGAAGCAAACCCATAGATCAATAGGTAAACCGGTTTGAAGATTGGTGTTAATCAGTGACTTGACAGTACCTAGACTCACCTGGAAGTCGGCCCAGAGGCGTGCCTGTAGAGGATTACTTGTGTTCATTGCTACGGGGTGGCCCATCTTACCATTCTCTGGGCTGCCAATCCTCACTGTACAAAATGGAGTCCGCTGAACATGACTACTTATCGCTCTCTTTCCCTGAGAGCATAATGTGACCAGCTGCTTCAGGCTCCTGCTGCCTTAACATCTGCACCTGATGGACTATGTCTGAAACTCTGAGCCCAATTAAAACACTTCATCCTTGAGTCGCTTTGGTCAGAGTATTTTATTGTTCCAACAGGAAAACTCCAATAGATAATAGCAGCAGAACAGAAGATGATGGGTGAAAGATGGAGAGAGAACGATAGTTTATAGACAAATAGACAAGGAGTAGGAAGGGCCAAAAAAAATGGTGAAACATTACTACACAATCATGCCTTGTGATGGCTAGCCTTGGTTGTCAACTTGACACACTTGAAAAGAGGAAACTCCAGTTGAAGAATTGTCTGTCAAATTGGATGATGGGCAAATCTGTGAAGCATTTTCTTGGTCATTAATGTAGGAGAGCACAGACCACTGTGGACCATAGCATCTCTGGGTATGTAGATATCTGCAGGTGTAGAAAAAAGGCAGATGGACATGAGCCCAGGAACAAAGCAGTAAATAGGTTTCTACTTCAAGCCCACGCTTTGGACCCCTGCCTTGGCTTCCCTCAATGATGAACTATAATCTATAAGATGAAATAAACACATTCCTCATGAGTTAATTTAGGTCCATGTTGATTACACTATTACAAACTGTTATTCAGCCTCCCCTCCAAAACACCCCGTGCCCATACTATATTATCTACAGTGCTGTTTGACTGCAGGTGCATTCACTCTGGTCAAGAATTGAGTTCAATAGACTTTGTGAGCTAAATTGGGGTGGTTTCGTTGATTATTGTAGTACAAAAAGGGAAAATGGTATAATGAGTTGACAGAGGGAGGAATTTCATAGCTTCCTGCTGAGTCACCTCCATCCTAGACCTGTTAACTATTCTGAGAAATTCCTGTAGGAATGGCACTTAGAATATAGTCTATTAAAATGTACTTCCCCGCCTCACTTTCAGTGTAAGAGAATGGCTGTTTCTCTTCCCATTTTAATCAATATGATCATTCCCAAAGCCAAGAAAGGTCATGTATTAGATGAATTTGGAGCCCGGACACCATAGGAATGACAGTTAACAGTATACAGCCATTTGCCAAAAGTGTGACCTCTGGGGCTGAGAACCATATCATAATGTTTTGTTCATGGTTTTTATTTGGATGTGCTACAATCAACCACTTGGTTGATTTTTGTAATTGTTTGTTTGTTTTGATGGGAGGGAACATCCAGCTACACTGGGTATAAATGAGGGAAAGGGGAAGAAGGCACTGCCCACAGGAGAAGGGGAGAATCCTTCAGCTCATAAAACTGGAAATTCCAAGAGGAAGTAACCTATTTGCCCTAACAAACGAAAACAAAGAAGAGACAACAGAGAACAAGACTCTCAAGCTCTTTATTTCTAGAAGGAAAGGAGGCCAAGAGGACCGTAACTTTAAAGCGCCATGTATGTCTGCCCTTGCTGTGTTTTATCACATCCCACTCCTGTAGATGTGCATGACCCAGCTTGGAAATATTAAAGACCACACAGTAGAGATCCAAATGCCTCTCCAGATATGAGTCCCTTCTGTGAGAAAATATATCTGTGAGGACTGATGACAACAAGAAGCATAAAGCAAAGCAGTGATGCTCAATGAAAAAGCCATCTCTATTGGTGACTAATAGCCTGCCTTCCACACAAAGGTCAATAGGATAAAACCAGGTCTTTCTCCATTGCCGACCATAATATAGGTGAGCATTTTAAAGAACCTAATCCCAAACAGGGAACTGACTTGAGTAACTAAGTCAACAAGTAACATAGAAAGTGGAATTCTAGGGACTGCAGACTTAGTAGGAGACTGGCAGAACTTAGAAAAGGCAAAGAAGTTATTGATGACATAATATGAGACAGTGAGAATTCAAAGGTGTATCTGGACACTGAAGACTCAGGTCATGAGGAAGTCTGCAGGTGTTTGTTGCATAGAAATGGTATAGTCTGGGATTTAGCAGTTTCCAGTATCAGCTTCCACAACCACCAGTCTGAACTCCTTCCTACTGTACTCAATGGAGTCCTCTCCACCACCTCACAGCTCTCATGTATGAACCAGGACCCTCAGCCTGGACAAGGCTAGAGATGCATTTATGTATCGCATTGCCAGATACATAAGAGCAGAACTCATGTCCATGATATCTTCAGACTCTGTGTCCCCCACTTATTCATCTGATTGGAATGGAAGGTCTTCATGAGGAAAAAAAAAAAAAAAGAGTTCTTTGACTAGACAGGTAAATTGAGGCTAGGCGTTCAAAAGCTTCAAATACAGGATTAGCGAGATGGCTCAGAAGTTGAGGGCACTTACTACTTTTGCAGAGGATCCAGGTTCAGTTCCTAACACCTACATTGTAAATGTATCTTTTACTCACCTGATGTAATTGTAGTCTCGAAGGAGGCTAACCTAGGCCTAGTCCTGAAAGCTTCTAGCTTCTGTACAGTCTAATCTAGGCCTAGAATGTTTTCAGCCTCTGAGACTGCTGAATAAGCTCACCCTTTATAGCTCTTTCTGAATTCTAGTTGGCTGGTTCAACTCAACTGTTCTGGCTCAAACTCCTCTCCAAGTTGACTGATTCAAACTGGCTTCTCTCACTTCTGACTACATTGCTCTGCTTCTCCTCAAACTAACTCTAAAAGTCTGTTCTAATCTTCAGGCTCCTTCTCATTCGCTGACTTATTCTGTCTTCACCTGTGTCTAGATTGTTCTCTCTTTAACATTTCTCTCTAAAACTCTCCCAGTAAAACTGCCTCTGAATTTCACAAACTGAACTGCCATGAACTCAACTCTACTGACTCTCAGATTATTGACTAGAACTCAGAGATGTGTATGCTTCTGTTTCCTGTGTGCTTCAGTTAAAGGCGTGTACTACCATGGCTGGACCTAAACTTTTTTTTTTTTTCTCACCTTTTACAAGGCTGGCCTTGAACTCAGAGATCTACTTGCCTCTGTCTCCTGAAATTAAAGGCATGTCTATTTTCCAACCAGATCACACGGACCTAAAAGATCTTTGGATGTGATCTCTTACCAGAGCAGCCATGTTCTGAATCAAAATTCCTCTACAATACATGGTGTTAACAACCATTTGTAACTCCAGCTCCAGGGAATCCAACATTCTCTCCTGGCCTCTGTGAGCACTGCATCATGTGGTGCATAGATATACATAAAATGAGAATAAATCTTTCCTTTAAAGTCTCAGATAGTATGTAATGGAGTTTTAGGTGTATCACTAAGGCAATGGGAAGCCATAGGTTTATAAAAAAGGAATGGCATGGTGAAAAATAGTGTTGTGGAAGGCTGAGCTGACAGCAGTTGGGTAGTCTGGAGGAGGGGGAAGGCCTCTGAAGTGGCCCCTATGTGATTGTGGAACCAAAGATATCTCATTTTGGACTGAGATTTTTGTCCTTTAACCATAATATACACCACAGATGAAGACCTACACTGTCCATGATCTCACCCTGGATTTAATTTTTAACCCTGGTATATATCCCACTTGTTTGTTTCACTTTGATTCTAAGGTTAGCACTTGCGATTCCTCGTGAGCCTCCTGTTGCTGGGGTTGGTTAGTGTCTAAAAGCAAGGTAAGGAAACTGAGTTTCACTGAGCTCCAACCCGACAGGCTTTTTCTTACCCATGATAGATAGGACATGAACATTACAGTCCTCTCTGTGGCCTGGAGTTTGGTATCTTTGTGGAAGGATGTCTGGCTCCTGGGAACATTTATATGAAGGTGTAGGAAAACCTTTCCATGTTTTTCTTCCTGACCACCACAGGGTAATTTCATATTGCCCCACCACAGGACCAATAAAATCAACTGATCATGAACTGAAACTTCTAAAGCCATGAGCCAAATCAAACATTCCCTCAACTTGACTTTCCGAGGTATTTTGTCTGAGCAACAGATATGAATTTGATGCGGTAGCAATCCTGTTTTAAAATATTCTGAGCAAAGTTGTTGAGAAACGAGACACCAGTGTTTTGTTGGTGCAAATAACAAGTAAAAGAGACCGAAGTCCAGATGCTTACCTGAAAATAACTTAATCTGGGTTACCACAGGATAACCTAAAAAAAATAAAAAAATAAAAAAAAATGCTTTTATAAAAAAGTATTGAAGCTGGAGAGATGGTTCCACTGTTAAGAACACTGGCTGCTCTTCCAGGAGTTGGGTTCAATTCCCAACACTAATATGGTGGCTCACAACTATCTATTAACTCCAGTTCCAGGGCATCCAACATCCCTTTCTGGTCTCTGAGAACACTGCACTTACTTTATGGTACACATACATACATACATACATACATACATACATACATACATACATACAT
>NW_026593286.1:13226124-13229918 GCF_907164565.1 Psammomys obesus
CATACATACATACATACATACATACATACATACATACATACATACATGCCAAAAAAGTACCTATACACATAAAAAATTTAAAAACTTAAAAGCATGTTACTATCAAGTCACATATACCTGGTATTACCAGAAATAAACACTGACTGACAAGGTGGAGTTAGCGCCTGAGATATTTTAACTTGATACATTCTTCCTACCATAAGCATAGGATTGAAAGTTGGAAAAAAGTATTTTTACCCCACAAAAGTTAACAGTAAATTTACTATCTTCATGTTTATCAGTACGGTAACATAGGTCTGTGAAGTCAAAACCCAAAAGGAGTGAAAATAAAACTAAAGGTAGACTAGGGAGAAACTGGAACTCAAGAATGCTAGAAAATAATTAAGAACACAATTTTGCTAAGCCATGAAGAAAAATTCTTCAAACTCCTCTTTCAACCAATATTCAAGATGTCAAAATTTGACTTTTATAGGGTTATTCCTTCTTTAGGCAAAACATCACAGTTTACAAGAAGCTCTTCCATATCTTTATTCTTCAAACTTCATGTCATTACAAAGGACTCCTTTATGACGTGTACTTTCTTGAGCAGAAAACAGCAATAGCCAAGAACACACTGGAAATAAGGTCGCAGTAGACAAGCAGCAGATGAAGGCAGGATGCATCACTGCCTTACAGTGTGGTCTGTGCAGTATATAGCAGTGGCTCCTCTTTAGAGCAAATGGACACAGTCTTCCTAGAACAGGAACTCACACATCAGATTCTCTAATAAAAGTTGTAGGACTATTTTTTAATTATAAAACACTGAGTATTTTATCAGCAGTGGTTAACCCGGATTCATCGATTTTTGAGCAATGCTGAAAAATTACAACCTTTACCAACACTGTAGGCATCAATGAATGCTCACAGATCTAGCTATAGAAAACATGCCATTTTCAGTTCTGTTGTGGCATCAGCAAACCCTGTTAAAGCATAGAAAGAAAATAGAGCTTCTCGAAAGCACGCTGGTGGGAGCTGAAAATTATTCCACAATAAGTAGAGAATATGTGTCCAATGGTTGCCTTCCATTGTGTTAAAAATAATTTTGTAAAAAATAACTTACTGTTATAGCAGGGCAGTGGTGGCACACGCTTTTAATCCCAGCACTCAGGAGGCACAGATGGGTGGATGTTTCTGAGTTAGAGGCCAGCCTGGTCTACAGTGTGTTGTAGGATAGTGAAAGCTACATAGATAAATCTTGTCTTGAAATACAAAATAAACAATTAATTAATTTTTAAAGAGAAAAATAAATTTTTAGGTGTGTGTGTACATGAGTACAGCGACTAAAGAGGCCAGAAGGGGGCGTCTGGTCCTTTGAGGCTGGCTGGGGGTGATAACCAAACTCCACTTTTCCTTCCTTGGAAAAGTTTTTCCAAACACAGAGTTAAATTTCAACAACAAATCCAAAACACAATATATAAGAACACAAAATACTGTACTGGGAGGTCTCCTAACAAGTAGTTTGTCATGTGAGCGAAACTCCAAAGCCCTGGTTCTTCTCACCAGCAACACACCAGCACTTCTACCAATCTGACACATACATAAACCTCCTCACCTATATATATCTCATTCTCAAGTTCTTTTCATTGTATATAACCTTTAAAAAAAATTGATGCCTAAAGTAACTGAGATTAAGAAAAATGTCTGGCTGGGCATGGTGGTGGACACTGTGACTGGCCTGGAATTCTCTATATAGATTAGGCTGACCTAAAACCCAGAGCTCTGCCTGTATCTGCCTCCATGTGCTGGGATTAAAGGCACGTGCCACCAGTGCCAGCACCGCACACACAGTGCTATCATTTATTTGCTCAGACTGTGCTGTTACTTGAGCTGTTGAACCTGAGAAGCTACACAGCAAACACTGAGCATGCTGATGGCAAGCTCCTCAATAAGTCAGCTGGTGCTAGCTACACTTGCTGCGTTAGCTCTGTCATTGAACTATATCCCTCTCTTGCTATTTCATTTCATCCAGTGCCAAGCAAACTGTTTTCCCAGTACAAAAATAAATATATAAAAAACAATGTCAGGCAAGGTCTCAATTTCTTAAAACATAAGTCTGAGTATATTTATTTCTTTCAAATGCATACAAGACAATAATTACACAGCAACAAATCTTTTGTTCAACAATGACTTGATTCATAAGCATTTAAAATTTACATAATTTCACATTGATACCCTTTTATTTTTAAATACAATAAGTAAAAAAGCCCCCCAAATAACCAATTTTTATATTTCCTATTTATCCTTCTATACATCCAAACTTTAAAAAGTTACAAACTGAACAATTGTACAGAACATATAAATCATGTTTAAAAACTTGAGGTTTTAAAATCACTGCTTCCCCCGTATGATTCTGAAAAATTCTATTGACAAACACAGTCATAGATGCCAAAGCAAACTGTAGGAGGGGGAAGAAAGAGAGACAGACACAAGTTTGCTGTCTTAATATTTTACTAATCCTGTCAGTTAAAAATGGTGATGTAGTGGGAAGTAACAGCTGGGTTTAATATGAGGAGTGGAGTTTGCCTCGGCCTGAGACATGCATTTCAAGTATTTTCCTATTTGATCTGAGCTCGCTGTAGCAAACTGATGGCAAAACTACTTATTTTCTCCCATACATGCGCTCAATGTCTGCCTGGTAATGTGTTTTAAGCTCCTTGCGTTTCAACTTGAAGGCATCCGTCACCAAACCAGTTTCGGGAGTCCATGGGTCGGGGCTCAAGCGAATTTTCACTGGAATTTCGAACTTTTCCAGACTTGCTGAAATGATGACAACAAAAGATACAATAAAAACCCAGGCTCATTAGAAATATACTCAAGGTTCTCAGAAAACAGAGTTCTTCGAGGGACACCCACCAAATCCCCAACAGAACAAGCAAGCCATCAGCATCCGTCTCACAAAAATATAAGTTTTTAAACTATATGAGCAAAAACTATTTAACAAGTTATTTTTCCATAGTAAAATAAGTAAAAGAAAGGCAGTTCTGTCATTAAAACAACTGCTTTATTTGGGTGTCTAACCCATTATCAGGCTGGAAAAGGGCAGCATGCAATACTGGCTATACAGGTAGGAGAGCACACAGACTCACTACCATGCACACATCACTCAACACCATGCACTTCCAGGGACTGGGATCCAAGAGGAAAGAAAAGGGGGAAATCTTACTTCAAGGAGAATGAAATTATGACATTTTAAGAAAAATGGATAAAACTAGAGTCAAACAAAATATACCAGAACCAGAAAGGCAAGCATTACATGTTTTCTTCACATATGTAATCTAATTTTAATTTCTTTATGAGTGTAAGACATGCAATAAGGGGACTGTGAGGGAAGGAGAAAAAGCCTAGAGTTGCAGAAGAAAAAGGGACAGAATATGCATGACATTAAAGCAAAAAAGAGAATTATTTGGAAGGACTGGAGAGAACAGCAGAGAAAAGGCGAAGGCAGAATACCAAGGCTAAAAGGACAAGAACAGTCCACAGACTATAGATCCCAACTTGTCATTTCCTGACTGCAGTGCTTAATACTTAATAAGATCTAGAAGTCAGTCGTGGTAGAGCATGCCTGTAATCCCCGCACTCTCAGAGGCAGAGACAGGCAGATCTCTGTGAGTTCAAGGACAGCCTGGTCTTACAAAATAAGTTTAGGACAGCCAAGGCTACACAGAGAAACCCTGCCTCAGAAAACCAAAGATAGATAGATAGATAGATAGATAGATAGATAGATAGATAGATAGATAGATAGATAGATAGATAGA
>NW_026593286.1:13229928-13242002 GCF_907164565.1 Psammomys obesus
AGATAGATAGATAGATAGATAGATAGATAGATAGATAGATAGATAGACAGACAGTTAGATAAGATCTAGAATTCCTAGATAGATAGATACAGATAGATAGAAAGACAGACAGTTAGATAAGATCTAGAATTCCTAGAAAATGGATCTCTGAGAATGACTATGGAGATTATCCTGATTGGGTTAACTAAAGTGGGAGGATGTGCACACTGTGAGTGGTTCCATTCCCCAGGCAACATAAAAACAAGGAAAGCTAGTTGAAAACCAACACTCATCTCTCTCTGCTTTCTGCCTCCATGATAAATCCCTACAACCATGATGGATCATAGCCTGAACTGTGACCCAAAATAAACTCTCTGAAGTTGCTTTTAGCAGGGTACTTTATTACAACAACAAGAAAAGCAACTAAGACACTAATAAATCCCACAATACACAACTAGTATAATAGTGCCATATACACATTTTAAAAGATTTAGTTTAGTAGGAGTAGATACTGCATGTCCTGCAGAGGGGCTTGAATGGTGGGAACAGTGTTCCAGGCAGGAAAGGAAGCGTTCTAGCCCTTATAACATTGACAGCTTAAATACATGCATATATTTTTCCCATCTCAGTTTTAATAATCAGTTTGCCAGAACACTCACCTGAAATAGCAGCTTCAGAAAGCACTTTAAGGACCTCGTTCTCCATTTCACTGCTGTTACACAGCTCTTCCCAAGACCCTTTAAATCCTTTCGTTCTAGCTAGCTCTGTAAGTTCCTTTTGATTTGGCACAATAAATCCAATTACATACGAATGGTAACTGAAACACATAAAGAATAGCTTAGCCAAGGACCAAAGTAACATGAACTTTGATTACTAATAATGCAAAGGATTGCCTCAGCACTCTATAGCCAACACTTTACTAAAGAAAAAAAAAGCACAAAAATACATAACCACACTGTCACCCTTACTTCACGCAATGCCTTTTACCACTCAGTTCATAGTACATGAGAGCTCTGCCAGAGTTCATTGCAAGCAAACTCAACCTGACAAATGCTAAGTGTATCTAACTAAGCAGTAATGTGACGTGTGCAAAAGGAAAATTGCATTCTTTTCAATTCATCATTGAAATGATTAGTAGATTAATGGAAACAAGATTTTAAAAAAGTAGAGCCTGTAAATTATCTTTCTAAAATTATCTTTTAAATTATGTAGCAGCAAGTCAAAATCATGTGATGAGCCAGGTGACTCACACCTTTAATCCCAGTACTCAGAAGGAAGGCACAGACAACAGATCTGAGTTCCAGGCTAGCCAGTGACAATGCTCATTTTCTTCTCTCATCAGGAGAATTTACACCATCAAAGGAACTTGGTGGGCACAAAGACAGGTGTTATTTTGCAAAATGCAACACAGGATGCATGCTGGGCAGACAGCCTGTGGACCCACACTGGAGAGCGCAGGCTGCAGGAGGGCTGCTGTGAACTCAAAGCCAGCCTGAACCTGAAGAACTGTCTGCAACATGAAGAAGAAAGGAACATTTGGAGTTACTCTTAAATAAATAAAACCCAGCTTTGGAGCAATGCTGAAGACAAATAGAGGACTGAAGCGCAAGGTCACTGATGAGCACCTACAGGGTGCTAACTGGTGAAATCCATACAAATACTTCAAAATCCACCATCTTGGTACGTGTGTCATGGTGCACACCTTTAATTCGAGCAGCACTTAGCAGGCAGAGGCAGGTAGTTATTTAAGGGTGGCTCAGTCTACAGAATTAGTTCCATGATAGCCAGGACTATGCTGCTATACCCTGTTTCAAAACAACAACATCCACCATTTACAAAATCTGAAACATTTCAGAAGACAGCTGTTCCACCAGACGCTCATTTACCACTTGGGATTACCCCAAAGTCTAAGTTGATTTTCCTATCACACCCATAACTATGTCAACTGCTACAGACAGGATTCTTGACTTACTCATAGATATGTGACCATGATTACCGGAGAAGAATCGCTACTTCACTGTTGCAAAAAATGCAGTCAGGTCTAATCTCAGATTCCATCACAGTTCCCAATACAACTCTAGGCTTCTAAATGTACACTTCGCTGCTGCCTATGTTACCATGGGCTGGGAGGCTGTGGTAAGCCAGGGTCAGCAGTAAACATGCTCAAGTTGCAGTTCAGAAGGACAGGAAGAAGGGACTCCAGGAAGACAATGTTTTCCCCTTGCTTCCCTATGTGAATGGACAAGTAGCTAGGAATGCCAAGGCAGCTAGAAGAACTATTTTCCTCAACTCTGTCATTCAGAACACTTACCTAGAGATGTAAAGCAGCTGTAAAGAGAAGGTGGTGTTTCCATAAATCAGGAAAGAATTCTTAGAGTGACTTCACAGTGGCCCATGTGGGCTGTAACTGCTCATGGCTGCAACACCCATCAACTTCTGCAAACTCAGCAGACTCCATGTGCTTACCTGTTTGCATATGCACAAATGTTATCTATCAGTGGGAGGTTCTTCAAAGCTGCCTCTACTTTCCCAAGAGAAACATACTCTCCTGCCTGTAGTTTCACAAGGTCCTTTTTACGATCTGCACAGAACAAAGGCAGAAACACTAAGAACAGTAGTTAACACCTTAAGCACAGAAATACTGTCACCAAATTATTTAAAATAAGCATTGCTGTGTAAACTGAACTTTCCCTGTTTCAATGGTTGTCTTGGAGGCTTACTGACTCCTTCTGCTAACCTCGGCCTAATCCTGGAAGCTTTTAGCCTTTCTACAATCTAAGCTAGGCCTAGAACGTTTTCAGCCTCTGAGACTTCCTGCTGAATAAGCTCACCCTTTCTTGTTCTTACTGTGCTCTGGCCTGGCTGGTTCAGCTCAGCTCTTCTGGCTCAAACTCCTCTCCAGCTGACTTATTCAATCTGGCTTTTCTCTCAGCCTCTGAATTGCTCTGCTTGGCCTCAAACTAACTTAAGCAATCTGCTCTAATCTTCTGGCTCCTTCTCATTCTCTGGCTGGTTCTGTCTTCACCTGTGTCTACCTTGTTCTCTCATTCAACCTCTCTCTGTAAAACTCAGAGAGAGTTTTAGTGACAATATTAAGAAGTGTCTAGGTAGACCACCACTGGCAAGGGCCATGCCTGTCACCTCACATCATTGAGGCATAAAAGAGGAAAGAAACAATTAAAAGAGGTAGGGAGTGAATGATGGCTGTCTAACAGAGGCACCTTGAACTGGACTTCTAGCTGCCATTAAAGGATTTTTAGAACAATGAGGTTTCCTCATCATGTGAAAAGCTTTGGAGATTTGTAGCAGCAGAAATAAAATCCTTATGACAGGGTGGCAGAAGGCATATAGGCCTGACCTCCAAATGTGTGGAAAGACAAACAAAACAATTTTGAGGCACATCTCTATTAGTGGAACATGAAATAGTGATGTGGAGCTGATGAAAGGAAGCCTCTCATCTCCTTCTGGTCTTCAAGTTACCATGACCAGATGCTGTGCAGCATCTTCCTACAAGTTAAAATTCTCAATGAAACTGTCATCCTGCAGGAAAGCTCCTCAAGACTTACGATGTTACAAAGGTAGGCTCTCTTAGGAAATAACTCGAAAGCTCTAGGACAGCAGTTCTCAACCTGTGGGTCAAGAGCCTTTTGAGGGTCAAATGACCCTTCCACAGGGGTCACCTAAGACCATTAGCAAACACAGATATTTACATTACAATTCATAACAGTAGCAAAGTTACAGTTAGGAAGTAGCAACAAATGTAATTTTATGGTTGGGGTCACCACTACGTAAGGAACTGTATTAAAGGGTCGCAGAATTAGGAAGGTTGAGAGCCCTGCTCTAGGAAGCTCCGACAACTCACCAGATGCACTAGACAACTCCCTCAAGCTTGTATAAGCAGGAAAGGCTACTAAGAGACACTCTCAGATAAGCCATGCTGCCCAGGCTTATCTCAGAGCAACTGAGCGGCCAAGAAGAGACCACTTCAAGTTGTCAAGCTGCCAGCAAGGTCGTGCAGGAAGCTGCAAAACACCAGTTTCTGTGAGCTCTCATTCAGGCTGGGATGGACTTTTGCTGAAGCATCTGTCTTCAACCATTCCTTCTTTGATAAGTAATCCCTCACCTGTACTCCATAAATAACTCTGATGAAACTCATTAGTACACTAAGTTGGATTTGGTTATATCAGTACTTTAGTCTGTCATCGTTCCATATCTGAGGCAAGTAGATATTTGTGTCTCCCCAGGAAGTCTCATATAACTCTGCACTCCCTAAGGACAGGCACATCTTTGTAAAGTCATTTGGGAAACACTCAATTTAAAGAAAGGATTCAGGGGCTGAAGGGACGGCTCAGCTTTTAAAAGTCACGTATTGCTCTGGCAGAGGACCTGGTTCAGTTCCCAACACCCACATGGTAGCTCACAACCACCTGTAACTCCAGTTCCAAAGGATCTGGCACCCTCCTCTAATCCTCCATGGACATCATGCACACATGCAGTACACATTCTTACATGTAGGCACAACAGTCATACACATAATATAAAATAAAATACTTTTTAAAAAAGAGCTAAATGACTCACCAATAATCTTCAGGCAACCATCAGGGTCAAACTCTCCAATATCTCCAGTGCAGAGCCACCGCTGCCCATTTTCATCTTCAAAGAAATCAGTGTTTGTTTTTTCTTCATTTTTGTAGTACCCCATTGTCACATTTTGGCCACCAATTAGAATTTCACCTCTGGGATGTGGTTTATCAGTATTAAAGTAGCCACCTAATAAACACAAAATAAACCAGATAGTTATTACATAAAAATTCAAAACTATCAGTTTCTACATATAGATATCTTATTTTAACCAATTAGTCTCCAAGGGAAACAAAGTAGACACCGTGACTACACATTATCAGAGACAAAAGTTCAGTTATTCAATAATGACTATCCATGCTTCCAAGAAAAAGTACATTCTAAAACCTAGCATCCTCTACCTATTATGTAAAATTACCAAGTTTTTACTCAGACCATATATCATGCTATTAGATGATAAATATGCTGCCACATAATAGAACAAACCCCTTCATACTAGGTTATATACCTAGAAATTTGTTCTTGCAGATCATTTCAGATTAACTCTGGGCTTAAATTTAATGAATCGATTTCTAAACTTACACTAAAAACAACTGAGAAATTTTCTCTGAGCCTTAGAACCTTTAAAAAGAAAGGTATGTCTCAATAAATCACAGATAGTCTATATGCTTTAATATGACACACACATTTTACAATGGTTTTTATTTCAAAATAGAATAAACAACAAACTTTAAAATTTATTTTTAACCAGGCGTGGCAGTGCAAACTTGTAATCCTAGCACTCACGGAAGCAAAGGCAGGCAGATCTCTGATTTCGAGGCCAGCTGGGTTTACAAAATGAGTCTAGGACAGCCAAGGCTCCTCAGAGAAACCATCTTGAAAGAAACCAAAAAATAAATGAATAAAGAAATGAATGAAACTTATCTTTATTTAATGTTCATTAGTGTTTTGCCTGTATGTATGTCACTGTAAGGATGTCAGCTCTCCTGGAACTAGAGTTACAGATAGTTGTGAGCTGCCATGTGGATGCTGGGAATTAAACCCAGGTCTTCTAGAAGAACAGTCAGTGCTCTTAACCGCTGAGCCATCTTTCCAGCCCAACAATAAACTTTTTTATAGAATAATTGTAAAAATTTTCCTTCCAAAAACTTTGAAGTCCTCAGGGAAAAATTTAAAAAAAAAAAATGATATAAATGTGATTTTTTTCTTCTACAAAATAAAGTATGACCACTCTTCTATCATACTTATCACCTTCCCCCATGTGTGTGTGTGTGTGCATAAACTACATATATGTGTAAAGATCAAAATAGAACTTTGAGAGTCAATTCTATCTTACAACCATGTGGGTTCTAAGGATTGAACTCAGATCTTGAGGATCAGAGACAAGTGCCTTTATAAAATATCTTGCTGTCTCTAACTTAATAATACTATTCACTTAACACATTTCACACATTTTTGTCCTCATTTTTACTAGAATTTATGTAATAAAATAGGCAACAGACTGGGGAGATGGCTCAATCAGGAAAGAGCTTGCCGTGCAAGTAGGAGATATGAGTTTAAGTGACAAAAACCATAAAAGCCATGAACGGTGCACAGACTTGTCATCTCGGCACTCAGGAAGTAGAGACAGATAGATTCCTGGGGCTCACTGGCCAGCCATCCTAATTTAAGCCACAAGCCTCAGTCTAAAAACAAGGTAGACATGGCTCCTGAGAAATAATTATCTACATCTGGCCTATACACGCCAAATTACACACTAAAACACACATACATATACATAAATAAAAATAATTCTATTCTTTAGAATCATTTCTGAAGCAAGCACACTAAGTACAGCTGCCCAAGTCTAGATAAAACACAGGTAAAATATAATGAACACTTAGAATTTTCTATGTTCTAAAATAACCAAAGGCAATAGAGTACACTTCTCATTTCAATCTTATAAAAACTAATATTCTGTGACTACAAAAAGGTTGTTACCTTCCTCCCAGTTCTTTAATTTGATTTCACAGCAAACTAATGGTGCTCCCACTCTGCCGGTATTGTAGTCCCACACTAAGAGACAGAGGAAGAAAAGTATTTGTAAACAGTAGTTAACCAATTGCTTCCTTTTCCTAACTCATTTAAAATGATGGCTTATCCTAATCTTATTTAGCTGCCCCTTCCCCAGGAGAATCCTTAGAAACAAAAGTGAGCCATGGGTGGCATGCTCTGCTCAACACAGGTACACTGCTTGGTCGGAGAACTTTTTTAAAGACCTAAATTATTACTGAATCTGACTATACAAGTAGTACTTGTTATACCTGTGAAGCACAGTTTGGGTTTTATTAAAAATATTTGTAAACAGATTTAAGCAAAAGGGTTAAGAGAAAGAGATGCCCTCAGGAAGAAGTTAAGACACACCCAGGTACCTGGGCATGAGCTTCTCTTAGACAGTCTTTCCCAGCCATTGAAAAAAACAGTTTCAAGTAGTTTGGAGTCGACATTAGGAACTGAGAGTCCCTGTGAAATCAGGCATGCCTACTCCAACTCCCCAGAATCTCTGTCCATCACACATCCTCACATTAATACCCAGTTCACTCACATAAGTGGCTGCCTGGTTCTCCGATGGGAGCACCTACCTTCTGTAATTGTTCCAGCCCCGGTTGATTCCGTGAGTCCGTACCCCTGACCAACCGGACAGCAGAAACAGATGTTCATGAATCGCTGTGTCGTTGCAGAGAGTGGAGCACCACCACACAATAAAAGGCGAATATTTCCACCCAGCAGCCTTCGCACTTTCCGGAAAACAAAGCTAAAAGTATCAATAGAAAATTGAAGGCTTTTAAAGCAGTGTGGTGGTTTGAATAAAAATGGGCCACAGGCTCAGTCGCTTGAATGTTTGGTTCCCAGTTGTTGAAAGGATTAGTAAGTATAGTCTTTTCAGAGGTTTTAAAACCCAGAACCACTCAGTTCGCTCTCTCTGTTTGCCTCTGGATCAGGAATGTAAGCTCTCAGCTACTGCTCCAGTGGCCAGCCAGGTGCTAGCCTGCCTGCCTGCCTATCCCAGTGTTCCCACCATGATGGACTAAGCCCTCTGCAAATGTAAGCGCCCCCATTTAAATACTTTCTTCTATAAGCTGCCTTGGTCTTGCTCGTGGTGCCTCTTCACACCATTAGAAAAGTAACTAACACCAGGGAATGAGATTTTCCAAATCTTTAATCTCTCAGTTTTGTTATATGGAGCCTCTGAGATTAAAGTGATGTAGCCAATTCAGGAGATTCTCTGAGCCCCTCCTTCTGTCTTGAATATCAGTAGTTCAATCAAAAAAAAAAAAAAAATTCTTTTCCTTTTAACTATTTTTCATGTGATGTTAAACTGTCATATTTGTTTACAGTAACAGAAATCCCTTGTTTATGACCAGAAAATTCATTATCATAAACACATATTTATTATATGCCACATCTTCATAGAATTTATAAAAATGTAACTGATTTTGCTTATTTATGTAAAGCAATCTCTTTAAAAATCCATATATCACAAAAATTTAAGTGTTTGGTACAGTTTTTAAAATAAGGTAAATTATATGGGAGAAATCTTAGAAAGAAAATAATTCAAATACCTGTTTGACATGTTTTTGAAAGACACTAGTACAAAGATGCTTATCCCTCATGGAAAGCGTGCGCAGTAAGGCTGGGAATGTAGCTCAGTGGTGGTGCCTGCTTACCAAGAAGCACATCCTGGGCTTAACCCCAGACGGTGAAAACTGGGGAAAGACTACATGGCAATCGCTTCAGAAGGTGTGTTAAGGCTGAATGTGGTGGTGCCACACACCCTAAGTCTTATGCTTTACCAACTAAGCTATCCAGGCTCTTAATCGTAGCACTCAGAAAATAGAGGCAGCTAGACCTCTTGCGTTCTAGCCAGGCAAGGAGAACCTGTCTTCAAAAGCAAAAAACTTATTAATAGACTTTTCACATCAAATGATATCTTCTTAATAGAGATAACTAAAAGTTAAAAATAAAAAAAAACCTTAATCTGAAAATCATATTTATAGTTCCATTAAAAAAATTAAATTTATAATTTTCAAATTGTTTGGTGCTACTCTATTAACACTATAAAAACACAAGTGGAGGGTTGGAGAGCAATCTTTTAAAAATAAAATTTAACCATTTAGCAGCATGCATATCAAAATAAACTAAAAAGTGTTTTGAAAGAAGAATTAAAATTACTTATATCTCTGAAATGTAAATATATTATTAAACATAATAAAAATGATAACTGAAATTTTTCTTTCTTATGCAGGATGGATTGTGACACTCTCTTTGACTTTTCAAAATGAATTTATTACTAATGGCCTGGAACTTGCTATAGAGCCCAGGCTGACTTTGAGCTGTTTTGTTGTTGTTAACATTGTGTGTGTGTGTGTGAGAGCAGAGGCCAGAAGGCACTGGTGCATAGCTCTATGACTCTCCTTCCACCCACACTTTTTGCAGTAACACTGAACTACCTCTCCAACCTCCAGCTTTGAACTCTTGATCCTCCTCCCTTATCTCCCAACCGCAGGGATTACAGGTCTGTGCCATCACACCCATCTTAGAGTAAATCATCACTGCTCACTGCCTCACTTCCCTGGGCTGTTGATGTGAGCTATGCTGCTGACATAGAGAACTGGCTTTACTCACCGGTCACACAGTGGAGTACTACAACCTTTTGAAATCTGTTCCATCTTATAATTATAAGCCAAAATAAACAAGTTTCGTTGAAAAGTACTCATTTCATTTACTTTATTCATGACATTTTTGTAGATCCGATCCATGATTTCCTAGATATATATAAATGAGTTCATTAACTATATAAGCAATCTTCATATTTAAATCATACCCCATGATTAATACTTCTAATCATACATATGACGTGAGGATTATGCATGCATGCATGTGCCATGTGCAAGCGTGGAAGTTGGAGGACAATACATGGAGTTGAATTTCTCCTCTACCTTTATGTAGGCTCTAGGAATTGAACTCATGTCCTCACTCAGGCTTGCACTTTACCCATTCAGCTACCTCACTGCCAGCATGTTAAATCATTTTAAAGATATATTTTATCAGGACTATAAATTTTAAGTAAAATCATAGTTTTACAGTGATATTACCACCTGTAGCTGAGAGCACTTCTTTTAAGGACAATTCTTACCGGAACAGCTGCCATCAGTGTTGGCTTCAACATGGATGTATCTCCTTTGCTTCCTTTTTTTATTTTTGAAGACTATAAAACAGAAAAAAAAAAAATTCTATAAAGATCTTTAACTTAAAAACTTAGAGGCATTCTTAGCTCAAAAGCATATCATAAACTTATCCTTTCAATGTTCACACAAGGCAATGGTTTATTTAAAATTAATTAACAATATACTAAAAACTGATAGGGAAAACATGTTAAAAACACATTTCACAGCCAGACAGGGTGGCACATGCCTTTAATCCCAGTACTTAAGAGGCAAGTGAATCTCTGTGAGTTCAAGGCCAGTCCTAGTCTACAAATCAAGTCCAAGAGAACCTTACCACCACCAAAAAAAAGATTAGTATTTCAAGTCACAGATAACACAATTTACCTGATCTGCTAAAGTCTGTGGTGAAGAGTAGCCGATTCGGCACCCATGAGAAAGGCACACGAGCTCAGCGCTTAATTCTAGAACATGAGCCAGGGGCAAATATCCAATGTATACATCGTCCTCTCTGAAAGAAATGGAAGATAAAAGCAGTGATCGTGGGAGCTCTCTGCCGAAAGTGACTGCAGCAAGCTTACAGACACATGGAGAAATAGCTAAGTACCCATGAGTCCCTGCTGATATGGTAGAGATGATAGAAAAACCAAACACAGTCCAACCCCAAAATATGGAAGCAGACACTTGCAGAGTGTGATCTGTTGCACAAACAGAGTGCTATGACACACAAGAAGAGGGCTGGAGACAAGTCGCCATAAGAAATGGCCTGCAGAGTTGATGGGTCTCTGCTGGGCCTCTCACAGAATAGACACCTGTTCAGGAGCTAATCCAGTAATTAATCATAAAGTATACCTCAATATGCAAAAAAGTGTTTCATGCATTGTTCAAGAAATGATCCTGTGTCTATGACATGAAGAGACACAAACTAAAGTCCAAAGGGAAAGTGCTGCTCAAGTGTCCCAAGCTCTTTTCCCAAACTCAGTTCCACAGCCTGTATCTAAGAGAATGTGTAAACCCCATCTGGTTTCTTCTGTCATCTTTTGCCTACTAAATTACAATCTTCCCTGATGCCACAAGAGAACAACTTCAACACCAAATCAGTTGACCACAGGTACCTCATCTGTCCACCAGTGCTGCATTCAACTCTGTACATAAGAAAGCAACACTAACTGACTGAAATAATCTAAATTTAAGGGACTTAAAACTACAAAGTCAGTTGAATTTTGCATCATTAAAATATTAAATAAATAAACTATTACTTCAAACCATATTAATGTAACTATTTTGGGAGGCTGCAGAGATGGGTCAGCAGTTAACAACTCATAACTACCCCAGTTTGGTTCTCAGCACCTTGCTGGGCACTCATAGCCATCTGTAACTCCACGAAGATTTGATACTCTGGCCTCCGCAGCTTCATGGACACTGGCACCCACATTCAGACACACATGCGTAGATGGATATAGACATACACACATACAAACATTAAAAATTTTTTTAATGTTGACTATTTTTTTAATTAATGTTCTCTAAAATTTCTGCTTTCATAGAAACCTGGGGAATAACTTAGCTATCTACTAAAATGGCACAAATGCTTGAACTCTTAATACCTACAAATACACAGTTACCCTCATTTTACCATGACATACCCCAGTTTTGGAATCCTTCTCGCCATTCCAGTTATAGAAGCAATGATGTTGCTGTGGGAGATCATGACTCCCTTGGGAATTCCTGTGGATCCACTTGTATACATGATTACTGCAATGTCTGAGGGCAATGGTTTGCTTTGAGCTTTATTTTCTATATTGAAAAAAAGACAGAGAAAGGGAGAAGAAACTCAGCTACATCACCACTTTTCTATATAATTTAACCAAAATACTCAAAGAACAGTCAACACATGAGGAAGCATAAACAATACTGGGACTAACAAGTTAAGTCCGTAACATAATACGAGCCACAAAAAAAAAATAAAGACAAGGTCAGCTAATAGATGTTGCTTAGATGCAGCATTCTGGTAAAGTGTCTCTGTAGAGTAATTTTAGCAAAGATCTAAATAAAGTCATCAAAGTAGCCACAAAAGTCTGAAATGGGGAAGCCAGTAGTTCAAACAGAAGTAAAAATCTGACAGTGATACAATAACAGATGTCTGCAAATCCAGCATTTGGGATGCTAAGATGAGATCTTGAGGTCAAAGCCAGCCTAGGCCATATGGTAAGCTCTGGGCCAGTTTAGACAGACTCTGTTCTGTAAATTAGGTAAGGTAGATGATAGATAGATAGATAGATAGATAGATAGATAGATAGATAGATAGAT
>NW_026593286.1:13242012-13258615 GCF_907164565.1 Psammomys obesus
GATAGATAGATAGATAGATAGATAGATAGATAGATAGATAGATAGATAGATAGATAGATAGATAGGCAGGCAGGCAGGCAGACAGACAGACAGGCTGGCTGGCTGGCTGGCTGGCTCTGACAGGAAGGCAGGCAAGAAGAAAAATAAGCCAGTACAAAAATCTTCAAGTAGAAATGTGCCTGACATCCATAAATGTCCTGACATCCAAAAAAACAGAAATATGCCAGGACTGGAATAAACCATAAGTGTACGTAAGTGCTGCAACCAGAACCGTAAGAAGCCTCAGGGAGCACACTGAGGAGGACTGCAATTCATCACTCCAGGATCAAAAGAAAAGTAGTTTTCAACAGAGGCAGGCCATCACCTGTGGCAAAAAACCAACTTAATGACTTATAAATTTGGCTGCTGGGTGGCTACATAAATTTAAAAAGGAATACAAAATTGAGCAAAACCTACTCTGGATACAAGAGGCTTGAACTAAGTAAGATGCCTACAAATTTCCTAAATTATTCTCTGCTTCATGAAATGACTTTGTTGGTTATACTCAACACCCTAGGTTAGAAGCCAGTGTTGCCTGTTTGTAGACACAAAACTATAAGCCTAAGGACAGCAGCCAACACAGGAGACAAATGGATGACATCACCACCATCCACCTGCATACATTCATCCCAAAACTAATGCACGGGTGATTCCAAAAGAAAGAGTTCTTCAAGTACATCCTCCTTTTCTCGTACTGGTCCAATTTCTTAACAATGAACCACATGCTACATTATTTCCTTTTTCTCTAACTGGACCACACTGGCCAGTTAGAGAAATCTGAGTAATCACCAATACCTAAAACTCAACATGCTCAAATATCACTATCCTGTTATACCAGTATGACAGTATGGTCCTGTCCCTAAGCAGAATCACCAAATTTCTAACTATACAGGAAATGCTACTGAACATCACAGAGGTCTGCAGTGAACAGTCTACATTTTCTGACGGTCATTTCTTTGACTGTTTTGACTTTGAAAGTTTCTATGCCTTGTGTGAGTTGGAAGATTAAAAACCCTGCGATGACAAGTAAAAGGAGAAGTAAGTAAGGAGGACTCCTGGCTTAGGAGTCTATAGACTCTAGCTATAGACATTAATTCTAATGGGCAAATTTAAAGGGGTTACGTTTAAAACCAACTTTAAACTATTCAAAACTTATAGGAGAACAAAAAAATTGAATGATGTACAAGTATTTTAAATTTGCTTAAGTTAAGCACTACCATTTTTAAAGATTGACTGATTTATTATGTATATAGTATTCTGCCTACATGTATGCCTGCAAGCCAGAAGAGGGCACCAAATCTCATTATAAATGGTTATGAGCCACCCTGTATGGGTTGCTGGGAATTGAACTCAGGACCTCTGGAAGAACAGCCCTTAACCTCTGAACCATCTCTCTAGCCCCATACTATTATTGGTCACTGTTGCTATTTCTGTTTTTAAAATAGGGTCTCATATAGCCCAGTCTGGCCTTGTAATAGCTACAATGATCAATGATGATCTTCCATTTTTGGTCCTCTGCTTCTGCCTCCCAGGTGCTGAGATGATATGCATGTGCTATCATGTCCAGTGTTATGCAATGCTGGGGATCAAATCAGGACTTACAGCATGCTAGGCAAACACTGTGCCAACTGAGCTACATTCCCGGCCCGTACTTTAAGTGCAATGATAAATAAATGCTTATAGAAGAATTTTAATCCAGCGAAATAGCTGCTTTGGCAAGGGAATCCCATCCAAAGACCTTTTAGGTCTATGTGATCTGCTAGAATACAGACAAGCTCAGTATGATCTGGCTGGAATACCGACACATCCTTAGTGCACACCTTTAATTCCAAACAATGCAGGTAAGGTTAGTTTGCAGGAGGAGGCAGTGGTGGTGCACACCTTTAATCTCAGTGCTCGGGAGGTGAGGGCAGGTGGAACTCTGTGAGTTTGAGGCCAGCATGATCTACTACAAATTGACTCCAGAGGGAGAAACCCTATTTCGAAAAGAAGAAGAGGAAAAGAAGAAAAGGAGAAGAGGGAGAAGGAGGAGGAGAAGGACAAGAAAGAGAAGAAGAAAAAGAAAAGAAAGAAGAAAGCAGTTATGTTTGAAATTGACATCTAATTGGGGGGCAGACAAAGTGACAAACCAGACAAAGATTTGACAGGATGAGTCAGAGACAGAATTATTCCCAATACTCAGGAGAACAAGACAGGAAAGAGGCTACTTAAGAGCAGTGCAGAGGGGCTGGAGAGATGGCTCAGGGGTTAAGAGCACTGTTTGTTCTTCCAGAGGTCCTGAGTTCAATTCCCAGCAACCACATGGTGGCTCACAACCATCTATAATGAAAATTGGTGTCCTCTTCTGGCATTCAGGTGTACATGCAGGCAGAACATTGTACACATAAAAAACAACTCTTTAAAAAAAAAAAAAAAAAAAGAGCAGTGCAGAAATGGGGAGGTTGGGAGAGGGGGTCCTTTTACCAAGAGTTTCTTCTTGGCATGGTTTTAAAGAGACAGGTTGCAGAGAGAAAAAGCAGAATGATTCCCAGAATTAGTCTGAGATCAGACAAAGCAATTCACTCAGAAGCCAAGAGAAGCCAGGAGGGGCCAGTTTAAATCTGTCAGTTTGGAGAGTTTATGCCCGATCAGCTGAACTGAACCAGCCACTCAGAGTTCAGAGAGAGCTAGAAAGGCTTGGGAATAGCTCTCATTTAATGCTTTCATCAAAGGAAATAAAAACAACATTTACAAATTCTGGCATTTTCTTTAAAGGCTAGATAAAAGAAACTGTAGAAGAACCCATTTCCGAAGTTGACAATCTAGAAAACTGATGTGTTTTGTGATCTAACTCTAGAATCTAAGCTCTGGTTAGTTCTAGAGAGCAAGATGAGAGACAGTGCACAGAAAATGATGACCACACAACATACCCACATTGGCCTTCACTCCCAGAGCCTGCACTGCAGCCATGGTGTGTACAATGACACCCTTGGGGAACTCAGACCAGGTCGGAGGCTTCCCATCAACAGTAATGATATGCCGTAGGCGTGGGACCAAAGAGACTATATCCTGAAGAAACAAATATCAATCATTTGTTAGCCAACAGTTGGAGTGACACAGAACAGTTACCACACTGAGTGACCAACTGATTTCTGGCCCCAAAAAACTTAAGTGGTGGGGCTGGGAAGATAGGTTGGAAGAAAGGAAAGAAGGGAGGGAAGAGGAGTGGGAGAGAGAGAAGGGGGGTTGCACTCACTATTCTATAGCATTGTATATACTCTGTTCTTTGATAAAATCTTCATCAACAAAGTTACTGCTCCACAAAATAAGACATATAAACAGAGAATATCTGAGTTACTTATAGAGACTCCAAAGTCCCTCACATTTTCAAGGTTTTTGTAGTCTTTCCTATTATTTCATAAAATGTCTCCCATTTCAGGCCAATCCTTACTCAGTGATTCATAAATGAATATTTAAGATATTTAGCAGTCTGGAGAAATGACTCAGCGGTTAAGAGCACCCATATGGCAGCTTATAATTGTCTGTAACTCCAGCTCTAGGAGATCCACTACCCTTCTTCCCTCCCATTCTTTCTTTCCCTACTCCCCCCCTCCCTTCCCGCACTCCTCCCTCTCTCTTTATTTCTTTCAGAAGATAAGACCTCATGCAGCTTAGGCTGACTTCAATCAAAGCTGAGGATGACTTTGAACTACTGATCTTTCTTCTTCTATCTCCTAAGTGCTGAGATTATTAGCATGTACTCCGTCTTGCTTTTTTGTGTAAATATGTGGGTGCCTAGGCACATTTGTGTGTGTGTGCGTGTGTGTGTGTGCATCTGTACACGTGTGCGTGAGTGCAGGAGGACAACAGAAGACAACCTTTGGTGTTGTCCCTTAGATGCTCTCCAACTCCTCCCCCACAGGGTCCTCTGGCCTGGAATGTGACAAGCAGTAAACCCGAGGGATCCACCTATTCTACTTCCCCTGGTTCTGGGAATATGAGCAGATACAACTACACCTGACTTAAAAGTTCTAAATCAAACCCAGGCCCCTGTACTCTTTACCTACATGGCACATAGACACGTATGCAAGGCAAAATACCTATACACATGAAGTAAATATAAAATGTTGAGAGAATGGCAAATTGGCTCGGGAGGTAAATGCACTTGCCACCAAGCCTGATGACCCAAATTCAACAAAATCCACAAGGAAATCCATGATGAAAGGAGAGAGAGTTGACTCCCACAGATGGTCCAGACCTTCCACATGTGTGTCATGGCACATGTAACCACATATACACCCACATGCACAAAAAACCCAAGTTCAAAATTATAGACACCCAAAACTATTAATTTACGTTAAATACCATACAAAATAAACACAATAGTTGTCATCCTTTCAACAGACACTGCCACATTAAATTTTTTATGGTCTATCTAATATATACATGACATCTACTTTTTGTGTTCTAAAGGAAAGAACAGAATCTCACACAGACAACTGAGGGTCACTGTGACTTATCACCGCAGACGTCAAAGTACTAGACATTTAACTCTGGTCCTCACCTTCAGCTTTGTTTGCAAGAGTTCTTTGCTGGTAATAATGTTGGTCACCTCTGTCTCGTTTAGTCCATGAACAATGGCTGGGCCTCCCAGGGTAGCATACAGTGTAACAACTATAAGGAAAAGAACACAAGTCATCACTTAAAAAGGGGGCACAGCTACAACATAGCAGCTCCTCTGGAAGTACATGTGAATATTAAAGGAGTGCTCTCATGGACAGTCAGTGGAGAAATTATTATGGCTATGTACATTACTCAACAGTACTAATCAATAGCTATTTACCTTCCTCTAATTTTCCAAAGATTTCTAGTATTTTACATGAAGATTAATATCTTTGTTTCATCTTCACAATATTCTAGGGTTAATATAATACCTGATATTAGAATGCCAACACCTTCCTTGTAGGCTGCTTTGGAACTAAAATGTGAAAAGGGACAAGCCCAGTGGTTCTCGACCTTTCTAATGCTGCCACCCTTTAATACACTTCTTTGTGTTGTAGTGTCCCTAATCATAAAAATATTGCTACTTCGTAATTGTAACTTTGCTACTCTTATGAATCATAGTATAAAGACACATGTTTTCTGATGGTCTTAGGTAATCCCTATGAAAGGGTCATTGACCACAGGTTGAGAACCAGTGGACCAGTACATTGAATGCCAGATTTTAGGTGTCATAGGTCAACGAAATAACATGAGCCAGAAATAGTGATGTAGTGATGAGGCCTATAATCCTAACACTTAGGGAGTAGAGACAGGTCATCCATCCCCCATTACACACTGAGATTGATCCAGCTACATGAAACCCTGCCCCCCCCCCCCAAAAAAAAAAAACAAAAAACTAAGGAAAAAGAAGAAAAGCATTCATAAGTGGTACAGCTTACTCTGTAAAAATGAAAGATTTTTTATGAACACTGAAATTATATTATATATACAACATAGAATTTTTTTTAATATTTACTTTCCATATTACTGGAAATAGAAGATGAATTTGAGAACAATAATCCTTTTGAAACATTCTCAAAAGAAATGCAAACTCCAACCTTGAAAACAAAAATGTAGTGCCTATTTTAAGAAGGGGAAGTAGGTCAGGTATGTTACTCTTTAATCCCAAGCAGAATTCAAAGGCAGCATGCTCTCCAGGGCAGCCAGGAAAAAACAGTGACACCCTATCTCAATAACAACAACAAGAAAAGAGGAGGAGGAGGAAGAGAAGGAGGAGGAAAAAGAGGAGCCAGGCGGTGGTAGTGAACACCTTTAGTCCCAGCATTCAGGAGGCAGAGGCAGGCAACTCTATGAGTTCAAGGCCAGCCTGGTCTACAGAATGAGTTCCAGGACAGGCAGGGTTATACAGAAATGCTGTCTCAAAACAAAACAAAACAAAACAAAACAAAAGGAAGCTGGAGAGATGCCTCAGAGGTTAAGAGCACTGGCTGCTCTTCCAGAAGTCCTGAGTTCGGTTCTCAGCAACCACGTGGTGGCTCACAACCATCTACGATAGTAAGATCTGGTGCCCTCTTCTGGCATGTGGGTGTGCATGCAGACAGAGCACTGTATGCGTAATGAATGGGTAAGTCTTTTAAAAACAATGTTAAGGAAAAAGAAAAAGGGGACTCTGAGCTCAGTGGCTCAGAGTACTTGCTGTTCTTACAGAAGATCCAAGTTCAATTCCCAGCACCCACATGTTAGGTAGCAAACAGCTATAACTCTAGCTCCAAGAGCATGCATGCTCTCTTCTGGACTCTGTAAACAATGTATGCACGTGGTACACACACATATATGTAGCCAAAATATTCCTCTAATAAAATCTCTCTTTAAAAAAAAAATAAAAAAAAAAAAAAATGAAACTTAACAAGTCTACTGAAAGCATCGTTTTTGTTTTATATTCACTTCTTGGGACATTTGTCACCAAGCTCTCCTAACTGACCTTCCAGGGCTGCTTTGCAGGATTAGCCACCATGGTTACCACTCAATTAATACTCAAATATTCAGCACTACTAAGATTCTCTATTGTGTACCTTAGCACTTGGAAGTCCACCATAACAATATGGATGTACTCTACTGGCAGAAGAGGACTAACAAAATGGCAGTAGAGTCAAAAACATCCTGGAGAGATAAAAATCCCTGGGGGATCCATTAAGTTAGGTCTAGTTTTCCAGATGCAGAAAGTCCCCTTAACATCTGACTATTTCTTAAGAAGTATTATTTTAGGGCCACATGAATAACTCTAATCCCAGCACTTGGTAGGTAGAGGCAGGTGGATTTCTTAGGAGAGGGGGAGGGAAGGGGGGAAGGGAAGGGGGGACGGAGGGAGGGAAGAAGGAAGAAAAACAGAAATATTATTTTCAAAGTGTCATCCATACGTACGCTGGAAGTTATACATGAAACACGCCTGCGCAGCAATCATCCACTCAGCCCTGGTCTCACAGAAGATGGCAATGTTAGTCTTCGGTTTCTGGCCCAACATCTGTAACCCGTTTCCAAAGTCAAGGGCTCGATTGAAGACATCATCATAGGAAAGCCAGTTATAGTGCCCCAGGATAACCTGATAAAGCAAAGTATAAAAAACATAAATATCTTTTAAAGTGACCAAAAAAAAAACAGCAAATTTCAGCCTTTTTATAGCCAGAAAGTTATGTGTGAATATAAAACACATACATTAGTTTCAAGTGAAGATATACCTTAAAAGTTAGCCTTGTGACACTGTCCATGAAAACCCAAAATCTTTGCTGAGCTTTTAACTGTGACAGAGCAGGGACAGGGGAAGGAACTGGCTTTATTTTTGGTTTAAAAATTATTCAGAATTGAGCTAAAACATGAGGATCTATATAGTCCAAAAACCAGCTGAGTCACAACAGTGAGGCCCTATTTCAGTAAACCCAAAAATGCAAACACAGCAAGCTGTTGTGGCATATGCTTGAAATCTCCGCACTTAACAAGTGAAAGTGAAAATCAAGGTCACCATGATTTTGAGGCTACATAACACTGGAGGAGGAGGGCACAACCAGAATGTTTGTTGGAATCATAAACTTCAATTTCCTAGACAAATAGCCCTAAGCTAATAATAGTTTAGAGCAAGTTTACTTTCTCTCTGCATGAGAATATTTGGATTTCAGAAATAGATGGTATGTGATCTATAAATAGGTGACTCTATTATCCAAGTTCACAGAAACATTTATGACCATTTAACTTGAATTATCCTATCATAAGTAAAATGAAAAGTCTCTCTAAAATCAGGTGGACACATAAGTTATAGAATTCAATGTCCCTACATTTAAGCATCCAAATGGTCAGAAGGACAGATAACCTCAAGTTCAGTCATTAATAATAAGCTCCTTTTGAAGTTGGTTAACATTTTTCTTTAGGGATTTCCAACTGAAACAAGCAGACTACAAATGAGCACAGCTGGTTTCCAAGCATGGCTGTGATAATTTATGTTTCATAAATATTAAAAATCATCGGACCAGAGACTAGAAGTATGTCCCAGGGACTGCTTTTCCAGAGGATCTAGGTTCCCAAGACCTGTGTGGCAGCTCACAACCATTTGTAACTCCAGTTCCAGAGGATCTAACTCCCTCTTCTGGCCTCCACAAGCCCTGACACAAGTAGAGCACAGGTATACAGACAGGCAAGACACTCATGCACAAAAAAATTAAAATTCGAAATCACAACCATCTGACCACATTTATTTCTAAAAACGCAACAACATTCAAGAGAATTCTATACGTTATGTGAAGACAAAAAGGGATAAATGCTGCCCTCTGGTGTCCTATTCAATTCAACTGTAAGATTATACTTCTTTAACTGTAGCAGTCCCAAATTCTCACCTTGCTCTACACCCCTAAGGAATGCTCAGCATGAGAGCTCCAGTGACTTCAAAGGGAGCTAGCTCTGTGTGGCTGAGAAGACAGATGAGAAATTGGGCAAAATATGCAGGAACCAGATTATAGTTACTAAGAATTATAAACTCCAAAGATAAGAATGAGGCACCTGCTAGATTCTAAACCTAAATGACTGGCTTTACCACTGTCTAAGAACAGGGCAAAAATCACCCAATATACAACCCAAACTTATAAACTCCTCAGGTGATAACACCATCTGACAAAGAAATAAAATTCTAATTCAAGAGCCAATGCCTATAATCCCAGTACTCAGCTGGGGCAAAAGGATTACCTTGAGTGTTAAGCCAGCCCAGACTACAGTGTGAAACCTTGTCTCAAAAACAGAAGCCCAGAGAAGGTGGTGCACACCTTTAATCGCAGCACTCAAGGAGGTAGAGGCAGGTGGACCTCTTGTAAGTTCGAGGCCAGCCTAATCTACAGAGTGAGTTCCAAGACATCCAGGGCTATACAGAGAAACCCTGTCTCGAAAAGAAAAAAAAGAGCTAGCCAAGCTAGCACTTAGGAGGCAGATGGAGCTCTCTGAATTCAAGACCAGCCTGGTCTACATTTTGAGTTCCAGAACAGCTAAGGCTACACAGTAAGACCCTGTCTTAGGAGGGGGGAGGGTTCATTATTTATGCTACAGGGAGTTCTAGTTAATTATCTTTCTCATAAAGGTTACATTTGTAGACACTACTTACCCATAATCATATCTGTCTTCATACTGCATTTTCTAATCCTGTCTGTCACAGGCTAACCCAAAACTAAACTCAGTAATTTAATCCTCTGCCTATGCTATTAAACACTGTTGCGGATAAACACTAAATGCGGTACCACACATTTCAACACCCCACAGTCTAATATACTTCCCCAGGCCATTCTTTTTCTCATTCTCTGATAACTGTAAGGTTTTTCTCTTTTTAAATATCCTCCCTCTCTATGTGGAGATGACCATTGTTGCTCATTTCACTAAGCCATTAGCAATTCAACATAAACCCTTACACCCTCTACTACTGAATTCAGTAATCTATATATACCTGTACTCACATTCTGCAGTCCACAGGGTTGAATGCCCCTGACAAAAGCCAGATTCTCAAAGACTGCTTCAAAAAGCTCCTCAAACTTCTACCTCTACTACACCCATCTGTTTTTACTTGTTCAAGAAGATATCTAACAGATATAACAAACTTAGCAAACCGAAAGTTCTCTCATCCATCCTACTCTCTTCTCACTATTCCTATGTAAGCAGAAGAGAGCATATCATCCATCCAATCGCTCAACACAGTAACTGAAATTACACTCATTTGTCTTTAAACTCACTTCTAAGTCTATCCAGACTCTATCACCTTATCTACAAAATACCAGCCTTTTTACCCCCACCCTCAATACTACTGTCCCAGGCATCTTCTCTATCCACATACCACTCACTCTTATTCTTCTACAACTATGTAAGACAAGGTCACTCCCTTACTTCAATCTGTAGGCTGTGCCTCTGCAGCAGCACTTAGGTCCAGAGGGAATGGAAACTATAAGCCTGTGACCCTTGCAAATCCCTTTCCAAACCCACTCCCTATGAACACATCCCCATCCTCTCGGTTGGGAAGACGGTGCTCTCTACAGGACCTCACATTATCCTCCCCCAGCATCTCACTCAGCTGACCTCATTCTTGTCTGGGGCCCACTACTCTGTCCAACTGCCCAGAAGATTCTTTATTCAAGTTTGCTAGATCTTGTTCAGGTCTCATCTTAACAGCAACTTATTCAGGCACACATTTAATCACCAGTCTGCTTTACTTTTCACACTATTTATGATCTCTCTTCCTCTCATGGAAAATGTAAATTAATCCATGCCAAAATTAACCAGTGTGTTTTATTATTGTTAAGACACTCATGATGATTTGTTCAATGTGTAGAATAGCTGAAACCATAACAACTCTTGCTCTCATCACCATTCAATCACAGACTTTTGTTATACACGGAAAAAGAGGTTCAATATTCCTGATAGCATAGCTCTCACAGAGTCTGAGAGCCACTTCCTCATTTTAACCTTAGCATTCTAGCACTGAGCTACATCTCCAGTCCTAACAGTAACTTTGGGGAGGAAGTCACTTTTCCCTTTCATGCTTAGCTGTATTTTTATTCTGTCAAAGGAGTGGCATACACAGTTGTAAATATCCATGTTATCATTCAAAGAATAACTTAGTGTAAAAAAAAAAATAGTATAACTGCCTGAAATACAGAAATGAGTGTCTTAAAGCTTTTCCAGGAACATAAAAAATGTAATGCTTTGATGTCAGTGTCTTATACCTCAAAAGAAAAACAGTAAAATGGTGATAGCATACAGAAGTTATGTTAAAATAAAAGGATACCAACATTTAACCACTCAGATGTGACAGTCTCATGAAATCAAGTTTTCAGGCAGTTGATTTAAACTTTTTTTAAGGACTAGGTTGTTTTTTTCTTCATTTATCTAGAATTTCCTCATATATCTAGAATACAATTATTTCAGAATTACTTATTTCCTGTCTTCTTCAACAAAGTATGCCTGGCTTCCTTTAACCTACTCTCTATGCTTTGTTAAGGAACTAAATCAGAATCCTGGGTTTGAGGCTTGTGTAATTTTTGACGTGCTGTTAACAAACGGGAAGCAGGGAGAGCAAGCATAGAAGAAAGACCCACAGGAGAATGAAGAAAGAACAATGCCACAGATCCCAGGCCAAGAAAGCCACATTTGTAATATCTCTCTCTCTCTCTCTCTCTCACACACACACACACACACACACAAAAGTGAGAGGATTACTCTGAAATAAGGCTTGCATAACTTTGTTTTAACCATATTATATTCTCAGTTGCTGCTTCTTGAAGTAAGGAGGGAACTTTTAGATATTAGACATGTAAGAGTCCTCAAATTGAAGGTCCTCTGTCTGTCGTAGTGGCATATACAACACAATCATTCCCAGCACTCTAGAAGTCCCATGGAGGTAGGAATATCGAAAGTTTGATTACCAGCCTGGGCTGAAAAAACAAAACAAACAAAAAAACCTTAAAAATATCAAAGTCGCTGGGCATCATGTGTCTGCCTCCTCAGGGAGGCAGAGGCAGGTGGATCTCTGTGCGTTCAAGGCCAGCCTGGACTACAAAGTCCAAGACAGCCAATGCTACACAGGAAAACCGTGTAAAACAAAAACAAACAAAAAAAAATTAAAGTTTTCTGACCTCCCTCTGCTGTTTGGTGTGCAAGCATGCACTAAACAATGTCACCTGCTACCCAGGGCAGATGCTGCTCCCAAGACAATACAATGGCTGTAATGAAAACCAAAAGCAAGTAGATCAGTGCAGGGCTAGCTTGTTTAACTCACACTCTGGCTTGCAGCCCATTCCCACAGCTGCCAAATAGCCCAACAGAAAGGCGGATCCTAGCAAAGTTTACTCCGGTACAGACAACAGACCTTATGTTTCATTTGTTATATACAGAACCTAAAATTCTAGACGAGAAAAACAAACTTTTTGTTGATCTATATATAGCCTTCTCAAGAAACTGATAAACCAAAAGTGCAAATTTAACAGCAAGTACTAATAATAGATATCATATCTTCTAACATAAAGAATTAAAAACACTGGTTGGGCATGGTGGTGTACACCTTTAATGCCAGCACTCAGAAAGCAGAGCCAGAAGGATCTCTGTGAAGATACCCTGGTGTACAAAGAGAGTTCCAGGACAGCCAGGGCTACACAAGAAACCCTGTCTCTGGAAAAGAAAAAAAAAAAAAAATTTAAAAACACGTGCCTTTGATCTCAGCACTCTGCAGAGGCACGCATGTATGAATCTGAGAACAGCCGGATCTACATACAGAGCTACAAGGCATAAATAATTGTTTTTACTCTTCTCTTACAATCTGCAGTTAGCTACAAAGTATGAGTTTTGGAGGCAAAAGGCCGGAGTTCAAATCTCATTAAGTTCCTCAGGTAATTTACCTAACTCACTTTTGCTTTAATGCTCTAATCTTCAAAGTAGAGAGACCATCTAATCCATAGATTACTTAAGTTTTAAAACAACTTGATACTAAGTAAAACAGCTTGGCTCATAAATACTAATTCCACACTCATAAAATAACTTTTCTAAAGCCACAAGACTAGTGAGCAGCAAAACCAAAATTCAATCTTACAGTCTAAGTCTAAAGCCCAGGCTTTCAACCACAATATTTGTCTGTAAAGACAGCTTGTCTCTGTTTCAAGCCAAAGACAAGATTCTCCACAGTGATTAAAAACAAAAATTTTAAGCCATGTGACAGTGATAACCAAAGTACCAAGATACTAACACTCACTGTGTGTCACATAAAAATCAAAGCAGGTCACACCGCAGGTCACACGGCCAAGCACTCTAGAATAGGGTTCCCCACTCTAAACCATCTAGACCATCTAGATGTTCCACCTCAAGTCCTCAATTATGGGGTTCAGGAGCCCCATACATTCTCCAAGCACATTCTCCATGCCATAAGTCAAATCAGTGATAGTGAGGACACAGGGACAAAAGCAATGCAGGGCTCCGGAAAAAGATTTTCTCCTGCAACACCATCAGACCCCAGCTATAGGAGGCCACACTTCCACAGTGCCAAGTGTACAAGGAGAGGAGACTCATAGGGACAAGAATGGAGGTGACTCAAGGCACTAGAGATCATCTTACCTTTTTAAAGATTTTTCCATTTGGTTGAATTTCATCTTCCTCATTCAAAATTTCACGTGTTCCCAATAGTCTTTTGTCCTTAAATTTATTTTTTGCATACATAAAAACTTTATCAAGTGTATCACAACCAGGATACAATACTGAAGCTAAACCATCCAAACTATTAATTGATCTGTAGGCAGAATCCGGCTTTGAATTGACAGGCTTTGCTTTAATTTGGTTTGGTTTCTCTTGTCTTGACTCAGACAAAAAATAAAATGGAATGTATGTTAAAATAGTATAGAGTGATATTATAAAATGTATGAAATATAAAAGTATGGGATTGATGGTTTGTTTTAGCTTCATGGTAGACGGCTTTGAAGATGCGTGGTTATTCATAAATGTTCAAAAAATAAGTTAACAGATTTCAACAAGAATCTAGAAGGAAGAAAAAGAAACAGATTAGTTCAAAACCACTTTTAAAAAAACTCTTCATATTAGCTAGGCAACTAGAGTTGTCTTTATGTCAGACAGCTAGTATACCGGCCCTCTGTAATATCCTAAACTTAAGAAACTTACTTGTATCATATCTATTAACAATGGAATTATTCTACATACTGTAAACAAAAGTAGCCTTCCCATCCTAACCTTAGGTATCCACAAATACTTCCAACAGTGAGGACAACCAGGAAAAGAAACCACAAATTTGTCCACTTCATATTTGTATGTTGCACTAGCATAAGCCACTGTACATACAAACTGCATATTTCCAAGTGAGCCCATTTGTACTCCACGCAGTAGCAAGGAACTGAATGGCAAACATGTACACTGTATTTTTATTTTCCATGGTGTTACTACATATTGGTCATTTTTTGCACATCAAATTATGAAGCAAGCTATAAAGTATGGTCATTGTTCTTAGCATTCACCAATTTCTTGATCTTCACTGGTATAGCCATTATGGAAATCAGTGTGGAGAAGTCTCAAAATTCTAAAAGATCTACCAAATGATCCAGCCATACCACCCTTTGGTACATGCACAAAGATTCAACATCCCACTCTACAGATATTTGCTCAGCATATTCACTACCCTATGGTGAGTAGCCACCATAACTAGAAAATGAAAACAACCTAGCTTCAACTGGTAAATGGATAATGTATGGTACATATACAGAATAGAATTCTAGTCAGCTACACAGAAAAATAAGATCATAAAATTTTCAAGTAAATGGATGGAGCTAGAAAATATACTGGCATGCAGACATATATGTAGGCAGAACATTGTATATACAATAAATCTTTAAAAAAAAAAAAAAAGAAAATATACTCAGGAGGTAACCTAGATTCACAAAGACAAACATCACATGTTCTCTCTTATGGATGCTATCTCTGAATCTTTAGATATGAGTATATAACCTGGAGTAACCACAGAAACCAGAAAATAAAAAGAGATCATGGGGAAAGGAATCTCTACCGGGGAAGAGGGGACTAGTAGGACACAAGTGCTATAAAGGGAGAAATGGGAAAAACTGGGAGGGAGATAGCTTACCTGAAGTGAAAGGGAGGGCAATACAGAGGAAGAAGGAGAAAAGATGGATAAATAATACATTAATCCAGGATACTTGAAAAGCCATAAGGAAACATTTTAGGTTTACTTAGAAATATTCATATATATGTATATACTCTATGTATAGATACATAAGCATATACTCATTGAATAAAGTTATGCCACTTGAGTGATGATGCTCTCCCCAAGAGCCATGTACTAATAACAACCCCAGTGGCAGGCAGAGGAAACCTTCAAGTTGGTCAGTAGAGTTGAAAAGACTTGATAAACCCTGTCTTGAAAAACCAAAAAAGATTATCAACAATATAGGCTACTGTCATTACCTTTAGTAGTCTCCCAGAACTTGCAGGACACTGTTGCTAAAGACACCACATGCTTTAGACCCAAGACTTAGAAGAATCCAGCTGGAACTGACCTCCCTCCCTAAGGACTAGCTCTCACAGCATCTGAAGGTACTGTTCCAGCTGCCAAGGAAGAAAAGTCATCAGCAGTACTACCTACCCAGCTGTGATCCCTATGAACTACAAGGACAAGCATGACAACAGATACACAAGGGAAAAATGGTTGCACTTAAACTTGGGGCAACCACAACTAACTGAACTTAAGGTCTGCTCAGTAGGAGGGAATTCATGACTGGCTATAAACTTAGTCAAGTGCCAGTGGCTGCTGAGGTTATAGGCCCTGAAAGAGAATCTACTATTGCCAATTTCCAAAAACCAGTATCATTTCTAACTGCATTCTAAATAAACAAACTACCCAAAGTAACTGTAGCTCTCAGCCTTCGTCAAAGAAACTTCTTTTTTGCAGCAGATAGACACCATTACAACTGGTTAAAATGCAGAGAACTGACTGTGCAGTGCCTAACCCAAGCCTACACCTAAGACTCAGGGAACAGCATGCAGGAGGTGACAAAAAGACTGTAAGAGCCCTCTGGACACCCGGACATCATCTGTGAGATGCCTTCTATACATGACAGGAAGGCTGCACCCATGAAATCTTAAAAATATGCTTGCCAGGTGGTGGTGATGCATGCCTTTAAACCCAGCACTCAGGAGGCAGAGGCAGGCAAAATCTCTGTGAATTCAAGGTCAGCCAGATCTACCGAGTGAGTTCCAAGACAGCCATGGCTACACAGAGAAACCATGTCTTGAAAAACAAAACAAACAAACAAACAAAAAATACATACATATATATATATATATATGCTTAAACAAGACCTATAAAGGGACTGGAGAGATGGTTCAGCAGTTAAGAGCACTGACTGTTCTTCCAGAGGACTTGGTTCAATTCCCAGCAACCACATGACAGCTCACAAATGTCTATTTCCAGGATCTAACACCCTCACATAGACACACATACAGACAAAAGCACCACTGTACATAAAAATTAAAATTCAAAAAACAAGACCTGTATAATCTCAACAGCAACTGTCATGCCAATATAAATGGTGAAAATCTCACAAGCCCCTATCCCTAGATGAAGAACTGCAGACAATTAATGGCTGCTGAGAACAGAATCAAGTCTTCTCCAGGAAGGAGGTCCGTGATTAGATCATTCCATCCAAGTGGTCAGTCTTAAATAAATACATATTTAAACAGTACTAAATGGCCTCAGCAGGCTCTGTGTGTTTCTGCATGTGTATGTGTGTAACAGTTGAAGAAGCTGAGTAGAGACACATGGCAGGCATTTTAAAGAGAAGGGTGAAAGTAATGTAAATGCAGTATTTACATATGAAATTCTCAGACCATTTACAGTAAGAAGGGAGGGAGCCACCCAGTCAGTCTAATGTACAGAATGTACAGAATATGAAAGACAGCCAAACCTGCTATACACTGCTGGGGTAAGCCAAGACTCTCCACTGAGCTTGGACTCTTCAACATTCCAGGCTGGTGTTGTTTTGTTGTTGTCTGACAATCT
>NW_026593286.1:13258625-13259769 GCF_907164565.1 Psammomys obesus
GGGTAGGGGTGGGGTGGCACTGAGCTTCTAAACAGGGAAATGGTAGTATGAATACAAATGGTCTTGGTATTCCAAGAACAGAGAACAAAAATCAGGTATATCCTAATAACTGCACAAAATGCTATTATCTAGAGTGGTAGTTTGGTTGAGAATGACCCATAGGCTTTTGTATTTGAATGCTTAATCAGCAGGTACTGGAACTGTTAGATTAGGGGGTACACCTTGTTGAAGGAAATGTGTCACTAGGAGTAGCTTTAGGTTTCAAAAGCCCACACCAGGCCCAGTGTCTCTCTCTTTTCCTTTGCTGGCCTGAGGATCAGGGTATATGTGGCTCTCAGCTGCTGCCCCAGAGACATAAGTACTGCCATGATCCTGCCATGCTCCCTATCATAATAAAAATGACTAAATCTCTGAAACTATAAGCAAGGCCCCAATTAAGTTGCCTTGGTCATGGTGTCTCTTCTTTCACAGCAATAGCGCAGTGACTAGTGTATCTAGCTATTGTCTTTTAAACTTAATGTCACGTGTTTTATTCCATCATTAAAAAGCTGGGTTCTTCACTATCTCTGAGGTCTCCTCAGTCATCTGCATTCTACATAAACTGATGAATGATCCAAAACAAGAAAGTAGAGCCTTATCACATGGCCACCTTTTTCCCATCCCCAATCTAGTACAAAGTGCTAAAATTAAGATGACAACTACCTTAACTTGCTAGTCAGAGTAGAATTTCCCAGGATGTAGAACCTTCACTACTGAAAGTGGGGAAAACCCAGGCAAGCAATGACGAGCTGGTTGTTTACAATCACCTCCTGGAGTGGGCAAACTAACAGTAGCAGGAGCTCTACCACTAATTAAGCTTAGTCTTTTCTCAAAATAACTTTTGTACCTGATTTCACCCTGTTACCATTTATCTCGTGCACAAAACTTAAATGAGGATAAGTATGAAATGCAGTAAGTATAATATGGCTCTGGGAAAACACAAAGGCATCATAGAAAATGGCTAACAGAGAGTTGCATACAGTTTCATTTCTTGCAGTTAACAAACATAGGGACTCATTTTATTTAGATATGTCCCATGACCTACTGAGTACTATCAGTACTACATTTTATTTAGATATGTCCCATGACCTACTGAGTACTATCA
>NW_026593286.1:13259779-13261918 GCF_907164565.1 Psammomys obesus
TACTACATTTTATTTAGATATGTCCCATGACCTACTGAGTACTATCACTGGCAGTATTACTTTTGTTTTTTCGAGACAGGATTTCTCTGTATAACCTTGGCTGTCCTGGACTTGCTTGGTAAACCAGGATGGCCTTGACCTCACAGATACATCTGCCTCTGCCTCCCTGAGTGCTGGGATTACAGGCATGCAACACCACACCCAGCTGGCAATATTATTTTGATAACAGATTTGAAAAAGAGAAAAAAGAAAAGAAAAACGTCAAAAGACGTGTTTCTTTTAAAACAATGATAAAAAAGGACTAAGTTTAATGCTGGCTCCCACTTACTCATCATGGAATATGGTAAGGTTACTAAATTCCTCAAGCTTCAGGTTCAACTATAAGGCTAAAAACACAATAGATCCTCCCACAAAACTCTTGGTAGGAGCAAATAAAAGCATAGGACACTCCCTGTGTAATCTGCAAAATGCAGTGCATCTGCTAACAGGACTTGATTTTTGCCTATAAGAACTGCCATTCCAATATTCTTACTTTACCTTAAATATGTCTCATACCTTGCTCATTCTGAAATACTGAAGTCTATTCAATTTTACTGTTTTGGTTTTTCAAGACAGAGTTTCTCTGCATAGCCCTGGCTATTCTGGAACTTGCTCTGTAAATCAAGCTGGCCTGAACTTGTGTTACTAGATGCCGCCTCAATTGTCCTTTTCTTTCTCATTTACAGAAAGTGGAGAATTCTTATATCATGGCATCATTATGAGAATTAGGTCATTATTATATTTCAAGTCTGTTGCATATATCCCACAAGCTGATTTCAGCTAGGCTTTTCATCACTATCAATTTGTTTGCTTAAACCCTTAAGCTTTTAGGTTTATACAAGAAACTGAAGTCATGTGTCTATTCATGAAGTCCCTTAGGACATAAAATAACAGTAATCACCATAAGAAGTGAGAGCCAGAAGTGCAATTCCTACAGCAGCAATGACTCATTTTTTTTTTTTTTTACAGCTGAGGCAAGGGTCCCACATACCAGCAAAGCACAGGTGGTCCTAGCCTTAATGCCCAAAGGTGCCCCTTGACTGCCCATTCTCAGCAACAAATCTGATTTTTGTTTTCTAAAAATGTAATTTGCAAAAAAGAGGCTTAACTATCCTATTTTGAGCTCTCTCCATGAGCTTCTGTGAGACAATCACTCTAACTCAAGGCAATCCTCCTACCTCAGACTGTTAGGTGCATGGACTACAGATCAGTCCATATTCATCAGTTTCTGTAGAATGCTAATGACCAAGCCTAGTTACATATATACTCAAATACTAGTAATCTTTCCTATGTCTAATACTGCATGCCAAAAGTTTAAACATCACTAGATTTTATAGCACATAACTATGAAAACTTGAAAGCTACTTTCTAGACCTCACTGCAATCCCACAGTAGAGAATTCACTTAGACACAATTCAATACAAAGCTCTATCAATTCCTCTTACACAACCTCCTAGAAGATATTCCTTCAAGAAGTTTCCTTAGCGCCAAGGAAGATGTGGCAAAAGCCTCTAAAGTGCTGCAGTCCACTGTGTTGTCCTCAATGCTTCATGGAGTCACACACACACACACACACACACACACACACACCAGCAAACAACAACAAAAAATACTTATATTCAGTACAGGGTTCTAAATCACCTTTTTGAACTTGCTCGTCCCAAGAAAATCTATCCCCACTTTTCTATTTTACTTTTCCAAGCCACAATCCACACTTCATATTATATGCAAAGGATGCAGTTTGAAGTTTTCTCCATTTACAGGTATAATTTTATATGAGAATTTCTTTGATTAAATGGAGGGCATTGGGGAGGAACGGTATGAACGTGCCTAGCTACTGCTGTATTACTCAAGTGTAAAAGCAGAGCGAATAGAGCTAGGTACTGTATATCATCAATAGCAACGGTCTTGATTTTATGTGCCAACAGTCAATAACTGATGCCATGTGCACTGAGACACACGACTACAGCTCTATACACTTTGCATAAACTTTGTATTTAGTCCAATCGTTTTCTGAAGCCAGAGCCAGACACACAACATATATTCATCTATAACATAACATAACATAACATAACATAACATAACATAACATAACATAAC
>NW_026593286.1:13261928-13262397 GCF_907164565.1 Psammomys obesus
ACATAACATAACATAACATAACATAACATAACATAACATAACATAACTAGATTACATGACAATCTAACTGCCTGTGTGTTAATAATTCTAAAGTCCTGGCAAGTAATACATTCAGTATCCCATTAAAGTGAATTGCCTAATTTTTAGATGAAGGCCGTTTTAAGCAATAATAATAATAATAACTTCACTTTTGATCTTTAATTTTCTTCTCTAGAAAAATAAGAAAAAGCTGGATAATGGTGGCACATCTTTATTCCCAGCACTTGTGGACACAGAGGCCAGCTGTCTGAGTTCAAGGCCAGCATGGACTACAGAGTCAGTTCTCGGACAGACAAGATTCTAGAGACCTGTCTCAACAAAAAAAAAAAAAGAGAGAGAGAGGGACAGGGAGACAAAAAAAGAGAGAGAGGGAGAGAGAGGGAGAGAGAGGAAGGAAAAAAGGAAGGAAGGAAGGAAGGAAGGAAGGAAG
>NW_026593286.1:13262497-13271996 GCF_907164565.1 Psammomys obesus
AAAAAAAAATAAAAGTTTCTAATGACTGGTTTTGAGGTGATGTTAAACGTTTGTTCATTGTGAGCAAAGTAGCAGCTCAAAGTTCATGTATTCCCAAACTAAACTTAAGAGGTTCAAGGTCATCCTTGGTTAAAAGCCAGTCTGGCCTTGTACTCAACAACAACACACACATACACACACACATACATTAAGGAATTCCTCAAATCCAACACATGCCAATAAAGGCAGCACTAAGGAGTCAATAGGATAGGCAGTGCATATTTAAGGGCAGCCTGCGTTATATAACAGAATCTTGTCTCAAAAAAAAAGAGCAGCAGCAACAGCAGCTGGGTCACTACCAAAATTATAATGGACATAAATTGGAATGGCCAGGTTTGTGGCTCTACACTGCAGCCTTGGATTTTAAGCTCACCAACATTCACATACTACTCCGCTCTCTTTATCCTTAGACTACTCTGCTCTACCTCCCAGATCTCTACCTCTAGCTCCAGCAGCCACCACCTCCCCTAGGTCGGCCACCCCAGCATACTTTATTTTTGTGGCTTTTTTTTCATGCCTTGAAAACAATATACAAACTAAACATCTTTAATGTGTAAGAAGTGTTTAAAAGCCTAAGGCAATGGTGTTCATGTCATGTCTAGTTTCAATGAATGATGAGTACAAACTCTACAGCAGCCTAATATAGAAAGTTATGTAATATGGTATGAAAATGACTCAGGAAAATACTAACAGTGACAACTAAAAAATACTCTGCATACTATGCTCCATATCGATAAGAATGACTCCATAAGTTTACATTAAAATTATATAAACTTCAGACTATAGTAGCTCAGTGGCTGAATGCTTACATGAATGTTTGAGATTTTATTACAGAATAGCAAAAGAAAAAAAAGTCAAGAACACCTACAGGAACCAGGCAGAGTGGCAACCACTCACCAGGCTGTGGCAGGAGGGACCAAACTAGTTAAATAGTGAGATCCTGTCTCAATCCACATGAAATACTAATATTAATTTAGCCAGGTTCATTTTTGGTTTTCTGTTAACCAGAACTTCCTGCTTCACTTTAGAAAAAAACGCAACATCCTTCTGCCTCCAACCCAGAGATCAAATCAACAGGAACAAGAGGAATTTCTAATCTTATGTTTAGTTTTATGGTTAACAAAGCCAGCATCATGGTAATATAGTCTGAACAAAAGCAAAATATGAAAATAAAATAAAAACAAATAACAAACCTTGTGCTTGAGAAAGGGACATTTTGTAATTTAGCCAATATTACTGAATATCTTTCAACAAAGAAACATCAATGCAGATAATTAAAATTTGATATATGCAAACCTGGGGTGGGAAGTGGGGAAAGAAAAAGGAAGGAAGGAAGCTGGCCCACATGTCATATGCCTATGAAATTTTAGAACTAAGATAACTTTTAAAGGGCAAATTAGTATCTATGTAGTTAGTACTCATAAGCAAAACAAATGGCAATACAGACATTTCTCATCCAAAAAAATACTTACAATATTCAAATGTTTTGCTTTTTAATCTCAATAGGAAAGTTCAGAGATTTACATAATGAGCACAGAGTATTAAACAGACTTGCCCATCTGAGCTGTCACCTGCTTAACCTTTCAAATTCCAAGGAAAACCACAATCCTGACCTTCAGAAAGAGAAGACTCTTAATAGGCTGGACATGGATGCTGACGCCTGTTTAGGTCAGGAAGCACTTCCCTCAGGCCTTAGAAATGCTTAGGACAGAAATGAGGTAGTGGGTAACAGTACTTACCACCAAGTACGTAGGAACTCAGGTTTTATTTTGGAGACTTGCAGAGAGGAATAAAGAACCAACACCCAAAAGTTGTCGGGTGGCTTCCGCAAAACTGCAATGGCATGCACCCGCATACACACATATACACACACACATAACAAAAGACCTTAATGCTTTTGTTTTACTTTCAGCATAGAAATATGGTTTTCATAGAACAGAAATGCTTCACGCACTCCAATTCAAGCAGTTCTAGTCTATCCTTCTCTGACTTCATGAATACCTGCATTTTCTGTTAGGTATCAGGCATTTCTACTGGCCTGCCTACAGGGGCCTAGTGACAGCAGGATAGTCATCACTAGCTGCCAAGATGTGACCCATTTCCACTGTCTCCACAAGCCTCCAAGAGTCCCATGTCCTGTGTGCATGCAGTATACCCTCTTAGGGAAGCCTCCCGCATGAGGTCTGTGGCATAGTATGGCTTTGTGGTCTCCACACTTGCATCGTAACATTGCCTTGACCTCCCCAATCCCTCAAGCCATTGTTGACCTGACTAGTTAATCACTGCAGCCCAAATGCTCCCAGCTCAAATTCCGAACTACCCTATACAAGATCGCTCCATCACCATGGCACCACACCTTCCTGTCCCTCTGTAACAGTCCCTCTTCTACCACACCCTTCAGGGGATTATTCCCCAGTGCTTTCCTCTGCATTTTTTCTACCCACTTCTACTGCCAGCACATTCTGGTGAGTAAACTTTATGATTTAACATCACCAGTATGTTAAAAGCACTAGGCCATCCTTTTATTCAAGAGTTTCAAAGAGCCATCTACTCATTTATTCTCATTTTGAGATTACAGACAAAAATCGTTTACTTTTGTTTTCAAGACAAAGTTTCTCTGGGTATAGCCCTGGCTATCCTGGAACTCGCCCTGTAAACCAAACTTCGCCTAGAACCCTGAGATCCACCTGCCTCTGCCTCCCAAGTGCTGAATTTAAAGGTGTGTACAACCAACAACCCAAGTCATACTTTTTAATCTCATACTTTTAAGGGAGGCTTAATGGCAGATAGGGTGTCAGATTATGGTAAGGGGTTATTTGAGTAAGTTGCTGGGGCATGGAGCATGGAGCATGGAGCATGCCCTTATAATCATTAAAAAACTCTAGTACTTTTCCTTTAAGGCTCATTTTTCTCATCTCTATTTTAATTAGCCTTGCTTTACTCTCTGTGCTTCTAGTTTCCAAAATGTTGTTATTTTGCATTTATGTATACCTTAGTTATTTCACAAGAGACTATAGGAAAATTTACAAAGAAACACCCTTTCCCTTAAGTGTTTCTTCTTTGTATTACTAGTCATTTCACCAATTCTTTCCATTGGTGCTTGCTTCCTGCAAGAATTTTCCTGTAGAGTGTAGCACCCTTTTCCTACCAGCTGTGGTCTTGATGGACAGAAACATGAGACTGGAATTAGGGGTGCCTAGGTTTGAATCCTCTTATTTGGTGACTCTCCTTTAACAGCTTATTTAACTTTTCTGGGTCTTGGGTTTTTTGTTTTGCTTTTTGATTCTTCAGCTGAAAAAAGCAAAAAAGACGATTTGTTGTAACATGAGCTACACTTGGCCACAAGTGAACAAAACTCATCCAGAATGCCAACGGTCCAGGGCAGAGGGCAAGCAGGACTGTTTTAGGTTAAGAGGAAGGCAGCCAGTTTCTCAGGTGGTCTCGGTGAGATGATGTTCCAGATCCACTGAAACTTACTGCCGACAGCAGCACACAGTCCAACAAATTATACCAGTCCCAGCCTTCAGCGTCCCTTACTTCTGCCCCTGCAGCCTAGTGGTACACAAGCTAATTTACTTGGACCTCTGCCTCATCTTTCTTCTCTTGTGCTTCAAGCCTTAGCATTCGCTGCTGCTGCCACTTCGCTCTCATGGCACAGGAGTTTCAAGGAAGATAGCATTAAGGCTAAGAGGGCCTCAGTTACTTTACTGACCAGTGGTGATAACAGAACCTATTGTTGACTGTTTTGGGATTTTTAAGTTATATGTCTGCAGTATTGTCAATAAACGTGAGCCACTTTGTTTTTTGAGAATACCTAAGTTTTTGTTTTTTACAAATGCTACTTCAAGAGAACCATTATCTTGTGTATAGTTTCGTCATAAGGCCAAGAAAATATTTTAAAGCAAGAAAGTAATAATTAGCTAATGTTCAAGCATCTGTTGAAGCCTGGGCATGCTGCTCAGTGGAATACACAGCCCAGCCCTTGTGAGGTCCAGCTCTTGGGTAGGGGCTGCTGAAAGATATCACACACAATGGACAGGGCACCAGTCATAGATACTATGAGGATTTACAAATCCCACTATTTTTCTCCACTCTTCTGCTATGAATCCCAGTGTATGGACAGTTCCAACTCATGTCAACTCTTTATGAAGTATTCTAGCAACTGCTAGTGGTCTTTCCTCAAGAAGCCAATGCTGTGACTACACATCTACAGATTTTACTGGTTTCCAGAGAGCACATTAATGATTCATCTCTGAAATATTTAGCCCAAGAAACACAGAAAATGATAGCATGTATTCAATAATTGTATTTAGTTTTACTGTTTTTGTTTTTATTTACTTCCAAGAGTAAAACAAGAAATACTACAAAAAATACAATAAGGAATTTTATGTCTATGCTTCTGAAAAATAGGCTAGAAGTCCCAAAGAAAACCAAGGGGATATGAAATCTGACTAGGTGGATTTTCTATCTACTCAACAACCTGTAAATCACTGAGGAGCTATGCTGTCTAACCAGCCGTGTTCTTCAAATCTTTCAGTAGAATATAGGTAATGGATAAATAGTGATTATTTAAATCAGAACATCACTGAGTCAGATTTAACCAAGAGAGCACGTTGTTTGGAGAGGGTCATTTTTTTTTTTTTTTGTTTGGAGAGGGTCATTTTGTTGTGTGTATATATACAAAATATTAAGGATAACAGATGGATATCTATGAATTCAAAGCTAGCCTGGTCTACATAGCAAGTCACAGGGCAACCAGTCTCAAAATATATATATATATTAAAATGATGCTTACTTTGGCAGCACATATACTAAAATTGAAATGATACAGAGAAGATTATCATGGCTCCTGCGCAAGGATGACAAATTTGTGACGTTTTCCATATTAAAAAAGTAGATATTAAAGTGAAAGTGTCTTCTGGCTTTGAGTACATAAATGCAAGAACTAGTAAAATATGTCACACTCATGATGATGGCACAAGAATGAAGCACCACTTGGGAAGCAAGTTTGCAACTTTTATTAAGAGCATTTAACTTTTTCATAGCCTTTACCCAATGCTTTACTCCTAGGAATCTTTAATAAGTCATTTGTAACAGCCTTTCAAAAGTAAATAAGCAAATACACAGTAACTGGGAAATGTCAAATACACTATGACATGTCATTCACTAGATTATTATATAGCCACTAAAAATATTTCAAGCATCTATTAACATGGTAATTGCTTGTGAACTATTTGACAAGAAACAGCTGAATACTGAATTTACACAATGTAGTTTTTCACTTGTTAGTAAACAGAAAACTTCAAAAGATCAGCAGAATTGGTTCAAAAGGATGCAGAATTGGTTCCCTGGACACAATCCCTTCTAGTGTCACTTGCCCTAACAGTAATCTGCTACCAATGATTCACAGATGGATTCTCTGGAAGCCATATTCTTGAAGAAGTCTTGAGCACCAATTACTGCAAACATGGAGAGTCTATTCCCAGAGAGTCAGTGTTCTAAACCCAGTTTTACCACTTCCTCACTCCCCAATCTACCCATCACCTACCTAGAAGATCCCTCCTCTACCTTTAAGGTCCTTACTTGGAACTGGAATTATGTAGACCTTTCTGGCCTTGAACTTAGAGCTATCCTTCTGCTCCCAAGAGCTGTGATTGCAGAGATGTCCCACCATACTCAGCCTAACTTCACTTTTAAAAAATATGCAAGAAATTTCCAAACCTCAATTCCCCATTCCACTTCAATAAGCAGTACTCTTCCACTATCACTCCAATTTCCAAGAATAAGTAAAAATAGCAAAATTTTCCCAGGTTCAAAACCCTGCTCAAGACTTCAAGGAATTCAGTAAAACTCCCTTTCTTCTTAATTCTCCAGCCCTCTTGCCCATGCTCACTCTAACTTCTATAGCTGAGGTCCTTAACTCTCCCAACAATACACCCTGCAAGCACACCGCCAACTTGGCACCAACTTTAACATAAATGTCATCACACCAATCGCTATCCACGTCTTAATTCCTCTACACTGCCAAAGAAAGATAATTCCAAATTTCTCAGCAAAGAATTTAAAATCCTCTACAATTGACTTCTATACTCCAAGTTCTGTCACACTTTAAACTATTCATCTCCATCTACCCTCACTGTCTATATTCTCCAAGTCTTTAAATTGTTCAATCTGCCATTAACTCTTCCTAGAATACTTTGGGTTTGTTTTGGTTTTTGAGTCAAGTTCTCATTCTGTAGCCTCAAATAAATAATCCTTTTGCCTCAGCCTCTCAAAATGCTGGATTAAATATGATAGCCACTACATCAAGACCTATTAACTTATTTTTTTTTCATTGTTGTTTTTTTTTTTTTTTTTTTTTGTTTTTTTTTTTATTTTTTTTTTTTTTCAAAACAGGGTTTCTCTGTGTAGACTGTCCTGGACTCACTTTGTAGATCAGGCTGGCCTCAAACTCAGAGACCTGCCTGCCTCTGCCTCCCTGAGTGCTGGGATTACAGGCACGAGCCACCCACCGTGCCCAGCTTATTAACTTTTTTAATATCTAAAGTAACTGAGCATTCTGTTGCCCATGCTTCCCCTGCCCAATCCCAGCCTGAATTTCTCTGTCCCTCTCTTAATCCCTCCCTAACCCTGTAATAGGTACTCTACCTTATGGTATTCATTTTTCCCATGAATGAATCATTTCTGAATGATATATCTCAAAATGGAATGTAAGCTCTTTCCTAGATAAAAAATGCCTTATTCTCTACAATGTGGCTTAACTACACAGTGTTCTGTCAATTTGGAAAATGCCCCTGAAGAACTATGACAAAAACTTCAGAAATACTAGAGTTTCCTAGTCCCAGGAACAAAGATAATAGTCCCCTGGCAGCTCAATCTGAACAGCTTTCCTTCAGCTGTTTTTGCTGCTTTCTAGAAAGCAGCTTCCGATTGCTCTCTAGGACAGAGAAGTCAGACTTTGAGGACGATCGGTAGCCCACATTTTCTGCTTTTAAGGGATTAATGATATGGCCTAGTTTGGTATCAACCTTGCAAAGTGTCAGCTTTTGGAAGGCCCTTTGGGTGTTCCATGTATACCCAATAGGGTTCTGGATAGTCCTTTCAAATTGCTGGTGGTGGGCAAATGGGTGTGGAACAACTCGCACCTGATGGGCGGCTGCATGGATGTTGCGCTTCTCACTGATAATCACATTTGACAAATTCTTGTCTTTTCTTGGAGGACCTTCCCGAGCCTTCATAAGAAAACAGCGTCTTTTCTTGGCACTGGGCTTTAGGCCCATACCAACCCACTCACCCCATCCAGGCAATGCCAGATCCAAGTCCTTTGGTTTACTGGCCTCTACAGCTTCCCTTTTCTCTTTTAAGAACTCTCGTATGACATCATCCCCAGCAAAAGCTTCCTTTATCATCTGCTTTTGGTCTGTCTCCACTTCATCTTCCAACTCCACCACTGTGGGCACTGCCAATGACTTCACAGAAGATCTAGTAGTTAGGAGATTTTGTAGATCAATCATTTGTTCCTTCTTTTTCTTCCTCCCAGAGGCATCAGATTTACTATGTGGGTTCCTCTCCTTCCACTCTCCTTTTAACAGAGGTCTCAAAAGCCCCCTTTTTTGATAATGTCCCTCTTTGCCCAATTCTCCCTGTTCCAGAACATGTGCTCTCTCTAGCCTTTGAGGTACCAGGAACTCCTCTGGGGCAAGATCCCCTCTACGGATATGGACAACAGTTCCCACAAAACTTACTTGTTCCCCCTCAGATTGATGGTTTTCCTTGTTGAGTTTCTGAAACAATACCCTTGACTCAGATAACAGCTCCAGGCTACTAGAGTCTTCCATTTCTTGGTCATTCATTGGCTTGGCATTGTTGGGATCAACTCTCTCTTGAAAGGATCTTTCTTTCAACAAAAGCTCTTCTGCCACTGGTCTTTCATCTCCCTCACTTTCAGAAGACCCAGGGGCCACCACTTCAGACTGCTGTTCAGGGTCTGTATTGATCTCACCCTTTTTTGCTTCGATGTTGCAACTCCTAAGCATCCAGGGATTTAGACTAGCTGCATCCATCTGTAGGCCGTTCATTCCATCATTAGAGACAGAGGTTACTCCCTCTTCTGTACATCCTTCCTCTTCCTCACCCTCTGAAACTACCTGGAGTTTCTGTGTCAGTTCTCTGTTCTTAGCCAATTGCTCTTGCATAGCCTGGCAAGCCTCCGGGTCATATCTAACCATAATTGCCTTTGACTTTGCCCATTTCCCATTACCCTGGTGCTTAAGGCTCATCCTCTCCATTACTCTGGCCATTTCTAATTTTTCCAGGTCTCGCAATGCAGCACTTGGGCAGTCTTTCCACAGCTGTTCAGCCTCTTTTAAGGCTTTCTTGGCCTTTCTTTTCTTTATAATTTTGTGATACTTTTTACTTTTGATTCTCTTCTCTCTTCGAGCTCTGGCCTCATAGTAGGACTGCAGAGCTCTAGTCCTCTGAAGCTCTGCTCGGCGTATCTTGGCTTCTTCCAGGCTCATAGCTTTGATGGAGGCTTTTTCCACTGGAGTCAATAAAGGGTCTGTCACTGGCTGCTTGTTCTTATGAAGGAGGTTAAAAATGTCTTGCTCCAGGGGGGTTCTTGCTTTCCAGCCAGTGATTATGTGTTCAATGGGAGCAACAATTGGCAGCTCCTTCTCCATGGGAAAGACCAGCTGCTCTGCTTGCTGATTTTTCAGAATGACAGGATCCCACTTGGAAAGAATTTGTGAGGTTTTACTGAATGCTGCTTCCCTGAGGATCTGGTCAGCCTCTTCTTTGTTAAATGGTATCACCAAAGTCTTTGACTTGACTCTATGCAGTTGTTTTTTCACAGGAGCCAATGAAGACAATACGGTAGCAGACCCAAGCAAATCTGAAAGGACCAGCTTTTCACCTGATCCTTCAGTAGTCACATTGAACTCTGACACCATCAGACCAGCCTCAGATCTCTCTGACAATTTCCACCTATTCTTTCCACCAAGGGAACAGACTGCTTCCAGAAGCTTTTGACATTTTCTTTCTCCATCACTGTCCCCCTCATCTTCACTTGTACTCAATGGGTAGTTGTTTGACAAATCCACTAGCTCTTCCTGCTGGCTCAAAGGCAGAAGGTTTTCGACATTCCTGGTCATGTTCATGGTAGCAGCCTGCTTTCTCTCACATGAAGCATCTGGTCTCCTCTTTGGCTCCATCTATTTACTGCCCACTGTCTCTGACATAGATATTTTCTGAGAATCTTATTTATTGAGATGTCTAAAGAAGAAAAGACCCATATAAATAGCCCAGTAATTTCCATGTAGTCAACACATAAAATTTACAAGCCAGCTAGGATGAAGACATACAAAGCCAGCCTAGGCCGCATAAGTCTCAGTCTCTGTGTCTGTCTCTTTCTCATATAATATATATATATATATATATATATATATATATATATATATAT
>NW_026593286.1:13272006-13293968 GCF_907164565.1 Psammomys obesus
ATATATATATATATATATATATATATATATATATATATATATCCACACACACGTATATATACATACATATACATATATACGTGTGTGTGTGTGTGTGTGTGTGTGTGTGTGTGTGTGTGTGTGTAGATACCTGAAAATTATGTCACAGGTAACAAAAATCTCAAGCTTAGGAAAAAGAAAGAAGAGGTGAAAAGAAAGAACCATGACTTTATGGCAAGAGATCAGACAGGAAACTAAGTCCAACAAGAAGGCCAAATGGGTTGTGGAAAATGCCATATCACCAGTCCTAGTAGCATCATGATAAACAAGTCAGGAGAAGCTTCTCAATACACTTCCTGTATATAACAAGAGAAAAGACCACCCCATCTTCTTCACTTGCTATACCCCAGGAAACTTTTATTCATCCAACAATTAATTTTGATTATTAAAATTCATTAAAATTCATGCAGGTTCTTAACTGGATCTGTCTGTCCAGCCTCTGCTCTATGCCTTCCCAAAGGATACACTCTAATCTCAGTCCTCAACAGCTGCACTTCAATGTTGGCTACTGATGTGCTCTTCCAAAATTTCACTGCCCCAACATCCACTGTGAGAACCCTCCTTAAACTCCCATTTACTTCCAATCCTGCTCTAGGCTCACTCCATTTATTTATCCGACCCTTCCCTGGCTACTCTGACCAAATAGGCGCTCCCTGTCCTCTGTACATTTCACTTGGCCTTTACCACACCTTATATTACCTTCACAGAGCTTGAGAAAACTGAAGGATTCCTTCCAATCAATTCCCTTTAAAAGGTAAACTTCATATAAATTTGTTAACCTATCAGATTCAGAACAGTTGTTTTTATTTCTTATAAAAACAGAGACAGGAGAATAAGAAAAAAATAGAGAAAATAGGAAAAAAGCAAATTAAAACAGAGGAGAAAGGCAGAGAGACAAGGAAAGCAGCAAGCACAGCTGTGTCCCCCTAAACTATAGTTTACTTCCCTGGCCCACATAACTGTGAGGTAAAAATGTAAATTGTCGAGTTACAAAAATGAAATGGAAAGCTAAGAGACAGGCTCAGTGTTGAGTGCCTGTAATTCCAGAACCTCGGAGACTGAGACAGGGAATTTTAAGATCAAAGCCAGCATGGAGCTACATTTAGAAAAAAGAAAAAAGAAAAAAAAAAAACTACCCCACCCCACCAAAAGAAAAACTTCTTTTAGAAGGAAAACAAAAAGTCTGAGAAATAAGTGACCAGCCCCAACTTACATACCAAGTTTTATATACACAGATGGCAATGGTTCCTCCTTCGCTCAGTATTCAGGAGGCTAAAATAGAAGGATCTCAAGTTCAAGGCCAATCTGAGTCTCACAGCGAGTTCAAGGACAGCTTGGAGTAAAGTGAGACCCTGTTTCAAAAAGAAAAAAGAAATGCCACCTGAATTAGTATATGACATAAGAAATAAAAGTAGATGCCGGTTATCTGAAAGAGAATGTCACAATGACATCCTGCTTGCAATGCGCTACATGCAGAAATTTAATTTTCGCAAGAAAATTAAAGCACAAGTCCAAAATAACTGTTAACTAAAACTGAACAAAATCATGGGATGGGGTGAGATGGCTTTGCCATCGAAGCCTGGTAAACTGAGTTCAATTCCTAGAACCCAGCAAGAGAGAACCAACTCCAAACCTGGCCTCTAACCTTCACATGTGTATTGAAATATAAACACAGATGCACTCTCAGAGGCTGGAATGCATGCATAAAGACACAGTCAAATATAAACATACTTAATTTTAATTAATAGAACAAAATCTACTTCCTCAATTTATGGTTTTCTATATACACTAATATCTCAAGCTCTACTGAAAAAGAACAGTTCCAATACATAAAACACTTCCTTATGGTGTGACTGTTACAAAGAAGCTAATGGTACTTCAAGAGAAAAGCCAAAGCCAGCCAGTGGTGGTGCACACCTTTAATCCCACTCCTCAGGGGGCAGAGGCAGGCAGATCTCTAATTTTAAGGCCAGCCTGATCTACAGTGCAAGTTCCAGGACAGCCAAGACTACAGAAAGACCCTGTCTAGAGAGAGAGAGACAGAGACAGAGATAGACAAAGACAGACAGAGACACAGAGATACACTTATCTTAAAATCTCACATCAGAAAACAAAAGGTTTTGTTATCAGCACCATTCAGTAAAGAAACTGAAACCCAGAAAAGTTAAATAAGCTGTCAAAGGACAGTCACCAATTAAGTAAGAGGATTCAAACCCAGGCACCCCGAATTCCAGCCTCATGTTTCTGTCCATCAGACCAGTTGGTAGGAAAGGGGTGCTATACTTTACAGGAAACTTCTTGCAGGAAGCAAGCACCAATGCAAAGAATTGGCAAAATGACTAGTAATACAAAGAAACACTCAAGGGAAAAGGTGTTTCTTCGTAAATTTTCCCTACAGTCTTTCGTGAAATTACTAAGGTATACACAAATGCAAAATGACAAGAACATTTTGAAAACTAGAAGCACAGAGGGTAAAGCAAGATGAGAAAAATGAGCCTTAAAAGAAAAGTATCTACCAGAGTTTTGTACTGATTATAAGGGCATGCTCCATGCCCCTGCAGCTTACTCAAATAAGTAACCCTTTCTTATCCATAATCCAACACTCTCCATCAAACCTCCTTTCAACAGGAATGGTGGGTACAAGCCTTTAATCCCAGCACTTGGGAGGCAGAGGCAGGAGGATCTCTGTGAGCTGGAGTAACACCAGCCTGGAGGACAGCCAGGACTACATAGGGAGACCCTGTCTCAAAACAAACAAACAAACAAACAAAAATCTTCTGGGGAAACACTTCCTATCTACATGTCTCCATTTCCTCAGTGGCTCCACCCACCCTACCTTAAAGGCAAGAGTCACCAAGGACTTCCCACAGGAGCACTCCACAGCACTGACCGCCTTCCCTGCAGTGACTCCTGGCTATCTTCTCACTGTCCTGAGATGGCTAATTCTGACTATCAACTTCACTGGATTAATAAATGCCTAGGAGATTAGTAAAGCATACCTCTGGTCAGGAAAGAGGGTCTGTGGCATTTCCAGAGACAACTAAAGCACAGATCTTGCCTAATTCAAACCCATTGATGGACTCATAGCATACCATCACTGGGAGATGGAGTCTTTGGAGGAAGTATATCACTTTGGGGATATTCTTAGGATTTTATCTTGCCCTAGAACCTCCTTATTCCCATTTCTCTACTCCCTGACCACCTTGATATGAAAGGCTCCTTCAACAAGTGCTCTCCCCCACTAAAACACCCTGGAAACGATGAGCCAAAAGAAACCTTTCCTTCTTTCTTTGATCAGATATTCTTCTTGCTGAGATATTGTGCCGAAACAATACTGAGGTTTATGCCACTCTTCTTACGTCTTCTGCACACTCTGCCTCTTCTCCTCAGTCCTGGCAACAGCCTCTCTCTGCTCTCATTCCATGACCCTCCATAGGCAGCCTGACATGCACACTGTTTCAGATACTACATACAAGGAAGGTCCCAAAATGGCACACATCTACTCTACTTCTGAACAGTAAACCAGCACACTAAAGAGAAGGCAACTCCCACAGAACACTTCCAAACCCAGAGACATGGTCTCCCACATCCAAAACCTACTTCTCTCCCAATGAGCCTTGCTGAGAGAATAGTGCATGCAATGTCCTTCACTCCTTGACGTACCTGAGTCTGAAACAATGCCTTCTCCTCTCAGCTCAGGTATTTATCACCATGCCATGACAGCCTCCCATCTCACACCTTCCTGAAATCTCTGCTCATATGAACCTCTTTAAAGGCTTGGCTAATCTAACATATTACACTCTATGAAAAAACAAGTATTGATACTTGGTGGGGGAGGGTGTTCATTTTTTTAGACAGATTATGTGGTTTTGGATATCCTAGAACTATGTAAAGCAGGCTGGCCTCAAACTCAAACACTTGCTTGTCTCTACCTAACTAGAGGGATAAAAGGTGTGTGCCACCAACCCCAGCTGAAAGTTTTATGTTAAATTACTTGGTAAAATAAAAACTACAGTGAGTACTTTTGAAAATTATGCTATCAAAAAATTTAAAAGCCTTGTCACTTTAGTCACTTGGGGGGGGGGGACGCTGATTTCTAAATCACACCTTCAAATCCACAGCTCATATAAAGGATTCTTGCTTCTAAACTATTCATCGGGAGAAAATCTAAGTGCTACAGGAATATTTAAACTTTAAGCACCCTAAAGGCAGACAGAATGAATGCTTGGAAATATTCCCTATCTCATTCAGACATCTTGCAACGTGAGCTAAAATGACAGCCTGGTGTAAGAAGATATTGAAATAAAAAGAATTATAGTTGCTCAAAAAAGTTCTGACACTCGTGTTCTATGGACATTTAATTAGTCTCAGAACACAAAATTGGAAATCTAAATTGCGATCATTATAAGTCTTCACTCAGTACCTCACCTTTACTGCATGTAACACAGTTAGCAATCACTCACTTATCTACAGGATCACTGGCTTGGAATCTAATTCCTGCCTGAGGACACAGGGACACATCAATTCTGTCCCCAGCACCTGACAAGGTGTCTGACTAACAGAAAGGGAAGGCTCTTGGTCAACAATTAACTGAATCAGGAATGAGCTAGTGGTATTTCCCCTCATGATGTCCTTCAATTTGCCCTTCTTTCTTTGCCTTCTTCAAGGAGGACATCTTGGACTCAACAGAATACTTGTGCTTTTAAGTCATTCGGCCCAAATGTCCTATAAATACAGTAATTGGGTTACAAAGACGCTAAGTGACCATCTCCTATGGCTAAAAACTGCAATCGGGGCACTTTATGACAGATCAAAAAATAGTTCAAGAAAATACAATCAGCCTTCAAGCGTCCATGTGAGGACTGCACAGGAAGACACCAGAAAACAAAAAAAAGAAAGCCTGGGCAACTGACTCCGAAGTCCCAACACTTCCTCCCTGCAATAAGCTTCTGCGATTTTAGGGGCATCTCGGCAGCACCCTTCAACAACTCTCTGAAAGCAACGTGGACAGGCAAAACGGGCTACAACAAACGGGAAAAACACCATACTACACCTCTGCACAGACCCAAAGCCACGGTGGAAACTATTCCAACAGTAAATAAAGGACTGAATGCACTCTCAGATCTAAGTGGTCTGGCTTCAGACGGGCCTTCCCGGGGCTCCAGCTTCTCCTACCGGCAGGTATGGAGTTGAGTCAACGTGTCCACAGTGCGGGTTCTTTCCAATCTGCACCCCTTCCTGGTTGGACTGACAATGCAAACATAGCTATGCGTAAAGTTCTCGGTGTGCAGCGTTCCATAAAAGCTCAGTTGAGTGCCGGCTCTGCCAGTTATCCGGTCAGTTCTCACCGAGCCCGACCCCTCTCTGGTTTCTAGGATTCCCAAAAACTGTCCTGCCCTTTCTATGGCGGAGGTGGGGGTTCTACAACAGGTCCAGGAGATCGGAGCGCCTGTTCTAGAACCAGAACGGACACTGAATGCAGTTGGGGTCTTGACCCGTGAAATCCCTTCACCCGATCCACACCTGACCCCCGAGGGGCTGCCGGTGTGTGCACCTCCCGACGGCCTCGCGTGGAGACTGAAACGCACCGAGCCCCCCCCCCCCCCACACACACACACACACGCGGCAGCCCCGGCGCGCCCGCAGCAAGCCCCAGCCCGGCTTTCGGGGAAACCGCCGGGCTCCGGCGAGCCTCCCCCGGACGCCGCGCGGTCGCGCGGAGCGGGACGCCCCCACCCCCGCGCCCGCCGCGGAGGCCGCGGTGCAGCCCTCCTCGCGGCCGGCGGTTTCCCCGACCCCGCGAGGACGCCCCCCTCGCTGCTCCCCCTCCCCCGACCCCGCCGCGGCCCGGGCGTCCCCCCGGCTCGGGCACCAGCGGACCGCATGCACGCCGAAGGGTGGGGTTGTGGGGACGCGGGGGAGGCCTCGCCGCCATCCCGCGACCCTCGGTCTCCTCACAACGGGCGCAGCGCACACTCACCGCGGTCCCCGCGGGCTCCGACCCACGCAGGCCTGGCGGCTCCCGGGAGCCGTTCCCGCCCGGAGCCACCTCCTCAGGACCCCGACGCGGCCCGGGGCCGTCCTGAGAGAAGGGGGACGACCGCCCGCCGCCGGCTCTGCCCTCCCGCTCTGCCGCCGCCGCCGCCTCCTCGTCCCAGCCCGCGGCCGCGGTCACAACCGCAGCGACGCTCCCCAGGCGCCGGCTGAGCAGCGTCTGTTGAGCCGCAGTCCCGGACGCGCAGCCCCGGCCGGCGCTCGTTGCATATGCAAATAGGACGCCGCCCATTGGCCCGCGGGCGGTGGCGCGTACGGGGCCCAGCCTATCAGATGCGGGCCGGGGGAGAGCGGCGCTGGCGGCAGGGGCGGGGCGAGGTTACTAGGGGTCATTCTGCGGAGCCGCCGCCGGCTGGACCGGCCCGGGGCCCGCGGAGGGCGGGGATGAAGCCCCCGGGGAGGGGAGCGGCGGCCCCGAGCTGGGCTGGTGGGCGGCGCGCGGGAGGATGCCCCGCACAGAGCCGCCGACCAAACCCGCCTGCCTTCTCTGCGGTGATGCACGGATTTCCACCCAGAGCAGAGAGAGAGCAGCAGGCTCGTTGTCCCTTTCTCGTTTTTCTCTGGGTTGGATTCGTTGTCCCGGTCTGGAACGCGAATCTCTAGCAAATCTTGCAAGGAAAATAAAAACTGACGTTTGGAAATGCCTGCGGAGGGGAGAGGCTCAAGCTGAAAGCACGCCCTGTGGTGTTTTGTTGTGTTTTGTTTTGTTTTCTCTCTTGCAAGGGCTTCGTTTAACGCAGCGTGTATCCGGTTCACGTCCAAATCTTCGCGTGCCGCAAGTTTCTTGTTCTCAAAGGGTGAAAGTTTACTCAAAATTATTGTTTGTGAACGGTAAACGTGTGTGTGTTTAGTTTGCCAGGATACAGGCATTTATTTTACGACTGCCTCCCACCGTGCACACACATAGCAAAGCACAAATGACTAAAACAGCCACCGCCGTGTGACATTAGAAGACTGTTCGTAGCCGGGTTTTGGTGTTTTGTTTTGTTTTGTTTTGTTTTCCTTAACCCAACCTATTATTTAGCCTGTGAACTTTAAGTAGGTGAAAGGTTGAGTTGCTGAGCTAGCCTCAAGCGAAGGCAGAGGCTCACTTCCCAAGACAGTCTTTTAAGAAGTCTGGAAGCTGCCAGGACTTGAAGGAGGTGGAACCCTGTTGCACCTTCTACAAAGAGAGCTCTCACTCACCTAGGGCCCCTGGCCAATCTAACTGCCAGGAAGAACAGACAGTCTTTGACTCAAGCAACCTGTTCCTACTAGGAATTCAATTTTTTTTTTTTTTTTTTTTTGAGGCTCTTAATCTCTCCAAGGATACCCTGCCAATAAATGGAAAGCAGAATTTCTGCTCTACAGAGGGATGTATACCTTAGAAGTGGCCATTCCAGAACCACAAACCTCAGGAGGAACTAAGCAACTTCAAGACAAGAAAACCTTCTTCCCCCATTATTAAACAGGTGTAGAATTCCAGGGGCATTTTTCTTCCTTATCTCTTTACAGTTTACACAATATGTTAGGGATGAGTATTTACATTTAAAAGAAAATACTCTCGAAATTCAAATGCTGAGCTCAAATACTGTTTGCCGTTTGATACCAACCAAACAGAAATTACTGTATTTCTATTCACTAGGCTTCCATGTACCGTTGCTTACTTCCTTTGTGGGAGAGTGGGAGGCAAGATCTCCTTGTTTGGCTCTGGCAGGCCTGGAATTTTACTATGTAGACCCGGAGGGAGCCTAGAATTCATGGTGATCCGGGTGATTTGGGGCTCACTAGTGCGATCCACCGATAGGCTTTATGTGCTATCAGGGCCTAACACTATGCCTGCAGGCTGACCTTGAACTCCAGGCAATCGTCCTGCTTCGCCTAGGTTGTTTGTTGTTTGTTTGTTTGTTTGTTTGTTTTGAAAACGGCAGGCTGTGATGACATACACCTTTAATCTCAGTACTTGGAAGGCAGAGGCAGGTAGATCTCAGAGTCTGAGACCTGACTAGTCTGACTTAGCAAGGTCCAGGCCAACCAGAAGATCTTTGTTGAAACCCTGCCTGAAGAAATAAATGAAGGAATGAATGACTACACAGATAAAACAAAGGCTGGCAAGGTGGCTTATGACTAAGCGTGGAGACCCATATTGTGGAAGAAGAAAATCGGCTCTCAGATGTGTCCTTTGACCTCTCCTGAAGCACCACAGGATGCAGGCACACATACACCAGGTAAACGGGTATAATAAAGAAAAGGGGAAAGCAAAAACACAACAGGGCATGGTGACCCAGCACCAGTGACCAGGCCGGGGAGCTGCTGGCAGTGACACCACCTTGGGCCACATAGTGAACCGCAGGCCAGAGTGAAACTGAATAACAGTCAATAAATAAGTAAATAAATAACAGCGATACGTTGCAAAATCGCTTTTCTCTTAGAAAGGTTTTCAGCCTGTGTTCAGAGCTTTGAGGGGTACTGAATTTTGGTAATTTCCCCTCTTTTTGTAAAACTTCAAATCAGAAACTGCTAAGGGTCATGAATAGGAACAAGGCAATCTTTTTCATATTTTGATACGTTTCCAACTTACAAAGACATTAAGAGGAATTGTCTATAGTTGGTCTGTTTCCTGTGAAGGGTCATAGACAGGTTCTGTGACTTTTTCACAAAAACTACGCTTTCCATTACGATACAACAGCAGGACAAGCTGATTTTTTTTTTTTTTTTTTTTTTTTTTTTTTTACAGGAATGTTTTTGTTGTTTCACTTCCAGTGGATTGGAGGGTGTGAACAGAGCACATGATACTGTTTGAATTAAGAAGGCTGTGACTCCAAGGAGGAGAATGATCAACAAAAAGCAACTTTAAAATGTAGCTTACATTTAAAGTACCTGGTGGCACAAAGCCTTTAATCCCACACTTGGGAGGCAGAGCTACGTCGATCTCTGAGTTCAAGGCCAGCCTAGTCTATATAGCAAGTTCTAGGACAGCCAGGGTTTTGTGTAGTAAGACCCTGTCTCAAAAGACAGAGAAAAGAAAAAAAAAAGTAAAAAAGAAAGACTTATTGTCTCACAAAAAGAAACCTAAGAGACCTCAAAAGGCAGGGCAAGGCCAAATAGAAGCAAACAATTCCAGCACTTGGGATTCAGAGACAGGCGGTCCTGCTCTAAATTCAAGCCAGCTTGCTCCACATACAAGCCACCATCCTGGGTGGCTCTAACTGTCACCTTGACACAACCTAGAGTCACCTGAGAGAATCTCAATTGAAAAACTGCCTCTACCTGTGAACATACCTGTAGAGGACTGTTTGGTTGTTAGCTGATAAAGCAGGGCTCAACCCACTGTGGACAGCCCCAACCCTAGGCGGGTGGTCCTGACCTGCATAAGAAAGCTACCTGGACAGGCACCGTGACACACGTCTGTATTCCTAGGACTCAGGGAGGCAGAGGCAGGCGGATCTGTGAGTTTGAGGTCAGCCTGATCTACAAAGCAAGTCCAGGACAGCCAAGGCTACACAGAGAAACCCTATCTCAGAAAACCAAAAGAAAGAAAGAAAGAGAAAAAAGAAGGAAGGAAGGAAGGAAGGAAGGAAGGAAGGAAGGAGGGAGGGAGGGAGGGAGGGAGGGAGGGAGGGAGGAAGGAGAAAGGAAAGAAGGAAGGAAGGAAGGAAGGAAGGAAGGAAGGAAGGAAGGAAGGAAGGAAGGAAGGAAGGAAGGAAGGAAGAAGACAGCTAGCTCTGCATGACCAGCATGTGAGCCAGCTAGCAAACATTCCCCCATGATCCACGCTGTATTTCTTGGCTGTGAAATGAGTCCCTTGGTTGGAGGTAATGCCGTGTGCTGTAGTGAACAGTCTTGCCTTGGCTATCACCAACGATGAACTGTACCTTGGAGTTGTCACAGATCCTGTGTGTCACTAAAAACCTGGATGTTCCCTAGGTTCTCTGTAATTTTTTAATCTACAGTTTGTTTCATATAAGTAAGGAACCCAACATCCAGGCAGTTATAGTAAACAGCTCCAAAATAGCTGAGTTTCTCATTGAAGATCTTCTGAGATGTGGGCATGGCACTACACACCTGTAATTCTAGCACTTGAGAGGTAGAAGGAGGAAGGCTACAAGTTCACAGTCAGCCTCAGCTACCCAGCAAGTTAGAGGCCAGCCTGAAGTATAAAAGACCCTATCTCAAAAAATAATCTTCTCTAGGGTGGATTTAATGTATTTGATTAAAGAAGGGAAAACAGGAACATAGCCAATTAACTCTGACTTCCTGAAACTAAGTTTAGAAATAATAGTGGCACAAGGGGGTTGGGAGAATCCACATAAAAGGAGTCCCAGATTCATAACTCATGACCAATATGGTGACTCCACAAGAATCATCAGAAACATAAGCTGCATCTTCCTTCCTGTTTTGTTTTGTTTTGTTTTGTTTTGTTTTGTTTTGTTTTCCATTCTCAGTGTGCAACTATCACAGTCCAAGTTATAACGTAGCTTCTGGAGTGTCAGCCAATATATCTGTATCAGGGAGGAAAAAAAAGGATAGAAGCACACAAAAGGAATTTGGTGTCTAATAGATTCCTTAGGGGATTTTCCTCCCCGAGCTTTACCTTAGGTCTCATTGCCTAGAATGTCATCGCAGCTAACAAAACTGGGAAATACAAACAGACAATGCCAATGCAAATGAAAACCAAGGTCTGTTCCTAGCCATGAAGAAGGTATCTACAGAGCAAGCGAGTCTCTGCTGACTTCTGAAACGCTTAGTCTGGAGACATTCATGTACTTCATTCAGACTAGTAGTTTTGTTTCTTCCTTTGATTTAGAAATTGTGACAGTAAATAACAACTTTTCCGTATTTTTCTAACAAAAAGCTCTTACACGATTATATGTGTTGCCCTACTAAGTGCTGTGATGAAGACACCTAACAAGAAGCAACTTCAGGCTTACAACTCCAGAGGATGCAGTTCATCAGAGCATGGACTCATAGATGGCACAGGGACAGGATTTGGTCCTTATACTTACAAAGCCAGAGAGCAGAGAGAAACAAATCCAGTTGGTTCTGCTTGCTTTCTCCATTTTATTCAGCCCAGAAGGCAAGGAATGGTGTCAACCATATTTAACTTAATGTAGAAGTTCCCTCCCGGATTAGCCAAAAAAAAAAAAAAAAAAATTGTCTCCAAGGTGTTCCTAGATCCTATCAAGCTTACAGTCTAATAAAAACCATCACGCTGAGCCAGGCAGTCGTGACATACACCTTTAATCCCAGCATTCAAGGCAAAGGCCAGTGGATCTTTGTGAGTAGGAGACCAGTCTGGTCTACAGAGTGAGTTCCAGGATAGCCAAGATACACAGAAAACCCCTCTCTTGAAAACCAAAAAAAAAAAAAAAAAAATAGAACAAAGAAAATTAAAAAAAAAAAAAATAATAAGTAAATAAGGACTGAGGTTAATTTGCCTTGTATGCACAAAATTCTGGGTCTAATCGCCAGCACCCCATAAACCAGGTGTGGTGGTGTCACACCTGACTTCCCAGCATTCAAGAGATTCAAGAAAAAATATCAAAATCAAGGATGTTGAGTGAGTTTAAGGCCAGCCTGGGATACAGGAGGCCCTGTCACAGAAAAATATGCAAATAGTAATAGATTTCAGCATTTAAGATAATGAGCATGAACGTGCCAAGTGAAACCTTCCTTCAAAAAAAAGACTTCCTCCATGCTGTTGTTCATGCTGTTGACTCTGGGTTAGGCCTCTTTAGGCCGAAGGGAAGAGAAATGCAGAACTACACTTGCTACAGCAAATGGACTTTATTAGCGTATAAAATTAAAGGCCCCAGGAGTATATCTGCCCTCAGAGTCATCTTGATAAAGATATCAAAAGCCAGGTGTGGCAGCACCTACGATTCCAGCACTAGGAAGGTGCAGGTAGGAGGATCTGCTGTTCCTCTGCTGTCTGAGCTCCAGGACAGCTCGATAACAGCACATCCAAAACAAATGAACAAATAAAAGAGACGAAAGACTGACGTCATCAATGCATAAGCCCTCGTGCTGTTTTTTGCTCCACTCGCAGGTTCCCAGGATGGCAAGAGGGCAAGAGGCCCCTCCTGTCTCCCATTCCACCCGAACGTCAAGTCTTTGCCCAGAAATCTAACTTGGTTTTAGGGGCTTCTGTGTCTCTCATTACCCAGCCTGTCTGTCTATCTAGGGCTGACTCAGAACTCCACGTCGGCTCCTAGGATGGAGTTCTGCAATTAAATAATGAAGGAATATGTTTGGGGAGATAATTAAAATTTGCTACAAGAAACTCAGAGTGTGCTCTTAGCAAAAAGATGAGAAGAGAACAAAATATCAGATGCTCTCACCATGAGCTTCGCATAGTGAATCCTGTAAAATGCTCCGTTATATTTCTCCCTGGCTCTACAATGAGCTTTTTGAGATCCAGAATCACGTTGCCTTTGTTTTCCAATCCCCAGGTCTACCCAAGGGGCTGTCAGTACAATGTCAACATCCAGTACATGGCTAATGAACTCAACTACGGAATACCAACCATGCATGCTTGTACTTGGAGAAGCACCTCAGACTGATGTTAAGATGGCTGTCTCACATTGAAACACATTTTCTAGTAAACTGTTAATTCAGTGTTTAATGGGAAGACAGTACCTTTTGTGGCCCTTTTTCAGTTATTCCTTCTGGGAAATGCATCTTTTTTTTTTTTCCATAATAAGCTCATTGTCATTTTTAAGAACTTTGGACCATAGCCCACATTTAATGGGTGGCCTCATAAGTTCTCTAACTCCTAGTGCTCAAAGTATGTTCTGTGAGACAGCCACATCAACCTTACCTGGGAGCCAAAGGAAGTGCAGCAGCTCGGGGGCCTTCCAGACCACCTCAGATGAGATCAGCAAAGCGTTCATGTGATTGATAGAGCGATCGATAGACAGTAACTTATCTAGATAAGTAGCGTTCACTAGAGCTACAAGAGAAGTCGAATATAATCTAAGATTTTCTAAAACACAAGAAGAAAAAACTCAAATTAATTTTAGCAATTTTGCACAAACTAATAAATTCAAAATATTGGGTTTTTTTAAAAAGGTTTATTGATTTATTATTTATACAGCATTCTGCCTGCATGGGTGCCTGAGCACAAGAAGACGGCCCCAGATTGCACTATAGATGGTTATGAGCCACCATGTGGTTGCAGGGAATTGAACTCAGGACCTTTGGAAGGACAGCCAGTGTCTTTAACCTCTGAACCAGCTTTCCAACCCCCCAAATATTATTTTTTAATGATTTATTTCTTACTTTTTATGTACATTGGTGTTTTGCCTGAACTCATGTATGTATGTACGTGTGAGGCTGCCAATCCCCTGGAACTGGAGTTACAGACAATTGTGCGCTGTCATGTGGGTGGTGGGAATTGAACCCCGAGTCCTCTGAAAGAGCAGCCAGTGCTCTTAAGTGATGAGCCATCTCTCCCAAACCCCAATCCAGAATATTCTTACAATTTGAAACCAATTTTTAAAAATTTAACACTGGCTGTGGTGATGCATGCCTTTCAGTCAAGCAGCTCTAGCCCCAGTGACCTCCTTCTGCCAGGCAGGTCCCAACGGCTGCCACACAGCCTTCCAAAGCGTCACCACATGCCAAGGGAAATGCACCAGAACACAAGTCTGGAGGGACTGTTCAGATTCAAGGAATATGGCTACTTTTTTCACTCTCCTCCCCCTGCCTCCACTCTCGATTTTAAGTGTGTGCACATGCCCCCTTTTGCAGAACAGCCCCTTCTCTTTCTGCCTGTTTCCGGGGGAATTTATGAGTCACCACTTTTGTTGACCACCCTGATCACAGAAATAAATTTAGAACCCAAATGGCAATCAGATCATTCCTTCCCAACTTTTGCCGGGGATATAGCTTCAAAGGGTGGTTAGTTACGTCACCCAGAGAGGACCTATCAGAGCCCGTTCCTGGTGTCTGTCGCCTTGTGTATCTTTGACAAGGACAGAGACTTGGAATCATATGGGGCTGAAGTTCGGCGCCCACTGCAAAGTCTCTCGGGCAGTCAGCACACCCACAGGAGAGCCTAGGAAAGAGGTTAGGGTGGGGGACCTTAAATGTCGTATTGGGGTCACCACCTACCCCCAATTCTCCCATAGAACAAGTCAATATAGTGAAGTACGCATGTTTGCTTAAACTACTTCTGGCTCTGTCACAACTTACGCTCCCTCTCACACAAACAGGAAGATGGAAAAAAGGATTTTAAATTGAAATCCTTCGAGGCTTAAGAAGGTAGCTTGTTGCTATGGTGAAACAGGGGCTAGGCTTACTAAACAAACATTTAGCCAGGCACTTTGCTGGTTCCTGAATGGGCTGTATTCTATCACCCCATCTCTGCAAGCAGGAGTCATATTTCAAGGGTTTCTTTCTTCCTCCTCTGGGACACAGGAGATCAGGTTTCTAGGCAAATACTTCGGGGAAGAATAAAGTGGATGGCAGACAGATCTTCTCAGTAAATTGATGTCTGCCCCACGTGCTCAGAGGGTCACTGGGAGAAATGGTTTGGATGGTAGCACTCATTTGTCACAAAACTACTAACCTCTGGACTCACTTTGTGCTCCTGGTCTGACCATTGATGAAGACCTATTCATTTGCAAGTGGCAGGCATACAAAGTGGATATATTCATTCTAACCAAAGCACTAATCCTACAGAGTAACTGGAAAATCCAAACAGAACACGGCTGACATTGTACAGTGTTGGACTGGGTGCTTAGACACTGTCGCCAGCAGTGTCTTCCTCTTTCTCAACAGTTTCCATTTTTACATGCTTTATCCTCACAGCTTCCGTAAGGAGACACAAAATGACAGCCAGGCACTGCAACCTTGGCGTACTGGGAGCCCCTGGTGCTTCACTGTCCTTACTGGGAGGGTTTGTCTATTGACCATATTACATTTATATCCAGGAATGATATGCTTACATGCCATAGGCATACATTCACACATGTGGGTTTTTTTTTGTTTTGTTTTTTTTAATATTTATTATTTTATATTTTTTATGTACACAATATTCTGTCTGCATGTACATCTGCATGCCAGAAGAGGGTGCCAGATCTCATTACAGATGGTTGTGGGCCACCATGTGGTTGCTGGGAATTGAACTCAGGACCTCTGGAAGAACAGACAGTGCTCTTAACCTCTGAGCCATCTCTCCAGCCCCACACGTGTGGTTTTAAGAATTATGTGTATGTATGTATGTATGTATGTATGTATGTATGTATGGTATGTGTGTGTGTGTGTGTGTGTGTATGTGTGTGTATAGCTCTTGGGTATGTATGGACTCACCTGTGCCATAGCACATATATATGGGTCAGAGAATAACTTGTGGGGAGTTGAGTCTTTTCTTCTACCATGTGGGGATGGGGCACAGGTCTTTGGGCTTGGCAACAAACATGTTCATCCACAGAGATATCTCACTAACCTAGTTTTTTTGTTTTGTTTTTGTTTGTTTGTTTGTTTGTTTTTCAGTTTGTCGTGGGTTGTTTGTTTTAGGAGGGGAGTTTCATGAAGTTCAGACTAGCCTTGAATTTGGTATGTTTTCAAGGATAATCTTGAGCTCAGTTATCCATGCTGCCCAAGTGTCGGGGTTACAGATGTGCGCCATCATGCCCAGCCCCTCTGTCTCTTATACATACACTTGATACGGTCCCCTTTGTTCTAGTCAGCACTCAATCATGATCACTGTGATAAATACCATAACTGAAAGTATCTTGGGTTGGAGAAGGGCATATGTGGCTTATTTGACAGGCTGATCAGTCCTGATCACAGTTCATCATGAACTCACACAGGACACTAGGCTGGGAACTGAAACAGAGACTGTGGAGGAATGTTCCTTACTGGCTTGCTCCCTGTGTCTTGATCAGATCATCTGCCCAATATCATCTGCCCAGAGCTGACACCATCAAAAGTGGGCTGGGCAGAGGCAGGTGGATCTTTGTGAGTGGGAGGCCAGCCTAAACTACACACAGAGAGTTCAAGGACAGCCAGGGATACACAGAGAAACCCTGCCTGAAAAAACAAAAAAGAAAAAGAGAAAGAGAAAGAGAAAGAGAGAAAGAAAGATGGGAGGGAGAGAGAAAGAAAGGAAGGGAGGGAGGGAGGGAGAGAGAGAGAGGGAGGGAGGGAGGGAGGAAGAAAAGAAAGAAAGAAAAAAGAAAGAAAGAAAGAAAGAAAGAAAGAAAGAAAGAAAGAAAGAAAGAAAGAAAGAAAGAAAGAAAGGAAAAAGAAAAGAAAATATCCTCTCAGAATTGCTGACAGGCCAATCTGATGGCAGAATTTCCTCAGCTGAGGTTCCTTCTTTCCAGATGACTCTAGATTATGTCAAATTGACCACAAATGAATCTGCACACCTTTGGAGTATTTAACCTAGAAAGGGTACTTTACAAGAAAATTACTGTTAAACAGTGTGATAAGGTAGAGTTCAGTAGAGGCTGAGAAAAGAGGGCTACAAAGATGGTAAGTATGCTGGGGATGAGCTCTGACTGCCGAGGGCATACTTCTAAGAGATGATTTTTGAGCCAAGCCCCAAAGGGCATCTAGGAGTTGGGCAGAGAGGTGGAAGGCAAGGGAGTTAGCAGACATTCCAGTTGAGCCCACAGAAAAGCCAGCTCACAAAGGCCAGGGCACATGTCTGAAATGTCAAGTAAATCAACATAACTATAGCTCAGGCTATGGAAGGAAATGGTCTAAGAACACATGGAAAAGAACAGGAATGGACTTGTCAGCCAGTGTGGCTGGAATGTTTGAAATTTAGCTTATAAGCAAGCATTAGCCAGCAAATGCTTTTAAGGAGGAGACAAGCAGAAAAACACTAGCAGGTGTGGGTTTGTTTGTTTGTTTAATCATAATCGCCCTCGGGGAGTAGATGACAGGAGACTCAGGAAACAAGCCCTCTGCACAGGTTCTGGAAGGAGGACTTGGGCATTGCATACTGACAGCAGAAGAGAAAAACGGAACTAACTAAATGTGTGTGTGTGTGTGTGTGTGTGTGTGTGTATACACACACACACACACACATATACATATATATATACACATTTATATGTCTACACATTTATATATATGTATAGGATATGAGATGAGAATGGCAGGGTTGGAAGGGTAGGGAGGAAGATGCAAATGGAGGGGAAGCAGTTTGCATACAGACAATTCCCGGGTTACTGGTCTGAGTGACTGGTGGGTTGTTGTCAATCAAACAGAAGCTCAAGTGTCAGAAGAAGATGATGAGTGCAGTTGAGGCGGGCACTCCGGTTGGAGAGATGTAATGGACAGCGTGGTCCGAGTTCAGGGCTAGAACCACAACTGTCATTAGGGAGCAGCTAGGTAGCTGCAGGATGCTACCAGGCATTGGCATCAGTGATTTTCTGCAGTGGATGGGAGCCTATAGAACATGCAAAGGTGTGTGGCCAATGTTTGAGACCAGTGGTTAAAAAGGAGTAAAGAACATAAAACCAAGGACAGAAGCTCACAGTGTGATCCCAGCACTCAGGAAGATGAGGCAGAAGGACTGTCTATGGTTTAAGGCCAGCCTGGTATACGTAGTGAAACTATATCTCAAGAAACTAAACCACAAACCAAGATGGTTGTGAATGCTTCTATTTTTAATTAAATTTTTATAGCAATGCAGGTATTCTAATTTGCACATGTTGATTTTAGATTTTTTTACTTTATGTGTATGGATGTTTGGCCTGCATTGTGCCTGGTACTTGGAGATATTAGAAGGCATTGGACACCCTCACCCCAGGACTGGAGTTACAGATGGTTGTGAGCCACCATGTGGGTTCTAGGAACCGAGCCTCTGAAAGAGCAGCAAATATTCTTAACCACTGGGCCTTCTCTCCAACTGCTAATTAATTAGTCTGGGGGATAGTTTCTCTCTATGTACCTCAGACTGGCAATCTTTTTGCCCACATTGCCTAAGTGCTGGATTTTAGGTATGAGGTTCTATTATGTGCTCAAAAGTGTCCCTTTCAAAGGACACCCATAATACATTTGAATTACCTTCTGTAGAGACTATCTGGGGCTGGCGCGGCCCTTCTCTCCCATTATCGGCTGCATACCAGCCGTCTCAGGATGCAGAGGAGCTGGGGAGCAGGGTCTCAGAGGGCAGCAGTGAAGATGAATGATGTGAGCAACTGTTTTGGAAGAGAAAATAATGAATATTGACGTAGTGGAGCTAGCTTATATAGCTCAGAGTCAGGGGGAGGGGAGAAAAAAAGGACAGGGGAGGAAATGCAGCTATTAGGTGTACCTGACTGTAGACTATTGTTGCCTATTAGGTGTAGCTGATTGTAGACTAGCAAATGTTAATAGTGAACTAATTCAAATACCAAAGTGAGAGGGTGTTAGATTAGCAGATTGCCGGTGACATGATTTCTAAGAAGCCAGTTCTCTGGTGAGGAAACAGGTTAACCCACTCTGACATGAGTTGGTTACGTGGACTTTGTCTCTTATGGAGTTGAGTAGGCCCAGGCCTGACTTGGACAGGAAGCAGCTTCACTCTGCCTCGGTCTCTGAGAGATGCCAGGGGTATGGACAATGCTCCATGTCCCTCATCTGGCCTGGGAACCTACAGGCTGGCAAGATGGATCAGGGGGTGGGGGTGGGGGATGGGGTACAGCAAACTTGACAACCTAAGATTGATTCCCAGAACCCACACGATAGAAGGGAAGAGCAGACTCCCGCATGTTGTCTCCTGACCTCTACTCACGGGCACACCTAGACATGTACACTCATTCACAAACATAAGCACAGGTAAACAAACAAAACAAAAAAGTCTACCTCCAAGATTGAGTGTGTAGCTTAGTGGTAGCATTCTTGGTAGAGTTCTCGAATAGCATACAAGGCTCTGTGTTCAGTACACACACACACACACACCTTGTTGAATACATGGAGAGAGGCTGGTAAGGAGCTCAGTTGGTTAGAGGGCTAACCCAGCATGCACAATGCCCTAGTTTGGATCCCTAGCACCGTATGAAATGAAGAGTTGTGATGCACGCCTGTAATCCCAGCACTGAGGAGGTGGAGGCAGAAAGATCAGAAGTTCAAAGTCATCTTCAGTTACCCAGGGAGCTTGAGGCCAAACTGTGACCTTGAGCTTGAGGCTATATGTGATTTTGTATTTAAAAAAAAAAAAAAAAAAAAAAAAGAATGCTTTTTAAAAGATCCCATGTGCAAATAAAAAGATGCATTCTGCAATAAGGGGTGTGATCACTCTAATATATTGTTATTTTCTGTCCTTTTCTGGGGAGGCCTCGGGAACAGAAGACAACTCACCCTGTAATAGCAACATTGTCTTGTCACTCCACGCAGGCTGGCCCTGCTGTCATACAGGCAGCGCGAAGGACCTTAGAACACACTTGAAGTTCAGAAAACGTAAGTTTCTAGGTAGAAGCCTGCTCAGTGTCCCTTCAGCTGCTTAGCAACCCCATCATACCCCAGGACACGGGTTATTCCAATCTTCAGGTTCTTAAGGCATCTTGAGACATTTCATTCACAGCGCCTGTGGGGCCCTTGACGCTTAGTAGTGGTTGAGAAGGAAAGTCCTCCTTATTTTTAGGTTGCCTCAAGGTTTATTTTTGAAAGTTTCCACTTCTTATAAATTTACTAAGTTTAGTGCATCTAGACAAGAATGCTTTAGGTTTCCAAAGTGTATTTGGGAACACAAACATCTAGTTACAAAAAAAGAAAGAAGGAAGGAAGGAAGAAAGAAAGAAAGAAAGAAAGAAAGAAAGAAAGAAAGAAAGAAAGAGGGAAAGAAAGAAAAAAAGAACCTCAATGATGTTTGTTTGCTTGTGGCAAGGCCTCACTAAGTTGTTCAGGATGACCTAAAAGACACGATCCTCCTGCCTCAGAAGCCCAAGTGCTGGATTACAGATTGACCCCACCAAGCCCCACTGTTCTTTCAAAAAAATATTGTAAAAAAAAAAATATTTTTTTAAAAACTAAAGTAAAAAACAAAACATTGTGAGAAATGGGACCATCTTATACTGTGATTTTTGTGTTTTCCCATTTGTTTGGTTTTTGAAAGATGTTGCTAGGTATTTATTGTTTTTATCTCAAAACTCTGGTAGACAATTTACTTAGGGTGAGGTGGTGAGAGAATGAATGGTAGGCATCTTAATCAGGGTTTCTATTTGTGTGAAGAGAAACCATGAGCATGGTAAGTCTTAAAAAGAAAAACATTTAATGGGGGCTGGCTTAGAGTTCAGAGGTTTAGTCTGTTATCATCATGGCAGGAAAGTATAGTGGTGTGAAGGCAGACATGGTGCTAGAGAGTTAGCTAAAAGTTCTACATCCAGATCTGAAGGCAGCAGGGAGAAAGAGTGACACTGAGCCTAGCTCAAACATCTGAAACCTCAAAGCCTACCCCAAGTGATACACTTCCTCCAACAAGGCCATACCTCCTAATAGTGCCCCTCCCTGTAGCCTTTGTGGGCCATTTTCACTCGAACCACCACAGTAGGAGACAAAGGAATGGAAGAGATGCATGGATGACAGGCTTCTCAGATTCCGTACCTCTCCTTCAGGCTGAAGGGCTTATTTCCACAGCTGCTGCAATCATTCAGCCAACAGCTCTCAGCTGTTCACCCTCTGTGCTCCTTTATAAGAATCTATGAGCTAACTTAAGTCTCCAGGCCCAAGGCCACTCTCTCTTAGAGCAGCCTACAAAGGAGTCGCCAAGGTTGAGCTTTTGGCCCCATCATAGGACAACTATGAAGAGCCCTGTCAATATTGGGCAGCCCGTGGAACCAATTCTTACTGTATCTAATTTACAGAGAACCAAACTTGTGACAGAAACCCAAACAAGGAGATGCCAACAGAAAAAGCTAGCTGTGAGGACTGAATGGGACATGGTTTCCAAAGCTTTTATTTCATCCAAGGAGACTGGTTCTTCACAAATCCCCAACCCCCTCTCCCCCATATGTATGTCTCTCTGTGTATGTGTGTGTGTATGTGTAAAAGGTGAACCAGGGAAAAACTAAGCCAGAATTGTGTAAGAAATCTAGAATGGGAAAAGTCCCTGTAGGTGTCAGGAAATGATGTTTAATGACTTGAGGCTGGGGTAAGCCAACAGGGGACACTGGTGTTCTGCTGTTGTTGCATTTGCTTGCTTGCTTTGCTTTAGAGCCCAAACTGCTTATGTAGCCAAGCCTCGCCATGAAATCCTGATCTTGCTCACCTCACCTCCCGTGTGTGCCACCAAGTCCTGCTCAATCATGGAGAAACCTGAGTCAACACTTGCCATCTGGTTCAGTAGCTTGGCATCTTCTCATACTATTCTAGGAGACTGCTTCTGCACTTGAACCTGTTGATTGACTGTGGTGAAGACACATTTAGAATAAAATTGTGACATACAGCCTGAGGCTGGGGAAAAAAGTCAGAATCAAGGAACATAGTTTTGATAGAAAGATTGTCTAAATTTTTATCTTAGCTGATTAAGAGAACTCTCACCTCTCTCTCTTTCCTCTCTCCTTCCTTTTCCCCACACCCATGTGTGTATTTGTGTGTGTGTGTGTGTGTGTGCATGCACACATGAGCAGAAGGGATGAAATTGAAAAGTCTTTCCTCCTCCAAGTGTACTATGTCTTAATTGTCCTTGGTTTTGTTTGGATGCCCCCTAAAACGGAGCTAGAAAAGTATATTGCTTAGTGACTTAAAATTAGGGTAAACCAAGCTCAGCAGGGGTGGAGCATGCTTTTAATCCAGTCTCTGAGTTTGAGACTAGTCTGGTCTACAGAGCAAGCTCCAGGACAGCCAGGACTACACAGAGAAAACCTGTCTAGAAAAACAAACAAACAAAAAACAAGAAAGAGAAAGAAAGAAAGAAAGAAAGAAAGAAAGAAAGAAAGAAAGAAAGA
>NW_026593286.1:13293978-13309103 GCF_907164565.1 Psammomys obesus
AGAAAGAAAGAAAGAAAGAAAGAAAGAAAGAAAGAAAGAAAGAAAGAAAGAAAGAAAGAAAGAAAGAAAGAAGAAAGAAAGAAGAAAGATAGAAAGTAAGCAAGCTAGGGCAAGACAACAGGGGACAGAGAGGAAGCCAGAAATCCAGAGAAAAATAGGAAAGGAAGAAAACATCAATTAAAATTTTTAAAAATGTGTTTGTCATTAATGTGGGCCATGGGGTTTGATTCTAATGGGCATTCCTGAGAAGGGTTCAGAATGTCTCCCTGAGCCAGCTAGCCCCAAGACTGAAACCTGAAGCTCTTACTTTAGGCACCAACTCTTTTCTGGCCCTAGGGCTGCCTGGAAGGCTCAGCTCCTCACAGTTCGACACAGTGCTGCTTGCGGGCTGTGTGGGCCGCTTCCAAGGCAGCCTGTGGGGAATGAGCAGGCATCTTCTGGAGGAGGACTATGTGGGACTCACCTCAAGCTAGGCATCAGATGGAAAGGACGGCTATGATGCTACCATGGGGACCTCTGCTGAAGCCATAAAAGATCACAGGCTCTGGGAACAGCAGTCACGTGGTTTAAAAAGGTACATCTCAGGCCTGATGGTGGTGGCACTTTAATCCAGGACTTTGGCAGGATCTGCCAGGAGGAAGATATCTGAGTTCCAGGCTAGCCTGCTCTACAGAGCAAGTTCCAGGACAGCCAGAGCTACACAGAGAAACCTTGTAACAACAACAACAAAAACAACAACAACAACAAAACCACAACAACACTACACACACACACACACACACAAAACAACAACAACAACAACAAAAACCATCTTGGATTGGAGATGTAGCTCAGTTGGTAGGTGCTTCCCTAGCAGGCACAACGTCATGGATTTTATCCCTATCACTGGAGTAACTGGGTTTGGGAACTCAAATCCCAACATTGGGGGAGGTGGAGGCAGAGGATCAGAAGGTCACAGTCATCTCAACACAGAGACTTTGAGGCCAGCCTGGTCAAGATGTGACCCTTACTAACTGAACTACACGCCAGCCCTGTGCTTTCACTTTATGGTGGTAAAATTATAATATCTACTTGGGAAGTTAGTTGTGAAGACTTAACAATGGAGTAAGTCAAGTGAATAATGGTGGGTCTGGTAGGCGTTCCCTAAGTGGCGGTGATTACCTTTGTTACTGAAAAAAAGATAATTTAAAGAAATCATTGCAAGATACCTGGTTTGAAAATAGGAGCCTCTTAAGAAGCATTCCTGAATAGCTAATTAACAGCCTTGAAACTCACTAGGCATTTCTAGGTAAAAGTGGGTGTAGGTACCTACATTTCTATAAAGGAAAGTTCTTGGCAGACCTGCCTTCTAGCACAGAAAATTTCACCCAGAACATGCCTTCTGCACCCATCCGCTCTGAGCATACAGGCTCTGCCTGGGTCCAGCGCCTTCAGCCAAAGGCAGCACACACTCCCAAGAGAACATAGGAAGCAAAGCAGAATAGCAGGTGCATAGACATATGTTGAATGTACACATGAAATAACATAAATGATAGTTGAATGACTCATAGTAGCAGAAGGGTGCTGCCTTAGTTACTATTCTATTGCTGTGAAGAGAAACCGTAACCAAGATAACTTATAAAAGAAAGCATTTAATTTCCCGTTTGCCTACAGTTTCAGAAAGTCAGTTCATGATCATCATCATGGCAAGGAGCATGGTGGCAGGCAGGCATGGCACTGGAGCAGTAGCTGAGCGCTTACATGTTATCCACAAGCAGGAGGCAGAGAGAGAAAGACTGGGCTTTTTGGAACCCCCACGCTTACACCCAGTAACACATCTCCTCCAACAAGGCCACACCTCCTACCCCTTCCTAAACAATCTACCAGCAGTGGACCAAGCATTCAAGTGTATGAGCCTACGGGAGCCATTCTTATTCCAACCAACACAGTTACCAACCTTATGATTATGGAAACTGTCTGAGACAACATGCCGCTTACTCTACAGACACTGATCTAAGAGTAAACCGTCTTCCAATGTCGGCACAGCTTCATCCTGTTGGCCAGGCTAGCCTTGAATTCCCAGAATCTCTCCTACCTCAGCCTTTTGAGTGCTGGGACACAGACATGGTCTATCATATCCTGCTTCCAGAGGAAGGTGACAGAGGAGAAATGAATATAAAGGGAAGAGACGGGCAACCATATGCATTCCTTCTCCATCCTCTATCCCATGTTGTGTCATTAGGGGAAGGCAAGGATTGGGGCTCTATCAAGGGATAACCCTCATTCTGGGAAGGGGGTTGAAGTGGCTAGTCTAAGATTATTCATTCCTTCCCACAGAGAATGCTTCAGGAATGGGAAGATGTTCCTGAAACTGTTAGGGTCAGCGCCTCAGCCTTAGAAGTCCTAGCAAGCTAGGATTGGGCACCTGTCCTGGGTAGGCTGATTAAACAGACAAGTAATAGTGAAAAGCAGAGGAAGGTGGCATATTAGGATGAACGAAGGGGGCCAGTGAGCACAAGTCGATCTTCATGATTCTGACATGAGGTTTAAGTTTAAATACAAAGCAGGAGATATGCTTGACTAAGCAGTCATGGTGGAGCTGTGGTCCTGCCCATCACTGTCTCAGCTCTAGTCTCACCTGTGCTCAGGTAAGTGGACAGAACCATGGGAAATCCTTTCCCACAAGATAGATTCCTCTGGCTGATACCCGTTCAGCTTTTGCTTTCCTCACACCATGACATTCCTGGACAAATCCCAATTCTGTGGGTGCATTGTTTCAATGTGTCTGATAGCTAAAGGAAGAGACACAAATATTCCTGCCAGGATGATTACAGAGACAGGGAAGTTACACTTTTTACTTACTTTATTTTCATGTGTGAGATAGGGTCTTCCTCTGTACCCCTTTCTACCTTTGTCTCCTGAGAGCTGAGACTACAGGTATGAGCGATCACACTCTGCTTAAGTTACAAGGCTTTCATGAGCGAGGATGAGCTTGGGAAGGAGCTAGATACCCTGGAAGTATGGCATAAAGGTGGTCAGAGAAGCTGGTGGCCATTTTGTTACCTGGAGCTACTCAAAAGGCATGAAGGATGGTGAGATACCCAGTAGAAACAAGACCCAGAAGAATACAGCCTTTTTCTATGGTACGCAGACTATGAGCTCAGACATCGTCTAAAGGTGTGTGTGTGTGTGTGTGTTAATTATATGACCCAATGAATCCCCTTCACTGTCTAAATTAGAGTTGTTCATCGTTGCAAAAAAAATCCTAATTAATACAGTGAATGTTATTTCTTCCTTGCCTACAATTCTGCCTTGGCATCCTAAGTGCTGGGATTATAGGTCGGAGCCACCGTCCTAGCAAAAACAAACCTCTAAAACTTTCAAAAACCTTTTCCTTTACGATTTACTTTTTATTATTTTAATTATGTGTATCTATGTGGGTTTGTGTATGGGTGTATGCATGTGAGTGCCGGTGTTCATGGAGCCTAGGGGCGTTTATCCCCGGAGCTTGAGTTAGAGGTGGGTGTGAGCTGTCTGGCAGGGGTGCTGAGGACCAACTCCTTCTGGAGGAGCAGTAAACACTCTTAACCACTGAGTTAATAGTAGTACATATGTATGTATGTATATATATATATATATATATATATATATATATATATATATATATATATATATACATATATATACATGTTTACTACTATATATTATACATATAATTAGCAATCTCTCCAGCCCCTTAATTTTGTAGAAATTACATTTATTTATTCTCCATATATATGTGTATATGGAGGCTCACAAGTACCACAGCACATAGGTGGAGGCCACAGAAGGTCAATTTGTGAGGTTGATTATCTCCTTCTACTATTTGGGTCCTAAAGGACAGAACTCAGATTGTCTGGCTGGGGACGGATGCTTTTACTAGATGAGCTGCCTTGCCAGCCTTCTACAACGTTTTGAAAGGCTTACCTGGAATAGATGTAGATGTCATGGCAGAGAGCCTACCCTGGATGATTTTCTATAGAGCCCTACAGAATAGTTTGAGTTTGAGTGGCTCCTTGCTTAATAAATACTGCTTAACAACCACTGCATACCGTATGCAAAGTATTTAGAACTTCAAACGCGGTCTTTCACACCACTTTGAAATCTAGAGACATTCAATTTGACCAAGAAAATTAAAAAGAAAGAAAAGAAAAATGCTCATTTTAAACATTGGCCTTTAATTCTTAGAATACAAAAGAAGATTCTGTAACTGACCAGGAATAGAAAGTCTCTGTTCCCATGAATAATATTTTAAGTAAAAAGATGTAGAGTTAACTTGGACCCCTGGAGGGTAAGGAGTACAGGCATGAGAACTGAAGAGAGGAATAAAAGCCAGACCTATGTTTATGATCACATAATTTTAGAACACTACTGGGAAGATGCAGAACCTAAAAACAGTGTCCTTAAAATTCGGTGGAAAGATTGCCAAATGGGTTCTTTGGTTAGTTTCATTCTTCTTCATTTGTGTTTAAGTCTCTTTCTGATCATAGTCAAACTGCCAAGCAGGAAGGACAAAAATCTAACTGTACCCCATCTGCAAAAACATCCTATTACTTCCCACTGTATTTTAGTCAGATAATACAGATTTTATTCATAATTTTGTTCCAAGACAAGAGCCTGTGATGTGGAATAGTTATTTTTAAAAATGTATAGAAGGTTGGGGCCTTGCAGAGGATCCAAGTTCGGTTCCCAGATTCCACATCAGGCAGCTCACATCCGTCTGTGACTCCAGTTCCAGAGGATCTGACGCGATCTTTTAGCTTCTGTAGGTACCTGCATACATGTGGCATGCATTCCCAAAGGCACATTTACATAAACATAAATTTTTAAATACATTTTTGAAGATGTCCAGAAAGTTAAATGACAAAAGGTAGAAAATGAGGAGTTACTTCTTGGCTGTTACATACATTTAAAAAAAATTTAAATTCACTTGTTATATATATGAGTGTTTTATTTGCATGTATGTTTGTGTAGTTTCCACTGCATGTTATTATTTTAGTTAGCATGACCTGCTCTATCATGGTCAAGGTTCAGATAAATACTGCCCACCCCACCCCCCAACCCCTCTGTAAAGTAAATAGAATCCCTGTTCTCTGAGAGTTTAAATTCTCTTTCTGGGACTAAAATGGTCTTCAGGGAAATCTGGCTAGCGAAGAAAGAGTAGACTAGCCCAGTCTCTCCAAGGTTGGCGTCAGGATCCAGGCTGCTGAGAGCTAGCTGGTTCTGAATAACCAGCCTGCCTCCATATTGGCACTGAAAACCACCTTATAGTAAAGACAGACAAGGTTCATTCCTGTTCATGATTAAACCTCTGTTTCTCAGGGATTGGGCTCTGCCGCACCTATAATCTTAATGACAAACAGTTCTGTACTGCCTGTTCCAGGAATGACAACTGTGTTTTTGCTTCGAAAAGTTATCTCTAACTGTCTTGCAAGCCTATCTTTGTTTCAAAGGGGATTTGACTATCTATGATTACTTTGTTTTGACCACCTGTAATGTTCTACTCCTGTAACCCCACCTATATCCCCCCCATTTGGAAACCCCCTACCCCTGAACTCTATAAAAACCTTGTCTTCCTCACATCCAAGGCAGACCTCTCAAACACTGCCTTCAGGGGAGCCAGGCCCCGTAGATGAATTTTAAAAGCTTGCTTTAATTTGGCCGTGATGATTTGGGTCAGTGGCCATTCTCCTGGCATCTTTGGGATTAACAGCTCTAGTTGTGCCTTGGAGGACTGTGGCTGAGGATCGAAAAACAGCCACATTGGAGAGGCTGCAGCCTTGGAAAATGTGAGGTTCAAGGAATGAATTGGGGGTGCTTGGAATCAGCACTGAACTGGACTGGACTGTGAGACCCTTTGGTTGTAAGGAGAGAGCCTGGACAGTCTTTCAAGACTTTCAAGGAAACTTCTTATGTATATGAGCCAGTAGAGTCCCAACGATTAACGGGAAATGTGGCCCAATTTGAACGTTGACCATAGTAGTTAGAACAGGTCCATGCTAATTAAAACAATACCGTGCCATGATCTCAGCAGGTCTAGATACTCTACAGCTGTCATTAAGCTAGAGCTAAAAGCAGCCAGATGGGCATGTTTTCTTCAATACAACAATCCCCTGTGGATTCATGGCCAGATTTCAATGGAATACGTGTACCTTTCAGACTTGGTCCAAATTAATATACGCTACACTTTTTTTTTTTAAATGGAATTCTAAAGATGGCATGATATATACTGTTTTGTTTTTCAGATAGGGTGTCTATAGCCCAGGATGGCCTTGAACTCCAGGCCCTTCGTCTCTCCCAAGTGCTAGGATTATAAGCATGCAACATCGCTTATATACACTACAATTATATTATTACCTATACCTTTGTTTGTAAAAAGGTCTCACTGTGTGACCCAGGTTGGCCTCAAATTCAAGATAGATATTCTTGCCTCAGCTTCTAACTTGGATTTCAGGGATATACTATCACTCCTAGTTTAAAAAATATTGTTTAAAAAAATTTTGTAACAGTCTTACTGGGTGTTCTTTTTTTCCTTCTTTCTCTTCTCTCCCTTTCTTTTGCTCTCAGACAGGATGTCAAAAGGTTTTAGCTCTCCTGGAACTCACTATGTAGCCCAGCAAGTCTGGCCTCGAACTCCGGGAAATCCTCCTACTTGGCCTCCAGAATGCTGGGAAAACAGCAGTGAGCCACTATACTTAGCTGGCTGAATGACCACATTTAATTAATACTTCAGGTAACATTGTCTCACACAATTTCCCTTCAATTTTGAACTTTTTGTGAAGATGATATGTCATTTGATTCTCATAAGTCATCCAATGAAAAGTTGTTTGGGCTTTTTTTATATTGCAATTTATGACTTTTTTCTCCATGATTACTGTTTGTTGGGGTTGGTCTAATGCTCTGTGTATTCAAATGCTGAATTCTGGTCCCCAAGATCTAGTTTGTTGTGTAAACTTTGTTCCCCAGTTACCTCTGATTGTTTAATTGGACTGCCTGTAACTGGGCAGAAGAGAAGTAGATGGGGCTATAGTTTCCTGGCTTGGAGTCTCAGGTAAGGACAGTAAGGCAAGAAGGGAGGAGCGAGAGAAGAGAGGAAAGGAAGAAGATGGAGAGCGAGGACATGGCCTGATGAAGCAGAACCAGCCCAGCAGAACGAATATTGGCAAGCAACTTGGGGAGTATAGCTGGGAGGTAGCCAGACTAGCTTAGAAAATTAGTTTAGAAAATTAGCATCAGGGATGGGAGCAGAGGCAGGCAGATCTCTGTGAGTTCAAGACCAGCCTCATCTACAAAGTGAGCTCCAGGACAGCCAGGGCTGTCACATGGAGAAACCCTGTCTCAAAAAACCTAAAAAGGAAGGAAGGAAGGAAGGGAGGGAGGGAGGGAGGGAGGGAGGGAAAGAAAGAAAGAAAGAAAGAAAGAAAGAAAGAAAGAAAGAAAGAAAGAAAGAAAGAAAGAAAGAAAAGAAAAGAAAAATGTAAGGTTGTCCTTGACTACAGGATGAGCTCAAGCTCAGCATGGGCTATACATGAGACCCCATCTTAAAAAAAAGTGTGTTGGAGAGGTGGCTCAGTTATTAAGAATGCTTACTCTTCTTACAGAGGATCTGAGTGTACTTCCTAACACCCATGTTGAGTGGCTCACAAAGACCTGTAGCTTTTGCTCCAGAGAAACCGATCTCTCCTCTCTCTCTCAGTATCTCTGTCTCTGTCTCCCCCCACCACCAAGAGACAGGGTTTTACTGTGTAACCCTGGCTGGCCTTAAACAGTCTGGCCTTGAACTCAGAGATCTGCTTGCCTCTGCCTCCTGAGTGCTGTGATTAAAAGTGTGTGCCACCACTCTTTTTTCATATTTTAGATTTCTTTATTTTATTGTATGTGCATGCCTAGTGCACATAGAAGTCAGAAGAGGACATCAGATCCCCTGGAACTGGAGTTACAGATGGCTGTAAGCCACCCTAGGGTTACTGGAAACTGAACCAGAGTCCTCTTCAAGAGCTGTGTTCTTAACCACAGAGTCATCTCACCAGCCCCATGAAACACTCTTTTAAAGGCAACTGCATTCACATGCTCATTATCCCTATCCATATATACATAAAAATTGTGTGTGTGTGTGTGTGTGTGTGTGTGTGTGTGTGTGTGTGTATGGTTTTGTTTTTGTTTTTTTCAAAATAGGGGTTTCTTTGTGTAGTCTTGGCTGTCCTGGAACTTTGCAGACCAGGCTGGCCTTGAATTCAGAGATCTACCTGCCTCTGCCTCTGGAGAGCTGGCTCAAAGGTGTGTGCCATCACTGCCCTGCAATGTGTATGTATTTTTAAAGCCAACTAATAACTGTGATAGGTACAATTTTTCTAGAGGTGTTTTGCTTAATACAAAAAAAAAAAAAAAATCTAATTAGAACCTCAGTTTCCATGACATCCAAAGCAACATAATTTGCTCACTCAGGCACATTTATTGAAATTTCACTATGAACTGAGCACCATGTGATTTCTTGGCAATGCCCCTTGTGAGCAAAACACATTATCTCTGTAACCTTCCGATGCGAATGGGGACAAAGGACTACATAAGGAAGAATAAAGACAGAAAGCTAGGAACAACCTTAGACTTGGCTTCCTTGGCAGCCTTCCATCTTCTTCATTATTTAGACAGGCCTACTTCCTCTGTCTCCCTGGCTCCCTTTAGCCCTGCTGAAATACATGAAGTGAGCCACAGCTTTTCCTGGGAAGGAATAAGGTTAAGAACTACTATGAACCCTATTCAGCCCCCCCCCCCCAAGAGTAAGGCTATTATATAAGGCAGGAATAAAAGCAGGAGGCCATTATCTCCCACTCCGGAACAAATGAAGGCAAAGCCCCAAGAAGCATCACTGGCGACCCTCAGCATCCCTGCAGGGATTTCTTCATAGAGTCTCTGATCTTGTTTCCTCCTAATTTTTGAAGTCAGGCCTGTGAAAACTCACTTAAAATATTTATTTTAGTTTTTGTAGACGAGTCTGTGTGTGCAAGTTCCTACAAAGGCCCAAAGAGGCCGGGGTCAAATTCCTTGGGGCGGAAGTTACCAGGAGCAGACTCAGCTCCTCCAGGAGTGCAGTAAGTACTCCCAGCCACTGAGCCTCTGGTGCTGTGCCCAGAAGCTCACTTTTGACAGGGTTTGTTAAGATCACTAAGGTAGGACCCCTGTGGTGGTTGTGTTCCCTTAGAAGAGACCAAAATCCATGCTGGGGGGAGAATTCTCACCAGAACCCAAATCAGGTCGACAACTTTTAAAAATTTAAAAATAAAGTAAAACTTTAAAGCTTATTTTAAAATAAGCTTTATTTATCTATTTCGTGTGTGTGTTTGCAGACGAATGTACAGCGGTACTCCTGTGGAGGTCATTCTTCAATGAGTTCTGTCTTCCCAACACCTGAGTCCTAAAGAGTGAATAAGTTCAGCGGGCTTGGAGGGGTTTTTGTTATTGTTGTGGTTGTTTGAGACAGGGTTCCAGTAATCCAGACACTCTTTAGTTTCACGTACTAAAGGCTGGCCTTGAAGTCCCAATACTCTTGCTTCTCTGTCTCCTGAGTGCTAGGATTGTAGGCGTGTTCACCGCACCTGTCCCCCGACTCCCCTTTTTAAAGGCAAGGTCTCATGTATCCGAGGCTAGCATCAAATTCACTAAGCAGCAAGGATGACCTTGAGTTTCTGATCCTCCTGCGCCCAGCTCTTGAGTGCTGGGATTTCAGGTGCGTAGTGCCATACCTGCCACGTGTGTGCTGGACGTTGAACCCAGAGCAAGCACTCTGCCATGTGAGCCCTGTGGCGGTGCCCTTCTTCACCAGGCTTTACACGATAGCCCACGCTATCCTGGAACTTACTGTCGAGCCCAGGGTGGCCCTACACACACAGCTGTCATCCAGCTTCAGCTGCCCCAAATCCTGGAATTACAGACCTGTGTCATGACGTCCAGTTTAAGGTTGCCCCTCCTCTTCCCGCTATAGCCCAACTATACAAGTAGTACTGCAGAGAGTATGCTTACCCAAGCCTGCCCACATCATCTGCTACTTTGACACTTAGGTTTGGGGAGGTGACTAGGATAGTTCATCTCGATGATCCCAGAGCCAACTTGCAATGGTAACAACCATACGAAAACAAAGGCCAGTGGACAGGTTGTCTGATTTTGCAGGTCAGGTCATAGACAGATGGAACTGGAGTTACCTGTCACAAGCCAGTTTGTTTAAAAAGAACTTTTATTCTCCTGTGGCAATTGTTGTCTCCGAGGTGTACTACCTCTGTCTGCTAACTTTCGCCTGGTCTTGAAAGCTTGGAATCTCCCTACAATCTAAGCTAGGCCTAGAACGTTTTCAGCCTCTGAGACTTCCTGCTGAATAAACTCACCCTTTTTTGTTCTTACTGTGCTGTGGCCTGGCTAGTTCAACTCAGCGGTTCTGGCTCAAACTCCTCTCTCAGCTGACTAATTCAATCTGGCCTTTCTCTCAGCCTCTGAATTGTTCTGCTTGGCCTCAAACTAACATCAGCAATCTCTTCTGATCTCCTGGCTCCTTCTATTCTCTGGATCATTCAGTTTTCACCTGCGTTCTCTCTCTGCAACTTGTCTTTGTATATCTGCCCTGATAAAACTGCTTCCTTAAAGGCTGGTCTTGAACTCAGATCTGCTTGTCTCTGTCTCGTGAATTAAAGGTGCGTTTGTATTCCAGCCAAATACAAGTTTGTATTCCACACAGACCTAGGATTACTTTGAATGTGATCTCTTGCCAGAATAGCCATGGTCTGAATTAAAATTCTTCTACAGGTTTGTACGGAATACGGAACTCCCTAGGAATGAACCTCTTCCAAAGGGAGAAGGGAGCCAGATCTTGGACTCAGGGAAAGAGGAGAGAAATGATCACTGCAGTAATATTAAGTCTATTATTCATGGTCATGTCTGACCTTGTCTCCATGGAGACCATCGGTCTCTTGAGACCAGGGAAGAAAAGGTTGGACCAAGGGGGTATCTTCTGAAACAGGGTTTTCTCTAAAGCCTATGTGAGACCAAAACCAACACCCAGCCAGGCAGTTGTAAGACCCTAAGTGCCAGCTCAGCTCCTCACTGGTCCTGTAACTTGGGCAACTTGTTTTCAGTTTCCTATGTCTTAGTTGCCTTTATGTGTGTATGGGGGAGGGGTGCTGAAATGGGATCTCACTGTATTCCAGGCTGACCTCAAACATTCGATTCTCCTACCTTAACTTCTTGAATGCCGGAATTACAGGCATGAATCACCACCCAGGGACAAGGTCGTAGAAGATGGTAAAGAACCTGTAAAAGGTGATACCTAGTTGGAGGTTCTGAGAGCTTGGGGACTGTCATCAGAAAGGATTAAGAGGTCCCAGTCTCTCTGTTTCTGGCTATTTTGTTGTTCTGTTGTCTTATATAGCCCTGTCTGGCTTTGAACCGACTATGTAGCCCAGGCTGATGTTTAACTCTTCACGTTCCAGCCTCTGCTTCCTTTATGCTTGGAGTGAAGGGATGCACCACCACACTCAACTGCTTTCTTGTTTTAAGATGTGATTTCTTCCTTGCACTGTGGCCACATGCCAGAGGTGATACACCCAAGTGGGTCCCGTGTCTCTGCATCATGCTGCAGATTCTTTCAACCTCCCAAACTGTGAAATTAGTACTACTAACTCTCTTGTCTTTATAAAGTTAGCCTGCCTCAGGCTTTTCCTTATATTACCAAAAAAAGAAACTAGTAGAACCCTTGAATTTCTGGTGTGTGAGCAATAATAGTAATTATAACAGTGGCATCACATTTTCCTACCCTGTCTTTCATCTCAAGAGTGCATTGGCATCATCCACTCACTAATCATGAAAACACTTGTTTCAAGTTATGTTTTGTGGTTCATTTTATTATCCTTTCTATGGAATGAGACACTTCTATCAAATCATAGTCATTCCCAATGTTATGAAAACAAATTTGATTAAAAAAAAAAATAAGATGTCTAAATCTTTCAAGCTTGAAGGCATCTATCCTGTGAATTAATTTTTGAGACATCCAGGTCTTTGAACATCATTTATTAGCTAGCATTTACATATCTTAAAAAGAAACTTTTCTTAGCCAGGCATAGTGGTGAATGCCTTTAATCCCAGCCCCGGGATGCAGGTGGATCTCTGTGAGTTTGTCCTGGTCTACATAGCAGGTTCTAGCCCAACCAAGGCTACAGAGTGAGATCATGTCTCAAATAAAACCAAAAAGCCAGCTTTTTCAATCTGGGTCAATCAGGAGCCATTTCTGACTTCTCCTGACAACTCCTGATTTTAGGTTTTTCAACTTTAATGGATTTTAATTAATTACTAATTGATTATTAAATCCAATTAATTAATTGAATATATAGAGGCATTTTGTCTGCGTGTATGTCTTGCATCATGTATGTGCCCTCATAGGCCAGAGGAAGTTGTTGGATCCCCTGGCACTAGAGTTACAGACAGTTATGAGCCACTATGTGGGTGCTGGGAACTAAATCCAGGTCTCCCGGAGGAACAACCAGCACTCATTAAAATATATATATATTTATCTATTTTTAAGTATGAGTGCTCTACCTGCATGTATGCCTGCATGCCAGAAGAGGGCATCAGATCACATTATAGATAGTTGCGAGTCATTATGTGGTTGCTGTGAATTGAACTCAGGACCTCTGGAAGAGCAGGCAGTGCTCTTAACCACTGAGCCATCTGCCAGCCCGCACCCAGCGTTCTTAAACATTGAGTCACCACCCTAGCCCCAGCTGATTGGCTCTTTGCACATTTCTTCTTTTTCTAAGACATTCTTTTTTTCAGATCTGTTCTAGATTTACAGCAGTGTGGAGAGAGTGACCCAGGTTCCTCATATGTTCCTCCACTTACACCACACACAGCATCTTCCATTTAACAACGTCCCTACAAGATGAGGACCTATGTTGTACTGAATGACTTACACTGATATCTCATGGCCAGCACTTAGGTGCTAGTTTACATAACAGTTCGCTCTCATGCTATAAATTCCACGACTTTATGTAGATGTGTAATGACACAGACCACCTAACACAGTGTGCTACAGAATATTTTCACTGTCCCCAAAACACAGACCACCTAACACAGTGTGCTACAGAATATTTTCACTGTCCCCAAATCTATGCTCAGCCTGCTCCTCTGTCTCTTCTCCTAATCATTGGCACCCCCTGGTCTTTGATACTAAGACAGGGGGCTTGAAATTTTTAGAATGTTATTGAATAGGATGGTCACTCCTCTTTTCAGACAACTTTTTTGTTTTGTTTTGTTTTCTCTGTGTAGCCCTGGCTGTTCTGCAACTTACTCTGTAGATTAGGATGGTCAGAGATCCCCCTGCCTCTGCTTCCCAAGTGTTGGGATTAAAGGCCTGTACCACCACAGCCTGGCCAGACGGCTTCTTACACTCAGAAAAATGCATTTTTATTTCCTTCCTGTCCCAGCTCTCATCTTTTAGCATTAAATGATATTCCATTATCTGGGCACAACCGCATTTGAGTTAATTCCCTCAAACCCATTTCATTTTTAATTGAACACAGGCTTTCAGAAGATAATTGGGAGCCAGATAGGAAGTAAAGAGGCAGGCTGATGTTGATGAAACCCTAAGACCTGTGCTCTCAAAAAGAAAATAAAATTTTCTTTAAAGTGGTTTGGCTGAGGCTTGGGGAAAATGACTTTGTCTTTGAACAAGGGTATCCTTCCATCCCCTTCTCCTTCCTTCTTCCTTCCTTCTGGTTACAGAAGCAATTTTGCCAATTGTCTGTGTATTTCATGTCCAGAGGAGCGCAGCATGTGGGTGGGCTCAGCTGGTTAAGGTCAGAACTTCTCACGGATGCAATCTAAAATGGCTAGGCCACTGGGATGACTTGCTTGATCTCTGCCAGTGCAAGAGTCTGGCTTCAATTTTTTTTTTTAACTCCTTGTTACTGGCCTCTAGTGGCTTGAAAGAAAGGCATACGTCACACACGTAGCAAAGCTACTTTGAATCTGAGGGTGTCATAAGAGCCAACCCTTTGTTCTATTGTCCATGACTCATACTTTATTTCCAGTTATTTATACCTCTTCTGTTTATTTGTTTATTTGTTTGTTTGTTTGAGACAGGGTGTCATGCATCCCACGCTGGACTTGAGCTCACTACATAGTTGAGGCTGGCTTTGAACTCATGGTCCTCTTGTCTCTACCTACCTAGTATTAGGATTACAACCACCAGTCTGGGCATGTGGCACTGCAGACTGTCATTCATGCTAGGCAAGTGCTCCACCAACTGAGCTACATACTCAGCCGTGGTTTTAGTTTTCTGTAATAGTGTCGTGGTTAATACTGACTGTCAACTTGAGGAGGTCTAGAATAACTTAGGATACCAGTTTCAGGGTGTCTCCAATGAGGGGAAATATGTAGATTAGGTGATTACAGGTGGGAAGACTCACCTTGAATGTGGGAGGAGCCGTTCCAAAGGTTGAACTGAATAGAAAAGAGAAAGCAGGGCCAGCAAGATGGATACCAGGTAAAGGTGGTGGTTGCAGCCAAGCCTGATGACCTGATTTCAATCCCTGGAGCTTACATGTTGGAAGGAGAGAATGGAGTCCTACAAATTGTTATGAGCATGCATGTGCACATGGTAAATCAATAAATAAAAATAGAGTAATAAATAAGTGAATAATAAATAATACTAATAAATATAAAAAAGGAGGAAACATGCTGAACACTTCAGCCCTGGCCTTTGTTTCTTTCTGCTCCCTGACTGTGGACACAATATAACCAGCCACTTCTCCTCTCTTTGTCACTACACCTTCTCTGTCTTGATGTATGGTAGCCCCTAGAAATATAAACAAAAATAGACAGATAGGTAGATGATAGAAGATAGGTAGGTAGATAGATAGATAGACAGACAGACAGACAGACAGATAGATACATAGATAGATAGATAGATAGATAGATAGATAGATAGACAGACAGATAGATAGATAGATAGATGATAGATGATAGATAGATGATAGATAGATAGATGATAGATAGATAGATAGATGATAGATGATAGATAGATAGATAGATAGATGATAGATAGATAGATAGATAGATAGATAGAT
>NW_026593286.1:13309113-13557990 GCF_907164565.1 Psammomys obesus
AGATAGATAGATAGATGATAGATAGATAGATAGATAGATAGATAGATAGATAGATAGATAGATAGACAGACAGACAGATAGATGATAGATAGGTGGTGAAACAAAACAAAAGACCCAACTTCCTTCCCTAAGGAGCCTCCTGCCAGTCACTTGGTCACATCTGTAACCAACACAGACAGTGGTTTGCAACAGAGCCATACCTGGAACTCAGAATCTTCCTGCCTCTGCCTCCCAAGTACTGGTGTTCTTATCTCTGTCCTGCTTGTGGAGTCCCAACACCCTGCAAGTCCAGCAAATCTCCAGATTTCCTCTAGATGCTTGAAATGTCCCTTGATTGTACTAAATGCTTGCAAAGGGAGCTTTGCCTAGGAATTGACCGGGAGATCAAAGTAGACTGGTTTCAACCATCCTCTGTTTTATCATGTTCCCGGCTCAGTTTCCCTCCAAGGTGGTCAGACAAATGCAGATAAATGGCTGCTTGGGATTAACTGATTCGCTCAGGTAAATACTTCTTAGAACAATTCTCTAATAGCAGTGCAATGATGTGGATTTTTTTTCTTCCTAAAAGAGAGTTACATAAAGCATTACCTTCATACTTAATTCATGCCACAAAACTCTGAAGGGCTTAACCTGAAGTGTATCCATTATGTCATTCCTGGGGGAGGTTTTGTGTATATTACTCCAAATAACTTACCTGGGCTATAAAAATATTCCATAATTATCAATTACCCCAAGATCTACCCATTCACCTCTTTAAAACCAACTCTAAAGGATGGGGAGATAGGTCCTCCGGTGAAGCACTTGCACTGCCTTATGAACCCACACATAAGAAATACGGGTCTGCTGGCCTGCCTATAATCCTAGTGCTGGGAAGATGGGCAATTCCTAGAGCAAACTGGCTAGTTAGACTAGCCAAAATAGGGAGCTCCTGGTTCACTGGATTCAGCAAGAGACGCTGGGTGGTGATTTGAATGAAAACGCTCCCATAGGCTCATGTATTGGAATGTTTAGTTGGCAGTTGGCGGAACTGTTTAGGAAGGATCAGCAGGAGTCATAGGCCCTATTGGAGTAGGTGTGTCAACGGGTCTTGAAGAGCCCCTTTGCCGTTCACTGTTGTGCTTGTAGTCAGTGTGAACTCTCAGCTACTGCTCCAGTGCGGTGGCTGCCGGCCAGTTGCCATGCTTTCTGCCATGATGGCCATGGACTCTAACTCTGGAACTATGAGTTTTTGTTGATTTCTTTACTTATTTGTTTGTTTGTTTATGTTTTTGAAGACAGGTTCATACTGTATAGTCTTGGCTATCCTGGAAATCCCTGGCTATGCTGGAACCCACTCTGTAGACTAAGCTGGCCTCAGCCTCACAGAGGGTCACCTGTCTTTGCCTTCCCAATTCTGGAGTTAAAGGCATGTGACACCACCACCGGCTTTATTTATTTATTTTAATGAGTTGCCTTGGTCATGGTATTTTGTCACATCAGTAGAAGAGTAACTAGGACACCCTGTATTACTAAAATTTCTACTCTGGGCGGGACAAGAAAATGTCATCCCAGTCTTCATAATGTACAACCCAAAGTACAATTCCACCATAGTTCACCCCAGGAGGAAACCAGTGAGTTACTGGGTTTAATTACAGCACAAGGGGGTTACTGACAGGAGTGTCAGTGACCCCGAAACAGCCGCACTGCTAAGTCTTGACCTAGCACGAATGATGGCTTCCCCATAGACGGCACCCCAGCTTGCTCTAACTGCTTCTGGAGACAGTGAAATGAGGACAGGGCTGCATACAAATGGCTGGGAGGAGTGGCCACACATGCAGGCCCGGGTGAAGGCCCGGCGCTGCTACGGTCCCGTCCTATGAGGGACTGTCAGCAGTCTCCAGGTCAGATCCTGATGGCCTCTCGAAAGCAGCCACAGCTCATGTGATAAAGATGGCTGTTCCTCAGAGGGCTGTGCCGAACAACACCGTTGCCTATGTAATGTGGAAACCAATCATGGAAATCAGATGTTAATTTGGCCCTTCCAACACACACACACACACACATACACTTTATTTTGTGTGTATATGTGTGTGTGCATGTTTCTGTGTGCACAGATACGCACGGAGGCCAGTGGACAACCGTGAGTGTCCTCCAGCCCTGGCCCTTTCTTTCTTTGAGACAGGTCTTTCGCTGGCCTAGAGCTCACCAAGTAGCCTGGCTGGCTAGCCAGCAAGCCCCAAACATCTGCTTGACTTCCCCGCCCTAGCGCTGGGTTAAAAGCATGTGCCGCTAAATTCAGCTTTTTATTTATTTATTTATTTATTTTATTTTTTTAATGTGGGTTCTGAAAGATGAGGATGAGCTTAGGTCCTCAAGGCTAACTCTCTAGTGATTGAACTGTCACCCCAGCTACTGACTTCCTTTCTTCAGCACAGTTTTGTGTGGGAAGCCTGGCAGTTGCTGTGTCACCTGCCCCTTTTAGCAATCCGGGCTAGTTTAATTGGATTTCTTTAGCTTATTAGTACTGAGAAAAATTCTTCAGTAGCAGCAGACTAAAGGGTGCAGTGACATACACTATTTAGATGATGTCATCATGCTAATAATGGATATTTCATATGTTCAAAACCACTCCAAACTCAAAAAGCTTTTAAAACTATGCTTCTGCCCACATGGCGATGGCTGTTTTAATGAATAGTCCAGCGGCATTCACTTCCACTTGCCAGCTGTCCGCCCTTTACCTCGGGATCCCTGATGTAATGGAGCCTGAGGTTCCAAACTCTTGAGTCTCTTATTTCAGCCCTTACTCTCCTTAATTCCTGCTGGTTTTCTGCTCCCTCCTCAATTCAGCTCGCATTTCTACATTTGTTTGAAGTGACCTTTTGTAAGGTTTTCTCTGGAAATCCACATGGAGCGGCTGTAGCTAAGATTCCAAATCCAGTGTTCAGAGGGTGCCTGTTAAATTCTGGAATTAATGTTAATACAATCTCTGTTTTGCTTACAATTTTATTAGTAAGAACAATAACCATATAGGTAGTTCCTTGTTAATCCTACAGAGATTTTTTTTCCTGACATAAATAAAAATGATTTAAAATCTTTACCTAAGGATGCTTTTGATAATTTTTGCAAGGGACCTGATTGCTTTAAAAACAATAATTAAAATCTATTTTGGCAGGAGAGCCAAAAGAGCTTTGAGCTTTTCTTTTTAATCTATTTTGGGATCACTTTACTTAATGGGAAGAACAAAACATCTCTATCATAAAACATCCCAGCTGTGGAATCTCCCTGAGCCACACCGTAGGATAGTGGGGCTTATGAAGTGAAAAGAAATCCCACATCTAACTGAACTGAACTAACTGAACGGATGGAGAGAAACAGGGCGGCAAGTCAAAGTCTGTTTGCAGAAGGCTCTCAAACTGGATAAGCCTGCCTTTGTTCAAAGGCACCCAGGAAACTAGCTTCAGAAACAGCAAGTTGATTTAGTTCCTAGAACTAGGAAGTGCATAGGAACCCATATCCTTAGAATGGCATTACAGAGTCAAGGAGAAGCAAGTGCACCCCCCCCAAACAGTCTCCTTTTAGGGGGCTGCCACATCATCCACTCTTCTAGACTCCAGGCCTCTTCCCTACTGATGCTGTAGCTGCTGTTACGGGGCGGCGGAACTGACTTTGCCCTCCTCCCGTGATTGCCTTTGCTGACAAATGAGGTCCACACAGGGGGAGCCTGGTGCAGAGCTTATCATGTGATGACAAGGCAGGCTCCAGGAAGAGCGCTTCAAGAGGATCAGTTAACAATCCAGACGGGCCTTGTCCTTCCCTTCATGACAGAGTAGGTCAGAATTTCATCTCAGTTTACTAACTGGTTGATGTCGACTTATCTTCAGAAAGGGAGGTCTTTTCAGCTTTACCTTTTTCTTTCTTTCTTAAGATTTACACAGATTTATGTTGTTGGAGGAGAAGGGTACCTTATCCTTTGTTTGGCTGAAATGGGATCTTACTCTGTAGCTCATGCTGTCCTGGAACTCACTGTGTAGAACAGCCTGGTCTACAACTTGGGGTGATCATACTGTCTTTGTTTCTCAAGTGCTGAGATTGCAGGAAGGTGTCAGGATATCTGGCTGATTTTCCTTTTCGAGAATTTGGAGAAGAGGGGATACTAGCATACGCCTGAAATCTTGGCACTCAGGAAGAAGATTGCTATGAAGTTGAGGTTAGCCTGCGCTTCACAGATTCAGGCCAGCTTAGTCTCCAAACCTGGTCTCAAAACAAACTAAAGGAAATAAATGAGTGAATAAATAATCAAAAGCAAATGAGCAAAGACCAAGGTTACGTCAGGATTGTTGGTTTATGGGAACCTATCTGTGTACTGCCTGTTGGAACAATGGCTCGGTATTTGCCAATTCGATGTTTATAGTTTTCCTTGTTTTTATAGGACACAACTACCACGAGCAACCAGAGTCTCAGGTTGTTACGTGAGGTGGCTGCCAGAGAGTTCAGCTTCTGCAGAAGGGTATCACCGTCCTTCTGCCACCAGTGCTGGTCAGCTAGCTTATGCATTTCCTGGCCTCCACCCTAGCACACTAAAAGAGAATCCCCACCCCAGACCAGAACTACACCTAAAGAGCGCTTCTGTCTCACTCCCAGCACAGCAATGAGTCACGGGTTCTGACCCCGGGCGCCTGTTATCTGAGGTTCCTTAGTCATGTGCCCTATTCTCTGGGAGAGCATCATGGCACCTACAAGTCAGGACAAGCTCCTGTTTGATTCTGTTTGAGGAGTGTTTGTGTCAGACTCTGGAGAGCCTGGCTCCCAGCCCTGCCTTCTTTGTGCCTTTGATGCAGGTAGGTAACACATTGAGGAAAATGCCTGCTGTCCTGCCTTGACACTCTGTTCTGTCAGGCAGGGATGCAAATGAGACCTTCATGCTGGGAAGTAGTCTTTGAGAAGAAGACATTTACCTGTCAGAGAGGGCTGCTTACAGGCAAACATTTGTGCACTTGCTCAGTGAACTTAAGTAAATCAGAACATATATGAATCCATTTACTTCTTAAGAACATCTTAAGTTCCAAAAGGATAAGGTCCCTTGATGAAATATCAAGTGGAAAGGCCAGGTTTGGGTGACATATACATATAATCCCAGAGGTTGCAAGGTAGGAACAAGAGGATCATGAGTTCAAGGTCATCCTCTGCTAAAAAATGTGTTTGAGCTACATAAAACCCTGTCTCAAAACAAAAACATGAGCTGGAGAGATGGCTCAGTGGTTAAGAGCACTGCCTGCTTTTCCAAATGGACCCAGGTTCAATTCCCAGCACCCACATGGCAGCTCACAACGGTCTGTAACGCCAATTCCAAGGGATCTGACACCTTCACAGTAATGCACATAAAATAAAGTTAAATATTAAAAAAAAGAAAAACATGAAACACACAACACAATTTTTAATCTCTTTAAAATTTTTTAACACATACACACACCAAAAAACACACACCACATGCTTTTTAATTTCTTTAAAAATTTTTAAGATTTATTTATCTTTATGTATATAAATGCTCTATCTGCATGTACACCTGTATCAGATCCTAATATACATGGTTATAAGCCACCTTGTGGTTGCTGGGAATTTAACTCAGGATCTCTGGAAGAACAGACAGTTCCCTTAACTGCTGGGCCATCCCTCTAGCCCCCACTTTCTAATTAATTTTGTTTGAGGGTTTTGTAGTTGCCACGGTGAAGGACAATTTCTCTTTCAACTGATCTAGGAAAATCATTTGGAAATAAGCAAATCACATCCCTTTTACTATGTATACTATGATGGTAACTATCGCTACTTAAAACGTAAACCCTTATTATATATCAATGCAAAAATGCAAACTGTCAAAGACACAAAAACCAAAACATGATAGCTGGCAGACCCTTGTTACTGTTCTGTAAAGTCAAGGAATAGTGACTCAAACAAGGGGCTCACACAGAGCTGTCAGGTGAGTATGGACAGCAGTCTCAACCGGAAATAATATTCAAAGATGTGTTCACTTTGGCAGCGTAAAGAAATTGGGACGATACAGAGAAAGTAGCATGGGCTTCAACAAGGAAGACACACAGATTTGTGGAACGTTCCATATTACTTAAGAAAAGAAAGCAACAGTTAAATGAAAGCCGTGCAGAGATGACAGAGATGTTGTTTGTTTGCATCGTTGTTTGTTTTGAGGCAGAAGCTCATCTAGCCCCGGCTAATCTTAAACTTGCTATGAAACCAAGGCTGAATTTGAACTGACGACCCCATCTCCATCTCTCAAGTCCTGGGATTACAGGTTTGTGCTATCATATCTTCTGCCTCTCTCTCTCTCTCTCTCTCTCTCTCTCTCTCTCTCTCTCCCTCTCTCTGGTAACATGCAATTCTGGCAAGAGCAGAGAAAACAGGCTTCTCAAACATGGCTATTGGGAGTGCAATAGAGTAATTTTGTAATCTATAAAAAGGTGTAGTTGCGTTTGTTATCTGCTTCAGAAATCTCAGCTCTGGGAATGTGCTATTCATATGTAGCAGCACACATGGGAAAAGACATGTGTTCAGAGTTACCCATTGAAGCCTCACTCAAAGGAGCAATGACCAGAATCAACCCATGGGTCTGATAGGGAATTGGATGGCTTAACAAACTGTGGTACCTCTGCAAGTAAAATACAATGCCACTTTGGGGTACTGGTACAGCCTTGTTATCCCACTGTTCAGGAGGCTGGGGCCAGAAGATTTCAAGTTTAAGGCCATCTTGGGTTACATATTGAGACCCTGTCTCAAAAACAAACAAGCAAGCAAGCAAGCAAACACACACACATACACACATACACACATGCACTCACAGAACCAACCAAGCCAACAACAACAACAAAATCTATGCAAGTATAAAAGGGAGCAAGCGGTAAATCCCACACCAACGTTGAAAACATGTTACACAAAAGACCACACGCTGTGTTACTCCATTTGTTTAAAATGTTCAGAAAAGCATCAACTGTGACAAAAAGTAAATTGGAGGTCTCCTTGCACAAAGAGATGGCAACAGAGTGGGAGGATGGAAAATGATGGCTGAGGGGTTCGAGGTTTCTTTTAAAGGTGATGAGGATGCGGTAAAATCAATTACGGCATCGGCTGCACAATCCTCTGAATGCAGCAAAAGTCATCAAATTACACATTTGAATCAAGTGTGACTCTCAGTGCATGAATTATTTCCATTCTTAGAACACGGATATGGGGCTGGGGAGACGGTTCGGTGGGTAAAGACCTCTGCTGCCAAGCCTGATGACCTGAGTTCAATCCCCAGGACCCACAGGGTAGAAGGAAGAGAAATGGCTCCCACAAGTTGTCCTCTTTAGCTCTAGAGACGTATTAAATAAAAAAGGAAAGAGCAGTCTATTAAGTAGAAAAGAGGGAAGGTAAGAATTACCACGGTCCTGAAGAGACCCTGGGAGGGGAAGGTACAGAGTTAATTAAGGTGCGCACAGGATAGGGAGGAGGTAAACAGAACTCAAGTGTCCTGCCTGTAGACATTACTTTTCTGTGCTTCACTGAGGCGATGTACATATTTAGCACTGTATCTCAATCTTGGTACGATGGTTTAATTATTTAGACACGAGTAGAAAGACACAATGAAGAATTCTTTAAGGCAGAGAGACTGATCAGGTTGCCATCATACTGTGTCCATTTGTGCAGCTGGGAAGACTTGTGCTTCAGCTCATCCCAGTGCTGTCCGGGAATATGCAAAGAAGCAAGCTAGAGGAGTTCACAAGTTCATGTGCTCCACTGAGCCCTTTGGTGGCTGGGGATGTGGAGGACAGATGAAGGTTGCCCTAAAACAAGGAGCCCTCAAGCACGTGTCCCCGGGCTTTGCTCTGAAGAGCCAGCCTGCCTGCAGAAGCCCTTCACAGCGCAACAAGATCCCTAGCACCCACAGATTGCCACCCACATGCCTACCAACGGAGCGGGAGAAGAGATAAAGGCAAGGGAGGCCGAGAGCATATTCGCTTCAGACACTGCTGAGAGAGGAAGTTGCCACAGCCAAGAGTGGCTTTCTCCCTGCACCCGTCACAGAGAAAATCATAATTCAGACTTCAAAATATTCATGCAATCTCATTTTCCTAACCAATTCCAAGCCATCACCACAACGGAGGCAGATTGAAACCTGGCACTGCATCTTGTCAGGTGTAATAGCTGGTGGGAGGCGCCGGGCTGTCTCACACATGCCAGCTAGCATGACGAACCTCGGTTAAATTACCGCAGTGTGCTGTTCTTGGACCTCTGTCCTGGAGACTTACTCTCTGTGTGTTTCCTAGATGTTTTGTTGGACTGTCTGCCTTCAGAAACACTGCCCTCAGCACCACAGCAGATCATTCCTCAGAGGCAAATTGTCCAGCTACTTGGCTCTGTTAGGACCACAGAAACATGATTTCAAATGAAATGTGTTCTAAAAATGGCAGAAGAGCATATTAAGCTGATGATGAGGGATGGTCAGATAGCACATGTTTCAGGGTTAAATTGTGCAATATATGTTATATGTTTATATATACACACACACATATATATACAATACATATATGTATACATATATACACATATGTGTATACATATACAAATATATATGTATATATACACATGTATATATATAATATATACATGTATATATGCGTGTATATACATATATGTATATATACATAATGCATCCTGAGCGCCAAAACCCTACATTTATAAGATTGGTCCTTTTAGAAAAGTTGCCACGCCCCACTTAATCTTGGTGGTGGGTGTGGCTGTCTGTAGGGCAGATGAAGACAGCCCTAAAACAAAGCCATCCTTGTCATTTCTTGCTTATCTCTTCTATTTCATCCACACTACCACAGGGTCTGAGAAAAAAACGTACCATTCTTAGATCAGGAAAGCTGAGCACCCAATTCTCCTTTCCTATCTTCTGAGTTAAACTGTGCCCCACAGAGTTCCCTGACCATAATCTGAGCCTTACAAAATAGCTTAAACTGAAACACTTTTTTCCAGCGGAGATTGCCATAGGGGGAAAAAATATTAAATGAAGAAAGAACACACCAAAAACTGTACGATAGTACATTACTAATTTTTGAAGTATCTATTTTTCTGTATGTTTTAAGGTGTTTTTTTTAATTTAAGTTTTCTCTTTTGAATTGTCTGTGTGTCTGTGCCTGTGTGTGTGAGGTCAGGAGCCTACACAACCAGAGGCATTGTATCCCCTGGAGCTACAGTGACAGGTGGCAGTGAGCTGCCAGAATGGCTGCTGGGAACTGAACTCCTCTGGGGGTGCATGCTTAGCCTCAGACCCTTAAATTGTTTCTTTTGAGATAGGATCCCTGCAGCTTAGGCTATTCTGGAGCTTGCTGTGTTGCCAAGGATGATCGGAGCTCCTATCCTTCTGCCTCTTCCTCCTGCGTACACCCATCATAATTATAAAGCTACATATCTGTTTTCTATTCATAGGCAGTACATTTTTTGTTTTCACCTATAGTCTCAAGAAACAAAAATATTTGGGGCTGGAGAGATGTCCTATTGGTTAAGAGTACTGGCTGCTCTTCCAGAGAACCAAGGTTCAAAAACAGCACCCACATGGCAGCCGCAAAATCATTGGTAACTCCAGTTCCAAGGGATTCAACACAACACCCTCTCTGGCTTCTTGGAGCACTGGGCACGCATGTGGTATATAAAGAGACATATGCAGGCAAAACAACCATACACGCTTTTCCGTGTTGCCTGGGGACGGGTCCATACGGTGTTGTTTTTGATTCCCAGGGTAACTTAAAGGGAAAACTTAAACAATGTCCGGAGCCCTTGATGTCCTGCAGATGAAGGAGGAGGAGGTCCTTAAATTCCTCGCCGCAGGAACCCACTTAGGTGGCACCAACCTTGACTTTCAGATGGAGCAATACATCTACAAAAGGAAGAGTGATGGTATCTACATCATAAATCTGAAGAGGACCTGGGAGAAGTTGCTTGCTGCTCGGGCTATTGTTGCCATTGAGAACCCTGCTGAAGTCAGCGTCATCTCCTCCAGGAACACCGGCCAGCGAGCTGTGCTGAAGTTTGCTGCTGCCACTGGAGCCACGCCGATTGCTGGCCGCTTCACACCCGGAACCTTCACTAACCAGATCCAAGCGGCCTTCAGGGAACCACGGCTTCTGGTGGTGACTGATCCCAGGGCTGACCACCAGCCCCTCACGGAGGCCTCTTACGTCAACCTGCCCACCATCGCTCTGTGCAACACAGATTCCCCTCTGCGCTAAGTGGACATTGCCATCCCGTGCAACAACAAGGGCGCTCACTCAGTGGGTTTGATGTGGATGCTGGCCCCGGGAAGTACTGCGCGTGCGTGGCACTATCTCCCGTGAGCACCCGTGGGAAGTTATGCCTGACCTTTACTTCTACAGAGACCCGGAGGAGATTGAGAAGCAGGAGCAGGCTGCTGCTGAGAAGGCCATGACCAAGGAGGAATTCCAGGGCGAATGGACTGCGCCAGCTCCCGAGTTCACTGCCGCTCAGCCTGAGGTGGCAGACTGGTCTGAGGGTGTGCAGGTGCCCTCTGTGCCCATCCAGCAGTTCCCTACTGAAGACTGGAGTGCCCAGCCAGCCACTGAGGACTGGTCAGCAGCTCCCACGGCACAGGCCACCGAGTGGGTTGGGGCCACCACAGAGTGGTCCTGAGCTCTGCAGACACCTGAGCAAAGGGGGAAAAGGTAGAAGGAAAATAAAGTTCCTGAAAGCTGCAAAAAAAAAAAAAAAAACAAGAAAAAACAAACAAACAAACAAAAAAACAACCATACACACAAAATAAAAAATGAACCTGAAAATAAATACTCTATTTTATTTTTTTTAAACAACAAAATAAAAATGTAAATATTTATACAAACGCACACACATTAAATTTTTGAAAAGCTGATGTGGATTCTGAAGGGTGATTTGTTATCTCCAAGTAGTGGATAGCAATAATCTCTAGTATTATTTTATGATTTAGAACAACACTTCTGGAAGTCTGCCAGACTAATTGATATTCCATCTTGGGCAATAATGATGTCTGTTACTGCAGGATTTCTCAGTTCCTCTTTTGAAACAAGCTCTCAAGTAGCCTAGGCTATGAAGCTGATCCTGACCTGGAACCTCCTATAAAAACCAAACTGGCCTCGGACTACACTGTCTCTACTCCTGAGTAAGGATTAAGCTGAAGAGATTTTTGTTGTTGTTGTTTGCTTGTTTAGTTTTTGTTTGTTTGTTTTTATAGTGCAACTCTGCACAAAATAAATAAATGGATAATTCAATATAAATGAATAAGTAAGTAAATAAATAAAGGAAGTCCCAATTTTGTCATCATAGTCAATATACTTACTCTACACTAACTTCCTAAGTGTCTAAAAGGTCCTTATTTTTTAAAGATTTGTCTTTATTTATGTACACGTGTGTGTGCCTCTGTGAGCATGTGCCACATATATGTGGGTGCTCATGGAGACCAGAAGAGGCATTAGATCCCCTGGAACAGGAGTCACACACAGTTGTGAGCTGCCCATCATGGCTGCTGGGAACTGAATCCAGGTCCTCTATAAGAGCAGTAAGTGCTCGCAACCTTGGGACGTTCTTTTCAAACCCTATTTGAAAGCCCCACCCACCCACCCAAATAGGTTTGGGTTTTGTAATTACTTAAGAAGAAAATGTTTAGTAAAATCAAGTACAATGAATTTAGTAATTCAATAGAAGCTTCCAGGAAAGGGACCATAAAGTAGTCTAATGAAAACACTAGATAAGACTAGAAGCCAGGCGATGGTGGCATGCACCTTTGATCCTACCACTCAGGGAGGCAGGGGCAGGCAGATCTCTGTGAGTTCAAAGCTAGCCTGGTCTACAGAGTTAAGTTCCAGGACGGTCAAGGCTACACAGAGAAACAGTCTTGAAAAACAAAACAAACAAACAAGCCAAGCCAAGCCAAGCAAAAAACCCTCTGAGAAATATCCTCTGCATTAAGAACTTAGTCATCTGGTATTGTAAATTACATTTGCAATGCCAGGCAATCAGATGAAATGACATTTTAATGAATCAGTCCTCAAATACTGTACGGCCTAAGAGCAGGATTCTCTGAATTTGGGAATGGGAAGCCCTGACATGTATGGTAGAAAAGAATGTTTTTCTATGGATAGCAACTTGTCAACAGCTTCAAGAGAAACCAAACACAGAGCTAAACAGGCTATTTGCATAGCTTGTATTCCTAGCACTCACAGACACAATTCTTTTGAGGTGCTGGCTGCAATTGATATGAAAGGGTTTTCTTAGCCCTTGACCCCACAAGGAATACCAGAAGATGTCCTTGAGCCATAAACCTATCCTACCAGGCAGCCAATCCCACCTCACCTCTGAGACCCCAAGGATTGGGAATTTAAATGGGACCCAGTTAGGTACCTGTTAGAGAGTTCCACATAGAACCAAGTGACTTTGTGTTGAAAAGCCTTCTCCATTGGAGAAGAAGATCAGCTCTGAAAGAGGCTGACCTGACAGTTCAGGAGCTGCCCCTAGGCCTCACCTACCCCTTCAGAGTTGCTGGTTACCTCAACATTCCCATACCATCAGGTAGAAGCAGGAATGGCAATCTCGAGCCACCCACCAACACTTCTGAGTCACCTGCCAATGTACCAAGTGGAGATTTGCCTGGAAATAAATAGGCTGGAACTTTTAAGGGACCCAGCAGAAGACCAACCCACTCATTCCTTAAAATGCTCTTGAAAAGTGGGATGATAAAAATAAGAAAAGGAGGAATCATGTTTCTCGCTAAGTGCCACTTAAAATGAAAAAAGTTCACTTTGTTTGTGACACCAGGGTGAAAATTAATCATAATCTTGCTGAGTTTAAGCCTTCCTGTCTTTAAGAACCTACAATTATTTGAAGAAAAAAAAAATGATGGTGGCAAATAGAAGGCTGAAAACGCATCTTTTGCAGAGCTGGGGAGATAGCTCAGCAGGCAAAGTACTTTCTGTGCAGGTGTGAGAACCTGGAGTTGAGCCCCAGAACTCACATGAAAAGGTGGCAACCAAAAAGCCTGGGCAGCTCAACTGATAGGGCTTTGGACCCCGAGTCTAAAAGTCCAGGGTTCAAAGCCCCATACTTCTCCTTTGAATCCAGGTGTGTTTGATGCACGCCTTTGATTCCAGCACTCAGGGAGACCGAGGTAGACAGATGGCTGTGAGTTCAGGGGGAGCCTGGTCTACAAATTGAGTCCCAAGACAGCCAAAGCTACAAAGAAAAACCCTGTCTTAAAAAAAAAAAAAAAAAAGGAGTAGCACATTTGTAATCTCAGGGGAGGGAGAGACAGGAGGACCCCTGGGTCCTAGTAAAAAACTCTCTTTTTCTCAAAAAAGGCGGATTTTTTTTTCTCTCCTACCAATTATCAGTTGCACATGCATTGGTTGTTGGCTAGGAAATGGGATTTTCTGTCTGATAGCTACCAAGGAACAATACCTAAAGGAAAAACAAAATGAAACAACAGAAAACGGATAACTGAATGACAAGAGCTGGGCTTGTGGGTAGCAGGGGGATGGGACTAAAAACTGCTCTAAGATAGACTTCAGGAAAGATTTGAGGGAAGAGAGAGTTACTGGGGAGGGATGTGACCCCGTTTCTGAAGGTAGCATTAACCTCTGAGCAAATGTGATCTGCATTTATTTACCAAGGATTCAGAGACCCTGGAAGCAGTCAAATGCTTCTGAAAGAGATCAAATGATTTTGAAAATGATTTCTAAAAGCACGGACACTAGGTCTCTTTAATGTTCACCCTGCTGGGGAAGGGGAGATTCTGTTTTTCACCTTGTCATGTAGGGAAAACCTTTCTCCGTGCAGAAAGACCAAGGTCTTTGATGTGTCAAGAGCAGTTGTCACCTGCTGTGCTCCGGGGCAGCAGGGGAGGCTCCCTGGGGCTGAGTGATGGATTTTACAGGACCAGCTCTCGATGCCCTCTGGCTTAGCGTGTTCACATCACTGCTCAGACTGAAGACCCACTACCAGGAGCCGAGGGCCACCTCCTGGGAGGACTCAAGCTCTCTGAGATCCTGCTGAGTCTTTTACTTTGAATATTTGCTCCCAATGAGGTACAGAGTGGCATTCAGTATATTGGGTAATGAACAAACAAATAAGCAGCATGGAGCTGCTTCTGAGACTTTTACTTCAAAGTCGTCAATGACCTTTCCCAGGAAGTCTTGGTTTCAGAGTGCCAACATCTGTGGAGTGAAATAAGTCCCTCTCCGTTCCAGGCATGAGAATTCAAAGCATGCTCCTTCATGGATGTTTTAGCAAGTAAACCTCACGCTTCCTCAGATCCTATCTGCAGTATCAGGAAAAATCCTAGACCATTTTCTCACATGGCATGGCCAATACCTTCACTGTCATTCCGTACATAGTGGAAAAGAAAAGAAGCCATTTCAGGGTGTAGGGGCACACTCTTTTAATCTCAGCACTTGAGAGGCTGAGGCAGGTGGATCTCTACAAGTTCATGGTTACCTTGGTCTACATAGTGAATTCCGGGACAGCCAGGGCTACGCAGTGAGACTTTGTCTCAAAAAGAAAGAAGGGCCTCACCTTTCCACCAAGGTGCTTAGAGGCCTGGAGGGACTTTTTTTTGAAAGGCTCTCTGTGTTGGGATCAGTAAGCAGGCACTTCTACATTCGCACGTTTCCTAACACTCTGGTCACTGGGATGAGACAATTTAGGAGTATCTGGAATTTATCTATTATACTGAACTCAGAATACACACACACACACACACCAAGACCAACTATGGTTTTCCATGCCTGTCATCCTAGTGTTAGGGAGACAAGTTTAAGACTAGCTGAACTAAACAGTGTGTTCAAGGCCAACCTGGACTACAGAGTGTGTTTCAGGACAGCCAGGGCTACACAGAGAAAGCTTGTCTCAAAAAACAAAACAAAAATGTCTTTTTGTATTTGTCAGAGTTTTTAGTGGCCTTTGGATTTGTGTTCGGAAATCCACTTGAGTTAAGTCATTTGTTTCAAGAAGAATTCGTATAAGAGGACTCAGGACAGAAGACTACTACAGATATTTCCGTGGGGCATAAATGAAGCAAAGGAGGATGGGTGCAGCTAGAGTTTGAGTATGAAAGCAAATTCGTTAACCACCGGTACTTCTTCTTTCTTCCCTGTGGCAAAGGATGCAGCCTTCTCCTGACAGTCCAGGAGTCCGGGACTATACACAGCTGTCTATCAGAGGGAACAGGAAAATGGAGAAGAAAAGGGAGAACGTGAAAATAAGAAAACAAAATGAAAGAAACTCTGAGCAGTGCAGAGAATAAAAAGAAAGTTTCCCAGGGAAGGGAGTAAAAGCCAGTGAAGGAAAGCTTCAGCATCTGAGGCAGGAGCAGCTCAGAAAAGGGAGGGGGTGGCCTGAGAGGGGAGCACCCAGAAAGCAGTGGATATAGTGCTCCACTGCATTGTGATAGAAGAGGAGGCTGAAGCCTGAGCCCCAAGATAGGATCAGATAAAGCAACAAAGGACTGGATACAATCCGAAGGGCGAGCAAGGATCAGTACGTACGTACCATCGAGATCAAGTTCAAACACAAAGAACCCTAAAGCCTCCGGAGTGAAAACCCAGACCCAGAATCCCTGGAAACAGTGTCAGATGCAAACCTGCATGGTGAGCACACTGCCTGGGTCTGAGTCAGCTCTTAGGACGAGTCAGAGCTTAGGCTGACCTTGATGCCCTGCCAGCCTCTTTCAGGACAGGTGCTGTAATTATGAGGCAAAACACTTAAAAAGACCACTGAGGCAGAAAAAATACAGGGACCCACAGTAGACCGGCGCTGGCAAAGATCAGCCGCATACTGAGTCAGGGGCATGTTTTTCTGTCTCTGCTCCCGTATTGGCCGTTTTGCTCTCTCCCAATTTCCCCTCTTTGCCCTTGTAATGAGATTATTTAGGCCTCATTCTCAGCCAGCAGGCGCTGGAGCAATCAGTGCGCTCATTTCTAGCCAGGAATCACTCTGAGTAGTGAAATAAAATTTTTTTTGAATCTTACCCTGGGAGCGACCTCACCTGTCTCGGGGAGTTTTATAGGACTATACACAGGCCTGACACCTCATGTGGGTCATTCTAGTACTCAGTGGGAGTGGAAGATTTCTGAGAGTTCAAGACCAGCCTGGGCTGCATAATGAGTTCATGTCCAGCCTGTAATATGTAGCCTCATCTTAGAAAGACAAACAACTACAGATCTAAAGAAGCTAACCAACAAGGAGGAGCCTAGGGAGGATGCTTGAATCTCATTCAGAATGGCAAACCCGATAGACACTGGAAGTGGTGGAAGAGGGGGAACAGGATGGGAGCATTCTATAGAGGGTCCTCTAAAAGGCTCCACAGGGGATTGAAGCAGATGCTAAGACTTACAGCCAAACTTTGGCCAGAGCACAGGCAGTCTTATGGAAGAACAGGGGTGGAGGGGAGGTAGACAGGAGTCCCACAAGGAAACCAACAAAGCTAAAAAATCTGAGCTCAGGGGGTCCTGAAGAAACTGATGCACCATGCCTGGAGAGGACCTAGACCTCCTGCTCCGATGTAGCCCAAAGACAGCTCAGTTTCCATGTGGGTTCCTGAGTAAGGGGAGCAGGGCTGCCTCTGTCATGGACTCGGTTGCCTGTTCTTTGATCACTTGCCCCTGGCAATGTGGCCTTGCCAGGCCACAGAGGAAGAGGATCCAGACAGTCCTGATGAGACTTGATAAACTAGGGTTAGATGGCAGAGGAGGAGAATTCCCCCTTTCAGTGGACTAGGGGAAGAGGATGGGAGGGAAGAAGGGGGAGGGTGGGACTGCAAGGAGTTGAGGGAGGGGGCTTTAATTGGGATATATAATGAATAAATTGTAAAAAAAAATTTTTTTAAAGAAGAAAGACAAACAAGCTAAAGAAAGAAATGCCACACAAAGAGCATGCCATATGCATTGTCTAACCAAGAGCAGCTTTCATTACTGTTTCATTAAAAAATCAGCATCGGTAGTGCTTACTGCTGTTGGAAACAAACATCCCCAGTATCACGCAAAGAAGCACAGAAGCAAAGAGAACTTGGCAAGGCAATTTCTTTTTGTAAAAAAGGGGGAGTGGGTGGAGGGGGGTGAGGTAACCTAAGCTAGGCTAGCAAGGATGCTGAGACAGAAAGTTTGCTTGGTTTTCACTCTCATATTGTAAATGACTGTTTCTTTTTCCTACTGGCTGGGGCCCAAACTAATAGTCTTGTGTGATTGGTTAGTTTTTAAAGAAAGTGCAAAGGAAATGAAGGAAAGGCTGAAGGGACCAGCCTCCTCAGGCCACCAAGTTCTAGAAAACAGGGCAGGGAAGGAGGCTTTGCTAAACAAAAGTTTTAATATGTAGGACAAATTTAAAAATTTATATAAAAGCTTTGCAAGGTGGGGGGGGGGATTTATGGAACATTGGCCCTTGTCTGGCTAGCTACTTTGATAGGGAAAAAACAGAGACATTTCTCACACTTAAGGACTGAATTTTGCCTACCCCAGCCTATTACATCTACAACTTTCTGATGATCCTTGCTGCCCAGTTTGACTATATTTATAGAGGATAAAATGAGGTCATAAGGTCTAATCAGAGAGTGGTGTCCTTATTAAATAAAGGAAACACTGCGAACAACTTTCTAAATATTTATGCTTATTCTCATAGACTAGTGCTGCTTTCAGCCCTGGTCAAAAATCTTCTCTCTCCGGTGGGTGGCAGCCAATACAGAGAGTCCTCACTGGTGAGAATAAGTGATTTTTGAGTGTTCAGCTCTAAGCCAGGCACTATATCACTTCCTCCAAGACATAGAGAATATTGCAGAAGAGGGGGAAATAAGTGGTATAAGAGCCAGAGAATGTGAAGGAGTGTTGTCTTCTGGACATGACATGGCTGTGCCATTCATGAGCAAACAGGAGCACAATACCTACACAAGACCTGCAAAGGATGGAACTATCTGTGGATTGGGAGGAGCTTGCCAAGTCACACACCCCCCCCAAAGGAGCTATTGGCAATTAGTGTTTAGTGGGGGAAGAGTGAGGGACATATTTCTCAGTGTATAGCCACTGATCACTGATAAATTGCCCTTACTCAAGTGAATAACCTTTCCATCTGCACTCATGCAGGCGGCCCTAATAAAATGCAGCAGGCCACATTAAAAACTAAAAAGGGTAGTAGAGGAGGATTTATTGAGAATAAGAAGTGGTATGATGGGAAGGGGGGAGGGATTAGGAACTTTATCACCATTTTATTAAAACCAGTATCAATATTGCTTACTGTTAGATCTAGTTAGATCCTTGACAGAAAGACATATAAGGAACTCCACACAGAGATAATGCAGATGGCAAACTTCTGGCTTCTTTCTAACCTGAGACAAAGACATCCAAGCTTGAGATAAAGGTCTACCAGTCATTTTTTTTCTACCACCAGGAGCTCCCCAGTCCTCCCTGATGGTTACCTGGTCTGATCTGGTCAGATATGCCCTTCAGGCCTAGCTGAGAACCCAAGACTGCGAGCCTATCAGCTTCCCTTTCCTCTTCTAAACCAGCCAATGCCAACTCAGGGAAAAGAAGCCCCACCAAAGACCCTTAAAGGAACCCAACCCAGCCTTCCAGAAGAGCCAGGCTTCAGCTTCCTAGGTCTCCCTTCTGCTGAGAAGGGAGTCTTTATCTCTGTCACTCTCTCTCTGGCCCTTTGTCTTACCGTCTCTGTTTCTCTTTTTCTTTTTCTGTCCCTTTGTCTATGCTCCCCACCCCCATGCGTTTCTGCACATTGAATATAAGTATTTTTCAATCTATTGATTCTTCCTGTTAAGTTGGAGATTTGACCTACAGCTACCTGTTGGGATCAACCCCCACCCCCTGCATTTTAATTCTTTGATCAGCTGAAAAAACACACTGGATCCAAACCCCTAGCTGGTAACATAGAGAAGAGAAGAGAAGAGAAGAGAAGAGAAGAGAAGAGAAGAGAAGAGAAGAGAAGAGAAGAGAAGAGAAGAGAAGAGAAGATAATGAGGGAAGTGGTCAAAGTTTACATATACACATACATGTATGTGTGAAATTATGAAATAATAATAGACACATTTGTACAAAAGAGTCATGGAGTCAGACATGGTAACATACCTGAAGTCCCATCACCTAGTCAAGGCATGTGGTTTTGCCAACCATTGACTCATTCATTATCTGGTTTTTAATCTCATCCTTTAAGGTGGTTGTTAGAGATGTTTGAAATGTTTTGGAGAAGGGAACAATTTTCCCCTCTGGCTTGTGCCCTTTTTTCTCATTGCATGAGCCAGCATGAGAAATTCTCATTTCAGGGGTTCATTGTTTCAACAGCCTGACAATCAAATGAGATAAAACAGAAGCCAGATCCCCTGGAACTGGAGAAAAACAAATGATTGAAAACTGACACATGAACACTAAGAACCAAACCCAGGTCCTCTGTAAGTATGGCTAGGACTCTTAGCCACTGAGCCATCTCCCCAGCCCTGACCAAAAGGTCTCTTTAGACTGTCTTCATTTCTGCCATGCTGGTTATTCTGCCTGCTACTAAGGTCACAGTCCACCAAGTCCCAATAGTTCTCTGAGCTCAGCACAAAATGGAGGACTTCTTTTTTTCAGTGGGGCTTCTCTTCTCTGCCTGACCTTATCTGGAGAGCATCTCTAGGCATAGACGCCTGACCATATTTGAAGTATGATGCAGCACAAGAACTTCATGACTCAACACACAAATAATGCTCCTTTGTCTGTCCATATGATAATTAGGTACTATGTTCTGACCAATCAGCCTTTCTTGCCCATATGATAATTAGGCGCTGTGTTATGGTCAATCAATTCTTCCTGATTGTAACCCTAAGAACCTTTGTATACCTTACCCCTGAAACAATAAAATAAGCTATCTCTCTGAAGCTGATCCTGGAAGTCTTGTCCTTTGTTCTCAGGGGCCATTTGAACTCCATTTGTTGTTTCTGCTTTCTTGGTCCTCATGGGCTGGTGCCAAAAATTCCCATGTTCCCCATGGAGGACCAAAGGTTACCAGCCTGAACTACATAGCAAAACCCTGTGTCAATAACAAGGGAGGAAATACCAGCCCTCAGGAAGCTGAAGCAGGAACCTCAATTGGAAGTTAGAGGTCAGCCTTGGCTACATAGGAAAACCCTGTCTCAAAAAGAAAATGATAAAAAAGCACAACCAAAAACAAACAAGAAGAAAAGAAATATTAAATAGTTCATTTCCTACTCAGAGCCAAGGCTGTGGTTATATGAAGACATAGAAGAAGGTGGTCATGTGTAAGCCAGCAATGGAGAGCCTCCCTTACCAGAGATTTTGAGCACTTTAATCTTGGACTTTTCCAAAATCCAGGCCTTGGAGGAAAGAAATCTCCTGTTTAAATTATCTAGTCTAGCACCGTCAAGAGGCTCAGCTTGAAAAGATAGGTAAAGATTACCACCCTTAATGGGGATTCAGTCCTAATGACCTGAATTTGGTCCCTGGGACCTACATGATGGAAGGAAAGAACAACTCTTCCAAGTTGTTGTCTGACTTCCACATTGGTGCATGGCATGCTTAGACCTCAGACACACCCAAACACAGGTACAAAATTAACAAATAAGTATCATTTTAAAAATCATATTATGGGGCTAGAGAGATGACTTAGCAGTTAAGAGCTCTGGGTGCTCTTCCAGAGGATCCAGTATCAATTCCCAGTACCCACATGGCAGCTTACACCTGTCTGTCTCTCCAGTTCACGGGATCCAACATCTTCATCCACGTACATACATAAAATAAGAATAAATATTAAAAAAATCATATCATTTAGTTTACAGTATTTCCTTAGCTAAGGTGATAGATACTTTATTGATTTATATTTATAGAGTAGAGATGGAGTCCCCCAAAACAACCAGCTTGTGCCCCATGGTTTAGAACTGTGCCTAACATAACCAAGAATGAGATGTCTTCAGACCTATGGATGCAAACCCAGGGAGCCTCTCTGGAGTGAAGCTTATTTATATGAATCATAGCCTGGGATCTTCATGATGGTGTATAAGCCACATCATGACCTTCCCTCCTCCTGGGAACAGTAGGACTCGTTTTCTTTGAAGTACAACTTTTGTGAGATTCAAGCTAACATGTCAGGAAGCACTTCTATATAAACCACCTAGATATACACACAAGAAGCTAGCCATAGGAACTATCTTCGGGAGGAATTGGAAATAGGATAGAATTAATTTTCAATATTCCAATTACTTTCTGGTTCAAAAAAAAAAAAAAACCCAACTATACACTGCACCAAAAAAGAAGTTCTACTTTATGGTTATTTCTTTTTTTGTATAATTTATTTTTTACTTATTGGTGTTTTGAGTGCATGTATACCTGTTTGAGGGTGTCAGATTCCCTAGAACTGGAGTTTCAGACAGTTGTGAGCTGCCATGTGGGTGCTGAGAATTGAGCCTGGGGTCCTCTGGAGGAGCGGTCAATACTCTTAACCACTGAGCCATCTCTCTAGCCCCTTATGGTTATTTCTTATTGATATGATCTTGACTTTCAGACATGTCCAGAAATAACATCTTATTGAAGCAAGGGGAGAAGAAAAGGGAGGGGTCAATTTTGGAAATAAAGATTAAAAGTATTTCCTAAAAATAGAAGATAAATAAAGTGGCTCAGCAGTTTCTATCATGGGTTCAAATGTGGCACTTTTTTTGGGAAGAGAATAAGTTTAGAAAGAAGAAGGAAGCAGCTGCCTGGATGAGCCTGGGATGACCAGCTTTTTTTGCCACTCTGAAAAGTGCCTCAGCTTGATAACCCTTCACGCATCCTTTCTCCATCTTCATTGTTTTGACACTTCCTGTGCAAGAGTCCATTCTTTCTTGGTATTTGCCCGTCTCTAGGGAGACTTGAGCTATACCAGTGGAGCCTCGCTCTATAGCTCAAGGTTGAGTGACTGACCAACCAGGAAACCACTCAGTCAAAGCCATGGCCCAGCTTCCTGTATTTAGGTCCCTTGGAGAGAAGGGAACCTTGTTCTGTGGGGAAGGAGCAAGGGCTTCAGAACTCTCTCTTTTTAGAAAATGTTTTTATTAGTACATACTAATTGTACACAACGATGGGTTTCATTCTGACATTTTCATACATGTACAAAATGTATTTGAGTCTTAGTCTCGTTACCCTCTCTTGTGCCATTCACTTCTGCTGACCCGTTTTCCCAGTTAGCCCCATTTCCACCTACAACGTGTGTGTTGTGAGTTTCATTAGGACTGTTTAGATAAATGTTTGTTTACAAGAACAATGGCACCTCAGTGGCTACACTACTGAAGAAAATGTGTTCCTTCCTCATCAACCTTTGAGTGTGTATAGGTCCTCCCGAGTCCCTCCTCAGAAACTCTTCAGCTACAAAACACAGTCTGGCCTTGATCCTAATGTTTGTCAGAAACCGCCTGGGATTAAATAAGTGAGTCAGAAAGGAAGCCATGAACGTTAAGAGAGTGTGCCTAATCAGTTGTGACTGCTGAAGACCTGGAGAAGCTCTCCCTTGGATGCCAGCGAGAAATGGCACAGTCAGGGCACACAGAGTCCAAACTGTGTGTTCCTGGCCAGAGACAGAGGCTTTATTCTGTGCAATTCAGCTTAAATGAGGCAATTGGCTAATTGTCCACCCTATTTACAGTGAAGAGAAAGGTCCCAGCCTGAACAAAGACAAAGGGGGGCCCTAATCAAGGACCCCAGTTGTTTGGCCATTTCTGCTCAAAGAATGTTCCTGTTGAAAAAGACGAATGAGAAAGTTCTGCATTTCTGCTTTTAACCTAACATATAAAAATAGACCTCTGGACCAGAAAACAGGAGCAAATGCACTCAAGAATCAATTGTAGGGGCAAGGTCCTAAAACTGATGTCAGATGCCTCCATTTTATTTTTATTTCATTTAGTTAATTATTTGGGTTTGTGTTTATTTGTTGGTTGGTTGGTTTGTTGTTCTCAGGGTTGGGGGTGGAGCTGTTTCATTTGTTTGTTTGTTTTAACAGAGTCTCCTATAGCCCAGGCTGGTCTGAGAGTTTCATAACCTTCTTTCCCCACCTCTTGGGTGCCGGAATTACATATTTTTATTCTAAAAAAATTTTGTAAATGACTTGAACAAGCTCGAAAAAAGACAGCTTTGTTTTGTTTGTTTGTCTGTTTGTTTGTTTTCTAAGGTGTTTGCTTCTCCTACTGCCAAGGCAAGCCTTGGAAAAAGAGGGGCAGTAAAGCCTACACAGTGATTGTGACAAAGACCCACAGAATGTTGCTCAAACAGTGGCTATTTATTTTTCTCAGTGTTGGAAGCAGAAGTCCAAGATCAAGGTGTGAGCAGGTTTGGTTTCTGCTGAAGTCTACCACCTTACCTAGCCACCTGCTTACCTAGCAGATGGCTGTCCTTACATGGTCTTTCCTCTGTGAATGTATCCTAGATGTCTCTGTGGGTCTAAATTTCTTCTTAGAAGGGTGCTATCAGACTGGAGAGAAACCCACCCTACAGATTACATTTTAACTCAGTTACCTCTTTCAAGACATCCTGTCTACCATAGGACAGGTAGCTCTGTTGGTAGAGTACTTGCCCAACATGCATGGATCTTGGGGGCTCGGTCCCTGACGACACATAACCCGGCTGTGGAAGTTTAAGCCTATTATCCAGAAACTGTGACGGTACAGGGAAGAGGATCAGAAATTCACGGTCATTCTTGGTCCAGCCCACGTGTTCATGTGTTTTTAGTGAATACAAATGTTCGTGTTTGCTGAGTATGAGTGCTCACGTAAGCATGTATGTGGAGTCAAAGATCAGTCTGAGTGTAGCTCCTCAGTAGCTGCCACCTTGTTTTTTGACATGGGGCCTCTCACTTGGATTGGGTTGCCTAAACAGTGTTGTTTTCTTGTTTTATAACACAATCGCACTCTGTAGCCCAGGCTAGTCTTGAACCTGTGATGATCCTTTTGCTCAAACTTCCTAAATTCTGGGATTACGGGCATGAGCCAACATCCCTGGTTCTATGTGTGTGTGTGTGTGTGTGTGTGTGTGTGTGTGTGTGTGTGTTTGTCTAGTTTTTTAGGGTTTTCAAGATAGGGTTTCTCTGTGCAGCCTTTTCTGCCCTGGACTTACTTTGTAGACCACACTGACCTTGAACTTGCAGGGATTACAGGTGTGTGCCCTTGTGCCTGACTGTAGAAGAAATATTTTTAATTAATTAATTAATTTGTGTGTACATATGTTGAGGGAGTCATGCATGTGGAGGTCAGAGGACGACATGTGGTTCCCTGCTTTTACCATAGAGGTCCTAGGGATTGAACTCAGGTGCTTTTACCTTCTGAACCAGCTTGCCAGCCCAGAAGAAATGTATATTACATCAAAATCTAGTACACACACACATACACACACTTAGAAGTTGCACATCTCAGGCACTCTCTAGTGGGTTAGAGTTCACACTTTGAAAAATATTTTTGTTTCCTAACATAATGTCTCTCTTTACAACTCAGGCTGTCTTTGAACTCTTTACCCTCTTGTCTTACCTTCCTAAATATCGGCATTGAAGGCATGTGCTCTGGTTCTTTGGAGAAAGCTTGTCCCTGGGTTACAAAGGAGGCTTTATTCATCTCAAACCTATAACCAGAGTTCCTGGAATGTGAAGTAGCCTTCCCAGCAGGCTTCCAGAGGTTTTATCCCCTCTCAGGGGGATGTGGTTTCTGTTCCTTCTCTAAATTGCCTGGGAAAGCCATGTTCTGAGCCAAATGGGGCAGGGAGTTCAGGACAGTGACTCCCTCGCCTCAGACTTCTTTCTTGGTGGTTGTAGTACTTACTTGTATCATTGCTCTGATAAAATACCTGAAAAAGGGAAGATTTAAGGAAGGGTTTATTTTAGCTTACAGTTCGAAGTGTCCATCGTATGAGTGGACAGGTATGAGTGCCTGAGCTCAGCTGGCCTTCTTCTCTTCATTGGATGCCAGACCCCAGCCCATGGAACAGTACCGCTACATTTAGAATGGGTCTTAATTTGTTTCCATGGTAACTCTAAATCCCAGCAACTTGGCAATCAAGATGGACCATCAGTGGTGTTGTACATGGACTCTACTGATGCACCAGAATGGACAAAGTCTTGTTGCCTACTAGACTTAGCTCCCTCCTGGCTCCTCAGCTGGCCTTGGCACCTCTGCTCTCTGATGTCAGCGCTGTGCCTGTTAGACTTCCTCTGAAGGCAGCTTTTCTTCAGTCTTGCACAGGTGGCTCTGAAAACCTTGCTCCTGGGGCCCTGCCTGCTCTCTCAAAGCTTATGCTCAGTCTGAGGACTTGTGGCCTGTCGCTGCAGCATTGTGAGCTGACATAGATATACAAAAGGGAGGCATCTGATCAGCGTGCAGTGGTAGTGGTGAGGTCCTTTACCCAAATTGCTGGGGCTGAATTTCAGAGCCGTGACCACAGAGTTCTTTCTGGCTTGGGAATCCACTCCATTTTCCCAGAACATACTCCTCAGCGGTCTTCATGTGGCATTATTGCTCTCTCCCTGGTAGTGGTCATGGAGGAAGGTGAAATGGTGGCTTAAATCACCCCAGTACTGTCTTCACAGGCCCTGGACTTAAGGCCATAAGCTCTATGAAACATATGAATGCAAAACAGTGGCTGCAGGTTACATAATCACAGTAAGTGCTAGGTAAAACTCACTCTTGGGCTGGAGAGTGCAGTTCAAGGGTAGAGCCCTGACTGTCTCTGGGTTCTGTGTACAGTACTGAAAAACAAAACGAGAGACCTCACCCCCTTATTACAGTCAACTGTCCTTACACTGACATCCCTGTGGTTTTCTAGACTCTTCTTGACTCTCAGCAAAAAAACAAGAGGCTTTGGTAATGTACATTTGCAAGGGAGGAATTACTATTGTTGGTTCATTGCTGTCTACAAAGTAGGTGCTTAGAATACTTGGTGCTTCAGTAGAGGGAGTTTTAAACACATTAACTTAGATTAGTAGCTAAAACATTTTAGGATTTGGGGCTGTAGAGTTAATCTAGTCTGTTGCCATCTAGTCCTTTGCATGCTACTTTCCTGGATTAGTGGTGTGTTTGTTTTGAAATAACAGAATATCTGAGTGCAGTGACTCAGACAAATAGGGCAATAGTTTCTTACACAGGAAGGAGTCTTAGGGGGAAAAGTTAATGGATGGGTGAAGCCACCACTCAGTGATGTCAGCATTGGCCCTCTTGGCTTTTTCCTCCTGCTATGAAGATACCTTCTGCCACCCTTAGGGTCACATAGTTGGCAAAATAAAGGGGACAGAAGCCACCCAATAAATCAGTACCAATATTCACCCAACTGGCTCAGCAGAGAACTTCCCCAAGATGTGAGGTTCTCACTGGGTCATCTGTTGACCACTGTGTAAAACCGAGGTGTGAAAGGACAGAAAGGAGAGGGTGAATATTAAGTAGGCCATTGCAAAGGCCAGCCAGATTTCTTCAGTCGGGGGCATTCATACTAGCTCGAAACTCTTCAGGGCAGAGGAACAGCTTGTTCCAGGTCTGGCAGCTCCAGAAAGATGCTTTTGTTTGGAGCCGGGTTCAGCCTCCCCCCTGGACTGGTCCCTGTGGCTTCTGGTTGTGCCCTGTGGCAATTTCGTACATATATTTGTTTAGTTTACTTCTTGCTAAGAGATGTACAGATATTTGAAGACATTGACCATGGCTCCTATGAATCTTCTCTTAAACACAAGAAGCATCTCCAGTTGGGTCCTTATTTGATGGGATGTCCAGGATTCTCCCCTATGGATTTGCTCCCTGCTGGATGTTTGTTGAGCAACCTGCCAATTAGACTCCAGTACCCCAGTTGACACTCTGGTCAACAGGTGTAGAGCAAAGCCAGAGAAGTCAGGTGCTGATTACCATTGCTTTGGGAGAGTATTGGCTTGTTTGATGGCATTGTCCTCTATGCATTTGCTATCGATTATCTGGCTTCTAAAGGCAATAAATCTCAACATCTTTATCATTCTCTACTTACACACTTGATATAGGTACTTTGCTGCAGAAATTTATCATAAATATATAAAACATTCTATATATAAAACATTTATTTGTTTGTTTATAGGCAGGGTTTCTATAGTTTCTATCCTGGAACTCACTATATAGACTAGGCTGGCCTCGAACTTACAGAGATCCACCTGTCTCTACCTTCCAAGTGCTGAGCTATACAGGCATCTGCCCTCATGACTGGCTTAAATTTTTCTTTTGAATAGGGTTTTACTAAGTAGCCTTGGCTGGCCTAGACCCCAATATGTAGATCAGGCTGATCTCAGACTCACAGAGATCTGCCTACCTGTCTCCTGGGTACTGAGATTAAAGGCCTGTGCTACCATGACCAGTCTTGTTTTTTTGTTTGTTTGTTTGTTTGTTTAAATTTTTTGAGACAGATATTTGTGTGGCTCAGGATGGCCTTAAAGTCCATATGTAGTCAAAGATCTCCCAATTCTTTTGCCTTCACCTCCAACAGGTGGAATTATGGGTATGTGCTACCATACCCAGCTCTTAGTAGTATATTCTATATTGTTAGGCTTGATTTATATGTCTAGTTTACTGAGTTATTTTCAGATTATTTATCCTTATTTTTTAAATATTCCTTTATTGGGGGAACATTTGCCACAGCATTTGGGTGGAAATAGGTTTTGGGGGTTGAACTTGAGTCATCAGGCTTGGCAGCAAGCAAAATTACCTGCTGACTCATCTTACTGGACCTAATTTCAGATTTTAATTCTATTTTCTAAAGTGTGGGTTGTTCCTTCCAAGTTGATATTATCTGCAAATGTGACTAATGCATGCTCTGTATAAATCTGTATAAATTGTCAGCTTTCAACATTGGTATTGTTGTTTGATTTTATGAGGCAGAGTGTCCTTTTCTTGCTCTGGTTGGCCATTAACTGTCTTTGTAGCCCAGGATTACCTCGATCTCCTGAGCCTCCTGCTTCTGCTTACTTAGCCCTGTCATTACAGGTGGGCACCGCCACACCCAGAGTCAGTGAACACTTTCAATAAGAAAGTCACAGAGTCTTCCAGCCTGTTCCCTGATGACCTCTTTATAAAATGAAAGTAGGCAGTTTGTCATTATTAAGTACATTAACACTTGACAAATCTGCCTCATGACCTGGCTTACATGTTCACATTCCACCCTTGTCCTAGGACACTGTGAGAGCCTCTCTCAGTCCCCTTCAATCCCCAATTCAGATGAGGAGAAGGAGGCTCTATGTATATGGTGCTAATATCAGTACCTGGGAACCTGGGTGCAATATGGTTGCAGGTGGGGAGAGGAGGAGAAAAGGGGAAGAGGATCAGGTCCATCCCTGTCACCTGCCTGTAATCGCAGCAGAGGCAAGGGGGTTATGAATTTGAAGCCAGTCTAGGCCAGCCTGGGCTACCTATCTGTTTATTGTATGTTGAATAAGAAGAAGGAGGAGGAGGAGATGAAGAAGAAGGAGGAGGAGAAGAAGAAAAGAAAGAGAGAGAGAGAGAGAGAGGAAGAAAGTCTTCCTCTGTGTTCTTCAAATTACCACTTTTTGTGACCCTGCTGCCCTTCTAACAGTAAACCCAAGATAAAATTTGGAGCTGAATCACGCAAATAGTTACGAAATTGCACATTAAGCTGAGGTTAGCACAAAAGTTGAAATTATGTATAATTTAAGGGATCTTTGAAAATGTCCTTTAATGACTCACAAAACACATCAGTTATGCTGTGCCATTGGCAATCCTTTTGTCTAGTCTATTCTGATTTGTTTTGTTTATCGAGACAAGCTTTCTTTATACAGCCCTGTCTGGCCTGGGGTTACTATGTAGACTACACTATACTCGAACATATGGACTTGTGTCGATCCTCCTGCCTCTCTGCTTCCCTAGTGATGGTTACAATTTTGTACTACTATGCTCAGCAACAATAGTAATAGTATAGTAAACCTCTACTCAGTGGCCAAAGAGAATCACAAAGCTAAAGGTTCAAACAGGTGTCTGTCACTAAATAGTTAAACTATTTCATCAAATCATCTCTAGGGGTGAATGACAGAAAAGTGAAGAATTCCGAAATATTCCTGCCTTTTAGTATGTATGGTTTGTGTTGACTTCATTTGAATCATTCTCTCTTTAATTTCGCTCTTCATTACTCTTATAATTTAGTGTGTGTGTGTGTGTGTGTGTGTGTGTGTGTGTATGCTGATAGATGGGGGAGGTCTCATGCCACAACATACTTATGAATGGCATAGGACAACTGTGGAGTTAGTTTTTCCCTTCCATCTTTTACGTGGTCTTGATGTTCCTTTAAAATACATGGTTCCAGACACATAACTGGTTTCTCTGTCTGTGTCTCCAGAGTGAAGCTTTCTTTCTGTGTGTCTTTGTGTGTCCTTGTATCTGAATCTCTTCCTCTTATTAAGAGATTGTCATTGTTGAATTGGGATTCAAACCCCTGTGATGTCGTTTTAAAAAGACCAACTCTGTAGAAACCCTGTTTCTAATTTGTCTTTTCCTAAGGTACTGGGTGTTAAGATTTCCTGAGAGACATAGTTCATCTCCTGTCCCTGGGTTTGAACAAAATTATGAGGCCATCCTAAGATAGCAGAGGGAAAAAAATGGCCACAAAAGCCACCCTCAAGATGCAGTGAGGCTTGTTCAGAAGAGGGAAAAGGCAAGGAAGGCTTTTTCCATAGCCATTCCTACCAACCAACACTACATTTGAAGAAGCCTGAAGCACACAGCAGTGGCAGTATTAATAATACTTTAATATCTCACTATATTTAGTCTCTCTCTCTCTCTCTCTTTGGAGACAGGTCTTTCTCCATGTACTGTCCTGGAGCTCACTCTGTAGACCAGGCTGGTCTTGAACTCAGAGACCTGCCTGCCTCTGCTTCCCAAGTGCTGGGATTAAAGGTGTGCACCCCCATTGTCCAGCTGCTATGTTTAGTCCTTTAAAACTGAAGAAGCCAGGCATGGTGACTCACAGCTGCAATCCCAGCACTTGGCTACTGAGACAAGTATTCACCCAGAATTCAGTACCAGCCTGGGCTACATAGTGAGTTCCAAGTTAGCCTAAGCTCTAGAGTAAGATCCCATCTCCGAAAACAAAAATGAAACAAACAGAAACATATGCAAGCTTTATGTGCCCTACTACTTTACACGTCACATTGGCTCTTAGACATCAGAGTAAACAGACAGAGCATGCTTTGTCAGTTCTAAATATCAGTGCAGCGCAGTGTGCTGGCTACTCGCCCAAGTGTTTCCTATGAAATGAATCACAGCCCAGAGCACTTGATACATAATGAGCAGCGACACAACACTCAATAAGTATTAGCTATTTTCCTTCCTGCTATTGACTCTTGATTCCCCCAAAGCTAATTTTATTAGACTTGTTGTAGCAAAGAATAATAAAACCTTGGGCTGGGGATACAAGTCTGTGGCAAAGCTCTTGCCTGGCTATGCATAAAGACTCTGGATTCAGTTTCCTGCAGAGGTGGAAAAAAAAAAAAAAAAGAAGGTGGAGACAATGTAATGCAGGAACAGAGGAAGGACAGACCCTTGACAAATAACCAGTAATGAACCCGAAGGAATATTTCAAGGAAGATCATTAAGATGTGGTCAGACTAGTGTTTCTCAACCTGTGGTTGTGACCCCTTTGAAGGGGAGGACCGGCAAATGACCCTTTCACAGGGGTTGCCTAAGACCATTGGGCAAGAAAATTTGCTCTGCAAATGTGTGGGCCTTCTTTCAAATCCCAGCACCCATGTGATAAACTGGGTATGCATGGCTGTACAGGCCTTTACCTGTAACCTTGTAGGACTGAGATGGATGAATTGGGAGAGGTCACTGGCCAGTTAGCCCAGGCCAAAACTTCCAGTTCATCGAGAGACAGTCTCAAGGAAAGAAGGTGAAAGTCCATAGAGGAAGACAATTGAGGTCCTGCTCTGGCCTAAGCAGCCATGCACATGGGTATACATGTAAGCTAACACAATAGCCTTGGAGAATATCCAATGGCCTGAGGCAAGATTCGTTTGGCTTACAGATGGTGGATTGTAAAAGTGACTGAATGGATAAAAAGCTGAAGGAGGAAAATCTATCCCTAGAGCCATATACTGAACCCCAAGTACCTGACCTTCATGGAGGCCTTTCTTACCACTGGAAACCAGTATACCTCTCACCTCTGTCAGGTTCCCGCTACCATCTCATCTGTGAGGATCAGAAATTGTGGCTATAACAGAATTAAAATAAAACCCCATGAGCAACAGAAGACATCAAAATTGAATGATGTAGGCTGCAGGGCTGATGGACAGGTGCGAGCTAGCCAGGCTAGGAGATTTTTTTCTGTAAATAAATGGGCTATGTTAAAATAGTAACATCCCCACACTGATAACAGATCAGCGTTTCTTCACATTAGGCTGTCTTATTTTCTGCAACAGCAGTCACTGCTTTGATGACATAAGCATCCTTTCTGGTTCTCATTTGGAGACAAATTCTCTTCCTCTGGACAGTTTCAAACATGGAAGTGTATTTTGGTCTAATGTTTTCTTACTGTTGATACCAAGATTAAAATCTGAAGGAATCTAAGTTTCTCGTGAGTCTCTGAGAAATACTGCCTGTTGGCTTCATGAAAATCTCTTAACCTGAATCTTGACAAGGTGAATATTCATGACTGTGACCTTGAAGGTTGCTAGCCAGAGAAGAATAAAGGAGCTTGTAACAGGAGAAGTTGCAGAAAACTAGGTCAGCGTAAGAGCTGGTGGAAGAAGTAACTACCTCAACAATAAATATGCAAACATTCCCAAGGTCACCAACTGGAGGAGTTTAATTTGAAAAGGTTCCTAACTTGCCAGCTGCCTCCAGTGTTTTCTGTGACTTTAGCTTCCCAGTTCACCTGGTCCATCATCCCACATCCCTTTGGTGAGTCCTTATAATTTTTTTTCTCTCTTTTATTTTGTAACAGTGTTACAGGAAAGAATGGAATCTACCTTGGGATGGAGACCTGCCATGGTCTTCTCCCTCAAGAGTTAGTCCAGTTGGCCAGGTCAACCCCCAACGGAAGAGACTACCCCTCGGAGAAGCAGGCCTACCTTAAGCTATGCTAAATGATAAGTGGTTGAATTACTCCTTGAAGGTGACTGCTGTTCTGCCCTGTGGCAGCCCTATGATTTACCTTGAGATCCACTGGATCTGCCAGCCTCTCTGAATTCTGACTCAGAAAGGAATAACTGTTCCTTTTGTTCTTCTCTTCTGTCTTTCTTTTTTGGAAGCTGGCCAGAGACCAGCTTCTCTGGTACCTGTACACTTGCACACTCTTTCGATAAAGCTCCCCTCCCTGCCATGCAGTTATTCAACCACCACGTGCCTAACTTCCATACTGGCTGAACTCCACAGCATGACTTCTTTTCTCCTTCTCTGCTCTCCTTGGGGCAGTTGCTTGCCTGCCCTGAGTTTTTTCTTCTAATATTTAACATGGTTGTGGAAGGTTGGTATTCCCAGCACTTTGGATGTAAAGGCAGATGGATATCTTTGGGTTTGTAGCCAGCCTAGTCTACACAGCAAGTTCAGGACAGCCAAGGATACACAGAAAAACCTTATCTGAGAGAGAGAGAGAGAGAAAGAGAGAGAGAAAGAAAGAAAGAAAGAAAGAAAGAAAGAAAGAAAGAAAGAAAGAAAATGGTGGTGCTGGAGTATCTGTTTCAGTCTGTTCTTAAATTCTTTTGTGAATGAGACTAAGAACCAAAGAGAGAATCCTGTTTCTCAGTATCAACAAGGTCTCATGTAGCACAGGATAGCCTCAAACTTGTAGCAAAGGCTGGCCTTTGAACTCTCAGTCCTCCTGCCTCCACCTCTGGAGTGCTGCTGGATTCCAAGTGAGGAATACCACACTGGTCTTCTCCGATCCTCCTTTTGCTCTGCCTGATAGACTCTTGTATTATTCTGCACCTCGAGATTTCATAGAGGTTGAGAGGAATGGTAGGACATGTGTGGGCTCCCCTTAACTCTATCTTCTGAGGCTTATGGGGATCAGGAGGCTTGAGGAGGGGAGGTGAGTGGCAACGGAGCCGATGCAGAATCCCAGGAATCATACTCCAGAGACCCGACTTAAAGGTGCAGATCTAACTTTACTTTCTAGTGTAACAGCCTTTAAATGATTGAAAGGCCAATCAGACCATTCCAGGAACAATTAGTCAGGTTGGTGCACCTGTAAGGAAATGTGGAAGAGGTGGGGTCAAGGTCACCCTAGGAGACTTCCATAAAGAAGGGGAAAGCAGTCACTATCCTGGCCTCGGATCCATTTTGAGACTTCACTGGTGTGCTAGGAGTCCCTAGTGGATCAACACTGTGTGCAGTGGAGCAGGACCTTTTGAGGAGTTGGTAGGAGTTGCTGACGCTTCACTCGCCATTCCCCATGGGCCTCCAAAAGGCTTTCTTCAACATTCCCCACAGAGGCTAGTTTTAAACTTTGACCCACCTGTAAAGTCATTCATTCGTTCATTGACATCGACTCAATGACAATTCAGTTCTTTCCATATACCGGTATTGAAGCAGAAGGAACAATTAAATGGATAATTTGAAGGCAGTCTAGGAAAACACTGTTTTAAAAGCTCAAGAGAAACTGGATATGCACCTGTCGTCACAGCTCTTGGGAGACTGCAGCTGAGTTGTGAGTAGGCGGGGCCATCCTGGGTTCCATAGTTATGTTTTGGCTCAAACACTAAACTATGGCTGGGCACGGTGGCTTGCAATCCTAGTACTCTGGAGACCAAGGCAACAGGATGTCAGGGAATTTGAAGCTCGCCTGATGAAGTGCCTCAGTTGTACAAACAGGAATCCTGTGAGATTACAGATGACTGCCCTCAGCTTTATCTGTCAGCTCAGATAAGGGACAGCCTGTCTTTCAAGATTATCTTGCCTTGGGCAAGCAATTTCAGGAAGGAGAGACTGCAGGAGAGACAAGGTTGCAGTAATTTTCTCATTCTCAAACCCATCTCCCCACCCCCATAAAGAGTCTCAGGCAGCTCCCCCCCCACCTGACGTACCCCTCAATTTCCCACAGGAGAGAGTCTGCCCCTGTCTGTGTGCACTAATAAGCAGGGCCCAATGTGGAAGCTCAGACTTTGGTCTCTTTCTGCCACCACCAAAATCTAACACATCCAGATTTAACAAGTAAGCTTCATGCCGGTCGGGGATGCTTAGCAAGATTGTACCTTAAAACAAAGACAAGGAGCTAGAGAGATGGCTCAGTGCTGGAGAGGACACACTGTCCTTTCAGGGGACCCTTCTCGGGTTCCCATCACCCACGCTGGTGAGATGACAAAGTGCCTAACTCCAGCTCTGGGGGATCTGACACCTCTGGCCTCTGGGCATACTGCACGCACATGCATACACATACACACACACACAAACATGTAGACATCATTTAAAATAATAAAATATTTTTTTGAAAACAAAAAGACCCTAAACTAAAATTATCAGTTAAAAACCAAAAGATGTAAGAAAGGTTCAGGTAAGGTGTGGGAAAGCCAGAAGATGTAACACATTGTGACACGGCTACCAGCCCTGAAGGAGCAAGAGGAGGGAACCGGAAACAGAACCTGGACTCCATGGTGATCTCTCTGCAGAGACAAAACAGGAGCTATGAAATTGGAGGACAAATCTGTTCTGCTGTAAGCCTGCAGGGAAGAAGCATAGCCTCATTTCTCTCCTTTCTGGCCTGCCATTGCTTCCCATTGTGACAACCAGATCTGGGCTTATCACAGAGCAAGTGACTTTCGTTTATGCTAGCACCTTCCAAGACTTGGTGGTAGGGAGAGGGAGGCAGAGAATGTTCTAGCGTATTTGCATGGTCATGTGGTTTTGTAAAACTCCAAATAGAAGAGAGCATAACTGCAATTGGTTGAGTCCCCTGTGTCTTCACATTCCAGATCATCAAAGCTCCTCCAAAGTATGAGTGGCTGAAGGTGACCCGTAGTCAGATAAGGAAGGGTTCTCCCGAGAGCAAGCCGAGCTGAAGATGAATGAACGAATTCATCGGTCATGGGTGTGTCGTTGCTGTCCCAGTCCTGGGAATCTTGAGGATGTCTCTTCCAGCCCCTGAGGTGATTCACCTAGTGTTATGCTGTGGAGGAGTGGCAGCAGCTTTGCTGAAGGCGTGAGAAAGAACTGACAGCAAATCCAACTCCTTTTCAGCAGGAAAAAATAGCAGGTTGCTTAGTCCTGTTGCCATAATGGGATGTCATATACTGGGTCATTTACGAAGAGTAGAGGTTTCTTTAGTTCAAGGTTCCAGAGACTAAGAAGTGCAATATTGAGGTGCTGACATCTGGGCATGTCCTCCTTGCTACATCTTCATGGCAGAGAACAACACATGGGAAGACAGAGTACGTGTGTGCCAGCTCAGCTCTGTAGGCTTACATTTTTCACCAAACCTACTTTATTTAGGGTTCTTAAACACCTTTTACCTCCCTTCCATCCCATTACTCCCAATCTCCCACCTCTCCTTTCCCCCAACCCCCCCATCTACCCTCACCCCACCACTGCTACCTTAGATAGGAGATTAGTAGGGGAAAAGACTGTAGACTTCTTTTATCTACTTCCTGCTGATTAGGGTCAATGGGTCTTTAAAGGTTTTCCAAACTCAATCGTCAGGATACAAGCAGTCCAGTCAAAGGCCAACACCACGCAGCAACACAAAGTCAGCGAAAGCTGCAAAACTCACTTGGATTGTCCCAAGAAGCAATCTGGAACATTTCTCTCTGGGAAGTCAAGTGTCCAAGCATGAAGGTCAGCGCAGCGATGTCCAAAAAGCCCAGCCTCACTGTGAGCGGTCCTCTTTATTTCTCTTCTCCTCAAAGCCCACCCATGGATGTTCTCAGCTGGCCAAATTCACACCTCTAGTGAGAGGGAGCTCACAGCAAAACATCACATGCCCTCTCCCAAGCCAACATCCATCATGTGCCCAGCTTGTAGCAAAACATCACATGACAAAACCGAGTCTTCAAAGAAACCAAGAAGCTTCCATTTCACATCTCTCTTCCTCTTCTTATAAAGCCACAAATATCATTTCTGGATCTCCAACCCCAAGATCAGAGCAGTCCTACTTACCTCCCAAAATGCCCCAGCTCCAAATATTACTACTATATGAATTTGGGAATAATTTTCAATACTGAAATGCTTGGGGCCCACACATATCCAAGTAGGATACACTCAAACATGCAAAGTAGCTCATACTCTTGCCTGATGGGAGAAAGATAGTTTGTTTGAAATGTCAAAAACAGTCGAGTTTGTTGTAGGGCATCAGAGGTTGATGGGTGCCTTCTATATAGCAGAGGATATTTAGCTTCTGCTCAGTCATATGTGGCTCATAGACCTCTTTGTGAGTCCTTCGTGTCACTCATCACTTGCATAAAATCAGTCACTAAGTCCAGACCCTTTTGGCCTGTTTTCTCTTTCTCATGTCTTGCTTATTTTCTTTGCCACAACCCTGGCTCTCACTTACCTGACTATGGTTTTTGTCCATGATGGGACTCCATTTGCTATTGGCTCTTCTCCCTCTAATCTGCATACACAAGCTCAGATGAAAAGCAAGATCAGGATTAGGAGGAGGGTCTTAAGAGTGTCTGTGGTGTGGCATGTGAAAACATGGCTGTCTTCGAGCAAGCAACAGTGATGTGTCCAAAATGAATCAGTAAAACTTGAAGCTTCTAAAGGAAGAATCAAAAGTGAGGATACAGGGCTAAACATAGCCAGAGTCCAGGAGAAAGTAAAAACAAGGATGTAGCTACAGTCTGAACGATTCTGTCCCTTGGGTCAGTACCCAAGATAAGGGTTATATCCATGTCTGTGAAGTCTTTGTATAGAGATATACCACTGATCTAGGTGTGGTAATGGATACCCAGAACCCCAGAACTCAGAAGCTGGGCATGGGGAGATGAGAAGTTCAGGGTCATCTTTGGCTACATACTGAGTTTGAGGCTAGCCTGGGCTACATGAAACTCTGTCTCAATAAACAGGCGGACACAAACAAACAAAAACCAAAATTTTCTAACCAGCGCTTAAGAGGGAGGCTGAGGCAAGATAGACTGAGCTACAGTATGAGACCTCCCTGTCTCATTGTCCCTGAGGAAGACAGTGCATCTTCTTCTGCTGGGCTCCATCATAAAGATATTATTGGTGGTGGTGGGGTGGTTGAGGGGTACTTCCCTATTCACCTGCTCTAGCTCTCAAATAAACGGCACATAGACTTATGAGATTTATTAATAAGTGTCAGGTTCAGTAACTGGGCAGATATCCATTTATATTAATCCTCTAGTCTTGCCATTTCCCAGCCGCACACTTGGAGTTACTTGCCATATTGGTCCTGCCTGGGCTGTTTCTGCTCCATCAGGCCACATCCTTTCTCTACATCTTCTTTCTTCTCTGTTCTACCACTTCTTTTCCCCTCTCCTCGTGATCCCTACATGAAACCCTTTGACTGGGAATTGAAGTCCCTCCTACTGTTTCCTCTGCCCAGCCATTGGCTGTCAGCTTCTTCATTACCAATCACAGATAATTTACACAGCCTTGATCACTGAATGTGACAATGCTCATGTCCAGACTGCAACCAGATTTCGGGGCACAGAAATCAACATCTGAATACACAGTGCACCAGACCAACCCTCAACACTCCAGCCCTCAGAGCAATGGGTGTTTGAAGCCAAAGAACTGATTTTCGGAGGGAACTTTTGAGATTAAGGTAAGGGCTGCTGTGCACTGCATAGGAAAGCAAGCAGCCCTACAAGAGGGGGGTGGGTAGCTCTTTCTACATCTCTACGGACCGCAGCAAGACCAGCATCTTATGAAGTGGAGCCAGATCAGAACAGGAATCAAGATCTTTCTGGAACTTTCTTGAGCAGTGTTCCTTGAGAAGCAAAAAATAGAAACAAGGCAGGTGACATGTGTGGCCTTTGGGACAGATGTCTATTTGGGCCTCACAGAAAGGGCTAGACTGTAATGGGATTAAAATTGTCACGTGAGTTAACGAAGGCTTGTAGACACTGCTGCTGTGGCTTGAAGTGAAAACATTGACATTCATTCCGAATTTCAGGTAGAGAAACATCGTGACACAGTCTAGCACCTCTCGTCTGCCAGAGTTCTGCTATGTTGTTTTGGTTTGTGGGAAGAAAAATCTCAAGGGAGGTGAAGAATATATTGTTTGACAATCGGAATGTACTCAGGCATAATATGAGGGACAGGTAGGAAGAAAAGGGGGGGGGGATATGAGAGGACAGAAACTTCTCAATTGTACCATCCCCATCCTTCAGCAGCAGGTTAGGTGTGAGAGCTTCTTCCTCTGAGCTGCAAACTGATAAAATAGTCTGTCCTGTAACAGGAAGAGATGAAGCTCTATGGGCCTCTCTCTATGCTTCCCCCCACCCCGTGTGAGTGTGTGTGTGTGTGTGTGTGTGTGTGTGTGTGTGTGTGTGTGTGTCTTAGGATTTCTATTGCTGCAACAAAACACCACGACCAAAAAGCAATTTGGGGAGGAAAGGGTCTATTCACCTTCTGCTTCCAGATCATAGTCCATCATTGGAAGAAGTCAGGGTAGTAACTCAAGCGGACTGGAACCTGAAGGCAGGAACTGATGCAGAAGCCATGGAGGGTGCTGCGTACTGGTTTGCTTAAAATGGCTTGCTCAGCCTGCTTTCTTATAGAACCCAGGATCCAGAGATGGCACCACCCACAATAAGCTGAGCCTTCCACTCTTGTTCACTAATTGAGAAAACACCTTACAGCTGGATCTCATGGAGGCATTTTCTCAACTGAGGGTCTCAAGCTGGAGTTAATAACTTGTTGTGAGCTACCTGATGTGGGGTGCTGGGAACTGAACTGGGGGTCCTCTGCTAGAGCAGTACGGTGTCTTATCTGCTGAGCCATCTCTCCATCCCTGCATTTTACTTTCCTAATCTTCTTTTGTTAGGTTGGAAACAGAATCTCATGCTCTAGCCCTAGCTGCCCTGGAACTTACCATATAGCTCAACTTGCTTTCTTGCAATGATCCTCCTCCTCACTTGGTACCATACGGGGCTTCTGAATTTCTTTACAACCCGGCTCCAGACATGAGAAAGGAACCAACCAGGTCCACCTGTGGACGAGGGTCTTCTAAAACTCCGAATACTCTGGCCTTTCACACATATATTGTGATGTGGAGCTGTCATAACCGTCAATGTTTTTGAGACCTTGTTATGTTGTGCTAATCGTTCGTACATGATCTCAAGATATTGGGAAGGGGTTTGGGTCACATGCCTTATTTAACAGAATAAGAGATGAAGATTCTGAAAGGCACAGCCTCATTGCAGCCACATAAAGGGATCTGTTTGACTCCAAAGCTAGGTTTTGTTGTTTTTTTTTTTTTTAAGTTAGATAGCCAAGCATGACCTAAGAACAACCTTCTCCTGTGATAGAATCAAACACCAGGCTTCATTCTGCTTGTACACAACTGTGAGTTGTGATGTCACCTCAAGTCTGGCTTGGAGGGAGAGGCAAACTGTGCTGTCCCACTTTTGTTGAAATGCAATTGAAATGCTTCATTGTTGTTTTTTAAAACCCAGTTCCCCGTGAACAAACAAATTGTCTGCAGACAGCTGAAAACAGCTCCTACACAATGGGTGCAGAGTCTGTGTGACAATAAGATGTAATGGAAGCAGGAGGGGGTTTTAGTTACCAGCCTCCCTTTCCTAATTGCTAATAAGGATAATGAGTTCAGGTGAGGACGAGGCCTGCTCAGAATTCAGCATTTGTTTTCTTTTTTGAAGTTGTGAAGCACCTCTTTTGCCCCCGTGGTGTTTTAAGATTTGCTTTTTAGGTATATTGAATAGTCGATTTAAAACACAAATTTCCACTATTGCCGCTCAGGGTTTTATTACGCTATTCAGATAATTGATTTTTGAGACAGGATCTCTCACTGAACTGAAGCTTGCTGTTTGGAAAGGCTGGCTGACCAGAGAGCTCCGAAATCTCCACCCTACAATGTTGGGGTAACAGGCACCTACACTTGCAATGCAGAACTTTCACATGGGTGCCGGGGATTCAACTCAGGTCCTTCAGATCACGTTCTAACACTTGCACAGCAAGGGTCTTATCCATCTGAGGAGCCATCTCCGCAGCCTCATTGTTGATGCTTTATTTGAAGTCATTGCTGGCTCATTTGGAGCTTGTACATTCTCCTATCTCCACTCTATGTAATCCAGGCAAAGAAAGCATCACTCCCAAGTATGTGGATTAAAAGACTACCTGCCAAATGCCATCCCTGGGTTGGGGTAGGGGTGGCAGCTCCCACTGTGTGTTTTCCTTCTTTAAAAGCAAAGCTGCTCTGTCTGTGCCTCTTTTGATCCATCTACCCTTTCCCACAGGGTCAGTTCCTCACAGCCTGAACATAAGAGGAAATTCACTGTGCTCTGCCATTTTGATCTCTATCAAAATAAAACTCTCAAGTCACCCAGGAGCAAAGAACAGTGGCTAGCGCTGAGCATAACAAGAAATAAAGTGATCTGGAAAAAGCAAAAAGCAATAGGCTACCAGTGATCACTGCGATGCCAGTGTCTAGACTGCCTTCACCAAGGACCACATTTTGCTTTCCGTTTTCCTTGTAGAAGCCAATTCAGCATGTCAATAAGCAGTTCTGGCATCTCTCTCCCATCTGAGTGCTGGACTGTGTGTCAGAAATTAAGCAAGAAGCACAAAGAAAAAAATCCATAGGCTTGTCATGCCTCATGCCTGTAACTCCAGCACTTGAGACTGTAAGTTCAAAGCTAACCTGGGCTACAAACTGAGATTCTGTCCCCAAAAGTCAAAACAAGCAAATGAGAAAGGCGTACCTCTGTGCCCTCAGGCTGTTGAATCCCTGGAGGGAAATGACAGCAGTGTTACCAGAACCAGAATGGAGGTGTGGATGGAGCTATGTGGGCTGTTTCTCATTCAAATCCCTGTCCTGCTGGGGCTGAGCTAAGGCTCCATAGACAGGTCAGCCTATGGCCGCCTCAGGAGCAGAGGTCTGTAACTCTGCCTGGGGAGCTCAGAACCATCACCACCTGTTGGGGTAGTGTGAGCTCAGGAAATGACATCCTGACATATACAGCTGGCAGAGTGGTTGCTCTTGGGAAGGTTTCTCCAAGCTCCTCACCTGCCTAAAGAGGGCTCTCCTAAAGGAACTTAGGGGTCATGGGTTTCCAGAATCCAGTCACAGGAGAGGAGACATACGGTCGCCATCCCAAGAAGCCCCCACCTCCCTTCCTTTCTGTAGCTCAGCCAGATGTCTCAGCTTCTGTCATCTGACCCTCCTGCTGCTCTCCCCTGTCCATGGATTCCTGCGCATACGAATGTAATTCAATATAGCTTTTCTCCTGTTAATATGTCTTATGTACATTTAATGCATACCCCCAGCCAAAGAAGCCAAAGGGTAATGAAAAATCACTTGTGAATCCCCTGACTTGGGGACAAACTCATCCTGAATTGTAAACCTGGACTCTAGAGATCTAGAGTCTCAGGCCAGACCAAATTGCTGTGACTTCAAGGATTCCTCCCAAAATTATGTCAAAAGATGGTGGGTTTGTAGTTGTTATTCATTTGTTTGTTTGTTGAGATAGGGGCTCAAGTATACCAGGTTAGTCTTCAGCTTGCTAAGGATAACCTTGAATTCCTTCCCAATCCTCCTTTCATCACCACCCAAAGGTAGGGATTATGGACATGCATGAACCAACACACCGGCTTTTATGTGTACTAGAGATCAAACTCAAGGCTTTGTGCATGGGCAGGTACTCTACCAACTGAGCTAAATCCCCAACACTGATGTTGAAATATAATCCACAGGAAACACTATTGAGTGGACCTTAGAGATGTGACTAGGGAGTTAGGGTTCTGCTTTCATGGATGAATTCATACCATTACCCACAGGAACTGATTATCATGGGAGCAGACATCTGATAACAGGATTAAGTCCAGCCCCAAGCCCTATTGTCTCTCTTGCTCTGAAGTTCCCTGCCCTTCCATTTGCCTCCCAGCATGTAAGATACCCTTAGAAGACACAGATACCATGCTCTGGAACTGCCCTGTCTCCAGAAACTCTGAGAAAGTTCTTTTAAATTATTCTGTTATAGCTATAGAAAACTGAAGATGACACAAATTCTTCCAATGATGTGCATTTGAATTCCCCAAGGATCTTGTTAAAATTCAGGTTCATACCTATGAAGCTTTCATAGCAAGCCTGGGCTACGGAATCTGTGAGCTTGTCCTTATTACAAGATTCAAGTTAATACAGATACTCCTAATCAAAAAAACATCCTCCAATAAGTAGATTCTAATCCTTGCATACAGCCAGCACCAGCATTAGTACTGATTTTGTATGACAATTTTCTATGCAGGCACTTAAGAATGGCCATGACCTCTGATTATTTACAGGGTCACTTCCTATAGAAGCCAACAGTTACAATGGCCACTATAATCCTAGCGAGGAGCTCCTGCTGCATTGATTTGTGTATGCAGTACCATTCACTTGGAAATCCTTTTCTTTAATGGACACATCATTAATCTTTTCAGCTATAAGAAAAACAATTGCAATTTGATCTTTATTGGCAGCAAATTCTTCTGTTTTGTCATGGGATGCTTTCTTAATATAATCACACTATGTCATCTATCTGAAGGATATTTTGGATCATGACAAAAATTGTTGCCCCTTTAGTACAGAGTCACGCTTTCAGCCAATGAGTCCTGTGTGTGAGAATAGATGTGGTTTACAAGAGTGAACTGGAAATCTTATTTCTCAAAATTAGCGAATGCATTGCTCTTTAGCCTATATGAACAGACCACAGCTATCTCTTGTTATCTGAGAGTGACTGAGTTTAGGACTGCAAATTCTTAAACTTGTTTGTGCTCGTCTCCTATATGAAAATGGAAAACTATTTGCACATAATTTATGCTCATCTTCCCTTTAAGTTGTACCTAGAGTACTTAAAATACCCAGTGGAGTGTAAATGTTAATGCAGCATAAGAGATTAAACCAGGCTACTTAGAGGATAATGGCTAGAAAAACTTTGCTATATACAATGGAAATCTTTTAAGTCGTAAAAAAGAACGAAATTATGCCATTTGCAGGAAAGTAAGTGGGACTGGAGAGAATCATATAATCTAGCCGCATTTATGGTTTTTTGATTTTATGTAAATACATATAATCATGTATGAGTATGTGACATGAAAGTAGATAGGCAAACTAGGATACCAGAGGGCACTACTGGGAGGGGGAGGGGAGAGGAAATGGAGGGAAGGAAGAAGGTATAGTCTAAATACAATATGTATTTGCATATTTTTTTAAAAGAAAAAACATTTGTAAATGTTACATACAGATAGATTTTTTTAAAGGTTTTTTTTGGGGGGTTAGTTTTCTTTTGAGATTCAGTATGTAGCTCAGCATATGTAGACCATGTTAGTATTTATATAAAAATGATACCATGCACACGACAGGAACGGGTATTATATGGAAGAGGTTTATTGGATGAAGAGAGAGAAAGAGAGAGATATGGTGGGGGGAGGGAGCTCCCAGACAGAGAGAGGGGAAAAGCAAGAGAGTAAGAGAGAGGGGGTGTGGCCAACAGGTCACTATGTACCTGGCCCAGATGATGTCATAGGACGCAGATACTGACATAGGACATTGTCAGCACCCTAACAGTTCCTAAGGGACAGCCAGTTGAATTGCCTGCACAACATAACAGACCAGATGTGCCTTAGACTTGCTCTGTAGCCCAGGCTAGCTTCAACTTCCTGTCCATAATCCTGATTTAGTCTTCTGAGTGCTAGGATTACAGATGTGTATTACCATGTAAATTGGCTGTGTGGAGGTAGACCCTGTGGATAACACAGAGCTAGCTATACTGCCCTCAGAAGTTACTCAGTGTCACTGTTCAAAATCAACCCACCCTGTCTATGAATATTTATGGGTCCTTCCAGGAGAGCAGAGACCCTGGCAGCTAAGATGAGGGAATACAGCCAGCCCACATACCCTTGCTTTTAGAGCATAAAAAGTGCCCCAAAGAAAGACAGTGACATGCTTTTTGACAGGGCTTGCAGTTGGCACCGACCTCAAGAAGTATAGAGTGGAACATGAGATGGCTCTGCAAAGATCTGGAGGAAGGGACATTTCAAAGGGAAGCAGGAGACTGTCAATATCATGGAAGGGTGGTGAGATGGGACTAGGAGGGGAAAAGGAGAGTGTAAAGTCAAAGCCAAGGAAAGAAGGGACTTGTCCCTGCTCGGCCACATGCCAGCGGGAGGAACTTGAAGCAGTGGCCCCTGATCTTTTGTATCTCTGTCACAAAAACAACGAGGTGGCCTAGATCTGTGGTTTCCGAACTTGGCTGAGCATTGGAATGACCTGGGAATCTTTCCAAACACCAATGACTTCACCGGTCTGGAGTTCAGCTTTAAACCTGGAGATTGTCAACAGTCCTCAGGTGATTCTAATACCCACAGCACATGGGGGCCCTGGGCTAGATTATCTGTAAAGCTTTGTCCCACGCTACCAACTGCTGAAAAAGGACAGTGACCTCCCTCAGCTCAGAACCCCACTGCCTCTGTATCTCTAGCAAGGAGATGACCTGGATCTATCTAGCCCCTTTGTATAATTATCATTGTATGGATAGACTTTTTGCTTAAGAAACTACAAGGGTTGAAATCCCATCCTGGGCCAGCAGTCTTTTTCCCAGCTGGAGGAGGTAATGGGATACTCCCTGCAGGGTTTCGATCTGTCTCTCAGCCTCTCCAAAGCAAATGTACTTTTCCAGTTCTTTCAACTGCAGCAGTAAAAAATAGAAGATTGTAGCCACCAACATTTCCTTTATAGACAAAGGCAAGCACCGAAATAGCTCTCAGCTTGCTATCCAGGTAAACTCAAGACAAATTTAGAAACCTTGTAACTTGGACCATCGTCCCTGAATCTGAAATGAGGATCTGGTTTTCTTCCTTTCCGTCTTTCATTCTCCCATCCTTTTTTAATTCCCTAAAATATAATCCAAAGACACAGGTAGGGTTTGCAAAGGCCAAGGTTCTGCTAATGACCAAAGCCGCTAAATTCCAGCTCAAGCAGATTAGCCCAGTTAAGTCGTTGGCATTAGGGTCTGGTATAACACCCAGGCCTGCTGAGACACCTCCTCCATCCTGCTGGGAAATCCTTCCTAAACCCCCAAATAGCAACTTAATCTGTGGAGGAAACAACAAAGGAGAGGTGCTAAGCATAGCCAGTGCCTTTGAAAGAACAGAATACTTTAGAATAGAATGTGAGCTACAAGGGTTATTCTAAATTTTCCACTAGTCCTCTCAAGCAAGAAAAAAGAAGCGCATGAAATTAATTTGAATTAATGTTTTATTTTTCCCTTAATGCATACATACTATTACCATTTTTTTGGCTAGTGAGCTATTTTGTAGCAACCTACTTTTGATCAGCTCTTCAATATCTCATGAGTATTTTACAGCATCTCTCAACTGGAACTAGATGAAACTAGATACACTGATGTTTTGAGTGACAGAGATCAGGGGATCCTCTTCACTGATACAGTGTTGACAGCAGGCCAGAAGGGCTGCAGAAAATGGAGCCTTCACCACCCCCAACCCCGTTCTTCACTCTCTTTTCTGGGATAGGATATCAGGCAGGCAACATACACTGGCCTTGAATTTACTAAGTAGCTGAAATAAGAAGATAACACTGAATTCTTGATCTTCATATTTCCACCTTGGAAATTCTGAGATTACAGACCTATGCCATTGAGTGTTTTATGAGGCGGTTGTTAAGATAAAACAGTGAAAAGGTACCCTTGGTGGGTTGGGGCTGTTAGGATATACATATATTTTTAAATGTCATGCACTAAACAGATCTGCTATGAAGAGATTTATCTAGGGGGAGGAAAAAAGAGAGGCCTTTGGGACTGAGTGGGCCACGAGAGTAGAGAGAGAAAAAGACAGGGACAGACAGAGTGAGACAGACAGAGAGAGGACAGGAAAAGAGAAAGAGGAGCATGGTAGGGTGACCCCCAGAGAGAGAAAGTCAGAGAGGAGGGAAGGGGAGAGAAACCAAAGCAGAGAAAGCGGGTGGGAGTGGCAGACTGGTTATATCTCAAGCACCTGGCCCAGGTGGTGACATAGGGCATTGTCAGGACCCTAAAGGCCCCTGAGGAAAGGCCAGTTGAATTGCCTGCACAACAACTTAACAGTCCTCCTTTTTTTTTTTTTTTAATCGAAAAATATGAGACTATAGGAAGGGTGAGAAGGTGGGAATGAAGATGCTGATTGTTTCTCATGCAAGACAAGTTAAAGTATATAAATGTAGGTTCACTGGAAGCAGCTCTTGGCCACCATTCAAGGGGGTGAGAGAGAGAGAGAGAGAGAAAGAGAGAGAGAGAGAGCAACAAAATGTCCAGATTATATGGTGAAGGAGAAGTCCTTTCCCTGGAAAGTTCAGGGTAGAGGGTAGGGTTGACAGCCATGCTCAGCAGCAGATAGAGACTGAGGAATGCTGGGAGAATCTGGAGCTGTTTGTCCTGGGCCTGAAGCACACTGGAGGCCAAGGGGTGCTGCTAAAGATCATGCCACACAACAGATCTAATGTAAGAGGTTTCTTAGGGAAGGGGAGAGAGTGAAAAGCAGCTTAGAGTGGAGACACAGAAAAAGATAGAGGCAGACAGAGAAGGAAACAAAGAGAATAAAAAAGACAGACCTTTAAAAAAATTATTTATGTATGTAATCTTTAATGTATGAATGCTCTGTAAGCATGTATGCCTGCATGCCAGAAGAGTACATCAGATCACATTATAATGTGATGTTGTGTTGTGAGCCACCATGTGGTTGCTGGGAATTGAACTCAGGACTTCTGGAAGAGGAGCCAGTGCTCTCAACCACTAAGCTATCTCTTCAGCTCCATAGGACAGAGAGACCATTTAAAGGAGGCACATGTTGTATAGGAAAATACACAACTTGTAGGACAGTGAAGATGAATCCTGCCACACCTGGCTGCAGCATGTGTTGACATAAGCTGATGTTTCTGAGTCATTGAAAGACGAGCTGGCAGAATGCCAAATTTACAACAGCGCTGTTAATCAAACCTAGGGCTTCATTCATGTTAGGCAAGGGCCCTCCCAACTGACCTAGATCCCCAGCCTTATTTAAACAAATATGAAGCAGTTATATCCCAAGAAAACATGTAGACGATAGAGCTTGATTAAATAGCTTGGGTGGTAAACAGTTCATTCAGGCTGCTGTGACAAAATACCATAAATAGATGGCTTATAAACTGATGAACCAGTTTTCCTTCATCTTAGACTCAAAAACCATCTTACAGTAAAGACAAACTAGACCCACAAAAGCTAAGTTTCTAAAGGATTGAGCTATGCAACCACCTGTAATCTTAACTACAAATTGTTCTTATTCCAGGAAACAGCAACGATGCCTTTCTTTCAAAAAGTTGTTTATAACCATCTTGGAACTTTACCTTTGTTTCACAAGGTTGTTATGACTACCTTGTTTTAAGATTACTTCACAGTCACGTCTTTTTTACAGGAGGTTGTTATGACTAACTTGTTATGCTTTTGTTCTGCTATTGTAAGCCCACCTAATTGCCCGCCAAATCCCACATTTGGAGCGCCTACACCCACCCCTGAGCTATAAAAACCTTGTCTTTATCACATCCAATTCTGACCTCTTGAACCTCAACTTAGAGGAGACAGCCTGTGTACACAAATAAAAAAGCTTGCTATAGTTAATTGCTTGCTTTAATTAATTTAGCCATGATGATGTGGGTTGGAGGAAAATCATGGCTGTCACATAATCCATGTCTGGGAAGGACTATATAGCTGTACCCCCAAGTGGTGATGGGCAGGGCACCTGTCCTTTTCACTCTCATGTTCTAGTCCAATTTTAACACTCTGAGGGTTAGGTGACAACATATGAAATTTGGGAATAACCAACTTTAAGACTGTAGCATAGGCTTTGGGACAAGGAGATCTGGATTCAGATTCTTCCTCTTTAACTTAAAGCCATATGATTTTTTTTTTAAGGCAAGCTATTTACCTTGTTTACCCTCACTATAAGAGAACTCTAAAAATCTTCAACAAAACACTTTAAGAAAAAAGAGAAATCAAAACCTTACAAACCTTTTAGATGAGTCTTCTTTACAGAAGGCAGTGACGTCTGTTGCTTAATAAAAATTCTCCTTCCTTTGTTATCTGCTTCACAAAAGCCCTTGGCAGGGTTGTGGGGGAGAGAGGGGAGTTGGGGCTGAAGGGATGGCTCAGCTGATTAGAGCAATGTCTCCTTCTCCAGAGTTCCTGAGTTCAATTCCCAGCAACTACACGGTGGCTCACAACCATCTATACTAGAATATGACGCCCTCTTCTGGCATTCAGGTGTACATGCAGACGGAGCACTCATATATAAAATAAATAAATAAAAATCTTTAAAAAAATTTTTTATACAGGGCCTCAAAAGATCCCAAACATTCAAAAAAGAAAAAAAAAAGTTGAGAAAGAACAGAGCTGTAGGCATCACCCTCTTTTATTTTAAATACTATTACAAAGCTATAGTAATAAAAACAGCGTGGAAATATAAAAAAGATCATACAGCAATGTAAAAAAGAGAGTGCCTACAGTAACTACAGTCAACCAGGCTGGCCCCCTCTTCCCACCATTGTGTATAGCAAGATTACAGGTACTATTACACCTGGCTGACCAACTCACACTTAAGGGCAGCATCAAGTATAAATGGGGGAAGAAGCGTCTTGACAACATGTCATGTTGGGAGAACTAGACACCCACAAGAAAAAGAATGAAACTGCAGAGGCAGGCGTGTTGACACGCACCCGCAACCCTGCAAAGCCGGGTGGGTTTGGCAATAGCATTTTGGCTATGTCACCAAAAACACAATTGACAGAATAAGCAAACAACATCAAACTGAAAGGCACAGCCATACAATGAAATGGCAACCTGAAAGGAATAGGAGAGAACATTAGCAAGTCAGCTTGATTTATAAAGGTTCTATGCCCACATACGTAAGGAACTTACACAACTTGGAAGGAAAAAAAAAAAAGGCACAACAAATAAGCTTAGGGAAAATGAAGCAAAGTACTACATGTTGAGATGCAGGCTGGTGACTATTCTGTTGCTGTGATAAAACACCATGACCAAGGCAACCTGTAAAAGAGTTTATTTGGGCTTACGGTTTCAGAGAGATAGGAGTCCATCATGTCAGGGAAGCAGGCCACAGGCATGACAGCAGGAGTGGGAAGCTGAGAGCTCACACCCCAATCCCAAACACAAAGCAGAAAGTACACTGAAAGTGGGGTGAGGCTTTGAGCACTCTAAACTCACCCTCAGGGACATACTTCTCCCTCTCCAAACTCTCCAAAGGCCACCACCAAGTGAGGGCCAAGTTCTTAAATACCAGAGCCTATGGGGGATAATTCTCCTGTAAAACCACCACAGCGAGGCGAAGGAAGGATGCCAGTATGTGTGTCAGTGCCTGGTGCTCATGGAAGTCTGAGGAGGAGATTGGATCCCCTGGAACTGGAGTTACAGAAGGTTGTGTAGCACCCTATGTGCCTGGGTATGGGATCATCCACAAGGACTTGGGCAACCGACCAATGGCCATACCTTCACTTAAAAGTGTCACTCCCCCAGTGGTCGTCCGCTGTGGACAGATCCTCAGCTAGGGATGAGGCCTTGGGAGCCCCCCCACCCCGACACACCCACAATCCATGCTGGAAAGTTCTTTTTAAGACAGGGTCTCCGGAGGGCAGTGGTGACACACATCTTTAACACCAGCACATAGGAGGCAGAGGCAGGCAGATCTCTGTGAGTTAGAGGCCACCCTTGTCTACAGATCAAGTTCCAGGACACCAAGGGCTACACAGAGAGACCCAATCTCAAAAAATAAACAAATAACAAGAACCCAAATGACGACAAAAAAGGACAGGGTCTCATGTAGCCCAAGATGGCCTCAAACCCTTTTTTATTTTTTATTTATTTTTTAAATATTTGAGTGGCTGAACAACACAATTTTATTTTTACTTAAGAACAATTTCAACAGTAAACAAAATGAGAGGATTTTAATCAGAAAATTGATAAATTTTCGTGATTAAATTCATCTTGAGTTATATCCCAAACACACATGGTATAGCTGTAATTTTTGTATAAAACTCAAAAATTATTTCAAATGTTCACTGTTGCTCTGACTTTGAATGTGAATACAATTGTTTTTTATTTATTTTAAATTTTTTATTAATTACACTTTATTTACTTTGTATCCCCCCTCTAGTTTCCTCCCTCCTCCCCTCCTAATCCTTCCCTTCCTCCCCCTTCTCCACACATGCCCCTCCCCAAGTCCACTGATAGGGGAGGTCTTCTTTTCCTTCCTTCTGATCCTAGTCAATTAGGTCTCATCAGGAGTGGCTGCATTGTCTTCCTCTGTGGCCTGGTAATGCTGCTTTCCCCCTCAGGGGGAGGTAATTAAAGAGCAGGCCAATCAGTTCATGTTAGAGACAGTCCCTGGGCCTCAAACTCTTGATCTTCCTGCCTGTGTACCCTAAATGCTGAGGTTTCAAGCATGTACTACTGCAACACAACACCAGACTCTTCCCTACTTTTCTCTTTGCAAAATATGTCAGCTTTTTGTTAGGAATGTGAGTGTGTGGGAAGGGACACACAGAAGTAAAGTTCCACAACAACGAGCTACAGTTGTTGGGTTTCAGACTCAGGTGCCTATTGAACATACAGGCTTGGCCTATGGGTTCTCCCAGCATCCCTCAGACCCTACTTGTTACAGGACGTGGCAGGCATACCCCACCCTCTACGCTGAACTTTCTAGCCCCAGGGGCTGGGATTCCTCTTCCACTTAGGCTCTAAACTATATAATCCAGACATTTTGACTCTCCTCTCTCCCTCTCCCTCTCTCTTTCCCTCCCTCCCTATCTGTCTGTCTCTCTCTTTCTCTGTGTTTCATATCTCACCCAATAAATTTGCCTTTATATACTTTTAATTTGGCAGGAATTGGCTTATTTTACTGGCAGAGATAACTTCTCAATAGTCATTTCCCATTTCCTACTGTAAGAGTGTTCATCTTGCTAGATTCCTATTTTCTATTGTGAGAGTATTCGTCTGTGTAGCTTTCTATTTCCTACTGTAAGACTGTTCATCCAGGTAGCTTCCTGTTTCCTGCAATGGTTCTCCCCCAGGACACATTTTACACGCAGAAGACATCTGACCGTGAATGCAGACATTTTTTCGGACACACCTCATCTCTCAGGACAAACAGTTCCTAGAAAAAGGTTCAGGCCTCACTAGGCAGATAATTATTCATATCAGTATGTAATCATGATCTTGAAATCTGACCCTCCCAGCTCAAATGATATATCAGGATATTTCTTTCAAATCAATAATAGGCACCCCACACTGGGATACCAGGAATTTTCCTAGCATTTTATTGGTTCTTCCTTCTGATTGGGATAAAATTTGAATCTTTATTTGACAGGCAATAGCTATGGACCTTTGTCACAAACTTTATATTTTAATTTTTAAGATGAGGAAGTTTAGGGAGGGAACTAAAGGGGAGATACAAAGTAAATAAAGTATAATTAAAAATAATTTTAAAAAAAGATACAGAGCCTTGAGCATGCTCTCCTTTAGCCTCTCCTGCTGCACTGGTACCTTAGCAGTTTAGGTCTGCTGTAAGGAACTGCATATACCATTTGCACATATTACTGGGCATAAGGGACTTTCAGAGAATGTAGTGTTTAACAGTTGCCCTGGTTAGTTCTTTATGAATACACGCTGATACAGACTGTCCTGAGTTCTTTCATTTCACTTTGTACTTTTTTTGCTTGGAAAAGACAAGACTTTCATAAAATAAAGCCTTCTGAAAACACACACACACACACACACATACACACACACACAAAAGATGAGGAAGTTTGATGCATAGAATGTATTGAAGGACCAACACACTCAAATACACATCAGACCAAAGGAAACAAATGGGCTATTTTCTCCTGCTTTCTCCAAACAATGAAGCGTTTTGTGAAGCTGGCCTGGTTTTCCTCATGGCTCTTTGTCAAGTTTTGACTAAGGGGAGGTTGTGTTAAGGGGATGTAGGGAGAGAAAGGGAGCTGTGTGCATGTGCACACACACGTGTGTTTGTGTATGTGTTCCTGCATGTCTTTCTGCATGCCTGTGTGTGTTCCTGCATGTCTGTGTGCATTCCTTTGTGTCTGTAGTATGGTGTGTGGGTAAACAGATTCTGGTATTGAAGAAGCATGGAGGGTAGGGTGGGATAAATCCTGTTGCCTCCAAAGCTGAGAAGACTGAAAAAACCCTGGGGAAATTCCTGGCAATAAAACTTAAATATAGATAGGAAAAAAAGCATACACATGTTAGAATCTAAATGAAGAGCTGGACATGGCTATAATCGTAACAGGACAGAGGTGGAGGATTGTAGGTCCAAGGTCAGCCGAGGCCCACAGTGGGATAGAGGGAGATCCTGTCACAGAAAGCAAAGTTTAAAATCTCAAGAGAAGAATAGGGACAATCAGCTCAACCACCGTTTAAAGAGCTGGCCATAAGGCCACAATTCTCATCCAAAACTTGCCCGTTTCCTTCATGGATGGTCCTGCTCCCGCACCTTGCTGTAGCCCTCTATGAATCTCTGATAGCGACACAATGATGCAAGCTTATACCTTGATGTAAGTGGCTTACACCTGTATTCCTAGCATTCAGAAGACTGAGGATGGATGGGGGATTTCTGCATAAGGCCCTGTTTCAAAACACACACACACACCAGCACCACCACCGACAACAACAGCTAAAAAATACAAATAAATAAAGAAATAATGGTATGTTTCTCTTGCCTGAGGATAGAAGCCCACACAATGTTTTGTGTCTGGGCAAAATACTACTATCATACTTATGTTAAGTGTCAAAGGGAACTCGCCTCTTTGCTCCTGGGAAGTAAACATTTGCATCTGATAGGTAAGACAAACTGTTTGCCCATAGAGTGGCTTGGGACTCCTGCTCTGCTGAACCCACAAACTCCATAGATATTACGTTATAAACTTGGCCCTGCATCAACTACCCCTCAGACATGCCTGACATGCCTTCAAATTACTGGGCCATGCCCCCAAATGCCACAAAAACCTCCCTTGACCTTTACCTTCATAGACTCTTTCTCTCTCTCCCTCTCCTATGCTCCCCCCTCTCTCCCCTCCCTCTTTTCCTCCCTCTATCCTTCCTTTCCTCTTTCCCTTGTCCTTTCCCTCCCTTCTTCCCTCATTCCCTCTTCTCTCCGAAGCAGGCCTAATAATCTGATCAGCAAGTTTTTCTGATGATCCTTTGAAGTGCCAATGGTGGATCTGTGTTTTTTGTTTTTTGAAAACCGGGAAAAAAAATAATCAAATAAACATAACTGTCTCCGATGATAGAAATAGCTGGTTGCTTTTAAAGTCCACAGGTAGGAATGTGGAAATAGTTTGTGGTCCCTTAAAAGGCTAAATATTGAGATGGGAGAGATGGTTCAGTCGGTAAAGGGCTTGCCATGCAAACATGAGCACCTAAATTAGATCGCCAGAACCCACACCAAAAGAAAAAAAAGAAAAGAAAAGATCAGTGTGGTGGTGCGTGCTTATAATCCTAGTACCAGGGAGGCAGAGGCAGGAGATAGAGCAGCATTTGTCACAACAAACAAAAGATGGAAGTAGCCTCAGTGCCTACTGATGGATGGACAAATGTATCCTCTGACATACTGGACTATAATTCAACCATAAAAGGAAGCTCTGATATAAACTGCAGCATGGACGAATCCTTTCAATATTGTATCAAGTAGAATAACCCAAGAACAAAAAGACAAATATGGTGGGGTTCTGCCACATGAAATTCCTATAATAATCAAATTCATAAAGCGTACTAGTGGTTACCAGAGGGTCAAGATGAGAGGGAGAAATGTGGAATTACTGTTTAGTGGTTATAGCTTCTGTTAGAGTAGTGAAAATGTTTTACCTGTAGAGGTGATAGATATGCAACCATATAACTGAAATAGCAAAGCCAGGCAGTGTGGCACAGATCTGTAATCCCAGTATTTAGGATTTGGACCAGGAGAATCAGGAGTTCAAGGTCAACCTAAGCTATGGAGGGAGTTTGAGGCCAGTCCAAGCTACATGAGACTTCATAAGTGTCATCAAACTACACTCTTAAAAATGGTTAAAAATATACTTTTATCTATATCTATATCTATCTATCTATCTGTGGAGAGAGAGAGAGAGAGAGAAAGAAGGCTGGGGATGCAGATCAGTTGGTAGAACACTTACCTACCACATCCCTAGTTTCCAGACCAAAAATTATCACTAATGTGAAAACATTTCCATTTTCAATCCCCGTACCATTTAAAATGTATCCACGGGGTGCTGTGGATAGAGGTCATTTGTTTATTCTTCTGGTTTTCTGCGCGCTGACCTGGTCCCCAGCTTCCTCAGGCCTACATGCTTGCAGTAGCTGACTGTCAGATCCAGGACAACGTGTTTTTCTGGAGTTAACCAAGCACAGCGCTGTGCAGACAGCATAGCCTGTAAAGGTCAGTCTGGCCTTGCAAGCACAAAGACCCATGCCTGTAATCTCAGCACTGGGGAGACAGATGGATGGCTCCCTGCTGTGTGCTGGCAGCCTGCCTAACTGGTGAGCTGCAGGTAAAAGTGAAACTGAGTCTTGAGGGACCGACCTCTGAGGTTAGCCTCTGGCCTCCACGTGTACACAAAAAGCCAACCAAACAGGATAATGAGTGACTTGTTTGGTTTCCCATCTTTTTTGACCAGGGACCTGCAACTGCCAGATCAGAATACCAAATAGAGGACAAAAGTGAGAGGTCCTCTGGAGAAGAGGTCAGAGGGAAGGAAAACCCAAGAGAATTCAGAGAGTGTGTGGAGGAGTGGAGAGAAGAGAGCAAGGAAGGGGGGAAGGTAGAAAAAGAAAGTAGAAGAACTGGAACAGTATAGCCTGATGAAGCCTCAGCATGCAGCTGGAGGCTGCAGGCTAAATCCCTGTCCCTTTGTGGTCTCTGGGCTGTCGAGGAGACTGATCACACCGGAATGCACACAGAGTGGGTGAGCCTGAGTGTGAGCTGCAGCCTTATGGTCCCGTACTTAGGAGGCAAACATCAGAGACATAGCACAGGCCAGCTTGGCTCCCAGACCCATGCACTTTCATGCTCCACTCTGAGTAGAAGAGCAAGAGAAGAGGGAAGTCTGGGGGAAAGAAGCTGGGAGAACAACGCTGTCAGCCTCTGTTTTTATTGTCTACACAGAAAAGGCCTTTGACTTTCCCACCCTGGGTTTCAATTCTCCACCGTGAGCTTCTCTGCCTGTGTGTGTGTGTGCTGTACAGGAAGTCTGGATTCAAAGATGCTTTGGACTCAGAACACACAGTGTGAACTGGGAAGGACTTCGATTTCACAAGGCTGTGCAGGATTCCTCAGCAGGATGGCAGGGGGCTGTGGCCGCTCACACAGTGCCTCAAAATCACACTTGTTTCCCCTTTGTTCCACCTAGAGGCTTCCAAGGAATTCCTTGTGATATTGCTACAGGAGCGCATTAGGCACACACGTACAATGAACTTTAATCACTTAGTGTTTGACTCAGAATGAAGATGGGGACAGAGAATGAAAAGGGATAATTGCATCTATCACTCCAGTGTCTGCTAAATGCCTGGCATTATTGAAGACTGCAAACACCTGTCTTCCAGACCAAGTTATTCTTGACTGTTTATACTGACAGCAAAGAAAACACTTTCTTTTTAAATTTTACCTTATATGTTTTTATTATACAGGGTTACATAAGGGCATTTTTATTCCATTATGTAAAGTACATTGAGCATATTCTCCTCATCCCCTATTACCCTCTCCTTTCACCCCCTCTCCCTCCTATCAGTTCCCTTTGCTCCCTAGTTTTGCTCCTATGTTCATGTCATCATTGGCATGTCTATGATTTTTATGTATTTGTGAAGTCTAAGACCTACAAATGAAGGGAAAGGTTAGGTTTGTCCTTCTGAAGTTAATTTAATTCCTTCCCTCCAGTTACATTAAATACTTTTGTTTACTCTCTCCCTGTTTTAATCATCTTTACCAGAGTGTGACAAGAAGCCCATTTTCAGAGAGGACATTGGACACCTTCCATGGCCCATCCCATCTTCCGATTTCCTGTTGCTTGCACACCCTGAAAGGGCCTAAGCTGCTTTCTCCCCCACAGCTCTTGTTCTAGCTGTACAGGACCTATGCTGAGGTTCACTCTGGAGTTTTAGTGCATGAATAAGACCTGCAAGTGTGAGGATGATAACTCCAATGAGAGATCTTGGCCCTTCCCTTTATCAGCTGGGTAGTGCGGAAACCCAGTCTACAAACTTCCTCCTTACATTAACTTCTTCCTTTTTTTTTTTTTTTCTCCCAGATGTAGCATTCCTATTCCCTGAGGTCGTGTCCCCAAACGTACTATCTTTGTACTTGTTCTTCTCTCTAACGCTTTTGGGAAGGGGAAGGCTGGAACATGGTCAAATTACTTCGTTATTCACAACTGATATTAAACGTGGGCAATGACCCCCAGGAGCACCTTTGTGATTGCACTAATTGGCACTTTTGAAGTCATGGTCAAGTAAATTACAATTATAGTATGATCATAAAGAGAGATGTGAGGGGAGTGGGGGAAATTACTAAAAACAAACAAACAAAAAAAAAAACAATTCTCAAACTTGCTTATGCGTTAAGGTCACTTGGTGAGCTCGTTCTCATCGCTCCAAAGGCTCCAAAGCATCTGACTCCGCTGACCTGGGCTCTATGACAAGCTCTCAAGCAATGCTGGTGCCCCTGGTCTGGAGATACCTTGTGAGAACCGCTGGTCTAGAACAGCGCCATCCAACAGGACTTTCTGTGATGGTGGAATTAGTTTACATCTGACCATGCAATATGGCGGCCTCTAGTCATGGTTGTCTGCAAAACACTTGAAATAAGGCTAGTGAAACAAACAGTTTAAGATGCTTAACTTTTATTGATTTAAATTTATATTTAAAGAGCCACATGTGGCTCCTGGTTTCAGTCTTAGACAGCCTAGGACTGGTTCCTTGCTGTTTGCCCCAACTCCAGACTAACTGGATTGATTATAAACTGCATTTTAACAAGATAGCCAGGACACTGGGATGTGCACTTTATTTGAGAAACAGAAGCTTGGCAACGATTGCCTCCCCAGTTTTGGACTAGATTTTCCATACAACTGCTTATTCTCTTCCCCCAAAGAATATGCTACCTTATAGCAAGTATTTGTGAAAATTGCCCTAATTTGGAAACAATGTTTAAAAAGACATAATCAAGCTAAGAATAAATTAAATCAACATGGTCCTGTGTCTTAGAGTTACTACTGCTGTGTTGAAACACTATGACCAAAGTACTAGGTCCAAAGCAGACCCCCAAAAATGTCAGTGCTGGTTACAATATCCCAAATAGAAGAACTCTGACCAGGTAAACTGAAGGATTGTTATTGGGTAAACAGAGGCCTAAATTCTGCTTTCATCAGGGATATAAAGTGAGTTTCTATTTACCAGGAAAGCAGATCTCAGATCTTATAGAGCAGGTTTCTGTTTACCAGGACCTCCCTTAATCCATCCTCAAATGTCAACTAACACAAGAGCATCTAGTTCCTGGTTAATTGGAACAGCCTGTATCAGATTAAAGGTCCTATTCTGCAGTCATATAAAATCCTATTGCTTTTTCACCATTTTCTTTCACTCTTCCTCGCAATGGATAGCCTAGGTAATTTGCTCTCCAATAAAGTTTTCTATCCATAGAGTAGTCTAGTTTGGTAGTTTCACCGCACCCTCGCTTACACAAAGCAACTTGGGGAGGAAAGAGCTTATTTGGCTTATGCATCCATATGACTGTTCATCAGAGGAAGACAGGACAGGAGCTCAAACTAAACAGAAACCTGGAGGCAGGAGCTGATGTGGAGGACATGGAGGAATGCTGTTAGTGGCATGCTCCCCATGGCTTGCTCAGCCTGCTTTGTTACAGAACCCAGAATCACCAGCTCAGGGATGGCACCACTCACCAAGGACTGGGCCCTTCCACATCAATCAGTAGTTAAAATGTTCCACAGGCTTACCTGTATAGCTGGTCTTCGGCAGTTTCTCAATTGAAGTTTCCTCTTCTCACATAACTATAGTTTGTGTCAAGTTGACATAAAACTAGCAAGCAACCGGTCTGTATTACTTTTCTCATTGACAAAATTGTGACATAATTCATGATTTACGAAGGTACACTGTCACATCAGAGAAGGTTAGTGGTAGCAGGGAGCTGTAGCTGAGATGTTTCACCTCTCAGGAGATTAAGAAGCAGGGAAGGTAAATTCTGAGACTCAGTTCACATTCTGCCCTTTCCTTTTTTATTTAGCCTAGTACCCTAACCCACAGAATGGTGCCAGCCATATTTTGGGCAGGTGTTCTTCCTAGTTAATGTTCTCTAGAAATGGCCTTATAAGCAAATACTAATATTTTAGGTGGCTCTTAATCCAATCAAGATAACAATGAAGGGTTTCCATAACAATGTCTAATTTATCATTTCTGGTGGGAACTTAGGACTGAGATATTTAGTAAGAACATAGTATCAGGTGACAGATAAAAGTTGAGCCAAGCACCTACAGGCCCAGGAATACTAAGGATTCATAGCTGGAAAAGGCAAGGAAGCACTTCCCTGCAGATTTCAGAGTAGCCAACACATTGAGTTTACTCTTTGAAACACCAGAACTATGACACAATAAATGTCCATTGGTTGGAGCCATTCAGTAATGGTGCTTTGTTTTGGTAGCCACAGGAAAATGAACTCACCAACTTTGAGTAAAACTTTTAGGTTCTTTGAGCCCAAAAATCTCCATCCAACAGATAGGCACCACTATCTACTGGTGCCTAGGACGCTGCAAGGATTACAAAAAACATCAATGAGGAACGATCTTCAAGTGCCGTTTTGAAATGACAGGAGCCTCTTGGGACACACTACACTGTTACATCAACCCTTTCTGAGGAGATCTGAGCAAATGTCTATTCACCTCCGAGAGGGTACCTGTGACGAAGTAATGACTACCTGGATCTAGCTCAGTGAACCAATGAGTTTATTTGGCTTATCAGAGTGAGGGCAATCCCCAAACAGCAGCCACCACCACAAAAATTCCATCTTGACCTTCAGAGCTACAGACTTATGTAGATGGGGTCACCCTTTAGTTAATTTGCAACTTCCTATACACTCTGGCACCTCTAGGCATCGAGTTAAATGAGGGCAGAACTGCATACAGATAGGAGAGGCAGGAGAGAGATGCTAAAATCCCAGGTGAGGATATAATGACTCTCCTACCCCCCTTCCCCACTCCTCCTTGCCACACGGGACTGTCAACAGCTGCTGTGATTAAGATGGCTGTGCTGAGAGGGCAGTGTTTACCACACACCTCATAGTTACACACACCCAGAAAATAGACAGGAAAGCTTTTCTCATGGGTTTGCAAGTACCATACTTTTTACATGTGCATGCACACATAAAGCGGACATTTCCTTTTATAACCTCTGAAAGCAGCAGTTCTTAACCTGTTTCCGACCCCTTTGGCGGGTTGACCCTTTCACTGGGGTTGCATGTCAGATATCCTGCGTATCAGATATTTACATTACGATTCATAACAGTAGCTAAATTACATTTATGAAGGAGCAACAAAATAATTTTATGGTTGGGGGTCACCATAACATGAGGAACTGTAGTAGAGGGTCACGGCATTAGGAAGGTTGAGAACCACTATCTTAAAGTGATACACTCATTTGATCTTCCTAATAGATATGGTACTTTTGATCTAAGAGATATGCTTTATGTCCTTTGTCGATTAAATGTAGTGCCAATACAATTAAAATGTTGTGTAAATTCTTATTAAATTTCTTATTTAGAGAATAACAACAAAAACTTATACATGTTCATTGTCTGCCGGAGCCAGCCAGCAGAGTCGAACAGTTCTTGAGTTGGGAGTGAGGATTAATATTAAAATAAACACACAGCACACAGGAAACCTTTTTTAAAGGTCCAGACTCGACAGCCACAGCAAAAGGCAGGCTGCTGCAGCAAGCAGTGCCAGCAGCAAGTCTCCTGTCTCCTCCTCTGCCTCCAGCCTTCTGACCTCTTTTATTGTCAGGAGTTACTTTTAGCCAGTAAAACATCTCAGAACAATAGGTTAATTTGCACAAGGAGCTAGAGGAAGAGGTGTGACCCTCACAAGCTATCCCACCTGCTGTCACAAACAAAAGGAGAAGGACTTGCAAGTTCTTTTCTGCCATTAGTAAAGGCCTCCTAAAAGCCATCTCTCTACCGAGATTTAAATATCAAAGCAGGCCGCTTGAGTCACAGCTCCCAACAATTGTCTTACTTAGGCTTTCTGTTGCTGTGATGAAACATCATGAGCAAAAGCAAGTTGGGGAGAAAAGGGTTTTATTTGGTTTATACTTCCATATGGTCATCTGTCATTGGAGGATGTCAACAGGAACTCAAGCAGGGCAGAAACCTGGAGGCAGGAGCTGATGCAGAGGCCATGGGGGGAGAGGATGCTGTTTATTGGCTTGCTCATCATGGCTTGCTCAGCCTGCTTTTTTATAGAACCCAGGACAACCACAATGGGCTGTGTCCTCCCCCATCATTCACTAACTAAGAAAATGCCCTACGGCTGGATTTTATGGAAACATTTTCTCAACTGAGGTTCGTTCCTTTCAGATGACTCTAGTTTGTGTCACGTTAACATAAAACAAGCCACAACTCATAGACATGTGTGTTTTGTTTGTTTGTTTGTTTGTTTTACTTTTCAAGTATGTTGACCCATGTTTGAGGGAACTGGTAGATGTAAAACCTGTGCATACGGAAGGGCTATATTTGAGTGTGTACGTGTTCTGGGGAGCATGTCCTTTTCAAGTTAGTTGATAGGATTGGGAATCCAGGTGGAGAGCCTCCGGTTGTGTTTATAAGGGTCTTTCCAGGATGTTTAGCTGAAGTGGGAAGACCTAGCTGAATGAGAGGGGTCCTGGGCTTAACGAAATGGAGAAAGTCAGAGTGTCAGCACTCACCTGTCTCTGCTTCCAGACTGTAGATACAGTGCGACCCACCATCTATGGTCCCGGCGGCCACGCCTTTTCTAGCGAGAAGGAAACACTCCCTCTTGAACAGTGAACTAAAATAAACCTACCCATCTTCCAACAGATATTTTGTCAGAGCCACAGGAAAACGAACTAAGACAACAGTGCATGTTGGGGCGTGCTGGTTATTTTATCAACATGAAAAAAGCCAGGGTCATCTGGGAAGAGGGAACTTCATTTGAGAAAAGGCATCTCATAAGATGAAGCTGTGGGCAAACCCGTGAGGCATGTTTTTGATGAAAGGTTGATGTGGCAAGACTCAGCCCACTGCAGGCAGTGTCATCATTGGGAAGTTGGTCCTGGGTAATGTAAGAAAGCAGGCTGGCTAGGTATAGTGGCACATGACTTTAATCCTAAAACTCAAGAGGCAAAAGCAGATGAATCTCTGGGAATTTGAGGCTAGCCTGGGCTACAGAAAGAGCTCCAGGATAGCCAGAGCTACATAATAAAGAGACCTTGTAAAAAAAAATAATAATAATTTTAAAAAGCAAGTAAGCAAACAAGCAGACTGAGCAAGCCATGGGGAAACAAGCAGCATGCTGCATTCTTCCGTGCTTCTGCTTCAGTTCCTGCTTCCTGTCTCCTGTCTCAAGTTTCTGCTCTGACTTTTTTTTTTTAATGATGGACTGTGACTGGGACATGTAGGCCAAAAATACCCTTTCCCCCCAAGTGGCTCTTGGTCTTGTTTTATCACAGCAATAAAAGTCTAAGACAGGCAGGGATAGTGTTCATTGTCCATCTTTTAACCTTTAACATTTCTGAATGTTAGGAATACACTATCTATTTCATATACAAAATGAAATAAATGTACAAAATAAAATAATTGTACAAAATAAAATAAAAAGTTTAATAAGGTCCAGTATGTTTGGCTATTTACTAGTTAACACTTTGCCTTATGAACTTTAAAAGTTCTAAAATTTTTAAACTTTTTTTTTTTTAGAGGTTATACTATGTAGTCCCAGCTGGCTTTGAACTCACAGAGCTTTGTCTCTGCCTCTCAAGTCCTGGGATTAAAGGCAAGCATCACCACACCCAGGATGATGTCATTTAATTCTGGCATTTCCCTGTTTAAGTTTGCTCAAATGGCTTGCCTTTTGGAGAAAGTGGAGAGTGTGGTGCATATATTTTAGGATAGTATTTTTTATTAATTTTTCATTTGATTATGTCTTTTTAAAAAATCTCGTTTAGTTATAGTTCAAAGTCAGATATTATGATAGCCTGCTTGCTTCTTGGTCCCATTTCCTTGGAATACCTGTTGCTATCCTTTCACTTTAATGTGGTAGCTGTGTTTAAAGATGGGTTTCCTAGCAACAGAAAGATGACTTTTGCTCTCTAGTCATCCAACATGTGTCTTTTGTTTGGAGAGTTGAGGTCATTTGTATTTAAAGCTACTGATGAAAGTCATTTCATGACTTGATGACAGTCATTTTGTTATTTATGTTCGAGGTCATACTTTGTGTTCAGTAATTATAGCTTCCTTGTTTTCTTTCTAGAGTCTCCTGCAATGCTTATTCTTTGCTTCGGACTAAAAGAGTGGTTCTCAACCTGCGGGCCACAACCCCTTTGGGGTCACATATCAGATATCTTGCATATTAGATATTTACATTATGAATCATAACAGTAACAAAATTATAGTTCTAAAATTGCAATGAATTGGTTTTACGGTTGAGAGTCACCAACATAACGTGAGGAACTGTATTCTAAGGGGCTGTAGCATTCAAAACGTTGAGAGCCATTGCTGTAAATTATCACTGCTACTATCCTCTGTAGAGCTGGCCTGGTCATCATGCATTCTTTTAGCCTGACTGTATCATGGAGAGGGTTTTTGTTTTGTTTTGTCCTTTGACCATGGTAGATAGATTTTACTGGATACAGTAGTAGAGGTTGACAGTTGTGGTCTTTTCAAATGCTTGCTGGGCTTTCATAGTGTCGACTGGGAAATCAGCTGTTACTCTGATGGGTTTTCTTTTGTATGTGGCTTGTGTTTTTCCTCTTGAAGCTTTCAATATTCTTTCTTTGCTCTGCATATTTAGTGTTTTAACTATGATATGCAGGGGGAGTTTCTTTTCTAGTCTTGTGTAATTGGTGCGCTGTGTGCTTCTTATATCTGTATGATTATGTCTTTCTCTAGTTTGGGGAAGTTTTCTTTTGTGATCTGGTTGAAGGTCTGGTCTGTGCCATTGGCCTGAGATTCTTCTCCATTATCTATTTCTATAATTCAAAACAATTTTTTTCCCCAAGACTCAGTTTCCCTGTGTTGCCTTGGCTGACCTAGAACTCACTCTGTAGATGAGGCTGGCTGTGAACTCATAGATCTGCCTGCCTCTGCCTGCAGGGGGCTTGTGCCACCACAGGTTGACCCTATCCCAGAGTTCTTACTTGCTCTTTTCCTGCAGCTTTTTTTTTTTTTTTTACTCGTGTTTTTATATTCTTTACTAGTGTGGTTTAATTATTTTACTTTATCTTTGAGTCTTGATATTCTGTGCTTTACTTGATCCAGTCTACTTGTAATGGTTTCCCCCTGAGTTTTCTACTGGGGTTACTGAGTTTTTCAGTTCCGTCTTTATTTCAGCTTGAGTTCTTTTTGAGATCTCTGTTGAATTACATTTTCAAACTTCATTTGAGAAAAGGCTCTTATAAGATGAAGCTGTAGGCAAACCCGTGAGGCATGTTCTTGATGAAAGGTTGATGTGGCAAGGCTCAGCCCACTGCAGGCAGTGTCATCATTGGGAAGTTGGTCCTGGGTAATGTAAGAAAGCAGGCTGGCTAGGTATAGTACCCCACCAGAGCTCTCAGAGCAGTGGCTAAAATGTCCTGACTCAGTAATCTTAGGGCTGAGTCGCTAACAAAGAGGCCAGAATTTCATAACAACAACCAAACCAAAGAAAAATTCAAGTAGAAATGCCACAGGCTTGCAAGCTGCTCAGCATCCTCACAGCAATCCCTTCCTCCCCACTTTCCCCACCAGGCGCAGCTGGCACAGGGGACCAGCACAATGCCACACAGTGGAGTTCAGGAGGCTAAAGAAACAAGAGTAGAGGAAGTACATTCGACCTCAGTCCAGCAGGACAATGTGGCCACTGTCTTCTTGCTGGGTTCTCTGGTCTTGTCACATCTTTAGAGACTATAGAAAAAAAGAGATTGGCTGAGCTACCCTATTGCTCTTGGCTCTCTGCTGGTCCGAGCATCATACATCACATCGCCTCATTCACTTCCTCCTCCCACTAGCTTCTCTTGGCAATGAAAGTCCGCCATTGTCAGCTCAATGAGGAGGGAAATGCAATGTGAGAGCCCAACCGTTTTCCCTGCAGCAGGAAACTGACTTCCAAATTCTGTCTCTATCATCTAATGGTTATGCAGATCAGGGCCCTCCCTCACCTAAGGCTTCCTTTCTATGTTGGAATGTGAGATTAATAATAACTTTAGAATGCCCCCATGATGCTGGAGAATGACAGTGCACATAAACACTGTAAGTCCCAAAGCCTGGCTTCTTGGTATGTTTTAAAATGTACAGACATACAATTTACATGTATGCACCTGTGTGGGTGTCTGCAGGTACCTTCAGAGACCAGAAAAATTCCCTGGAGCTGGAGTTAGTGGCAATTGTTAGCCACTGACTGAGGTGCTAAAAACATAGCTTGGATCCTCTGGAGGAGAGCAAGCTTTTAACTACGGAATCATTTCTTTAGCGTGCTCTTGGTGTGTTTTTACCTGGTAGCAAATACAATACAATGCAATACAGTACAGTACAGTATAATACAATACAGTACAATGCAATGCAATGCGATGCAATACAATACAATGCAATACAGTAGAGAAAATAAAATAAAATAATGAAATAGGGTTGTATTAGTGCCATGGGGTTACACAGGAAAAGAAGAGACCGAGCAATCCTTTGGTGCCCAACTCCCAGAGACAAGGGATCAAAATTTATCACATATCTGTGTGTCAAGGTACACCCCTTAGATACAAATAGAATGAATTGGTCATGTTAATGAGAATAAATCAACTTCCCTTCACCCACTTGCTGTAGGGGCAATACCAAACTGCCAAGACTATCATAACATTTATAAAAACAATAACATGGTTGACCAATGATCAAAGTAGACTGGTTATGATTGAGAACAGCCAGACTGGGCCAGCAAGATTGCCCAATGAGTATCTGCCCACACCACCAAGCCTTACAACCTGAATTTGGTCCCACACAGTGGAAGGAGAGAACTGACTCTCACAAGTTATTGCACACTTTGGTACACATGTGCACACTAAACACACAAACACACACACACACAAATAAATAAATAGTCAGAAAACTAGATTGATCTTGGATTTATTGTTCTTACATAAGACCTGTCATAGTTTTTGTTTGGGATTTATGAATGTTGGATTATGAATGTTGTGGTTTGTAAGATGGTCACAGAAAGTTCCAAGACTACATAAGCCCCCAGAGGGCCATACATGGACATCCTCAACTCTCATCGGCAAGAACTAGGGCGCAAAGGCACTGTTAACAAAGAGGACCGGAAAAGCAAGTGTCTGGCTCATTTAATGGAATGCTATCTCAGGAGGAGCTCTTTGCAGAGCCTGTCAGTAGACTATGAAGTAAGGCTCTGCAAAGCATCTAGTTGTCCTTTGCATGCCAGGGCTGGAGAGAAGGCTCAGTGGTCAAGTGCAATGGCTTCACTTCCAGAGGACCTGGGTTCAATTCTCAGCACCTACATGGAGGCTTACAACAATCTGTAATTATTGTTCTGGGGGATTCAACACCCTCTTCTGATCTCTGTTGGCACACCCGCACACACACACAGAGAGCACATATACATACATGCAGGCAGGGCATTGTAACCCTTAGACCTAGAGTTAAAGACAGTTGTGAGCTACCATGTGGGTGATGGGAATTGAACTCGGGTCTTCTGGAAGAACAGCCAGTGCTCTAAACCACTGAGCCCACTCTCTAGCCCCATTCTATGATATTCTGTATGAATTTATTTTTGTGTTCTTGAGACATGGTCTCCAGGAGTTCAGGATGACCTTGGATTTGTCATATATAGCTGAGGATGACCTTGAGCTCCTGACTTTTCTGTTTCTGTCTCTCAGGTGCTCCAATTACAAGCATGCTCCCTACCTGGCTTCTATGATTCCACATTCAAAATACAACATCCAATCTAACACCATGAGTTATGCCTTGAAGTTATTCCCACACATAATGTCTGTGAAGGCAATCAACAGGCCCAGTCCAGTAGCCTGCTGGGTTTTGTACAGCTTATGAGCTAAGAATTTTTTATACAGTTTTAAGTAACTAAACAAAGAACCAAAAGAATATTTTATGAAAACTGTGTGAAATTCAAAATTTGCAGTTCAGGGGATTTCAGCCTCAGCCCAAACTAAATACACCAGGCTGTGTGGAGTGTGAGGAATGAGAGGATGTTAAAGGCGCTGTACTTCAAGACTAATTGTGCTCATTTGCTGTGATGTAGACATGTCAGTGGTGGCTTTTCCCTATGTGCAGTGAACTTTTTGTAAAGGAGATACTAGGGTTTTGGTTTTTTTTTGTTTCTTTGGGGCAGCATCTCATATCGCCCAAGGTGACCTTGAATTCCTGACCCCCCTGCCTGACTAGGAGATAATTATATTATTGAATACTCAATTGGAATTTGATATTCTTATGTTCAGTTACAACTTTCATGAAGTCTCCTAATTAGCAATCAACTACAGCGCTTTGGGGAACAAAGTATAAATATGTAAGATTTAAATATACATATTTTAATGTTTAAAAAACAATCCTCAGGAAAAAAAACAAACAAAATCTTAGAATAAATGCTACTGGATAAAGTGTAGGGCATGTCCTAAAAAATATCAACTCTCTAAGTGGATTCTAAGTTTCAAAAGTCACAAGGCCTAGGCACTGTGTCATTAAAAGTAGGTTAAACACCTGGGAAAATGGCTCAGTGGGTAAAAAGTGTTTGCCACACAATCTTGACAGCCTGAGTTCCAGTTGCTGGAACTCAGGTGAGAAGCAAGACACAGTAGTACTCAGCTGTGTTCCTAGCACTGTTGGGGGAGAGCAAGACAGGAAGTCTCCAGAAGCTCACAGACCAGCCTGGAGCATGATGGCAGATACACTGTGATAAGAGAGGCTCTGTCCAGAGAGATCATCTTCTGGAAGTGGCAGGGATCCTTCACCCACCCAGGACCTCTCGACAATATGGCTGCCCGCACAAGACCACCCCAGTCAACATGCCAATACAGATAGGGGAAAGAGTCCAAAGGTTCACCCCTAGGTGAAAGAGTTACAGCCAGTCAATGGCTGCTGAGGGAAAGTCAGATTTCTTCAGACCTGATAGGTCACCCAAGACTAAGTGGTCAGTCCTAAACCCGTGGATAACACTAACTGGACTTATTGGATTGTGTGCATATGTATTTATGTGTGTACATAAATATACACATATTATATAAATACATATAATATGAATGTATGTATGTACCTCCTCCATGACTCCCTTTGAATTTCCAGCCATATGATAATTATAGAAGAAGACATGAATTCAAATGAGAGATGTGGAGAGGGAACACAAAAGATGGAAGGAAATAGGGAAGGTTGAAAATTATATCAATGCAGGGTATACTCATGTATGAAATTCACACACACACACACACACAAAGGTTCATAAATAAATTTTTTGAAAGAGAGAGACCCTGCCTCAAAAAGGTAGAGGGAAAGAACCAATTACTAAAATTATCTATTATAGGAGAGAGTTTCCATTCCTTGCCATGCCAAGTCCATCAATTCCCTCCATAACTCCCTCTTGAACACCACCCCCCAGCTACAATGAATCTCACCATATACCCAAAGCACTAGATAGTTCTTGTCATTGTTTTCAATACGAAATGTCCCCCATAGGCTCATATGCTTAGACACTTGGGTTGCAGTTGGTTGCACTGCTAGGGTGGGGGTGGGGAGCCAAAGAGGGAGCCTTGCTGGCATAGGTGAGTCACCTTGACTGCTCATAGCCCAGCCTGATTCCTGACAGCTCGTGGTTTCATGATCCATCAAGATGGATGAGCAGTGTCTCAATTACATGCTTCTGCTTCCGTGAAGTTTTCATGACCTCTCCCACCTATGGACTGTGGTGGTTTGAATAAAATGGTCCCCAAAGGTTTACATATTTAACTGCTTTAGGGAGTGGCACTATTTGAAAGGACCAGAAAATGTGCCTTGTTGGAGGAAGTGTGTCACTGGGGGTGGGCTTTGAGGTTTCAGAAGCCCAAGCCAGGCCCATCGGCGCTCTCTTCCTGCTGCCTGAAGATCTGGATGTAGAATTCTCAGCTATTTCTCCAGCACCCTGTCTGCCTGCCTGCCGCCATGCTTTCTGTTCTGGTGATAATGGACTAAATCTCTGAAATTGTAAGTGAGCCCCAATTAAATGGTTTCTTTTATAAGGGTTGCCATGGTCATGGTGTATCTTTACAGCAATAGAGGACTGGCTTAAGACATGGACACCCTCAAACTGTGAACCAACAGGAGCCCTCCCTGTTTAAGTTGCTTGCATCAGGTATTTGAGAAGAGTAACTAATACCATCCTGCTCACCCGACACCTGATTTCCTTTTCTATGCAGGAGCCCCAGGAGGCGGCTCCCATGTCCCTCGGCTCACTGTGCCATGCCTCGGTTCTTCTCATGGAGCAATAGGTCTGCCCTAGATGTCTGCATCATGCCCCACTAGGCTATTTTCACTCACAGCTTGGCCTCAGCCATGCAGGAACATGTACCTCCAAATGCCCTGGATCATAGAAAGTTCCCATTGAAGCCAGGAACCACAAACATGGCTGAAAGTAATTCTTCAGCCAGTTCCTCCCCCGTCTGCATCCCCTCAAAAACCTGTGGCATAGGAACATCACCAATGGCTCCCAAAAGTAGAAAACACATTACATGCTTCAGATTAAGGGAGAGGGATCAGAGGGAAGCCACCACAACTTTGTGTACCACGAAAGCATGAAAAGATTTCAGGTGAAGGAGAAACTCCTTTGAAATATAGTTCCAGAGGCAGCTTCTAAACCTCTCAAGATATGGCAAGGGAAATTACTCTTCAGTGAGGATAGGTCAGGAGGATGTGGTAAGCGCTTCCGATATGTCTCAAAGCCCATCAGTGGCCACTTAAGAAGTGCTTTCTCTGGCCACAAAAAGCCACTGGGACATGTTGCCTGAGGAAGCTTAAGGCTCTCAGTTTAAACCGAGCCATTCCTCTTGGATCAGAGCTGTAAAAGGTACATTGCTTGTGGGTATCTGGACAACTTTCCTGTTTGCATTCGATTGACTGTTTGGTCTTTATACCCGATGTCACTTGCCAGTTTGGCACAGTATTGGAGAAGAGGGTCTTTAAGGATTTCCCATAGCTCTCACGTGTTTCATTACAGGAGTGCAAAGCGGAATTTAAAAAAAAATCAGATGAGCATTGTAGTGGTTTGAATAGGTATGACCCCCATAGACTCGTATGTTTGAAGGCGTGGCCCCATGCGGAGTGGAACTCTTAAGGGGTGTGGCCTTGTTGGAGGAAGTACGTCACTGGGGGGGGCAGGCTTTGAGGTCTCCTATGCTCAAGCTCTGCCCAGTAGGGAATACAGTACCCATTGCTGCCTTTGGATCAAGATGTAAAACTCTCAGTTTGCTCTCCAGCACCATGTCTGCCTGGACACTTCCCACCATGATGATAATGGACTAAACCTCTGAAACTGTAAGCCAGCCTCAATGAAATGTTTTCCTTTGTAAGAGTTGCCTTGGTCATAGTGTCTCTTCATAGCAATGAAACCCTAAGACGAGTAGCAAATGCCCTTTGCTATAGTGACCTACCTGGTTCCTGGGTCCTTCCAGGAAAGGGCCAGCAAGAGGTTATGCCTTCCTTCAGCAGGGAACCATTTCTGAAGAAACATTTGAATAAGTTACACCTCGGTAGTAGGCTGAGTGTCTAGCAAACTCCAGGCTCTGGGGTTCAATTTCCAAGCATGATTAGTAATGGTGACAAAAATATTAAATTTTAAAAGAGAAAATAAAGAAAAAAAAAACCTGGAATAACATTTCACACAGACAGCACCAAGTGTGTTCCTATCATGTGTGGCTGAAAGGAAGGTCTTTGGGACCAGGACGCCATGGCAAGGGATGTGTTAGATTCTTTAATGTAAAACATGCACAGAGCCAGCATACCTTCTGCTCCTCACCATGCGTCCTTTGCCCTCATCCTCACCTTCATTGTCCTTGACTTTGTACCTGTCAGTCAATAGCATTTGCAATTCTGCTGTCCTCTCTCCCTTTGTCATCCTTTTATTTCCCTTTACCCGAGACTATAGACAGAGCAGACAGCAATATGAAAAGAACAAAAATAAGAAATAAGAAAAAGGAGGTTGAAAAGTGGATGCAGGGTAGGTGCGCTGTTCTTCAAAGTCTTCCCTGGATGGCACATTCACCCACTGTCTCTGGCTAAAGCTTTGTCCAGGCACAGCTAAGCTGTGTCATGAAGAAAGATAAAGAGAAACGTTGCCTCAGGCCTAAACTAGAAATCAACCTTTCACCTCTTTCCCCCCTAGCTCCTTTCTATCTTTTTTTCATCCTTTCCCCTTGCCCTTTCTCCCTCAATGCTCTTTTTCCCTTCTTTTACTCTCTCGGCTCTTCCTTCTTCCTCATGTTTCTATGTAGCCAGGCTGGCCTTAAATCTGCAGTTCCTCTGCTCCAATCTCCCGAGGGCTGAATTACAGGTATGTGCCATCATGACTGGCTTTCAAAGATCATGTTTAAAAGTGTATTCTGGCCGACTTCTAGGTTGCTTAGGCACCCTGTGATATCATCATTGGTCGCCATCCACAGGGGCTTACTTCTCACTCTTACTCTCTCTGTTTTTGTTTCTCTGTCCCTCTGCCTCTCTCTGTCTCTGCCCTCATGGCTCACTCAGGCCCTAACTCTTTTGTGATTCCCTTCCCCCAAATAAATATCTTTCATACCAGATCTGTCGTATGCGTGGCCTATTTTTAAATATATAATAATAATATATCATCACATAAAAGCATGCATACTGTATAAATATATAAAGCATTAATTCTTATATACAGAATGTATAAATATGTATGCATTTTGAGGTTTGTTTTATTTTAATTGTGTCTCTGTGTGTGTCTAAGTGTAGGTTTGTGCACAAGGAGATGTGCACAAAGGGCAGAAGAGGACATTAGATCCTCTGGGTGCTGGGAATTGGGCTCTAGTCCTCTGTAAGAGCAGTATGTGATCTTAACTGCCGAACCATCTCTCCAGTCTCCATAGGTATATATTGAATGTAAAAATCTTTATGAAAATCCTGCTAAAAACTGTCATCCCACTAAGTTCTATATTTGTGGATTCATTGAAGGATGAGCTTCCCTGCTACAAAGATTCTAGAACTTTCACTGGAAAGCAGGGAAGGAGGTATGAAACAAGATAATTCTTTTTGAAAAACCAGAACACAGAGCAACTGCTTTGTGGAAAGAAAATACTGACAGGTAATTGCAGGAGTACACATATACGTGGGGGAAATAAAATGAACTTTAAGATATGGTTCGGGAAAATGACTATCCTTAGCTAATGCCCTGTGTAAGATTAGCTATAGGGAAAATCAAGACTTTCAACCAAAGAGGTGTTTACCTTCTACACATTCAGCTTTATCAACAAATTGGTCCATTTATGAAATTTTCTCACACTTCCCCCTTTTAGCGGTGAACATAACATTTTGCTCCCCAAGTGAACGCCCAGGTGCTGTTCCCAGAGCAGAGGGTGGCTGCCATGTCCATGGGGTTCCTGGTGTGGGAGGGGTTCAGAAACATGACAGGAATAGCCAGGCATAGGACAATCGCTGTGTAATCTCACACATATGTAAAACACCAAAAAGCCAATTTCAGCCGAGGAGTAGTAGTTCACGACTACAATCCCACCACTGCAGAGGTAGAGCTGGAGGATGGTGAGTTCCAAGCCAGCTGGTTTTAAGACCACTTTTCTTCTCTTCCCCTTTTTATTCAGTCCAGGATCCCAGCCCACGGGATGGTCTGACCCACATTGGGAGTCCGTCTTCCCTTTTTATTAAAAGTTCTCTGGAAAGGCCAAAAGAATGATTCAGGGGGAAAGGTGCTTCCTGCCAAGACTAATGACCCAAAGAGTTTGGTCCCCACAGTCCACATGACAGAAGAGAACTGACTTCTGCAGGCTGTTCTCTGCTCCCCTACCCATGTGTTCCATGACCTCCATATTCATTCCAAGTACCTGCCGCTGTCCCTTATTCTGTCCGGCCCTTCCCCACAAATAAATGGATATTAAATAAATGTGTGTTTAATCTATAAAACAGTAAAACCCATACATTTTCTTGCAAGTAATGTGTTTGATTTTTTTAAAGAATAATTAAGATGAGCAAGCTAGCTGATCTCCCCTTATGAACTAATTCTGAAAACTATAAATGACCTTTTATTCTTTTTGTTTGTTTGCTTTGAGACTGGGCTTCTCATATCCCAGGCTGGCTTCAAACTCCTCACTGTAGTTGTGGATGACCTTAAACTTCTGATCGTTTTTCCCCACCTTCTGAATGCCAGGACTACAGGCATGCATCACCTTTAATGGTTTGTATAGGGGCTGGGGATGGAATCTAGAGCTTTGTGTACGCCAGGGAAATATTCCACTAACTGAGCTCCATCCATGTCCCCAAGTGATGGTTTTCATGGGATTAACTGCTAATTTCTATATCTTTTCTAAAACCAGCTATTAACCACGCAGAAATTTTAGAAAGAGGATAGTTAGGTAAGCTTTCTATCAATTGAGCGCCAGCCCAGACTGTCCAGTATCTTATCCAGCTGGGGCTTACATAGTTGAGTGCTTGGCCAACTAGTACTCAGGTAGTTATAGGAGGATCACAGGTGCAAGGTCATTCTTAGCTACACAGCAAGATCAAGGCCATCCTGAGATACACGAGACTCAAAAAACAAAGCGGGGGTTGGGCAGAAGCCTTTGTTGGTACAGTGCCTACCGTGAAAGCATGAGTGTGCTGGCTGTTTTATGTCAATGTGACACAAGCTAGAGTCACCTGATAGGAGGGAACCTCAATAAATAAAATGCTTCTATAAGATCGGGCTGTATGTAACTAGTGGTGGTGGCGCACGCCTTTAATGACAGCACTCGGGAGGCAGAGGCAGGGGGATTTCTGTGAGTTCAAGGCCAGCCTGGTCTAGAGAGCAAGTTCAAGAACACCCAGGTCTACACAGAGAAACCCTGTCTTGAGAAACAGAATCAAACCAAACCAAACCAAACCAAACCAAACCAAACCAAAACAGAAAAACATACCACCAACAACAACATAAAAGGATTGGGCTGTATGCAAGCCTGTAGGGAATGTTCTTAATTAGTGATCCATTCGGAAGTGTCCAGCCCATCGTGAGTGGTGCTATCCCTGGGCTGGTAGCTTTGGAGTCTATAAAAAAGCAGGCTGAGCAAGCCAGTATCACTGGACTTTCTTGACCTGCCAGCTGCCCACGTAGTGACGTGGAGACTTTTTACTTATATATGAAAGCTTGGCCTTAGCTTAGGCTTGTTCCCAACTGGCTTGTATAACTTAAATTAACCTGTTTATAGTCATCTGTGTTCTACCACACGGCTCCTTACCCTTCCCCCGATCTGCCCCTGTTTCTTCCTTGTCATCTGGCTGGTGAACCCCACACCCCACACCTGATTCTTTTGTGGCATCTCTTTCTTTGCCCAGAAATCCTACCTATCCTCTCCTGCCTGCTATAGGTCATTCAGCTCTTTATTAAACCAATCAGAAGGTGACGGAGAAGATGTTTACAAACCATTGAGACAGGTGATGCTTCATACAAATAACGATACCAAAATCTGGCCTGTTCTCAACTCTCTGAATCAGCATTTGAATAATACAAAGACAACATTTACACAGTGCAAAGGAGATTATCCTAACAAGACAGCAAACATTCCTCCAGGGTATCTGCACCAGCTTCTGCTCCAGGTTCCTACCTTGTTTGAGTTCCTGTTCTGACTTTCTTCAGAGATGTGGAAGTGCAAGCAGAATAAACCCTTTCCTCCCCAACTTGCTTTTTTGGCCATGGTGTTTCATTGCAGCAACAGAAACCCTAAGTAAAACATTGAGGATCTGAGTTTAGACTCCCAGGACCCTTCGAAAACCCATGGGCGGCAGCCTGTTCATATAACCAGCCTGGCAGGTGAAGATAGCCTCGTTAAATAGATGGGCTTCATAGTCAATAAGAGACCCTGTCTCAGAAAATGAGAGTGAAGTTGGAAAGATGCCCGAAGGCCTCCACACATATGAGCATCTACATGCAGGAATGCCTGCCCACACCCATGCAAACTTGTATAACACACACACACTAAACACTAAAAACAAACAAACAAACAAACAAACAAACAAACAAGGGTGTTAGATAGTTCATGTGCTGGCTAGTTTCATGTCAACTTGACACAAGCTAGAGACATCTATAAGGAGTGAACTTCAACTGAGAAAACACCTCCATAAGATCTGACTGTAGGGCATTATTTTAATTAGTGATTGGTGGGGAAGGGCCCAGCCCATTGTGGGTGGTGCCATCCCTGGGCTGGTGGTCTTGGATTCTATAAGAAAGAAGGCTGAGCAAGCCATGGGAAGCAAGCCAGTAAGCAGCACCCCTCCATGGCCTCTGCATCAGCTGTGGCCTCCAGGTTCCAGCTTGAGTTATTGTCTGATTTCCTTTCTTGACAAACTGTGATGTGGAAGTATAAGCCAAATAAATGTTTTCCTCCCCAGCTTACTTTTTTTTTTTTTAAAGATTTCTTTATTATTTATAAAGTATTCTGCCTGCATGCCAGAAGAGGGCATATCTCATTATAGATGGTTATGAGCCACCATGCGGTTTCTGGGTATTGAACTCAGAGTCTTATGGAAGAACAGTCAGTACTTTTAACCTCTGAGCCATCTCTCTAGCACCCCTCCCCCCAGCTTGCTTTGGATCATGATGTTTCATCACAGCAATAGTAACTCTAAGACAGCTCATTTTTTTAATCTTTAAAATTTTTGAATATTCTATTATTATTTTAGAGATTATGTTATAATTACAACATTTGTCCCATCCTTCTAAACTCTCCCAGAGACCCCTCTTTCAAATTCATGGCCTTTTTTCCCATTACTTGTTGCTGTATTCATATTTGTATATGTATTCCTTAAAATATGCATATGCCCAGCTCAGTCTGTATCATGTTACTTGTGTATATGTTTTCAGGGTGACCATTTGGTACTGGATAACCAATCGATATGCTCCTCCCTGGGGAAGACTATTTCTCCCACTCTCAGCATTCTTTAGTTTCCTGTAGTTCTTTGTGCAGGGTTGAGGCCTCGGGCCCTTGCCTGCCTTACCATGTCTAATGTCGTCCTTATTCAGCTCATGTTGAGTGGTTTGCTGAGACTTTATGGGTGTCGCTTCTAACATCACTACGAGACACACTCACACTCTCAGTAAACTCCCTCATCATCTGGCTCTTACAACCTCTCTGTCCCTCTTCTGAAACGTTCTCTATATGGCTCATCATTTAAGAGTCTTACTGCTCTTCCAGCGGACCTGAGTTTGATAGGTGGCTCTCAAATACTTGTAACTTGTTTCAGGGGTCCAACACTGTGTGGACCCCACAGGCGCTGCACTCATGTACACACACACACACACACACACACACACACACACACAGAGAGAGAGAGAGAGAGAGAGAGATCAACACATAAATAAAAATAAAAACAAGTCTTTAAAAACGATTATAAAACCAACCCCCAAACTGATACAAACACATTTATCACTTGGACATAAAAGCACATTTGTTACTTAAGCTCTTAATCAGAGAGCTATTTAGAAACACCCAGGAGCATATGCAATGTAGGTAATATAAAAGTTCATCACTCCTAAAAAAAGAATTTTAAACAAGTAATAAATGATGTCCCAGCAGTCATCTTGTGTTGGGATTACAGGAATGAGCCAGCACTCCTGGCTTCATGCCCTACCCTTTTCCACGTATTTTGTAGCATGAGCACTGAGCTATGATCCCTGACACCCACACAAAAAACGGGGTGTGATGGTATGGCTGCTGTGCCGACACCGGGCAGGTAGAGACAGGAGGTGGCTGGGAGCTGACTGGCCAGTTAGTCTGATGAAATGCATACACACACACACACAGAGTATAAACATAACAACTAGCCACTTTTGGTTACAAATAGCTGACCACAAATCCCAGAGACAGTCAGAGTAAGTAACCTTTCTCCCTTCCTCTCTCTTACCTTCCTTTCCTCATCTCACTCTGTAGCCCAGAATGGTCTGAGACTTACTGTGTAGCCCAGGGTGGCCTGGAACTCACAGTGATTGTCCTGCAGCAGCCTCCTGACTGCTAAGATTAGCGGCATCTGGCACTATGCCCGGCCTAGCCCTCTCTTAGGAAAGAATACAGAGTGAGTGCATGCCACGCTGTCCTCACCCTCATGGCCCTCTTTTGCAGCCTGCAGCATGAGAGGCAAGGCTGGAGATGTAGCAGCTGGATTTCGTCTCCACAGAAACGAAGAGTGATGACCTCACTTTGAAGTTGCTACCTATGACAAGGGGTCACTCCAGTGCTCTGTTTTAAAGGCAGTTTCCGAAGGCTTTCACTGGACTGCAGCCTCACAGTGGTTCCCCTCGGAGAGAGCGAAGCTGCCTGGCCTCCTGAAGCCTAGAAGCTGCACCCTTTTAGGGAAGCAGGATTAGGAGGAATTGACAGTTCCGAAAACTTCTAGCTGTAAGCAAAGGAAATGAACGACTCAAGCTCCGCTCGGCATGCAAGAAACAAATGCACAAGTCAAACAACACACACATACATTTTCCCCAAGGCAACCCTCTGGTGGCTATTTGTCTATCGCAGTGCCCTGAGGTTATTTTTGTTCTGTTTGGTTTCCCTTGCTGTTTAAACTCTACGTGTGATTGTACGGTAAACAGAGCCTTGACAACTGGAGAGACCTCTGTGAAACCACGCTAGTGGACTAACTAACTAACATGGCATTTGCATGATGGTAAAATTCCTTACGAAACCTTCACTTGCCACCTGTAGGACTACGTGGAATTTACAGCTGTGCTCTGCGTATCTGAGAGATGACTGGCAAGGCTTAATTTAGCCTTCAGGAGACCCCAAGAAGTTAAAGAGTAACCCTACCCTCTTCTGCAGATACTGGAAATAACATTCCATGCACCAAGTTTCAAGTCATTTATGTCTACATTTTTTTTTTAAGATCAAAATTTGTGTAAATTCACAGAGAGAATTTTTCTCAGTTTGCAGACTCTGCTTTGCCACGCCTGGGCTTCATCTGCCTACTGGGTAATCCAGCCGACGACGGGTGGCCATCCCTCATGAAATAGGCTGTTATGATTCAGGCCCCTGTGAAATCAAGAAATCATAATCCTGGGCTTTCGAGAAACTTCTTTAAAGGATGGATTCATGGGTCTATAATAGCTTAAAGGCTCTGCTTTGGCAAAATAATGGATTCCAAAGCTTTGGGGCAATGGAACAGCTGGGAAGGATTATGAGCTCCTATGCGAAAAATGTTCTTACTCTTGCTGCTGTGTAGCATGTTGTGTGTGTGTGTGTGTGTGTGTGTAGTATGCATATATGCATGCAGACACATGTGCATGGAGGCCAGACGATAGTCTCTGCTGTCCTCCCACAGGTGCTGTCCTCCATGTTTTCCAAGTTGAGGTGTCTTACTAGGCTGCCTTGCCTGGGAGCTCCTGAGGTCTATTTGCCTTATCTCCTTGGGGCGGGGATTCTAAGGACACACAGCGCCAGGCCTTGCTTTTATGTGGGTCCTAGGTGCTGCCGCTCGAGCCCTCACCCTTGAAAGGCTGTCTCCGCAGCCCTCCTATGGCACGGTGTTATTGTTGCTGGGCACCTTCCAGGCTCGCTCCTTCCCAGGACTTTACATTTCAGAACCTGAAGCCTGAAGGCAGAGGAATGACCTGCAATTGGATGGACTTCCTCCCAAGTAGCTAAAGTGCAGGGGATGAAGAAGCAAGCCGCCCAGCCGTGGAAAGGACATTGTTTTTAGTCCCATTCTTCTCACCTAGGTGCAGTGAGTAATCGGCTGGCCGAAACCTGACTTGCCTACAGCAAAGCGTAAGATTGTTGATTACAGGCGTGGGCCAAGTAGATAACAGAAGACTTCCTATTTCATTGGGTCTTGGCTTATAACAGGTTTCGTTATTATGAAATAGCCTTAAAAAAAAAAAAAAAAAACAAAACCTTCACATTATAGCAGTTATTTGTTACACCCACTGGGCAAGTATTTATTTTATGCCCTCTGGTTGCCCCAAGCTGCGCCAGGCACCAGGAACATACCAGCGAGCAGAGACCCAGCTCTGCCGAACTGTGGACTGGACAGTACCAAGCGGAGAGGGCATTTTGTTTATTTGTTTGTTTTGTTTTTTTCAGAGTTTGTCTTAAGTGAAAAGGAAGAAGAATTACAAGGACTTCTATTGCATACCGTATCTCCAGCACCCTACAGCATGTCCACCATGCGACACCATCTTCCAAATAGATTTGCTTTTCTGTTGCAAATACGCCTGTTTCTGGGTGTAAAGAGAGACGACACTGGCTCTTGTCCATACGGGATCCCAAGTGGCTGACTAACCCTGCTTCAAAAACAGCACACCAATTCTGCACTGATCTATTAAAAAATAAAATAAAATAAAAAGGAATTGTTGTGACGTAAAGGACCTAAATTACCTCGTGTTAAAACTGACCTTATTCAGTAACATGTTCTGGTCAAGCGGAGCCCGTCTCTTCCGATTTCTACATGGCCAGTTACACGGTCTGTCTCTGAATGTTCAGCTGTGCAGAACAGCTGCTCTGGCCAGTGAGGACGCCACCCTAACTAAGCCACATCGTGCTCAGAGCCCAGAGGCGCTCTGGGGTTGGTATTTTGCTTTTGCTCTGAGCACGTGAGTAATTAGAAACCTTTTAGGAAACTGAAGAACTGACTAGTCTCCCCAAATTCAGAAGAGTCTTAAGTCTTAGTCATCTTCAGCCCTGTAATCATCTGGTGTATTTTTATTTTCCAGTGTTAAGGATCAAACCTGGGGCCTTAGCCACTCTGGGCAAGCATGCTACCACTGGGCTACAACCCCAGCTCTCCATTTACTGTACTTTTATTGACCACAGTACAAAATACCAGCAGTGCTCTCCATCACAAACATCTTTCAGCTGCAATTTGATTCTATAGGCAAAGCAAACAAACAAAAAACCCCAAAGAGAACTTATTTGAAATAGTTATTTTCTCAGCAATGCTTTCTTGTCTTCCTTTGCGCCTCGGAGGCGACAGTCATTTAAAAACCAGAGTTTGGGGCTCTGGAATACCATACTTCCGTTTGTGCTCATTGACTAGTCCCTCAGCTCCCTCATGGAGGTCGGGGGCAGCTCCTCAGTCTGCTGCGGGGTCGGGTACAGGGTCTGTTGAGCAGGGATGGGGCGGCCAACTGTGGAAAACAGAGCAAGCATCACCCTCCAAACAGCCGCCCCTCCACGGCAGCCTGTGCCTCCCGTGGGCAGCTGAGGGCCGGGGCTGCCAATCGGCATCCCTCCAGCCGGCTGGCTCCAGCGTTCTCCTCAGCTCACTGGCTGCCTAACTCAGTCACACCATCGCACTTGACAACACAGAGAGAGTTCCCCTCCTCAGCAGACACTAAGCTGTCACTCTCCCGGTGGTTTGACTTCTGAGTCAATCGCGCTGCTGTGCCGGCTGCAGCTGTGTGCGGGGTGGGCGTTGCTGTGCCACGTCACCCTCCTCCCCCGGGCAGAGCTGACAGCCAGATCACAGTGTTCTTATTGTGACTGACTGCGACATGCTCGGGTCACGTGGCATCCCTCTATTCTGACTCTTTAAAAAAAAAAAAAAGTCTTTCGAATCAATTGAAAGTGTCACGTTTCTTTACAGTGAAGTCTCTGTTCGAGAGAAAGTCATAAAAATGACAAAACTGAAAGCAACCACAGCTCATTAGGAAAACAGTTACATAAGCTGAGCCACGTTATTCAGTGCAATCCTGGGCAGCTATCTTTTTAAAAGCAAGAACAAATAATGTGGCACACAGGATGTCTAAAATGTCCAAGGAAAGTTGTAAAATGAAGTATGATCTTATCTATAAAAAATTATATTTTTTAGGTGCACCAGTATTTTCAGTGCGCAGGAAAAATCTGGAATGATCAACATTTCCCTCTGGGGACGGAGTCTGGGATGGGAAAAGGTTAATTTTATCTGTATCATATGAATGCTCCACAAAGAAAAAATAATTTATTTCACCTGCATAATTTAAAAAAATGCTGATTAGTTGTAAATAAATCTCTCGGCTTCTGTGCATATTTTAAAAGACGTTTATATAATAAGTCATCTCAGAATTTTAGGGAGTTTGGAAATACAAGTCTTTGCGACCTGTATACACTGCACCCCCTGCTGGCCGGATCCTGCCACTGCGCCCATGGCCGGGATGGGTAACATCAAACCTTGATGCAAACTGTTTCTTCAAGTCATTAGCTTGAGCTTGAGCCCCGTAAACTGGCTATACAGGGGAAATGGAGTACAAAAGCTTTTTTTTCTCCAAGCTACATACAATGGTGAACTTGTGCCAGGAACAGAGGTAGTTATTTAAGAAAGAACTAAGCAACCATGAAGGAATAAAGTGGCAACAAGAGATAAAGCGCATGGATGTGGGAATTGAGGGGCATAGAGAAGCCAGTGACACGCCCACACCCTCAATTGCTGAGTGTTTCATCAGAGGGAGCCTCCAAACGCTCCTGTGCCGTTTTCTTTGATCTTTTTTGTTTGTTTGTTTTTGAGACAGGGTTTCTCTGTGTAAACTTGGTGTCCTGGAACTTGCTTTGTAGACTAGGCTGACATCAAACTCACAGAGAGCCGCCTCCCTCTGCCTCCCGAGTGCTGAGATTACAGGTGTGTGCTACCTCGCCTGGCTTTTTGGAAGCCAAGTTTATGCACAGCAGACTTCAGTTCTTTGACACACAGCAGAGAGAACTGGTGGGAATAAACCAGGGCTGCTGCTGCTGCGTGCCTGTAGTTCAGCACTCAGGAGGCAGAGGCCGGAGGACCATGAGTCCCAGGCCAACCTCGGCTACACAGTGCGCAGCCTGGATCGTTCTGAGCTTTCTCTCTGCATACTTTTTCCTGGGTGGGATGACAGGGTACAGCTTGATCTCAACGCTTCCTCGAGGTTCTAAACTTTGGGGAAGGACAACTGGGAAACCTATACCCGGGATGAGCAGTAAACTTGTAGTCTCACAGAAAGAACTGCGATAGGGGAGGCAGCGCTGAGAGCGAGTGTACTGCACCACGCTTACTGCCGCAGGAGGTGTGACTTCTCAGTTAGAGCATCTTCCTTCCTAGGAATGGCACTGTGGCTACGCTCAGCCCTGCCCCCTTTCCAAGTTTCACTGCATTTCAGTGGGTTCTTCCAGGAGTTCAAATATGCCCTTTTCTGGTGAATTCCTCAGAAGACCCTCTCCTTGCAATATGCCCATTGCCCCCTTGTCTTTCTCTGAGATGATAAAGGTTCCAGTCCCCACCCTGCCCCTCCTCTAGGAAGTTAATATTTAAGCCTAGCACTCTTTCTTTCTTTCTGTTCCTAAGTAGTTCCCAAACTGAGCTAGAAGGTAAGAAAGTCTCAGTTGTTTTTCAGGGATGAGCTAGAGGTAACAGAGCAAAAATTTGACCATTGAGACCATACTTAGACTAAAAAACTCAAGCTCATCTATCAGCTCTGAGGTAAAAACCACACAACTGGGAGCACTGGGGACAAGGCCCTGTGTGGATTCAGTTCAACTCTTGCATCTTGGAATTGGGGTGAGCCCTTACTGGAAACATTAATGCTTACGGGTATCTATCAGATGTGATTAAATCAAACGCTAGAACAACCTAGGGAGGATACCACAACTGCCTCTCATTCACAGGTAAGAAAGGCTAAGATCCAAGCTAGCTGGGCCATAGACAAAACCACCTGGTGTATTCTGTGTTTTCATCACATCATGGCTGACATGCTCCAGTGTTGCAGCTTTCAATTCAGCTTTTGCACAACTATTGGAATTTGGCTGCTCATCTCTGGCCTCTCACAGCAGTCCTGCTCATCTCCATGTGCTGTGCTAAGTTTGTCTGGGATGGAGAATGGGAAAAGCACAGCAATAGGACATTGCCTCCAAGGATCCCTATCATGCTGCAACTCCATGTCCTCAGATGGAGGACAGGGAATTTTGTGAACCAGTACATGAGGATTGGAAACGGACATTAACACTCTTCTCAGGGAAGTAAAGAATCAATCTTTCAAAATAAAAGTACCTTCATTCTGCTTGTCTGTAGGTAGAAAGATTCCATCGGGTTACAGCCCTCCATTTTTCTTTTCTTTTGGACAGTTTTCCTGTGTGGTCACTCATTAAGTACCCCAGGCTGGCCTCAAGCTGTCTGGGCCTCTCAAGCACTGGGGTTACAAACTTGTGTCACTACACCAGGCAAGACTCTCCTAGTCTCATGCAGAAAGCTCCCTTCTTAAGGTGCCCCACCAGAGAAATAACAGGTGGGCGTCCATGGGGCTGGGGAGACACTTGGGATCCGGGAGCACCCTGAGTCCAGATCTAGTCTCTGATGGAAGTCCAAAAGGCCGCCTGTGTGTGCACATGCATGAGTACTCTGGTCCATGGCAGTACAGACACTCACGTATGAGCCTTCAATGAGCAGTGAGCATGTGACACTAGGTGCTGAAGTACACCATGTGGTTTGCCGCTTCGGCACAGGGGTTATCCTGAGCTAAAGGAACCTAAAACACTGCAGCTGGTCCTTTTGCGGTGTGAGGAGGATGTTACAGACTTCCCTTTTCTTCCTGATAGAAGGAACTAAAAGTCCCATGTAAATCATGTTCTTCTTTATACCAGAAAGAAAGAAACCTTCAACAGACAGGGGAAGTAGCCAAGAGAAATCCTTGCAAACTGTGTTACAATAATGCTTTCCTGTCTTTAGTCTCTGCATACATTTTAGCTACTTCCCACAACTGCCTGCCGTTGGCCAACCCAACATAGGAACGTGTCTCCTACATGTCTGCTGTGAGTCCTCCTGACATCACTCTTTCCTTTAATATCTGCTGTCTTATAAATAAAATTTAAATTGAATTCCTTCCTTTTCTTCTATTTCTGAAATCTTTTGGCCTGTGCCTCACTCTCCAGTACATGATGATGATTTAAGGCAAAGTGAACTATTTTTGCCCTTCTGTGGGTTGGACTCAGTTTCATTAAAAGAAAACATGCTTGCTTATCTTTTTTGTTTAGAAAGAATAGCATACTCACTTGCACCCCCTTAGCTGCATTCGGCCCTTCCCCTGGGCTTTGCGTGCACCTGCACACGTGTGCACAGCCGCATACACAGGGATGACTATCTTTTTAATTTTTTTTTTGAGACAAGGTCTCATGTAGCCCAGGCTGGCCCTGAACTCATTATGTAGCCAAGAATGGCTATGGACTGTGGATCCCCTTGCTTCTAACTTCCAAGTGCTGGGCTTACAGGTATTCATCTACCTGTTTTATGCTGGGGATCAAATCTAGCGTTTGTGCTTCCTAGATGAGCATTCCATCTACCAAAGTTACCCAACTAGTTCCTGATTAGGGGTGTTGTCTGCTTGTTCATTTGTCTGTTTGGTTCTGAGGCCAGATCTAATATGTAGCCCTGGCTAGCCTTAAACTTGAAACAGTCTTCCTGCCTCTGCCTCCTACGTGCTGGGACTGAAGACATGTACCGCCATGACAGGCAGAATATTATTCATCTCTAAAATCATCTGAAAGGAGGGCGTGGATGGCACTACCTTAGTCATGTGACTCACCCCACACTATTTTATTTTCTAGAGAATGAGGGAAAGTGTCCTGCACAGCACCACGATCACACCCACAGGGTCAGACCATCGTTCGACATTTTGCACAAGATCCACATTCCAACTGTCAAAGGCTTCATTAGCCATGCCTGCATTTGCTTCTCTAACCCTCAACAGCTGTGTGCCTCCTCTTCTCTGTCCTTTCAGAAACTGAGATTTTTTTTTTTTTTTTTTTTATGAGCCATTTGCCTATTTTCTCACAATTTGATTGGGGTTAACATTTTGGCTGGAATCCCTGCTCAGTACAGTCGACACTCTCGGCAAGCTGGTGAGGAGGGCTTCGGTCCTGCCTGTCTGCTGCACCCTCCCAGGACTTGGGCAGCACAGCTTTGCAGGCATTGTGACACGTGATCCCTGGAGAAGCCCAAGAGAGAATCCTTCAGTTACGGTTACCTTCTTCCTTAGGATTGGAAAATCTAAGACTGAGAGGAAAGAAAACACTTCTAGTCACTCAGGGTCTGATCTTAGACCTCACTGCTTCCCTCAGCCCATTGCCTGATTATGATAGGGTTCTTAATGTCCATATCAACCTGTGCACAGCTGGGGCCATGTTAGCCACAGCCATTCTGACATACATACCAAGAACCAATCCTGCCTCCTCTCTCTTCCTCCTTCTTTCTTTCTTCCTACCTTCTCTCCATCTGTCTTAGCCTTCCTTCTTGCACAGCTGAGAACTGAATATATCTTTCACGTGCTAGGTGATTCCTCTATCACTAAGCTAAACAGTCTAACTATGTCGCTTATGTCCAGGCTGGCCTTGAACTCACTCTGAAGCCCAGGCCAGCTTTAAACTTGTTATCTTCCTGTCTCAGCTACCTAGTAATTGGGATTATGGCTCTGTGTTTGGTCTGCTTCCCACAAGTTGGGCTGTTTGGAAACTTTGACTTCTCCTCTGTTGTCCTAAGATTATGACAGCTGGGCCTTTATGAAATGTTCATATTATTAACTTCATTTAAAAGTTTCAGATGGTATCAGGCTGCTTGATACTACAGACTAAGAACCATTGGGAGTAAGCAGATTGATGAGCCAATGAAATGTCCCCTTTTTTCTGAGTTTCAAAAGAAGCACAATGCACAGTATGAATGAAAATACATCTTGATGTCTAGGCCACATTTAGCAACTTCATTTGACTCTGGTTTTGTCAGGAAAGGCATAATTTAACTACATCAGACACCAAGCCACTCTACTTAAAAAGAAAAAAAAAAAAGTCCATGCAATGAGGTAATAACCACAATCCTTTAACACAACAGAATGCCCTCCATTTTCAGCATTTACAATTTTACGTGAGCATATGCACTACAGCTAATTAAACTTATCCCCCCAAATCATAACTTGTCATTTCCATTATATTTCTCTCCCCAGACCAATAGCATTGCATAATGGAGCAAAAATGACGAGTCATATCAAGCCAAAGAAATGAGCTGACGTCCAGCTGTACTCTGAAAAGTACCCCAGCGCTCCCCCAATAACTAACCAACAGGTGGCTACATTCCACCTGAGTTAAATATGGCAGCTAAAAATAGCATCACATGACTATATCTGAGCTGCAGGGCTCACACAAACTGAAGATGCTGTGTGCACACATGCATTGTGGAATCCCAGCAGGAGTGGTCCAGTGGAAGCAGAAGGATTGGAAGTTCAAGATCACCTGGCTATATAGTGAGTTCCAGGCTAGCCTGGGCTACATGAGACCCTGAAAGAGAAAGGGGAAGAAGGGAGGAGAAGGAGAAGAAGGAAGGAAATCCTAGTGAAACAGATCTAAAAAAAAGTCATTACATTTAAATTTTAGTTATTATGTTATTGCGCTAAAGATACTATTTCCATGTAAACAACATGCAAAGCTGTGGTTTCGGCATTTTCAACTTCTTAGTCTCTTCCAAGCCTCAGAAGGAACTTATTTCACTCCTGCCATTTGTTTTTTGTCTACTTTGAGACAAAAGCCTGGTCTACTTGAGACAGAGCCTTGCGTGTTGCTCAGGCTGGCCTTGACCCAGGGTTCCTCCTGCCTGCAAATCTTAAGCAGGTGAAACTATAGGCACATCACCAGGTTAGGCCTGCCCCTTTCCTTTTTCTCTTCTCCCATCTCTAGCCATCCACCGACTTTTTATAAATGAAATCATTTGATGCTAGAATACATATAAGCATAATTAGTGGCACAAAGCATGCCAGGGGGTGTGTGGCTGTGAAGACAAATATAGAAAGTTTCCAGTGTTCAGCCTCTGAGGTCATTTGTCTATCAGTCCACCACTGTGGTACAGGCAAGTGCAGAGAAACAGGTCCACTAAGGAGCACTAGAAACTTCATGTCTAAACTTGCATTCTAGTTCTGCAGTGGTGTATTGCATGGTAATCAACTGCCTCTCAAAAGTGAAATAGAGATAGTTCATTAAACATGCATACTATGGTTAAAGTTCAGTTAAAGTCTAACTGTGGGTCATAACCCCTTGGGGGCTGAATGACCTTTCACAGGGGTCACATATCAGATGTCCTATACGTCAGATATTTACATTACAATTCCTAACAGTAGAAAAATTACAGTTATGAAGTAGCAACAACAATAATTTTATGGTTGGGGTCACCACAACATGCGGAACTGTATTAAAGGGTCACAGCATTAGGAAGATTGAGACATTAGGAACTCCAAACTCAGGACCACTTCTCTAGAATTATTAGCACCTAGCCAATAACAGTAAACACTGTATGAAGTGGGATCATTTTCTATATTTCATGTACACACTAACAGCGTAGATGGATTTCCAATAGGGCATCAGGCCAAAGCTGTACTGGAACCCCATTCATTTCAGCATTTAGTCTGGTACAGTTCGAAGCCATGAGCCTTCAGGGTTGCTAATTTGTTTAAATAGTTCACTTTCACCAAAAGAAAATACTGCGACCAAACTGGCAGCGCAAACAACAGAGAGGAAGGACACAGATTTTACAAGTAAACGCAACATGCTTGGCTTTTTTGGTTGTATAAATGTGTGCGCAAATATGTCTGCAGGGGCACACCCCTGGGTAAGGCACAGGCTAAAAGGAAGTTTCCCTCCCTCAGAGACGGAGCTATGTGTGTCTGCAGGACGCCAGGCTTGCTATGTGGGTGCTGGGATCCAAACTCCAGTCTTCAAAATTGCACAGTTCAATGGCTGAGCCATTAAGCCCCCCCCCCCAGTCTCTAGGATATGAACTTAAATAATTTAATTTCATCCAGGTTTTTTTAAGAACACCTCCCACTGACGTTGAATCGTCAACGACTGGATTTGGAATCTCCTAGGAGACACACCTCTGGGTGTGTCTGTGACGGTGTTTTTAGAGAGGTTTTGAGTGAAGAGGGGATGAGGACCCCTGAGTATAAGCTGTAAACATCTATGGGCCACAGTCCATAAACAAAGGGGAGAGAAGGCAGAAGTGAGCTGAGTACCATCATTCACCACTCTCTGACTGTAGGCTGTGGGAGGAACACGATCAGTGGCTTCCTTCTTTCCACAGCAAGATGAAATGTATCCCCAGGGATATAGGGAAGCCCCCCCCCCTTTCCTGGCTTCTGCTCATTTTGTTGCATATGTAAAAATTTGTGTCAACTGTTGTTATTGCTCTTGTTTTAAATTGCTGTATGGTAGAAAGCTCATACCCCATTCCCATTGACTTGGCGAATGTTCCTTAAGGACTAGAAAAGTTATGAGCATTCTTTGTGCTCATTTAACATCTCCTCCTTTTAAAGCATTCTCACCCTAAACAAATGGCCACTTAACTAGGCCAGGCAGGGCGGCTCACACCACATCATCCCAGGACTTGGCAGTCTCAGTGGGAGGGTCACCACAAGTCTGAGGGCAGCTTGGACTATACAGTAGTTTCGGTCCAGCCTGTACTACATATCAAGATCCTGTCTCCAGCAAAACTGAAGAAAAAAAAAGGCTACTTACTCATGGGTCAAGGCCACCGTAACAAATCCTTTGCTCTGGTGGATGAATGAACACCGTGGATTTTCCGGGTTGGGCATACAGTGACTCCTTTGCTGCCCCAGCGACAATGACTGAAAATACGCTTGCCTCCATTCGTGCTCAACACATGGTCCAAGCTCTTTTGAGAAACTGAAACCGGCCCGTAATGAGTCAAAGTGTGTAATTAGCTGTTCTTTCTGAAGAATTATTTTTTAAAAGTAACGTTTTATAGCAATGGCGATGATTTCATTATGATTCTTACCATTAAAGAAATGTAATGATTCTGAATGATTCTCTCTCTCCTCTCTTTTTCTCTACAAGGTCACACCTGCTGCACTAGCCTAAGTGTGCATTAAACTCATGGCAATCATCCTACCTCAGCCTTCAGTACACTGGGTTACAGGTCAAACCTGGCTTTGATGGGCCTGCTCTCTTGAGAGAAAAGGCAGGCGCTGATGGATAAGTGTTGGCATAACATTCTTGTGGAATGTATACAATTTACCCTTGTTCCTTCACACGCTGATTTCTCTCCCCCACTATCTAGTTTCAATCTGGACATTGCATTGTGATCTTTACTCTAAGCATCACCTGTCACAAGCTTGTGTAAACATGCCACCATTTGTTCTCTGTATCAATAAAACAACCAGGCAGTGCTGAGCAATGGAGAGAATAGGGTGGGCCATCCTGGTCTGAAGAGAAGGAGAAAGAAGCTAGTGGGAGGGACTAAGGAAGAGAGATAGGGGAGGAGAGGACTTGGAACCACCAGCAGAGATGAACTGGACCTAAGATATGACTAAAAGCAGGTATAATGGGTGAAATCTGAATGGTAGGAAACTATGCGGGCGAAGAGGTTTAGGATGGAATAACTATTGCCCAGCTTTGTGCACGAGGTTAATTAAATTAATCCCAGTCTCTGTGTGGTGATTTGGGTATACATCTGGTTTAAGAATAACCACTGTTTGACTAAAATATAAATCAGTAATAAATATTAATAATCAACAACAGATGAGAGAACCTGATCGTGATGGCTTTGAACTTTCCCTGAGTTCAAGACATGACATTTAATTCTAAGCAACCTTAGTGAGAAATAAGGCATTGGTTCTCTTGCAAAGACAGTTCCCTTGACACACAATCCTTCTAGCTTTCTTCTGGCTAATTTTCAAGCTCACTAGCTTCTATTTCTAGCCCATCCTGTAAGAAGGTATTTCTGAGAGTCCCTTCATTATTTCTATTGTCTTCTAACCTCATCCATACCCATGAACTCAACTACGACTTATGTGTGCTGAATTCTACCAAACCTATTTCCTGGAATATATTCCTCAGCTTCCTTGACCACAGCACCAAACGGCCAAATGGAAATCTCCACTTTGACAGCTCAAAGACACATCAAGCTTGTATCTCCAAATCTAATGTATCAAATTATTCCTCAGAGCAGGTCCTGTTCCAACATCAAGACAAAGGATTTCATCATTCGTCCAGTCATCCAGTTAGAAATATGAGTCTGTTGTGCAAATTCCCCTCTGCTGGCCACCAGTTGACTCGGGACTCATTTCATTCCAAAGCCATTTATTGGATAGTTGGTCACAGTATTGGTAAATAATGATAATACACAGCTGCTGGCTACCGGAAGATGAATCATTCACTAAGTCTTGTTACTCTATCAAACAATGTTCTCTTCTGGATTTCTATCATCAGAGCACTGTGCCAGGGTAGCCCTCATCAGGTCCCCCTGACCACTGCCGGATGCCTGTCCCATAGTTCTAGTGTTCAGACTCCACCCATCTAGCCTGCCTCTGAGCCACTATGTGAATGATCTTTCTACTACTAAACGAATGAACAGATAGCGCTTTTGTTCAGAGCTCCTGACAAGCTCCCTGTGGCTTCCCCACAGAGTACAACCGAAGGTGCTCTTCCCTGTGGCTTTCCCACAGAGTACAACCGAAGGTGCTCTGCATGATGCAAGAGGCTGCTGTAGCTAGATCTGCTGCCTTCTCTAGCATGCCAGGGAGACAGAGAGCAAAGAAGCCTTGAAACCCATACTGTTCTGTCTGTCATTTGGTGGTTTCAAACTCTCCAAAACGATGGGTTGTAGTATGGGTTTAAGAGAATCTGGAGCCACAGAAATTTCCTGTGTGTTGGGTAGGTCACAGGAGGAAGCCTGGAACTGCAGAATTTCCTAGGAAACCAGTATGGGAGATGCTACTGAGGACTCAGAGAGAGTAACAGCCCAGGTTATCACTGGTTACAAATTTAGGTGTTCTTATTTAGCATTTAAGGCATGAAGGCTGCCTCAAAAGGAACCATTTTACAATAGTATAAACCAGTAATGGTCAGTGTGGTGGTGCATACCCAGGCAGATGGGTCTCTGTGATTTTGAGACCAGTCTGGTCTATACAACAAGTAATAAGCCAGCCGTGGTTACAGAGAGACCCAATCTCAAAAGCTCCAACAAACAAACAACTAAGTAAGTAAATAAATAAGCCAATGAAGGCACACGACACACAGATTTAATCTGAGTATCAGCTCTAGTAAACAGGAATGGCTGTGATCACTATGTTAAGAAAGACTCTGGGACTGACTGACATGGCCATGAAGAGGGGAGTAGCTTGCTGTCTCAGCCTCACCTGTTCTCAGCTACTCAAATTTACGAGTGATTCTACTTTCATTCAGCAAAAAAGTAAATTTAAAACCTATTTCTGTAACTTTTTTTGGAAATTAAAATTTTATCTTTATATATATATATTTTTTCCTTTTATAAAACTCTAACCCAGTGTCTACAAGATGAGCAAGGGGATTATTTTCTTTGGTAGTTTGATGTGTAGTGCACCCTCTAGAGGTCAGATAGCAGATAACACGGTATTGCGTGGGGTTAGGGCGCCCTCTACTGTTCCCGACAGCACTTACTGGACTGAGTTCGGCATTTGAGGCCGTGAAAGGCACAAGACTCTGCAAAGCCAGTGTGGATCTTTGCCAGTTTTGGATTGTAGTGATTTTCAAACAGACACATAACAACAGAAGTGACTATTTAGGAAGCCATGACAACCTGGAGGGTAACAGAAAAATCTGTCCTTAACTGTCACAAATCGATACTGAAGTAGGAATTTTTTTTGAAAAAGGCTACTCATTTTTCTTTATACTCAGGAGCTGCAACGGCAAGTATAACCACCCTCCATAACTGACAACTTTGACAAGCACAAAATACTTCGTAAGCTACAGAAACATATGGTCAAAGAGTTGATCAAGGTGGAAAACCAAATAGGGTCTCTTGAGTTGAAATGCAGGTTATTGGCACGAGCATAGGCTTATATGTGTGTATATATGTATATACATATACATGTACATGTATACATATACATATATACACATATATACACATATGCATCTTTAAAGCACTTCAGGCTGATCCTGTTCTCAGAATTAGTAATTAAAGGCTATTCCATAGCTTCACAGGCACGGAAGAGAGCACCTACAACCTCATAATTGGAGAGGGGCTGAGATTACAGGTGTGCATCACTGCACCCAGCTTCAAAAAATACATTTTTAAATGTTTGACTTATATATTATAGCAAAGAGGTATGACAGTGTTCAGAGATGTCTAAGAACTCATACAAATCATTCACGTGAGTGTTAAAGTACCCCCCCCCCACACACACACATACAAACAACTCTGGCAGGTGCCATGCAGGAAGAGCTACAATAGGCAAGTGAGCTTCCTGGAGACAGCTCACTGTTGTTTGTTTGTTTGTTTTGAGATAGGGTTTCTCTGTGTAGCCTTGGCTGTCCAAGAACTCTTAGATCAGGCTGGCCTCAAACTCATACAGCTTCACCTGCCTCAGACTTCCAAGTTCTGGGATTAAAGGTGTGTGCCACCACTTGCCCAGCTACTGCCCACTATTTTGCATGGCTGCGATGGGTGTACGTTGGAGAGGCCCCGGGGCTTTCATCTCCAGATTGCTTCTTGCTGCTGATGTGCCTGCGCATGTCATTGCTGTATTCCTCATATATCTGGCCTGGTGTGATTAGATATGGAGAGACCCTCACTGTCTGTAGTCTGGTGTGATTGCTTCCTGGATGTTGGTGTACTCTGCTGAAAAAATTTCCTTCAGATAGATATGAAGACGTACTTTCATGAAACAATGCTCTTTAGATAAATTGATGGTTTTATAATTCCTGATAATAATTTTATAGAATTGCTGATTTGATTCAAGTAATTTTAAGAAGTTAAAAAGTTAAGATACATTTGGGAAGTTGGTGGTACACACCTATTATCCCAACACTCAGGGAGGTAGAGGCAGGTGGATTTCTGTGAGTTCGAGGCCAGCCTGGTCTACAAAGTGAGTCCAGGATAGCCAAGGCTACACACAGAAACCCTGTCTTGGAAAAAGTAAATGTGCCTCCTCATAAAATAGTAAAGACTGCAAAAGGAGTTCAGTGAGCTTTCGTGCATTACAAGCATATAATTTGCACTAGGAAGAAAAATAGGACAAGTTAATGGTCAGGGAAAGCATTCATTCTAGGTTAGATCCAAGGATGAAGTTAGAAGTCTTGGTGTGCACCATGATAAAAAGCTGTGAACGAGGAGTGGGTAGTTCTATTGTGAGTATAAGAACAAAGAATGGATGATTAGCTAGTGTAACTAGACTTCATACAAGACACAACTAGACTTAATACAAGATTTCAAAAATAAGGCATAAGATAGATGACCTGTTTCTTGGTAAAATCCTTGTTAACCTATGACAAAAAAGTATTGCTCTGAACTTATAATGAACTTGTGGAATAAAGATAAAGACTGTTTAGTTAGGTGTGAGTTTTAATAGAAAAACATGTAATCAATAATCTTGTGGTAACTCCCTCTTGTGTATCGACTTTATCTGTTTTTGAAAAAAAAATATGGTTTTGTGATTACTTTTAGACAATATGTAACCTATGGCCATGAGGTAATTTTAATTCTTACGTAGAGAAAGAACTTTGTTTTAGGAGGTATAAAAGTGCCAAGAGAAAAAAATAAAGTGTTGGTTTTGGAGCCTGCCTTCGCTCCATTCTCTGTGTGTGTGTGTGATTTTTTTTCTCCTTTTCTTTCTCTACTGTCTGGCCGTCACCAGTGGCCCACCAACGGTTATCAGTGGCAATCTCACTGGGAACTATCAGCACTGGTCTCTCCCTGCTAGCAATCATAAGTGGTACCCCACACCGGGAAGCACTGCCTTCCCCTCCTTCTTTTTTCCTTTTAGTCACCTTCCACGGTGAAACATGCTGAAATCCTGAATCTGTGCTCTCCACCATTCCTAGGTCATGTATATTAATTAGCTCAGAATAAATGATATCTTATCCCTTTGGGACAAGGTCTGTGTTTCACCTTGTAAAAGAATACCCTTGATTTCCTATACATATAAAATTGGTAATATATGCTAAAGCCTTTAGAAGTAAGAGCAGCCATACCTCCAAGTTACTCTTAAAAAGTGTTCAGAAAACATGATAATATGCATGTGAGGAAGGAGGACTAGGGATAGGAGGAGAAATGAAAAGGAAGGTGAGAGAGCTGGTGAGAGGTAAACAAAGGGAGACTGGAGGAGGGAATGTAGCAAAAACACTAACATTTAGAGTATTTTAGAATAGGAAATCTGGGATTTTTTAAAATTTTCTAAAACTGTTACTTCTGAAATTGTTTCCTCAGATTCACAAGCTCAAACCTCTGGAAATCTGCGTTTTAACAAAAATCCCTAGGCAGTGATCTTCCAGGATCTATCTTCTTTCTTTCTTTCTTTCTTTCTTTCTTTCTTTCTTTCTTTCTTTCTTTCTTTCTTTCTTTCTTTCTCTCCTTCCTTCCTTCCTTCCTTCCTTCCTTCCTTCCTTCCTTCCTTCCTTCCTTCCTTCCTTCCTTCCTTCCTTCTTTCTTTTCTTTTCTTTTCTTTTCTTTTCTTTTCTTTCTGACAGAGTCTTATAACCTTCCTTCCTCAACCTCCCCCTAAGGTCTGGGATTGTAGGCACACACACATTCCTGCACCTGGCTCTCAGTGATTCTCAATTAGACTCTGAAATCTGCAAACTTCTAGGATAAACCAACGCAGTGGAAAAATCCAAGCGTTGCGCTTTTGTGCTTCCCAAGAAAACCCATAAGTAATTTCAATTGCAACCAAGAGGTGTCTTAATCAAATGCCAGCAGTTCCCCCCCCCCCCCCCAGGAAAAAAAAATTGTAAAAACATAAAGACAATAAAGACAAACAGAAATGGCAAGGACCTAGATTATCCCAAATAAGCCTGAGATAAAAGGGAAACACTGACCTGGCTAACACTTGAAATTCCAGCACTCAGGATGCTGAGGTAGGAGGACTGTTATGAGTTCTTCAAGACTAGCCTGGGCTATAAAGTTCAGGTCAGTCTGAGCTAGAATGAGACCATGCCTCAAAAAGAAAAAGAAACAAACAAAAACCCGAAACAAACACCCAACAATGGATTATGAAAAGATTCATTAGATATGAAATCAAAGATACTGTTTGGTCCCCCAAAAATATCTTTTCCCAAAGTTTGACAAAAGCAAGCATTTCCGCAGGGACCTGAGAAATAAGTCACTACCTGCTAAAAGGAAGTATTGCTATCTCTGACAGGAGGGACCTCTGCCCATTAGGGTCTAGACAAGCTTCTGGGCGCCTTCAGTCCCTACACACAAGTACCTGTTATACACTTTAAAACCCTTGATTCCAACTCACAGGCTCCCCTCCTCCCAGGTACCGGGTCCCTTAAAACTGGAAAACCTCCACCCCAGCCCACCATTGCTTCTCTCTGCTTGTTCACCTTGGAGGTTTAGGATAAACTTTTTCTTTTTCACCTGTAGAGTGAAAGTTTTTTTTTTTTCATAGCGCTCATTTCACTCAGATATAATCTATACAAGACTGATAATTTAGGGCTGAGAGGATGGCTTGGTAGGCACACACTCTCATTATATTCCCAAAACACAAGTAGAAGCCAGATGCAATATCTCAATCACCTGCCATCCTAGCCCTCCACAGCAAGATGGGAGGCAGAGACAAGAGAATCTCCCTGAAGCTCTCAGGCCAGCTAGCCTGACTCACAGAGCAGCAAAGAGCTCTCTCAAGCATGGTGGAAAGGTAAAGATTAACACTCAAAGGTTGTCCTCTGGACTCTACTTTCTGCTGGGACATGTTTGGGCTTGCACTCCACACAAATAAGCATGCACACACACTCTCCCTCTCTTTCACACACACACACACACACACACACACACACACACACACAAACAAGTACGCACACACACACACACAAGTACGCACACACATATACTCTCTCACACACACACAAATAAGCATGCACACACATGTACTCTCCCTCTCTCACACATACACAAATAAGAACACAAATACTCTCTCAGACAAATAAGCATGTACACACATATACTCTCCCTCTCTCTCACACCCACAAATTGATAACTTAGAATTCATCAACATTAAACAGTTCTGCTCTTCAAAAGAGACTGTTTGGTAATAAGAATAAGCCATCCAATAAAAAATGTGCAAGGGATTGGAACAGATACTTCAGTAAAGATTGCATGGGTAGCAAATGAGCATGAAGATTTGGAACAACACTGGACATGCCAACTGGAGCCACAGTGACATGCCACTATGCAGCTATTGTAACTATAGATAAAAAACCTGACTACAAGGTGGTGGACCTCATGGCCTACACAGCCTCCAAGGAGGAAGAAGCCCTGGACCCCCCACCCCAGCAAGGACAGGAGAGCAAGAGAGAAGCTTTGGCTGTTGAGGAGTCCCTATCCCAACTCTACCCCTGACACTGAGCATCTCCCTCAGTTTCCATCCCAGACCCCCAGAATAGTGGGAGGGGCCCAGGGAGCCCCATTCTCTTGAATACCATCAATAAAGCTCAGTACACACACCCCCCCCAACACATACAAACAGTTTTTGGAATGGTTGTTCACAAGGCTGCAGAAATGGAAGCAGAAAGCATAGGTTCTAACCAGGGTGAGGGTCCTATTTCAAGCCAGCTAGGTCCCATCTTGTGAAGGCTCTACCTTCTAAACTAATGTTATAAACTAGTGATCCAGTGCTCAAAATATAAATCTTTGGATGATATTTCAAACTTAAACAGCAGTGCCCTTTGTGACCTTTTCACTTATGTTCTCACTGTTCTGACTCCAGACGTGATTTGACTGCTGACCTCAGTGTAGACTCCTGCCATCCTCCCCAGGAGTTGCCACCCTTCCCAGAAAGCAAGTGGGGCTGCCGGATCTTAAGCTTCACGTTCTGGAGTTGTGAGCCAATGTAAACCTATGCAAGGGACTGTCTTAATTATTATTCTGTTTCCATGAGGAGACTCCGCGGCCCTCCGTGACGTGAACTGGGCCACCTCTCCATGTCTTGCCCACCATGACCGAACCCTCTGAAAGCATGCCAGAAATAAAATTTTCTCCCTTGAATTCTTTCTGTTGGGGATTTTTGGTCACAGCAATGTAAAAAGTAACTAGAGAAGAAGGGTCATCGGTGTAACTAAACTTGACAATGTGGTTCTTCGGTATTTGGAACTGATTTCCAGGAGGGATTTGGAAACCAGCACCCATAATCATTAAAATAGCTTGGTACTGGCACTGAAACAGACATGTTGGCCGTAGATCCAAATATATGTGGAAATTTAATATATGATATTACAAACTGGATGGGGAAAAGAAGCTTTTTTAATAAATGGTATTGGTTTTGCTGTTTGAGAAGAAAATAAAACTAGCTTGCTCGTTAACTCCAAAAACCAAAACAAATTTCAAAAAAAGATATGAAATTTAAATGAAAAAGAATTCTACTGATGTACTCAAAGAGGAAAATATGATTTTAAAAAAATGCGTGGAGGAAGAGTTTTAAAAACACAACCTAAAGGGCTGGAGAGGTAGCTCAGGGGTTAAGAGCACTGTCTGCTCTTCTACAGGTCCTCAGTTCAATTCCCAGCAACCACATGGTGGCTCACAACCATCTGAGGTCTGATGCTGTCTTCTGGCACACAAGTGTACACACAGACAGAACACCCATTAAATAAATAAGTTAATCTTTAAAAAAATACAACCTAAAATCCAGAATCAAGAAAAATTATTTAAATTGGGCTGAAACTTTAAAAATCTCTGTGGGGGACAAACCTTAAAAGTAAAAAATCAAGAACTAGTTCTCTTTTCCTCCCCAAATAGCATTATTTACATCCTTTGTTTTCCATATCTATATAATTTCTAAAAACACAGGTATAGTGACATATCAGGTTAAAAAACAGTATTTTAAAGCCTCTTATGAATTATGAGGGTTAATTTTATGGTCAAATGCTTGAGTTAAAAGATCCCTAGATGACTGTTCAAATACTGTTTGTTGTGTGTCTCTGAGGGATGCGCATTTGAGTGGATGAGCTAAGTTCGGTACATTCTCTCTTGTGAGTGGGAACCACTCAAACGCTTAGATAGAGCAAAAGGGTTTAGTGTGAAGTTGATCTTTGTCAGCTGAGTGAAGACACTGATCTTTTCTGCCCTCAGCAATCCTGGTATTCAGACCCTCAGAGGCTTGCACTTTCAGACCTTCAAGCCAGCTTATTCATTTTTCTGAGTGTCCAGTCTGTAGACAACAGATTGCGTAACTTCTCAGTTTTCTCCATTTGCATGGGCCACTGCTTCATTACCTGTCTCTCTACCCTACTTACCTGTCTGCTCACTCAGTTTCTCTGGGGGAGCACTAACGCTCACTGTCCCAGGTTGCATTCCTTCCCTCACACTCAGAACTAACACGTTTGCATTTGTTGCTGTAAGATTTTATTTCATCTTCTAGTTCCACCATTTATGGATGCCTGCAAATATGACCTTTATGTGAGTACAGCATTCACTTCCTGTTACCGTTAACAACATTCCAGCTCTCAGGTTAGCCCTAAACTTGACAAAAAAAAAAAAAGACACCTATTTTTGTACTGCTTTGGGTTTTTTCTAAGTATCTTTTCTATCAGTCAGCTAATGCCATTGGTGATGAGTACTCACGCCCTACTTTTCTTTACTCCTCTAGTGTCTTCTAATAGCCTCTTTTAGTCACAAAGAAGGCACACAGCAGTTGTGTATATGAGAAAAAATATGTATTATTTGGGAGAGATGACAGATGGAAATTCTGAGAGCAGGAAACTGATGAGGAAAGACAAAAATGATGATACCTGCCCCATTTCCAGGACCAATGATGTTAGAACTGTGCTAGTTAATTAAGAGAATCCTTTCTAACCCTTCCATTGATTATTCTAAGGTATGTATAATCATCTCTATTTTATAGATGAGAAAACTGAGGTCATGGCCATGGAAAATTCTGCAGTGAGTGCCCCTGGGTGTTAGCACATCAACAGGCAGTAATTTGGGGGGCAGAAAACTACACGAAAGACTTACCATAAGTGTAGATTAGTGCCATGAAAAACTCTCATTGAGAGTCAAGGTAGCCTAAATCTGGCCTCACTTCTGCTTCAATTGAGTGAAGGGTAGTGGAGTTCCCTTGAGGAAGCAATGTTTCTGCTCTGCCCAACAGACTGGCGAGCTCCATAGTCTTTCCTTCCTTCCGTCTTTCCGTCTTTCCTTCCTTCCTTCCTTCCTTCCTTCCTTCCTTCCTTCCTTCCTCCCTCCCTCCCTCCCTCCCTCCCTCCATTCCTTTCTTTTCTTTCTTTCTCTCTCTCTCTTTTAAATCTCTTAAAGGGGTCATAAATAGCACTTTCCTTTGGTATATTAATTTTTTCACGGCTGCTAAAAGAAAGCACCACGAACTTTTGATTTCAAACAGAAACTTGAGCCTGGTGAGGTGACTCTTGAAGCAGAGGAATCTCTAAAATCTCTGGCCAGGGCTACAGGATGAGTTCCAGGCCCCTCCTTCAACTACAGAGTTGAGACTCTTATCTCACAACAAAAACAGTAATACAATGAAATAGAAATTTGTTGCATTTTGGTTCTGGAGGCCACAAATCCAAAAGCGGTTTCATTGGCTCAAGTCCAAGTGTTTCGGGGGCTGCCCCATAGGCCAGAAAAGAATTCTCTCCTTGTTTCCTCCAGTTTCCGATGACCACTGACTGTCTTTTTTTTTGGTAGTGATCTTACTCAAGCCACTGCCTTCCACTTACTATGGGTAAAAACAATCGCACTTAGGGCCCATCGTAACCACCTTTGCTAAATTCCATCTCAAAACCCTTAGCTTTTTCCACACAGACTTTCAGAGAGGGAGGGGCAAGGGGCAGAGGTAGGGGCAGGGGGATCTCTGTGAGGTTAAGGTCAGCCTGGTCTATAGAGCTAGTTCCAGGACAGCCAGAGCTACTGAAGTAAAAACCTTGGTCTGTTAACAGAACTTGCTGTTAGTATTTACACATTCATCTTTCCAGGAAGCCCTGCACCAGGTTAACTTGCTTTTCAACACCTCAGGGAAGACTTTACCTGGAAAGACTTCCCGCCTCCGCACCCGCACCTCTAGGACTCCGCCCAGACAACTTGGCTTCAACCCAATATGCTACTTTGAGAGCACCCAGGCCTCTGCGGTCTGTCCGCACTGTTTCCTGTCAAAATAGAGACAATTTCACCCGATTGTATATATGTTCCAAGACTTTCTGTTGTTACCACAACACAGATATATTACGCAAACCGGATAGTGGCATTTTTCTTGTATTGGGGTGAAAAACGGGAGTGGAAATTTATGCATTTAGACAGGCATTACGTGAGACAGCCCAAAGGCGGAGCGGAGGGGCCTTCGCACTAGGGTCGCCGAGGACCTGAACGTGGCGCAGGCGCAGTGTTGAATACTCACCATGCCGACTGTCAGTGTGAAACGAGACCTGCTCTTCCAAGCCCTGGGCCGGACCTACAGTGAGTGGCCGCCCCGTGGCCTGGGCTCGGTGTCTGGGGGAGCCAGGCTCTCCTTACAGAAGGGCATGCTGGCGGGGTTTGGCCCTGCACGGCTACTGTAGTCCGCAGGGGCGCGCCGACGGGCTAGAGGCTGGGCTGGGCTGAAGTAGCTTCTCGGAACCAGCTCTGCGGCGCCTGCCGTTGCATCTTTGGCGCGTGTCGGGCTCTCAGGGTCATTCATTCAGAGTCTGAGCTCCTACTGCATGCCTAGCCCCGACTTGGGTGTCGGGACACACAGTAGGAAGGATGCCCTGCCCTGGGTTACAACACGAGCGTAGGCTGCTCTGTGGAGCCAGATTGACAGTGAAGCGGAGACGTTTGAGAAAGACGTGGGTCTCACCGTGCAGCCCCCAACTGCCTTCGAACCCGCCGTCTTCCTGCCTCAGCTTCCTGAGTGCTGGGATAACAACCGTGTGCCACCAACCCTGGCCTACGCTTTATTTAGTGTTGACTGGGCTCCAGTTGTGTGTCAGGCAGTGTTTGAGAGTAGAGCTAGGCACATGCCAGGTGAACGAGACAGTAACAAACCACGACGTTAGTCAGACGCTTCCTTGGAAATGCGAATGTTTCTAGGAAAGAAAACCAGATGGTGGGCAGAAGCAGCAGTTGATAGGTAACCGTTGATCTAAGACCCGAACAGAGTCTCTTCTATATTCACGGTTTACTTCATCTCTTCCTCAGTTCTAAAACTAAACCGTTGGCGGGAAAGAGAGGTAAATATTAAGCAAATTATCATTTTCCACACAGATGTTGTGATTGAAATGATATCCGCCCTCTTTCGTAATTATTAGCTTGTGTAAAGGTCATAACAAGTGATTTATGGGACCCCCCTCCCCTTTCCGTTTGAGTGTTAGAGGCCGAAATGGTAAAAAAGCTAAATGGAACAAGAGGTACAGCTGTTCATAATAATGTAATTTGTATGTCATGCAAATAAACTCTTACCGTTTCCTGTTAATCTTTGTTTGCATGTTTGTAGGTTTTTATTGCTGTTCTTTTTGAGACAGAACCTTATTCTGAAGTCCAGCCTGTCTCTAAACTTGTGGGTATCCTCCTGACTTAGTCTCCGAAGTGATAAAATAGTTGTGAGCAGGAATGGTCCCACATCAATAGAAATAGATGGCATATCTTTGCCTTTGGGATGTGACCCTAATTTCTTACCCAATATTCATTAATAATATGCTTATCTATGTTACTTATTCTGTTTTCCTAAACCATTCTCTACTGTTGGTGCTGTCTCTGAGCTGCACAAGAGGGTGGGTGGCAAGATTAACACGTTTAGAGTCGGTTCCTAGTCAGCGCCTTATCTCTGGAAAATTAAGAAATTGTCTGAATTTTAAAAGATGATAAGACTTATAACCTGATTGCTGATATCAGAGACTATTTTAATACATTCTCTAGCTTCTCCTTTTTTGCTCTTCTTTGATCACTCTGCTGAGTGATCAAATAAGCTTGATTCCCCCCCCCCCCAGATTATTAACTGTAGGCTCTTGAAATTATTTATGAGGTGTGCATCAGATGGGTTAGTAATACTCTTCATTGGCTTCTGTTGTCTTCTTTCTTGAATGTTTTCTTCTTAAATGTCAGTTCAGTTGTGGTTGGAATTGGAAAAGCTTATTCACCAAAGCATGTAGTTTCCAAGTGAAGTGTGGATCCCACTTGCTTCGTTCTCATTTGTCTCTTTCTTTTCAGATGGTGTCTCATTTGTGCTCACACATTCACTTTCCTAGGGTTGCTGTCCATCTGAATTCCATCGTTATTCCCAGTTGTCACCTTCCATGCCTTTTCTTACGGAGAACATTTCTCTTTCCAGTTTTTGCTGCTCAGGGCATTTGCTTCCCTTGGAGCAGCTCTGTCTTCTTAGTCTCTCTTTTGATTGTCTTTCTGTTCAGTTGTCTTCTTCTGAAATTTATTTTCCTGTGAACTGACTTCTTACCGTTGCTCTTCAGTCTGGCCCTGTTCTAGTCTGGTACAGTATGCACTGCAGAGCCGTTTTGTGTGCCACACACACAGATAGTTTTTTAGGCCTGCCATTTTCTTGTAGGAAATTATTCATTGTTTTATTTCTGGGTCTTTCTTTTATCTAAATTAAAAAACATATAGCTTTAAGGAATAAGATTTAGTATATTTTAATATTTCCATACAATTCGATTCATTGCCAGTTAGCTGACAAAATGTTTGTAAACTGTACCAATAATTGTTTGCTGTTTAGTTTCTGGTGGTCAAGAGTCAAGGTTTGGTGGTCCTGGCTCTAAAATCTTACTCCAGGTTGCAAATCTCAACTCAAGAGCTCACTGGGGCTGGAGAATCTGCTTTTTAAATCATTATTGTCATCATTATTATTTAGACTAACCCATTTTATTTTATATGTAGAAGAGTTTTGCTGTGTACCATGTTCATGTCTAGTCCCTGTGGAGGCCAGAAAAGGGCATTAGATCCCCCTAGACTTGAGTTACAGATGGTTGTAAACCACCATGTGGGTTCTATGAATCAAACCTGGGCCCTCTGCAAGAGCAGCAAGTGCTCTAAACTGCTCCCCTGCTGAGTTTTCTTAAGTGTTATCAGCAGACCTTGTTTACTGGCTGGCTTTTTTTCAGTTCCTTCTACCTTGGCTTTTGCTAATTTGTCCAGAAGGAGAACTCTTGAGAGACCAGGTAAATGGGAGCACTCTGGCAGTATCCTCAGTGTTTTATAATTGCTTGGAAGTGCTCTCCCCTCCTTTTCCGTATTCTCTTGGTCACACAGACCAGTCCTGACCTTGTGGAAGGGGACTAGATAAGTAGTTAGGTATCATTGGTGTCTTGTCTCCCTCCAGCCACCAAATGGTTCATGTTCATCCACATGCAAAATATACTTGCCCCAGAAGTGTCATCTTTCAGCAACTGCGAGTCCACAATCACATCATCTGAATTTGGTTCTGATGTTGGTGAGGGTCTTGGGATGTTTAGCATCTTGTGATAAGTTAAATAGCTACCTGTGAGGCTCAAGCAATAGGATGTCTCCCATACATCTAAGAGAGAGACGGGCCTGGGATAACTACTAAAGGGGAGGAAATGGAACTCACAAAAGAGCCATTGGTCCATGGCAGTTGTGAAATTGAATGGCAAACGCTGGATGGTCTTGATTAGGTCCCCGGCCTGGGATAATTCTCCATGGCTCTGCGCCTTGCCCTCTAGGCTCTGCTTCCCCCCTCTGAGTGATCCCCAGAAAGCATGTGCTTCACAGCTGATTAGTTTTCTCATTCTACTTCCTGTTAATAGAATTTTAGGGGCTCAAAGACTTCCTTTTGTCTTGCTTCCGCCCTTTTCAGTTCAAGCAGGCTGTGTCTGATGAAGTGTTTTTTCTAAAAACTTTCTGGGTCTTTGGTGAATTTTTTTTTTTTTTTTTTTTTTTTGCTAGATTCCTTTTCATTAGTTAAAAACCACCGACTCCAAAAACCTCTGAAATGAACTGTTTCAGTACTTTAGACTCTTAATTAGGCTTTATTGTTTGATTAATTGGATTTGTGAGGCACACCCTTAATTTCTTTATTACACCTTTTGTTTGAATGAGTTATGCCTTTGCTCTGACTGAAGGTTTTCAGTCATACCCTTGATTCTATCTTACACCTCGGATTTGGTGTCTGCCCAGAACTTACTTAATCTTAAGCATTGCTTTACATTGGGAAGGCCAATTTTCTTATTTAAGTCAACAACGTCCTGGCTTTATTTTTTATTTTTTTTGTTGCTTAATATCTTTTCCTATGTTTATCTCTTCTTACATACATTGTAATAAGAAAACTAAACGACAAGCTGCTCTTTGAGCTGGTCGGAAGTCTTTAGTTACAGCAGGTGAGAACATTTCTGCAGTCTGAGGACCTGCAGGTATGGTATTGATCAAGTTTCCCCCTTATGTAACAAGGATGCCCTTGTACATTCCTCAGTACTACCTTACTTCCCTCTCGGCCTTCGCCTGAATTCTGATTCAAGACCATGAGGCTTCAAGCCAATAGTGTTTTGAGGCCCTTGAGTTTTCTTTTACAGTCCTCAAAGCCTGCCTTCTGATTTCCAAAGCATCCCCACAGCTGTGAGTATGCAGCCACTCCCTTCACGGAGCGTAAGGTTTGTGTTAGTAATCTGTTGCTACATTACAGATTACCCTGGTTCTCAGGAGGAGGAAACGCTATGCCTTTGTTACTTCACAGAGTATCTGAGTGACAGGAACTGGAAGGGGATAGCTGGATGGTTCTGCCTCTAGCGATCGTACTAGGTTGCAAGCAAGCTGTCATCTAGAACTGCAGTCACCTCACGAATTGGCTGAGCTTCCTAGCTCACTCATGTGATTGCATTATACAGGATCATTGCAGGCCATATTGAAGGCTAGGAACCTCAGTTACTACATGCCCAAGTTAATGGTGGCACTACCCTCCCCCCTTTATATACACTTAAGCCAGAGACCTAGGAGCCATGCTATTCTTACTGTTCCTCCTGTAATTAGCTGGTCATTGAGCCTTATGCAGTTGCTGCTGACATTTCTCATGTCCCTTCTTCCCCATACTGTGTTTCATCTCTACTGTAGGAGGCCCCCTCTTCAGTTATCCTCCACCTGCCACCAGGTTTAAAAGTTCAGGTGTAGGGAACAAAGCTTGGTGCCTCCTGACCGATGGAAACACATGGGTGCCGGAGACAGGAGATCTGGAGTTATCCTAGTCTTCGTATATAAGTTGCAGGCTGGCTGGTCTAGTCATGAGGCCTTGTTTCAGAAATATAACAAAACAAAACAAAACAAAATGAAGATTTGGAGCTAAGAAAGAAAAAAACAAACAAACAACAAATCTAATCATGTTTTGCCTAGTTGAAAAATGCAGCTCCCATTGCCTGTAGGTAGGATAGAGGGCAAATCCCTTGGCGTGTCCTGGGCTACCCTTTTTCTCCTTGTAGCCTGTTTCTCCCTAACACAGACCTCCTTCTTTGTCCATGCTGCACTACTTAGGAATTCCCAGCTTTGTCCAGCACTTGGTTCACGCCCTCCAACCTTTGGCTAATGAAGCACCTTTATGTAGCTTTCAGTGGACCTGAGAGAAGCTCTGTGCCGCCCTGAACCCTATACGGAATACGTTTACTTATGTTGGTGATTTCTTTGCTTGAGAAGGAAGTAGTTCAGGCAGGAAGAGTAATTTATTTATCTTTGTAGCCCTGGCATTTAGTACTGTTGCTTGGCACGTAATGGCACTAAATATTAAATTGAATTGACGTTTGATATCTAGATCAAAGGAGTCTTTTGTTATTTTATTTTGAGGTTGGGAATTGAACCTAGGGCTTGTGACATGCTAAGCATGCATTCTACCATGAGGCCCTTCACCCTGGACCAGGAAACACAAGACGTCTGGTTCTTTACTAGAATATAATGGTAACTGTGTTATGTGTCCAATGTTTGATAAATGAAAACCTTGAAAATGCTGTTAGGTAACAAAGCCAAGTGAAATAAGGGATAACTCTTAGTTTCTGTGGACCTACCGTGTTTCAGGGTATTATGCCAGGTCCATTTATATCTTTTTAAGGTTCCATGCTAAAAATGGAACGATCATCCTGAGTGAGGTATCCCCAAAGCAGAAAGACACACATGGTATATACTCAACTTATATAGACCTATAAGATAGGATAAATATACTGAAATCTATACACCTAAGGAAGATAAACAAGAAAGAGAACTCAGGGTAAGAGGACCAATCCTCACTTAGAAAGACAAATGGGATGGTTATTGGATGTAGGGGAAAACAAGTAACAGGACAGGAGCCTACCACAGAGGGCCTCTGAAAGACTGTACCTAGCGGTATATCAAAGCAGATATTAAGACTCATAACCAAACCTTCAGCAGAGTGCGGGGAATCATATGAAAGAAGGGGGAGTTAGTAAGACCTGGAGAGTACAGTTACGCCACAAGGATCAAATATATCAGGGCACAGGGGTCTTTCTTGAGACAGTTTTTCCAACCAAGGACCATGTATGGGTATAATCTAGAACCCCTGCTTGGATATAGCCCATGGTAGCTCAGTGTTCAAATGGGTTCTCTAATAAGGGGAACAGTGACTATTTCTAAAATGAACTTAAGGGCGAGCTCTTCCACCCGCCCCCTCACGAGAGAGGAGCAGCCTTGCTAGGCCACAGAAGAGGACATTGCAGCCAGTCCTGAAGAGACTTGATAAGCTAGGGTCAGATGGAGGGGAAGAGGTCCTCCCCTGTTAGTGGACTTGGAAAGGGGCAGGGAGAAGATAAGGGAGGGAGGGAATGAGGAAGGGGTCTACGGCTAGGATACAAAGTAAATAACCTGTGATTAATATAAAAAATAAATAAATTAAAAAAAAAAGCTTGTTTCCAGATGAGGGTGTTGGTGAAGTTTATATAAGGTGTTGAGTCCTCAGAATGAGTGAGGTAAAGTCCAAACCCTATTTATGTGGATTCAAAAACAATGATCAGGCCACAGGAAAGAATTTTCAATAAATACAAAGACTTAGTGGCATTCCTTTGTATAGAAGCTGTAATTTTGAGCCTGCTTTTTCGTTGGATCTCTATTGAATGATTCTTCTGGTGAGTCTATAGAGACATTTCAGCGCTGCTAACCACACTCTCTCGTTGGTATTAGTAAAGAGTAATCAGTTCTTTAATTGCTTTGCTCGATGTCTATGTCAGGCAGATCTTTTCTTGGTACTGTTTTGGTGCTAGAGAGGGGCCTCCTACCTTCTAACATACTAAATCTGACCCTTTACCCTGGAACATAGGACATCTGTCAAGCTTTTCACTAGCATACGGTGGCTTTGATGGTTGTGTTCAGTGTTTGATAATGTGCAAACCCTAGAGATGCCCCATCAGGTAACAAAGCAGATAAGTCAGTTTATACCCACCATGTTTCAGGCTGTTAGGCCATGTTTCTTAGCTTTAAAAAACAAAACAAAACCCTGGCAAACCTTTTTACTTTTATAGAGATAGCTGATGCATGATAGACTGTCAAGGTTAGGAAATTAAACAATAGGTGAGATTCATAGAGTCATATGCAGTTTTCATTTGTGCTGAACATATTAAAATAACATTCTTTTTCTTTCCTAGCTGATGAAGAATTTGATGAACTGTGTTTTGAATTTGGCCTGGAACTTGATGAAATTGTATGTATCAGACTTTTTTTTTTTTTTTAAGCTATTCTGTCTACGAGCTCATTTAAAAAAATGTTTTCATACTGCAAATAGATAAGCCCTGGGGTATTCTTGTTTGACAAATTTGTGTTGCATATTCTTTCCATTAAAAAAGCTTTATTTAAAACAATTTTTAATTTTTGAGTTTAGGATATAATTAAATAATTTTCCTCTTCTCTTTTCTCTCTTCATACCCTTCCATGTGCCCATTCTTCCTTTCTTTCAAATACAAGGCTTCTTTCTTCTTTGATTGTTGTTTTATATATAGATATATGTAACATATGTGTGTGTGTAAGCCACACATACACACATATTTCCAAATACATAAATATAACCTGTTTACTCTGTGTAGTGTATGTATATTGTTCTTGAATGTATATTGTTCCAGGGCTGACCATTTGGTATTAGACGTATGTATGAGCCCTTTTTTTTTTTTTTTTTTTTAAGAGTTTGCTGTGTTGTATTGTTAATAATTGATAGTTACATTCTGGCAGTTAATTTGGTGATTTCTATACTATGTTCTGGGAAAGATTACTTGTCTTTCTTTTAAGTTGTCTTGTCAGACCTCATTTTTTTGAGAAATAAATTATTTGCTTATATGATCACACATGCCTTCTGGCTTTGAAATTCATGTGCTTTGATTTCTGTAAGGTTTTAAGCTAACTATAAATACTTTAAGCTCAGCCTTCACACACGGGCTTCATGAACTGAGTCTGCAGATGACACTGATGCCCCCATAAGTATCAGCTAGTTTCAATTCATTTCTTTCATTTCTGTGGTTACCATGTAATCTCCACTTCTTTATTTAGAACTCTTCTGATTTCTGCCATCCCAGCAGAAATCATCTTAGCTTTCTTCACTGAGAAACATGAATCTTATTACTGCTTCATTTGAGCACTATTTCAGTTTAAATTCTTTTTCATACATTTCTCTCCATCTTATTTTTCCTTTCCCGTTCTGCCCTTCCTCAATTTTATAATTTTCTCTGATTTTAAGTTTTGCCTCTCAAGTTTGAGGACCAGGTTAGATGTGTTTTAAGGGCCTGTAACAGCCTTGAACAGTCCCAACACTGTGGACCTATGGCTTTCTCAAGGGTGACTGGGCCCACAGTGGCCAGTCACCCAAGGTGGCCCCCTCCATACAAATGAACACTGTAATTTTCCTCTCTTTTTTCTTCTCTCCCCCTTTCCCCACCTCAGTTTTTGATCAGCACATGAAGAAATGGGTTTCAGAGTGACATTTTTTTTTTAAAGATTTATTTATTTATTATGTACACAATGTTCTGCACACCCAAACCCCAGGAGAGGGCACCTGATCTCCTAAGAGATGGTTGTGAGCCACCATGTGGTTGCTGGGAATTGAACTCAGGACCTCTAGGAAGAGCAGCCAGTGCTCCCTAACCTTTGAGCCAACTCTCTAGCCCCATCAGAGTGACATTTTTATGCACATGTCTCATTGTACATTGCCTTCTTGTACATTGACCTCCTCTGCCCATCTTCTGATGATCTTCCTTTCCCCCGAGAGTTGTAATTCTTACTGTGGACCTGGCCTTGAGTGGTCAGTGTGCACAGGAAAGTATGTCAGAGCTCCCTCTGGTGCTTTAGCAGGTCACTGGTGGAGTTCCCATTAAATAGCATTTCCACATAAAGGGTAACAATCATACTTGGAATTGAACTTTCATCACAGTTCAACCTTTGCCTAAGGTCAAATGTGGAATATAACTTTTAGTCACTGGAATTGATTGAACATTTCTTAAATGTATTTATAGTGTCCTAATATTTTAAATCATAAAATATAAAAAATAGGAGGTAAACTTAACATTTTTGGCCATGGTTATCTTTTTCAAAAATGGGTTATTCTCTGTTGTAACCTATTACCTCAGGCATACTCAAGGTCTTCTAAGCTCTGCTGTTGCACTAGAATCGCCGCTGTGGTGGCTCCGTCAGTTTGCTGTCTTTCTCTGGCTTCCTGTTCTCTCTGTTGTCCCACATTCTCAGCACAGCTCTGCTCTCAGGGAGTTGCCTTTGTCTTGTCATTCTAGTCCTCATGGTCATGGGACTGCTTCCCAGGGTTGCTGTATTTCTGTGCTGTTTCTTTGATGTGGTGACTTATCTGTACCTTTTTGACACCTTTGTTGTCCTCTGTGTTCTTGATGATGTCTTCAGTTTCCTAAAGTGACAGATAATAAGTGTTTTAGGCTTTGGAGCTTATATTGCCTCTGTCATATCTCAATTCTCAGTGTATGACAATATATAATAACATGTATAAGGTGTGTTTATCTGTGTTCCAGTAAAGCATTATTTGCAAAAACAGGTGTATGAATTGGCTGGTGGGCCACTGTTTGCTGACGTTGCTTTAGATGGATTATAATGTTCTGGGATGAAAAAAAGACAGTACTTTTCTGTCTGCTATGCTATAACACATGTAACATTTTTGTGTTGTTTTTATTGCAGAAAAGAAATATATTTGGCAGTTTATTAAACTTTTTTGGCTTGTTTTAGACTTCTGAGAAGCAGATCATAAGCAAGGAACAAGGAAATGTGAAGGCACAGGGGGCCTCTGATGTTGTGCTTTACAAGATTGACGTCCCTGCCAACAGATATGATCTCCTGTGTCTGGAAGGATTGGCCCGGGGACTTCAGGTCTTCAAAGAAAGGTAAAGAACTGTGCACATTGCTGACTTGACTCTTTTCTCCCTGTTGCTATCAACAATCGAGTTTAAATTTCTAGGAGAAATATCATATGGGTAACACAGCTTTAGGTTTGCATAAATGCTGATTGGAAGATAAGAGTCATGTGGATTGTAGCCATTTCAAAATTGGGGGAACATGGGAACACATGATCTTAGGGTTACCATAAAAATCCTTCAGCAGGGTCTGGTTTTCCTCAGGAATCCCAGTGTGGTGGATTGTTTGTAGATTTGTTAAAGCATGAGGGAAAAGTAGAAGTGACAATGGACTTTATTTGCCTTTATGTTAACAGTCGCAAGGAGCATGGGGTAGAAAGCTCTTGTGGAAATCTTGACTATCTGTGTATGGTCCTGGGCATGCTAATTGCCTTTTCTAGTCTCAGCCTTCTGATGTGTAATGAAGATTTTCAAGGCCCTTCAAACTTAGTATGTATAAATGTAGAAGGCAATAAATATGTAAGGTGAAAAAAACGAGCTATCAGAATTAATTATTTTTGTTTTTATTTACTTACATGTCATCTGGTCAATTGCAAAAGAGTATGTGCCTTTGGTTGCTGGGCTAGATCATAAAATTATAAAATCTTTGGGTGAATGTAGATATTTGAAATGGTGATTAGTTAAGTTTATTTACTTGCATTCATACTTGAAAATTAAGGGACTGAATTTTAGGACCATGGGTCGGGATCTGTACTTTAATTTTTCGAAATTCATGGATATAGGTGTTTGTGTGTGTGTTTGTAAAAAGGAGACCTTCTTATATATCCCTTGCTAGCCTGGAACTTAGTATTTATACCAAACTGGCTTTAGACCTGTGGTAGTCCCTGCCTTCTGGGAGGTAGGATTATAGCACATTTCTTTCTAGGATCTATATTTTCAATAAATACATTGTTAATGTTTATGTTTAGATAAAATTAGGAATTGATTTCAGTCTTTGCAATTACAATTGTTGCTCATAAGCCAGTAGTGTCTGCATTGCAAGAGAGCTCAGCCTCAGGGACCATCTGAGCTTCAACAGACTTCGCAGTGAGCTGTCTGTCATGCAAGTGAGAAGTACTGACTTGAAACAGCAGTTCCTGGCTTTAGGTGATGAGAGTTGCCAAGAAATCCCTTCAAACTGCAGCAGTTACCAAGATTTCTTACTGCCTTATCTGATGCAGTAACTTTAGATAGAACCAGGGGAAGCTATATTTTCAATTTCAATAAGCTTTATTTTTAGATGTTTAAAATCTTATGTTGCAATGAAACTTAAACACTATTGAATCCAGGGCCTTGAACAGATGCTCTGTTAATGGCTTTGTGGGCTTTCTGGAACTCCAGTGAGAGAATCATTATCATGAGGTATTCTGTGTGTTATTGGACAATTTTAAATGTTACGAAGCTTGCAGTTTTTTGTCTTTATTTTTAACATTCAGTGGAAGCTGACTTACTGTTGGTTAACATATTTCCCTAATTCTATTGATTTTATATATGTGTACTTTATATTTATAAACATAAGATGCCATTACAGATAGTCTTACTATTTTGAATAACTTTGTTTCAATATTATTTTAGGATAAAAGCTCCAGTATATAAACGAGTAATGCCTAAGGGAGAAGTCCAAAAATTGATTATCACAGAAGAGGTAATAAAATAGTTCTTATTTTTCCCTTAAATCCCCTCTTTTATGCATGTATTAGAGAAGGAGATGGAGAGAGCAACAAGGCCAACCGTTCCACCAAGTGTGTTTCCTCTGGTCATGTATTAAGGACAGGTGTGCTTTTAGTGTCTGACCCTTAAAAATGGTCAGTCTGTGGGAACAGAGAGATGGCTCAGCAGTTAAGAGCACTGGCTATTCTTCCAGAGGACCTGGGTTCCATTCCCAGCACCTCTCCACCATCTGTAACTCCATTTGCAGGGGACCTGATGCTCTGTTCTGGCCTCTGTGGGCACAAGCACACGTGTGCTGTAGAAGTATGTGTGCAAGGCAGAAACGTAAAATAGTAGTTTCAGAAGATTGTCTGGTTATTACTAGGAAATGAAAGAAAACAAAACATCTGCTTTCAGTAGGTAATTTTTGAAAGTATCAATTGCTTTTATAAAACACATTTAAGCCAGGCATGGTGGTATAAGCTTGCAGTTCCAGAACTGTTGGGGGCACAGAGGTCCTTGTACTCACAGAGAAGCCCTGAAAGAACCAGGAATGTTGATCGTGTAGGGGAGTCTTCTCGGTGGCGGAGCTAAAAATCTGCATTCCATCCAAAAAGCTGAGAGTGGATTTAGTTATGGACCTGGTGACCTTTTGCTATCTTTGGAGGCAGACCTTACCCAAATTCCCCAGATGATTATCCCAGACTCTTCCCTCTCTAGACCATTACCCATCCTTACCGGAGATGTCACATGTTTTTTATGGCCTGCTGACCACATTAGATTCTAGACCTTTTAGTTGTAGAACTCACCATCATTTTCACATGTACTTTGTAATGGAGTTTTTATGTAGTCACACCTCAAGTTTTATTGTGCACCTGGAATTGGACTGATTGTTGCTGGAAACCTTTCCCCAAATTGTACCATATTTTAAATATGCGGACAATGAACTGCCTGGCCTGAAGTGTGAGCCAGGTTGACAGGTCACTCTGCGCTAGGTTTTCATTGTTATCTCTTCACGAGGTTTGCTTCCCTGTCTGACACCTGCAGGGACCTCTTCACAGAAATTGGGAGGTTGAGGCAGGAAGATCAGTTCTTCAAGGCCAGTGTCATCATGCGGTGATCTTGAGACTAGCCTGGAGTACATGAGAGAGAGAGATCCTGTTTTAATAAGTCCAAATCAAAACCAAGGAAAAGCTTGAGAACTGAGGTATAGTTCAGTGGGAGAGCACCAGTTTAGTCTGAGGAAGGACCCCTATTCAACGCCTGCTACCAGAAAAATTGATGAAATAAATAAGATACAATCGAGATATGGTTTACTAAATTGTGGTACACTAATAAAATTTATAAAGGTAAAACGGATTCTTTTGGTAAAAAAAGGCCTTGGAGCTAGAGAGATGGCTCAGCAGCGAAGAGCACCAGCTGCTTTTCCAGATGTCCTGAGTTCATTTCCCAGCAACCACATGGTGGCTTACAACCATCTGTGTTGGGATCTGATGCCCTCCTCTGTCATGCAGGCACACATGCAAATAAAGCACTCATATACATAAATAAACAAATTTTTAAAAAGTAAGGCCTGTAAGCAAATTATTTGAAGAATAATTTTTCCTTAATTTTTTAGTATATTTGCAGAAATCTTACTGAAATATAAATTATTTTTGTATAAGTCATGTGTCTCCTGCTTATCACTTACTTCTTGTTGATTGACATGAATATATGCCTGTTTGAATAAAAATTTGTGACCGTCCCAGGAGTGCAGCCACTTTTCTGTGTTAAAACGTTTTGACAAAGGAAAGCCATGACACTAACCGTGGTGATGGTGTTGTTGACTTCCAGACAGCTAAAGTACGCCCTTTTGCTGTAGCAGCAGTTCTCCGGAATATCAAGTTCACTAAGGATCGGTACGATAGCTTCATTGAACTTCAGGAGAAACTACACCAGAATATTTGCAGGTTTGTCTGGCTTTGTCCCGTTCCTCATCTGCCCCTTCTCCTCCTGCTTCATTTCCATCCCTTCTGCTTCACATCTTGTCCCAGGTACCTGCCTGCCAAGTTACTGCTCTGTTGCTGAAGAGACAGTGTACCTCAGACAACCTACAAAAGAAAGTGTGTGGTTGGGGGCTTGCTTCCCAGCTTAGAGGGTTAGTGGTCATTGTGGGAACGTGGTGGCAGGCATGGTGCTAAAAGCGCTATATCCACATCTGGAGGCAGCAAGTGGGGAGAGGCGCTGAGTGTGACATGAGTTTTTGAAAACTTAGTGCCCATCCCCAGAGTCACATCTCCTCCAACAAAAACTTCCATTTCCCAAGCAGTTTCACTACCTGAGGACCAAGCTTGAAAACTTTCCTTACTTGGTCCATTTTTTTGAAGAAGTATAATTAAATTTTAACACATAAACTCAAGCAGGGGTCGACATACACCTAACATGTAGTGTGGGCCCAGGCTTGATCACAACACTTGACAAAATTAATAAATAGAAGCAACCTGAACTTAAATGACTGAATTTTGCTTATTTTGTCTTCAGTGGTGCTATGTGCCAAACCCGGTGCCTCATTCATGTTCCTAGGCTTTCAAGTAACAGTCTTTTTATGTTAAAAATCTGTGTATTAGCATGCTGACGTATGTCATTACTAAGAAAATAATAAGAAATGAACTATAAATTTATTTTGAAGAAAATGTTTATTGTACGTTGTAAGAGTGCTATGGGCAAGGGCAATAAAATGGGAGCAACTGGCCTGCAGCAAAGTAGAATGTTTTTAAAAGAATAAGGTACAGGGTTTGACAAGCAGTGAAAACTGAGAAGTGATTGACATGTTATCTATTTGGACATATTTATTATAAAGTTCTTCCCTCCCTCCTTCCTCCCCTCCTTCTCTCCTTCCTTCCCTCCTTCCCTCCTTCCCATAGCTCAGGCTGGTCAGTGTAGGAGCTTAATGGTTGTATTAGTCTTTCAAAGAATACACTTGTAGTTTACTTGGGATTTGTTTTGTTTCTTTGTTTCCTTTATTTTTTTTTCTTTTTGTTTTCATCAATCAAACATTCCCTTCCTCTCTCCTTCCTTCCTTTCTTCCTTCCTTTTCTCCCTCCCTTCTTTCTTTCCTTCCTTCTTCCCTCCCTCCCTACTCTCTTTCTTTCTTAGGGATGATTGGTGTCTACCTTCTTACCCACGGGTTTGGCAGTTGTTCATTTATCTAAGCTCACTGAATCGTGTATTTCATTGTATGATAATTCTGTGTTTATAACTAACTCATTGAATAACACATCTTTTCTGCTTGCTAGGAATTCAGTCCAATTCAGCCATAGTTGTTTCAGTTTTTATTCACCTATACTTTTTTTTTGATTCAGTCCTGGGATTCCAGCCCAGGGCCTTGTAATGCAAGACAAGAGCTCTACCATAGCAATGCGCTACGTCCCAGCTTCATCTAATATAATACATTTTATCTGATGAATATATGTGTGTGGTTATATGTAAATATGTGTGCACTTCCATGTTGAACTAATTTTAAGGAATCATAAGAACACAATACTTAGGAAAGCATTTGCTCCTGCTATTGTAATAATGTTTAACATTTTGTTCTCACTAGCTTAATGATTGTGAGAATTTGCTATATTACAATAAAGATGTTATGTAGCAGACATGACTGTTTTAACATAGTATTTAGAATAAAAATTAAAAACATATGGCCTCTGTTATCTTCCGAAAATTAGTATCTTGCTCTCATTTCCCTTTTCTTCCTCTTTTATCATTTAGGAAAAGAGCATTGGTTGCTATTGGCACTCATGACTTGGACACTTTATCAGGCCCATTTACTTTCACTGCAAAGCGTCCTTCAGATATCAGATTCAAGCCTCTGAATAAGACTAAGGAGTATACAGCTTGTGAACTAATGAACATATACAAGGTAAAGAAGTCTTCTGTTTTATTTGTGTGTGAATGTATGAGTGTGTGTGTGAGAGAGTATGTGTGTGTGTGTGTGAGAGAGAGAGATTGAGAGAGAAAGAGATCACTTTAATGTGCCGTAGCTGGAGCATATCAATCAGAGGACTATTGGAAATTGGTTCTCTCTTTACAGAATGGATTCTTAGGATTGAACCCAGGTGCTTGTAGGAGGAAAGCACCTTTACCGGCTAAGCCACCTCACTCGCTTGGCATTCTTTTTTTTTTTTTAATAAAATAAATTGGATATTTATTTGTTTCCTTCTCATTTGCAGTTAGCATGCATGATTTACAACTTGGTTTTGAGGGAGTCACTATCCTTATCTTACAAATAAAGTTGTTGATATTATCGTGCCATAGCTTTGCATAAATTATGAAAATGCCTTTAATGTTGAGTCCTGGATTAGGAAAAGTTAGTGAATGCCTTTTTAAGAAAGAAGAGTGTCTGGGCTCATAGTTTCACCTGGTTTAGGAAGGGGTCTGCCGCAGAGCACCTCGAGCTTCCCCACTCAGGACTCTTGTCATGTGACTGTGGGTACAGGTAGAGCAGACAGGTGCAGAAGTCAGGTATGTGCTGAAAACCACGAAGGAACTTACTTTAAAACAGTTTGTGGTGTGTGTATACATTTATTAAAGGTGAGAGGAAATTGCATACTAATGAGCTTGAGGTGCTCGTTTATTTTTGCATAAAGAATAAAATCCTTGATGAGTATTTAATACTGTAGAGGGTATGGACCATCTTAGTGCTTTTCAGGGTTAATTGGTATTTTGATTTATAATAATTAGTGCTTCTTATCATATAGAGCACAGAAAGACACAAGAGTGTTTCAGACCATTTCAGAAATATTTGGGAATCCCTTCTACTTTAAGCTGAATTTTGTAATGGCAGTATTTTGTCCGCAGTGACATGGCAGTGCCAGTGAAAAATCTCTTTTCACTCTAGGAAACTGACCCGTTTCTCATCTTGTCCCAGTAGGAGAAACTATATCTAGGTAGACACTAAGATACCCATTTACACAGGTAAAGTTTATCAGGTTATAGCTTCCTGTCATTTTGGACATTTTTGGTGTTTTTCCTGACTTTTTTAAAAATATCAAATTTGTGTTAGCTGATTATAGGAGAAATAAATAACTATTTTTGTTTGACTTAATATTTTAGACTGACAACCACCTTAAGCATTATTTACATATCATTGAAAATAAGCCCCTGTATCCAGTTATCTATGACAGTAATGGTGTGGTCCTCTCGATGCCTCCAATTATAAATGGTAAGTTACTTTGTGAAGAGTGTGGATCTTTGCAGTGTTTTCTTATTAGTGCTTTTGTAGAAATCTCAGTAGGGTGACTGAGTCATTAACTTTAGATCTGAATCTCAAGTCTTTTGTAGATTTTATTATTCAAAAATTTTTAACTTTATTTTTTATGTGCATGAATGTTTTACCTGCATGTGTGTCTGGGTACCGCGTGTGTGACTGGTACCTTTGTGGGCCAGAAGAGAATATTGAATCCTCTGGAATGGGAGTTACAGATGGTTATGAACTACCATGTGGGTTCTGAGACTTGAACCCAGATCCTTGCAAGAGCAACAAGTATTCTAAGCCACTGAGCCATCTCTATAGCCCAATAGATATTATTTTAATAGTTATTTTTATATATTTTTGAAAATCCTTAGCTTTAACTGCTGATTTTTATTTAATAATCTTTTATCCATAATTACATGAACTATACATTTAATTCATAATTATATAAGATTTATGCTTGTGTTAAGTATATTCTGTGGATATATATATTCTGTGGATCCATAGCCTGTGGATCTGTCTCTTTCTTCAGGAGTTAGGTGCTTTAGTGTCTGCTTAGTGTGTGTGCCTGGTCTTGTGTGGGAGCATGCATGCCATGCATGTGTGGAGGTCTGAGGACAGCTTTCCAGAGTCGGTTCTCTTCTTCCACCATGTGGCTTCTAGGGATTGAACTCTGGCTGCTGGCTCAAGTGGCAAGTGCATTGGCCCTTGAGGGAGGTTTTTTTTTTTTTCCCTCTATTCCTTTTTTTTTTTTTAACCTTTATTTAGATATTTTGGTATTAACAGCAAATCTCTTTGTTGAACTCAATCTCTAATTTATAATTTTATAAACTAAACTTTTATTTACATTTTTTTTTACTCTTACTTATTTACATTTTACTCTTAATTCCTTTATGGAGGAAGCATTTATGAAACAATTTAAGTGTGTTTACTTAGTTTAATGATGTCTGAGCCATAGTTGTGTGTGTGGGGGGAGATGAGAAGGTTTAACCTACACAGGATAAAAAGAAAATCTTGAGATTGCACGTGCCTGGAGTTTGACTCAAGAATGTGGATCTCCAAGTACACTAGGTCCAAATTGATCTTAACCTGTTGCTTCATAGTTAGTGGTCATAATCAGGTAGTTTAATCTTTCTAAGCCTTAGTTATCTTTTCGCTGTTGCTTGTTTTATATTTCAAGATAAGATTTCTCCGTGTAGCCCTGGATGTCCTGGAACCTGTGTCTAGACCAGGCTTGTTTTGAACTCACAGAAGTCCATCTGCCTCTCTTTCCTCAGTGCTGGGATTGTTTGCAATTATGTCATAAGATGGTAAAGATTATCTGTATTTCCCAACTTAGAGTGGGAGCTTAAAGGTCTCATGTCTCAGGTCTGGTGGCATGGTCCTATGGAGGCTAAAGGCACTTGACTTCACACCTACTGAGCTGTGTTTGATTCCTGGGAGAGGGAATCAACTCCTCTGCAAGTTTTCCTCTGACCTTCATACATGTCCCTGGCATACACACTAAATAAATAATTGTAAAAAAGGAAAATGTTGCATGCCCTATAGCAGGCATAGTTGGCTCACGTCTTTAATCCCAGCACTTGAGAGGCTGAGGCAGGAGGATCACTGTGACCTGAGCTATTCAGTAAATTCTGGGTTAACCTGGGTTAATGATACCCTATCTACAAAAAAAAAAAAAAAAAAAAAAAAAAATCAAAGGGAAAAAATGTATATCCTCTTACTTCTGAGGTTTTTAGGTTGTTTTCTAAGTTTGAAATGTGACTTTTTGTAAATTGAGGTTTGTATTTTGTCATCTCTGAAATTATTTTTATTATTGTTTATAGGGAATCATTCAAAAATAACAGAAAATACTAGGAATATATTTATTGAATGCACAGGGACTGACCTCACTAAGGTAAATAAAAGCTTTGGTCAACTTTTATACTGTCAGACAAGATGCAGTTTACTTGTGGGCCAAGATGGATTTTAAACTATAAATTGTTGTCGTACATGGGAGCATATTGTAGACAGAAAATTAAAATGATGTGGCTAATATACAGTTTGTTTATAGTAATTAATAAATTACTTTCATTAATTTATAAATGTTTGCTAAGCACTCAGTGTCTTTCCTGTGCCAGAAACTTAATGAGTACATGCTGCAGCTGCTTCTTAAAAGATTTTATTTTGTTATTTCATGTATATGAGTACTCTTTTTGCCTACATGTCAGAAGAGGGCATCAGATCATAGTATAGATAGTTGTGAGCTACCATGTGGTTGCTGGGAATTGAACTCAAGACCTCTGGAAGAGCAGCTAGTGCTCTTAATCATTGAGCTGTCTCTCCAGCCCGAACACATGTTTCTTGACCTATCCAGATAGGTATGTGATTGTAGAAATTAGAATTGTGTCACCTCATTGGCTGAATTTAAGTGTATAGTCTGGCACTTTTGTGTACTTGGAAATTTATTTATTTATATCTGTGCACTTGGAAAGTTATTTATATTCATTCATTCATTCATTCTCGAAAAAGAACTGGCTATGCTGAGTATGGTAGCGTGGTGTGTCCAGAATCTCAGTACTTGGGAAGATCAGGAGTTCAGGGTCCTCTTTGGCTACATAAGTTCAAAGCTGAGCTACTTGAGACATTGTACTAAACAAACAAACAAACAAAGCTGAGCTACTTGAGACATTGTACTAAACAAACAAACAAACAAACAACCAGCCAGCAGAGCTGAGTAAAAAGAACTGTTATCTTTAGTTACTTGACAGTGTATGTTTGTGAAGGTATCTAGACTGTGTAGCTTACTAGTTATACACTCACTTTCAGTTACTACAAATGTTGGATTTGATTGCTAGGAAAGCTTGTTCCATGACACTTGATGGCTTTACACATGGTAAATAAAGCCAAGAAACTAGGCAGGTAGTCAAACTAAGGGAGAACCTACAACAGGAGGTTGGCATGTGGAAGTGGGACCCTTCAGAGACTCTCCCTTAGGTCTGCAGTATTGGAGACCGACTCGCTTAGGCACTTGATTTGTACTTCTTATCTGTGGTATTTGCCTTTAGAAATATTGTCAGTGATACAGATTTTCATTGAAATCCATGCCCTGACAGACCTTAGCTGTATTCCTAGAAGCTAACATCTGAACTAAACACACACAAGTAAAACATATGTCCCAATAAGGATTACTTTTCTTAAAGATTTATTTATTTATGTATGTATATGAGTGTTTTGCCTACGTGTATGTGCACTGCATACATTTCTGGTGGTTGTAGATGCCGGAAAATGGTGCCAAATTCCCTGGAATTGGAGTTGCCTTCAACAGTTGTGAATTGCCACGTGGTTGCTGGGAACTGAACTTGGTTGCGCTGTAATAGTAGAGGTGCTTGCTCTTAACCACTGAGCTATCTCTCTAGTTCCCCAGTAAGGAATTGTTTTACCCTAGAACTTATACAGCCCTTTCTACATATTAGGGATGTTCCATGTGCATTGTGTGTGTGCATTCATTCTTATAGTTACCGAAGGTAGACATTTTTAGTACCTCCACTTAACCAATGAGAGAAGTGAGATACAGAGAGAATAAAGAAGATCATCCAAACTCATAGCGTTAGTAAGTGCCTGAGCCAGGATTCCAGCAGTCTGGCTTCAGAGACTTATGAAATTGATAACATTTAATGTAGTAACTAGCCATTTGTCTCTCTTGAAACCCCATAATCCAGGGTTGGGGTGGGGGAACTAAACGATTTGTCTCAGTCATGGATTGTAACTCTCAGAGAGCTGCATAAATAGAGAACACCTGAAGATAAGAACAAGCCTACTCCTAAGTTTTTATTCTACTTCCTTTCTTAGAATGTGTATGTAAGGGTTCAGTTTTAGGTGTTTGAAGACTGAGTTATAAAAGATATTCATTACATCAGAACTGAATGAGAATATAGTTATAAATTACCATGATATTTGTATTTTTTTTTGCAGGCAAAAATTGTGCTTGACATTATTGTCACCATGTTCAGTGAATACTGTGAAAATCAGTTTACGTAAGTCACTCAGCACCATCATTGGCGTAAGCTCTGAAGCCGAGGCGCTAAGGCCTCCCTGTACTAAAGATAGCAATGTTTGTAGTATACATGTATACATGCAGGCAGAACGCAGACAAAAAAAATAAATCTTCAAAAGTCCTTACTGGGACATAATGCTTTATTCCTCTGGTTAGCTTGGACATAAGCTCAGGTCTGTCAGTGCGTGAATTTAGATGTGGTTCCTGTAGCTAGAACACATCTCAGGAGATGACATAGTTCTAAATAATATGCAAAGTAGAAAGTGTTCAATCTTTTGGCAGTACTCTGCTCTTGGTAAGGCCAATCTGGCAAGGCTTCACGGAGCCAGTGAAGTGTAAGTGGTATCTAACGAGCAGTAGGTATAAGGATGTAAAGATGGAGGCATACAGAGGTATACAAACATATGACAGAGCTACATATCCTTAATGTGTGATAGCATCAGCTTAGTCTACACTCTGTTACAATTCACAGTAAATATATAAGAATAAAGATGACTGAGGTTATATAGGACGTGTTCAGGGATTTATGTGTTAGCATCTTCTTTCAACATAATATCCTCGTAAAGCTTGGGGTATATATCAGCATTGTTAAAAAGTTCGTGTAGAATGCATGCTTTACCCACCGGAAAATAAGATTTGTAGGTGGCCACTGCCTAAAGGGACATAGGAGGGAGCTTTGGGACCCGGAATGGTAGAGTAATAGTGTATATAGGAAGATTGGTCAAAACAATGATATTAGGATGTAAGAGATTGAGACTGTTGGCTGGAGTTATAAAACAGTTATTAATCATATACATTTTATAGCTTATTTAGCTGCATAAGCCTTATAGTTCTAACTTTTTTCTTTTATTTTTAGAGTTGAAGCAGCTGAAGTAGTTTCTCCTAATGGAAAATCAAGTACCTACCCAGTAAGTTCTTAAAAGATGTTGATGGTAGTACTGCCTATACTGCCAGCTGTGGTTGTGGGGGTTTGCTTCTCACTGTTGATTAGTTCCCATCTTTGCCACACCTCGTGCTGTGCCTCACGGATGCAGCTCTCAGTAACCTTGAGAGGGCGGGTGCTGTGCTGCCATTCTGTGGGGGTCTGAGGACTGGGAAATGTTTAATAGGTTGTCTGTTACTAAGTGTTGCAGCAAGGGTTTAAGTGCAGGTGCCTGGTTGTAGATGTCACCACAGCGTATTACATAGTAACATAATTCTGATCTATCCTTTTATTAGCTGAGCGATTTATAGTCTCATCCCTTCTATGATTAGCAAATCTAGTTAGTGAGTTCACATTTCAATCTGTAATTGCTGAAGGCTGTCACTGTAGTAATGGTTTACAAGTAAGCACAGTGAATGTTCAATATGGTGTCTTAATAGAAAACATCCAAGCTAGTCTTAATTCCTAATTTATTTTGGTTGCTTTTAAGACAGGGTCTTTGTAACTGAGGCTGGCCTAGCATTCACGATGTAGCTAAAGCTAGTTTTTAAATTCATGACCCTTCTGCCTCCCTCCCCAAGAACTAAAGTATGCCACCACATCCACCGTAAGGTGTTCATTCTAAAATGTGACAGTATCAAAATCATTTAGTTGTGGTTCTCCTCAGTGAGATCATTCTCTGATCAGCTGGTGTTTCTTTTCTTTTTTCTTTTCTGTTCTTTTGTCACATATGAAGTGAACCAGAACATAAATTTTTAAAAAGTTTATTCTATGTATATGAGTGCTCTATCTGCATGTACACCTGCGCACCAGAAGAGAGCACCAGATCTCATTGTAGATGTTGTGAGCCACCATGTGCTTGCCAGGAATTGAACTCAGGACCTCTGGAAGAGCAGCCAGTGCTTTTAACTGCTGAGCCATGTCTCTAGCCCCCAAATTGTTTTTTTTTTTTTAACTAATTAAAAAATGTTTTTATGTATGTGAGTATTTTGCCCGTATGCTTGTCTATGTGTCATGTGTGTTTTAGGTCTGGTGCTCATGGAACGCCAGAAGAGAGTGCATGATCCCTGGATCTGGAGTTACAGATGGTTGTGAGCTGCCATGTGGGTGCTGGGAACAAAATCCAGGTCTTCTTGAAGACCTCCTAGTGCTCTTAACCCCTGAGCATCTCTCCAGCGCCTGAGTTACATTTATTTGTGTATGAGTGTGTCCCCACAATTTGTAGAAGTTGATTCTCTCCTACTATAAAGGTTTCAGAGATGGAACTTAAGTCATTAGACTTGGTGGGAAGTGCCTTTCTCTACTCCCTCCCAGTCAGTAAAATCATTGTAAAAGTATATTACCCTTTCTAAAAACATTAGTGTTTAACATGCTATTCTTTTTAAGATTTTTGATGTACCAGTGTGTGTGTGTGCTTGTGAATGATGTCTGGTGTACCTCTGGAGGCCAGGGAACAACTTTGTGGAGTCATTCTTTGCATCCACTTTATGTGGATTCTGGGATAGACCTCGACTTGTCAGGCTTGTGCAGCAAGCACCTCAGTCCACAGAGCTATCTCCTTGCCCTGGCATCCTATTCTAAATTATCGTGGAGAAATGGGTGTGTGACTGTTTAGCTGAAATTATAGTATCAGCTTTTACCAATTTAGAGATTTTGTAGTTTATGTTCGGGTTTTTTGTAATGTTGGGGATAGAACCCAGGGTACCACAAATAGAGACAAGGATTGTACTAGTAAACTACACTTTAACTTTATTAGCATTTTAATAGTGTTTTTAATTAACTTTTTTAACAAGTCAAAACAAGGAAGGAAGGAAGGAGGGAGGGAGAGAGAGAGAGAGAGAGAGAGAGAAAGAAAGAAAGGAAAGCCCAAGGTTTTACTGGGACATGGCCTCATGGGTGTCAGGAAGGAGCTCAGGAAGCAACAACAATGGCAAGTGTTGCTAAGACCAGACACAGAAAAGGGCTTAGGTTTCTTTAAAGGCAATGTTTCAGGGCTACCTGCACTAAGGGAGCAAGTGCAGTGCCTCCCAGCAGGATATCCAGCCCTATGGCTGGATTTGAGGTGTTTGTGAGGTGGAGAAACAGGTACCATCCATCTGTCTGGTAGGATAACTGCAGCCTGCATTCCAGAGGCATGCATGTGGACAAAGGAAGAATTTGTGGCTGCTTTTTATTTTGTTTTTCTGAGATCAAAGCATGAAGGTACCCAGGCTGGTATCAAACTCATGAGCCTCCTACTTCACCCTCGGTGCTGTGACCCAGTGTGCACACTGAGTTTTTAAGTGTCCGGTTTGAAGAAACTTCTTCTTCCTATTTTTAATAGTCTAAGTATTTTATGTGTATGGATGTTCTGTCTGCCAGTATCTATGCACTATACATATGCAGTGCCTGTAGTGGCCAGAAGAGGGCGTCAGATTTCTTGGAACTGCAGTGATAGTTGTTTGTGAGCTATCATGTAGATCCTGGGGATTGAACTTGGGTTCTGTGGAAGGGCAGCAACCACTGAGCCAGCTCTCAATTGAAGTTTCTGCTCTTTCTTTCTTTCTTTCTTTCTTTCTTTCTTTCTTTCTTTCTTTCTTTCTTTCTTTCTTTCTTTCTTTCTTCCTTCCTTCCTTCCTTCCTTCCTTCCTTCCTTCCTTCCTTCCTTCCTTTTCTTTTTCTTTCTCTCTTTTTTCTCTCTCCTGCTTTATTTCTTTCTAATATGAGGAACTGTCAAGTTTTAGTGAAACAATGTATTTTTTTGTAAAGAGAAGGGAAAATTTGCTTCAAGTTTTTGTTTGCTTTTTCCTTGTGTAGATAGACTCATGAAAGCATTTATGTGTGACAGAGTACTTTTGAAATTTAAAGTAGTGGGCATTCTGAAAAGGAGTACTGGGCATTTTTGATTTTTTTCTCTTAAACTTATCCTAGAATAGCTCCAAGGTAGAGAGTACTTCTTTCTTAAAGGGAATACAAGATTTTCTCAAACACTGTCAAGATTGTTTGTTTGCCGTTTTTCACTAGCCTTGTTACATTATAGAAAGGAGCAAAGTTTTAGAGATAGCCGACTAATAGTGTCAGCTTTGGAGTTGGGCTCTCTCCGTCTCTTCATTATTTCATGCGTGCACACATTCATTAACTGTATAAATGTTGAAGGTAATTTAGAATAAGTGTTCATAAGCTGTTTCCAAAGGCGGTGGAGAGCCCAGCTTGTATGCATGTGTGTTTTCACTTAAGATAGTAAGATTATGTGCCATTTGAAGGAGTAGAATGCCCGCTTAAGGAATGTTCCCACCCAGTCTTACTGTCTCCTGGTGCAGATCATAGTATCTTTTCACGTGGGAAATGGTAATAGAGAAATTTGTTCTTTCTTAAAGACGTAATTGCAGAGGTTGGGGATTTAGTTCAGTGGTAGAGTGCTTGGGTTTAGTCCTCAGCTACAGAAAAAAAAGTAAATAAAAAATAATAAATGAATAAATAAATAGATAGGGTGTGTGAGCTACAGCACCCAAGTGAAAGTCACTCTCTTATCAAGTGGATCCTTCGGACTGAACTCAGTTCACCAGGCTTGGCAGCTCCTTTACTCACCGAGCCATCTGTCTGACCCAAGAAATGTGCTCCTGAGTCTCATTAGTACAGTGAATGGTACATTATGACATTTGGATTATTGTCCCTTGGTCATATTCTTTGCTTGCATAAGACTGAACATTTGTAAACTTTTTAGAAAAAGCACGGTATGTTGGTGTTGTACTGTAGGAGTGGGGATGACGTTATAAAAGAAAATTGTTTGCGATTTATACTATTTCCAAGCAGTTAGAAAGTTAGGACGTAAACTGTTCATATATGAGCAAGTGTAACACATTGATTCTATAATATTTAAAAGCCTCAGGTTTATTTCAGTGTGGCTCTAAGAACAGTCTCTTGGCTGGGTAATAAAGCTGCAACAACTGATTGAATGAGAAAGACTAGAAAGCATCATCTGATGAGGGATGATTGACGGTTTCAAACTTTCTCTCAGGAGCTGGCTTACAGAAAGGAGATGGTGAGAGCTGATTTAATTAACAAGAAAGTTGGTATCAGGTATGCTTTGAAACCTATTTTCTAATTAACAAGAAAGCTGGTATTAGATATGCTTTGATATGCTTAGATATGTGGGAGAGGAGAGAATTCAAGCATAAAGCATATATTGGGGTTTGTTTGTTTTTTTTTGAAAGAGTGTTTGATAGTAAGCGAGGATACTCAATACTTAACAGAATTCAACAACCTTTCCTTATAATGGTATTTCAGGTAGAAATCTATCTTGAAACAATATAAGTACGATTTACATACTCGAGTGAAGCTTATGGTTTGTGCATTGTTTTTTTTTAGAGAAACTCCTGCAAATCTTGCCAAGCTCCTGACCAGGATGTATCTGAATTCAGAAGTCATAGGTGATGGTAATCAGATTGAGGTTGAAATTCCTCCAACCAGAGCCGACGTCATCCATGCATGTGACATTGTGGAGGACGCAGCTATAGCTTATGGCTATAACAACATTCAGATGACTCTGCCCAAAACATACACCATAGCTAATCAGGTAAGATTGCACCCTTGCATAAACACTCCTATTGTTAGCGACCGATTATTGGATGCCAGGAAGGCTTCGAGACAAACAGAACCTGGGAATTAAATAGCATTTGGCTGTGCTTTGCTATGAGAGGCATTTGCTAGGGGAAAGGATACAAAACAGATGCCCAAATGATTAGATTGAGTTGAGAACCCGTGATGACTAGTTCTTTGAAGAAAGACAGGTTTCGAGTGTGGTGCTCTTGTTGACTCTTTAACTGAAAGATTCATTTGCTCAGCTTGGGCCTGAAGGCAGATGCCGTGTGGGGATGTGGGGTGGGAGGCTCTTGGATAACTGTGGTGGTGATATTTACAGTGTGCTAGTGAGAGGGAAGTTTTCCTTGTAATGGTATGCTCTGTAGAAATCTGTTGAAGAAAACAAAGCAGATTTGACTGAGATGTCGTGGTGTGTTGCTTTTCCCCAGTTTCCTCTCAACAAGCTCACAGAACTCCTGAGACTTGACATGGCTGCTGCTGGCTTCACTGAAGCGCTTACTTTTGCTCTGGTACGTCTTCAGCTCACTTCTGTCTGGCTGAGCGTTTCCTAGGAATCCCTGAATTGTTTGTTCTGTGATTCCTTATGTGAATCTATGAAGTCTAGACTGCTGAAACTTTCAGGTTCTAAAGAGAAACTGTTACTTGAGATCATACAATTTCTAGTTAAGAAAAGTTGGGAGTGTTTCTTTTTGTGGTCATAGAAACAAAAAGTCCCGGTGATACATAGCCACGTGCTTTACATTTGATGTAAGTGTAGAAGGTGCGCAATGAATTTCATAAGAAGTTTTGTTCGGTTAGAATATTTGGTCTTAATTTGCTTGTGGCTGTGCCCACTAGATGCCGCCCTGGTTAAGGTCTTGAGAGCTGTTCCACATTAGACTTATTTCTTTGTCTTTGAACATGTTCACAAACATTTGCTTTGAGTTGAAAAGCTGACATAAAAGGCCTAAATCAGGAAGTGAATGTTATTACAGAATCAGGAGGAGCTCCCCTCCCCCTCCTCAGGCTGACCACTGAAAGAAGTTAAGTGTGCTTGCAGTTTGTCTGGCTTCCCCTGGCCGGGGGTGTCCATGGTACCCGTAACATAGGGCTCGGATATCCCAGATAGCTGGATTTAACAACCTGTGGATGAGGTAGCTGCCTGTCTACCCAGTCCCCAGCCCCGGCCCTGAAGTCCTTGGTCTTTAGAGAAGTTAAGGGCCTGTTCCTAGTCAGCACTGTTGTTGGCATGCGCTGCACCCATGAGGAAGCTTGAGACTGAGGGAAGCTGGGAAGCTGACACCGCACACACACCGCACATGGGAATCGGGGCTTTGGGTGTCTAGTGTTTGACCCTGGCCTTATCTCATGTACACTGGGCTTAGAGTGCCATATCGTTCATAGGTAGACATTCATTTCCAATTGTGAGCAGTCACCATTTTATACAAGTTGAAATGTACAACTTAGCATTGAGAAATGTGTTTGTTTTTTTTAAAGTATATAAGTGACATAGGAAAGTTGAAAGATTTTAACTTTACAAAATACGAAGTAACCTCTTAAGTTCTACTTCACCACTTGTGACCCTGTTTTTCTTCCCCAAACTGACTGTAGTTACAACATTGGCTTGTAGTTCTCACTGCCTATCAGTGCTTTTTGGTTTCATAGCTAAGTCCCATGCATCTTGCAGGAGCATATAATTTGCCTCATGCCAGGGCCTGCTCTGCGGGGAGGGCTTTCTTAACACTGATAGCAGTGTGCACGTGGTACCCGTTCTTCTCAGCAGTGATCCTGACCTCCACAGCAGTCCTCTGCCCTGCACAAGATGACTTCTCTCTCAGTCCCTCCATCCCCCATGCAGCCACAGTCCCAAGATTCCAGCCCAGGACCGTTAGGAGCCAGAGCTTGTAACTAGAATGTAATGTTGAGTAGGCTGCTCAGCTGTCAGTCACACACTTATGTTCATTGTCTGGGAGAAAAGGAGTGAGGGGCTAGAGTGGATAGGTTCACATAGCTTCCTATTAAAAGTTCCTATTGAAAGTCATGGGGGCTGGAGAGATGAGTCAGAGGTTTAGAGTACTGACTACTCTTGCAGGGGACCCTGGCATTAGAGATATACTTTCTCTAAATCTTGATCCTATTAGGTTTGTTGAATCTAATAATGAGTTCTGTTCTAACTTCTGCTACTGTTCTAGCTTCTGTAGGGGGTTAAGAATTGAGTAGTTTTTTTGTTCCCAGCTGCTACATGGGTCATGTGCAAGGGAAGTTAGATGCTAGTGTGTCAAAGAGCAGTGGGCAGCAGTCAGCATGTGACTCCTCCCTCGGGACAGTTTTGCCCCATGTCAGTGCAGACTTACCTGAGATTGCATTTGTAGTCAGAAAGCCCTGGGAACTCTTTTAGTGGTCCCTCTAGGGATACTTTTATTGAAGAGGTGCAAGAGAAGTCACCTAATAGAGCTTTGGATTTGGCTGTGTGTGGTACTGGGATAGTGTTTTAGGTAAAGGCAGGTAAAAATAAAATGTTCAGAAAACACACAGAGGAATCAGGAGATTGGACTGGAAAGGTAAATATGGACCTAGTACAAAAAAGGACCTGCTGTGGGTTAAACTCCCATCTCTGCAGGAAACAAACTAGTTCCCTGTTGTGGCTACAACTCATCATAGAGAGAAATTCATGGTTAATTGCATCTTCTGTGGGCCTGAGCTAGGTGAATTACGAGTGAAGAATTATGAACTGTTAAACTTATTAGGTAAAATTTTTAGTTTATTATTAACTTACTGATTTGTATAGAGCCTGTGCATTGCTAAGAGACTGTTAGCTGAACGACAGCGTTAAGCACTCTTACCTTTTGAGTTAGGCATTGCCCTGCACTAATCTGTTTTACATGTCGTTAGTGTTCCCAAGAAGATATTGCTGATAAGCTTGGCTTGGATATCTCTGCAACACAGGCAGTCCACATAAGTAATCCCAAAACTGCTGAGTTCCAGGTAAGAATTAAGTGGGTGAGAATTGGGGTAAAAGCTGAGTTTGTGGTGAATGGCTTAGGAACATACTCTCCAGTTATTATATCTTGGGAGTGAGTGCTTAGAACATTTTAATGACTTGCCTTACATGATTTGCAGTTAGCTTGTCAGCCCTCTGTCTCTCTTTCTCTGTGTATGTATTAGTATTGAACCCCAAGCCTTGTGCTTGGTAGGCAAATTAGCTACTAACCAGATAATGCAGTTGGCTTGTTTAAAAATATATAATATTAATTATTATCCCTGTCTTTGAGACGATGTCTTCCACTGTAGCTTAGACTGGCCTGGAACTTACTGCATAGCCTAGGTTGGACACCCAAGTGCTCAAATTCAGGCTGTTCTTTGTTCTTACATTCTTTGAGCTAGCTGGCTCAGCAACCTTACCTGAATTTTCTGTTTCATAATTGACATTCACTTACTGTTCTCTGCTTCCTCTCTTTTTTCATTTGTTTGTAGTAAATGAATTAAAATGTATTTCTTGAATCTCCATAAACATTGTGCCAGTTTTTGACTATGCTTTCTGTGTCTTTTATTGTCATCTAAGTTTATTGGCAGTTTCTATAGAGTTTAGGAAGAGTTAAATGAGAATGATACTATTAATAGTAGTCAGTGTTAAATGATTCTGAAGCTGGATTAGCTGAAGAAGTGCATTTCAAGTTATGACAACTTTGCTAATAAATGGCTCTAGGCATCCATCACATGCTCTAGGCATGTAAAATCCTGCTTTCTTGCATATACAGACTTGTGTGCTTGCAAGATCTTAGAACCGAATGCTCTGTGTTTAGGAAGCTTAACAGTAGGGTACAGCACACTTCAGCTGTGATCCGTGGTAGTTTCCTTGGACCTTGGTTCTCAATTGTATAAAAGTTAGTCTCTGGGTTAGTTTTTAGAAAATCCTACAAGTCCTGGAAATGGTCACACTTAAAAACTCTGAATTTTATCTCTAGAACTACCCACTGTGGAAAATGAGCTATACTAATGTTTACTCATAGCACATTTTCATTGAATCTGAATATATTTTACTTGTTTATGCTAAGTATCTCCCCTTCCCCAGTTTCTTTTATCAAGTGTGACACAAATTTTGTTTTTCTCAAGATTTCTGTAACTGTTAATATTCTTCAGAGTTTGTGTCCTCCCTGCTCAGCTTTATATAAACAGAGACAAAGCAGATCAGAAATGCCTTAGCTGTTGCTACACATAGCTGTGGCTTAGCTTACTTAAGAGTCCGTATTTCTTCGTAAGTATATTGGAGATAACACAGAGTGCCCTTTAGACTTGGCAGCTTCTGCTTTACCTAATCATTCTGCCTTACTACTGCAGAGGACAGATTTGTACTTATTTATAGTTAAATTAAATTAAATGTAAAGTGGCTTGTAATTTGGATATAAGCCTGTTCTTTTCCTATGTAATTTTTCTCTGACAGTGGATGTATTATAGAATGGGCAAGAGAAAATTATTTAGAAAATAATGTGTAAATTTTTATTGCAATTTATAAACAAGGTTACAGAGTATTTTCACTTGTTCCCAGGTTAACAGTAATATTAAGTAAGTCATCAAATGGTTGTCACTATGTAAGTCTGCCCAGCTGTAGTTTTTCTTTCTAATTTGGGATTCACTTGAGGCTCTGCATTAAAGTTGATGGATTGCCTAAGCTTACTCTATAGGTTATTAGTCCATAATTCACTCCACATCCCATAGTCTTTCACATGCACCTCCTTTCTTTCACTTTATTTGTTAAAAAAAAACATGGGGCGTTTGTTCTGTAGGTGAATTTATCTCAGTGGTCAACTATATTTACCATTAGTTAATAGTTAGATCTAGAAGTTTGACCAGATTTAGGTTTTAAAATTTTATATTGCTAATGTTTTTTTAACTAAACAAGTAGGGGTTATCTGTACAAAGGGAGGGATATTTACCATTATACTAAGGAGGGTGACAAACTTAAAAAAAATTAAAAAAAACTGAAAAAACTTTAAAAAATTGAGAGAAGTTTTTTTGTTTGTTTGTTTGTTTTGGATCTTCAATGGAGAAAATGCTCCTGTCAGATTGGCCTATGGTGCTTTTTCTTGATTGGTGATTGATGGGGGAGGGCCCATTTCACTGTGGGTGGTGTTACTCCTGGTTCTAGGTGCTATAGGAAGGCAAGTTGAGCAAGCCATGAGGAACATGCTAGTAAGCAGCTTTCTTCCATCAATGGCTTCTGCTTCAGCTCCTGCCTCCAGGTTCCTGCTGTACTTGAGTTCCTGTCCTGATTTCCCTCAGCAATGGGCTATTAACTGGAATTGTAAAATGAAATAAACCCTTTCTGTCCCAAGTTGCTTTTGGTCATGGTGTTTACTAGAGCAATAGAAACCCTGACTAAGAAGCTTATTTAGCTTAGGCCTTTATCTGTTATGAAGCTGATGATGACCTTGAAAATTCCTGGTCCTCATGCTTCTACCTCCAGGGGCTGGGATTACAGACAGGTACCAGCACATTTACTTAGAGAAAAGTTATCTTTAAAAGTAGTTGCTTGAGCTGGCAGTTGGCTCAATGGTTGTTTTCCAGCAAGCTTGACAACCTCAGTCTGATCCCTGGACCTCACACGGTTGATAGGTCAAACAGTAAATACTTCTTTTAAAAGATAAAAATTTGTAATGTATGGGGCTAAAAACAAACAAACAAATCCAAGATCCCAAAATAATATGAGATTACTAAGATATCTTGAAAAGAGATTGTGTTGACTAGCTCTCATTACAGTATATTGTTAGTCACAACTGGTCTCTTATTGTGCCCAGCATGTACACTGTTATCATAGGTACATATGAATGGAGCTTGGTTTCCAATATTACTGCAGCATCTTGGAACACATCCTCGGTAGAAAGGAGGGAACTAGAGTGTAAGAGATAGGAAGGTTTAGCAGCTACATGTAAGGAAACCATTTTGCTGCTCTATTTGAGAGAGAGACTTGCTGGCCCAGTACTCCCTAAATATCCCAGACTGATCATGAGCTTGTGATAGTCTTCATCCCCAGCTTCCCAAGTGCTGGGATTCCATGTGCGCCACCATGGCGAGCTGGAAGCTAGACAACTCAGACTGGCTTAAACGATGTTGCTCAAGCTAGCCTTGAACTCACAATCTCACTCTCTAGCCTTCCAAGTGCTGGGATTATATGCCTTTCAACCATGTCAGGATCAGAAAACTCCATTTATGTATTTATTTTACATTTGCTAAAATGGATGAGAAAGAGAAGAAGCTGAGACTGGTAAGAAAAATTTAATTATGCAGTGGAAAATTCAGTAAGAGTAATTGAGCCACCTAGCTCAAAGCCTGTAAGAACCAGTTATAAGCTGAATGTGAGCATTTGGAAGTCCAGCCTGGGCTACTTAAATTACTTTGTGGAAGAAGACAGGCTATAAAAATTGGCATACATGTAACCTTGAAAACCCAGTTTAGTTTTAAAAACTATAATGAAGCAACCAATCATTGAGTTGTTTTTCACTTTATTTTTAATAATATTTATTGGTGTTTATTTTGTTAATTTGGAATGGAGAATATTTTCAGCTCTTTTAGTGAATTGGATTTGAAAATTTAAAATGACTCAGACATTTAAGGTGTAGCCATTTCTAAAAGTGTTTTCCTTTGAAACCAGGGAGTTGGCTTGGGTCTGCTTTGTGTTCTTTTTTAAAATTTATTTTTTATTTATTACAGTTTATTCATTTTGTGTCCCAACTGTATCTCCCTCCCTTGTCCCCTCCCAAACCTGCCCTCCCTCCCTCTTTTCCTCCCATACCCTTCTCCCAGTAGTTTCAGCATCTGCTTTTAATACCCTTCTAGGTAGAGTCTTTCAGAGGCCCTCTGTGGTAGGCTCCTGTCCTGTTCTCTGTTTTCTTCTTCTTCTTATGTCTATCCCGTTTGCCTTTCTGAATGAGGATTGAGCATCTTATCTAGGGTCCTCCTCCTTGCTTAGCTTCTTGAGGTGTACAGATTTTAGTATGATTATCCTATGCAAAGGATGCTCAAGTACACAACAAGGACATTTGCTCAACCATGTTCATAGCAGCTGTATTCATAATAGCCAGAATCTGGAAGCAACCCAGATGTCCCTCAGTTGAGGAATGTATACAGAAATTGTGGTACATTTACACAATGGAATACTGCTCAGCAATTAAAAACAAGGAAATCATGAAATTTGCAGGCAAATGGTGGGACCTAGAAACGATCATCCTGAGTGAGTTATCCCAGAAGCAGAAAAACACATATGGTATATACTCACTTCTAAGAGGATATTAGATATACAATATAGGATAAACATACTAAAATCTGTACACCTAAAGAAGTTAAGTAAGAAGGAAGACCCTGGGTAAGAATGCTCAGTCTTGCTTTGTGTTTACCTGGGTTTGCTGGTTGTTCTTGCATCAGTGTGAATTCCCATCTTTCCTGTAGGTGGCGCGCACTACCCTCCTTCCTGGCCTTCTGAAGACCATTGCAGCAAACAGGAAGATGCCCCTTCCTCTCAAACTGTTTGAAATCTCCGATATTGTAGTCAAAGATTCTAGCAAAGGTAAGAGTGAGCTACCTCCAATTTGCAAGTGCATTTTTTTATTGTATGAATTTCAGCTCTGTTTAGAGAAGCTAACATGCTTACATCTGTACTCGCAGCTATGTTTCTTCCAAATTGCTACCACCCTCCTCATAGAATTTTAGGGTAAATCTGAGTTAGTACATCATTGTAAGCACACCCTTGATTTGGTAATTCTAAAACTAAGCCCCGCCACAGCTCTGTTGTTGGTTGTTAAATAAAATCGTTGTCATACTTCTTACCAAATATCCTATTTAAGTGTCCCAGGCCCTTTCCTGTAGTAAATCTCTTTTAATGACTAACTTATTTGAATCTGCATCCTAGCAGATTCTAGGCTTTGGTTGCTGTGTCTTTTGTTTCCTGGAATGGAAAACATATTTTCATCAAGAATTTAGTAATTATTAGGAGCCCTGTTGAAGCTTCACCTTAAAAAGCACCATAGAGGGCAGGAAATGTAATTCAGTGGTAGTTCATGACATGGGCATGCATGGCTCCCTCAGCTCATCTCAACCCTCTGGGCATGGGGAAGAAGGAGGGAGAGGAAGAAGAGGAGGAGGAGGAAACAGAAGCAGAATAATAATAATAATACTTGGAAAAATTTTTTCTATACACTGTGATATTCGTGGTATGGCATTCTGTTCGGGCTTTGATTGCCCAGCACTTGAGATGGTAATTGTGAATGTGTTTTACAGTTTTTCCTTTTAAGGTACTTAAGTTCAAAGTACTTGTTATAGTATAGCAGGGTTTTGGTCTAACACTTGGAATGCATGGTTGTTTAATAAATACAAATTTAGGAGTTTTGGAAGCCTGGTGTTTCTGGAAGTCTGTCTTTTTAATGCAAACTCGGGTTCAATTGATTGTCTAGACCTGTGAGTGCTGTCGCCCCTGAGTGAGCAGTGCCTCAAGTGACCGCTTTGCTGACAGCCCTTATTGGTCTTTTGATCTCATACATCAGTCCTTACGGTTAGGAGTGGTTCTTAACTCCAGGCTGTAGTCTGTAGAATTTTCTTGAGGTGGCAAATCTATACTAAAAAGTAGAAAACAGTTTTTAGTGTCAGCTGCAAAGAATTTTGAGGATTTGCTCAGTTTTTGCACTGGTGTAGATACTGAGAGTGTAGGGTGACGCTGACCTAGTTCTTTGTTTCCTTCCACATGTGTTCTTTGAGCTTCATATTGTCTTGATCCTCTATGGTGTGCTCATCATTACAAGTATAGGATTAAGGTCATCACGCTGTGTTTCCTCAAAAGTTTTGTAATGCTTTTTCAGCATTGGGCCCTTTTCAGCAACCGACAGGGCTCCCTAATGGCTCTGCAGGCCTGGGTGTACTCACGGTCTGGGAGGTGAGAGTGAGGGGCAGCTGTGGGTCTCACACTTGCTACGGAGTTTGGCTATGGCCATGGAATAATACATGTTTGTGTTTCAACTCTCGGTGTTTGTGTCTGAGGTGGATTTTGTTGCTGTTTGTTTTAGCTCAGACATTTGTACTTCTGTTGTGCTTTTTCTCATCAGGGAGAACTTCTCTATAGCCGACCACTGCTGTGTCTGTCTTAGTTGAAACCATCTTACTGTTCTGTCCATGGTTTGTTTTTGTCTGAACACATTTACCCATTGCCTTGCATTTGCTTGTTCTTACTTCTTTAGCATTTTCTATTGTATCAGGAGCATTTGAAAAGTGAAGGGAAGTAAATTGCTCACTGGATCTACGATCAGGAAACTGTTTCCTTTCATTAAGATGGAGTATGTTTTCTGTTTAGGTAGGCCTGGGTCTTACTGCATAACAAAACCTTTTCGGATGCAGTACTCTAAATCAGTGCATTCGGTCTCCCTCCTAGTTATCTGGCCTACAGGAAAGGGTCTGCAGCATTTGTAGGGGAGGCAGCAGGGAGGTCAGGTTCTGCAGGCTCCAGCCACAAGGTTTGAGTTTTAGTCATGGTTTTGAACTCGGTGGCTGTTTTCTCATCTGTACAATGGGGTAATGACATCACTTACTTTATTAGTTGTATTATTAGGCTTTGATGAAACTGCATTTGGAAAGTGTCAGCCACACAGTAAGTGATGACTGCTGCTTTTGTTAGAGGTCTGGCCGTCTTGGGGCCAGATGCTGCTGGACCTTGGCTTATGTCCTTTTTCTGCCATAATGCTTAAAAGCCAGGGTGGCCAGTACTATTACTGTGCTTTGCTGAAACAATGGGGCTTGATTTTATTTTTTTATCCTAATCTTTAAGGTACTCTGTGCTATTAGATTTTCTTTTTTTGTGTTTTTCTTCCTTATGAGAAACCCAAACCATTCTGATATAAGACTTTTAAAAATAAATCACCACCTTGCACTCAAAGATCCTGTTGCCATTGTTGCTGTGTGGGATGAGAGGCTGGGCAGAGGCTGGGCAGACCTGGCAGAGGCTGGGCAGGCCGGGCAGAGGCTGGGCAGGCTGGGCAGGCTGGGCAGTGACCCGAACGGTGAGGCTGCTCTTGAAGCCCGCAGGCTTGATAGTGAACAGCTGCCCTCCTCCGGGGAGGCTGCACGTCACAGCCTCGATACTAAAGCTCACAAGGCGGGAAGACAGTGTTCAGACTTGAGTGGATCTGGGTGACGCAGCCCCGGAAGAAGTGCTAGGCTGTACCCTACTAAGGAATACTAAAATTGGATATCAGAGCCACCTGCCTGGAAGATCCTCAGCATAGATTCTGTCAGCGTCTACAGAGTAAAAACTACACTGGCATAGCAGTAAAAAAATACGTCAATCAATCAATTACAGAAATATTTGTGGAGTAATTTAGTGTGCCTTTTTTAAAAGTTGTCATCTCTTGCTTAGATGCATGCTAGCCATGTGTTCTTACGTGAAACTTTTTAAATTTCCCCAAATTACGGGGTTCAAGAGAGTGAGACGTGTGGCAAGCACAACAGGTGATCTCATTCATTATGTGATAGAACCGAAGAAACTACTTCGATCCTCAGCACCCCCGTGAACAACCAAGCGTGGCAACATATGCCTGTCATATCAAGGCTAGGAAGCAGAGACTGGCAGAACTCACTGGCTACCCAGCTTAGCCATGTTCCGTTTGGAGGGAATTTGCAAAGTGCCCTGGGAATGCAGAAAATGCCAGCAATTTTGAGAAAACCCTGGCACTCCTAAACCTCATATTAGTATCTTCTTGGCAAAAATAGCTTCCAGAATAAAAATGAAAATGGAATCTTCTGTGGATTTCCGTGTTTTCCTCTCTGACCCGAGTTCCTCTGAGAGCAGACAAAAGACAGCTCCCACTTTCCTGCTTGACCTACTCGGACATTTCATTCTAGCATGGGCTGCTCTCACTGCCCATCATGACGAATGAGGCTGTTGGCTGCCAGTTTTGAAACCGAGTCAGGCACACTTTCCAAGCATTAAGACGTCCACTGTAAATCAGCCACATTCGGCCTGTTTGAGGCTGCGCCAGCACTACATTTGTTAAGCCTCAAGATCCGAAGTTGCTGTAACACTTTTAAAAATTAGTCATGACTCAGGGGACGAAGCTGATTTATCCCTTTTGTTGGACAGAGTGGCATGTGTTTTTGGAACAAGAAACTGAGTACAGACTCCGCCGTAGGGTAAGTTTTTCAGTTTTGTAGCAGGGAGGGTAGCAGTGAGAGCATGCAGGGCCGCTGTGTACGTTACTGGTTGGTTTCAGACGTTAATAGCTCATTCATTTCAATGTCAGGAATAGCCAAACTGTAAATAAAATGTTTTTAAAAGCCAGAAAAACTGCAGGAATGAGCAAAAAAAGATTGCCTGCCTGGAAAAGCTAGCTCATTCTGCACAATCCAGCCTTCCCACTTTTTAAACACAATTGAATTCTGCAATCAGGGTTCTTTTCTCAGTGCTCATGGAAGCCACCAGCATACCTAGAATCTCACTGAGATGGCAGAGAGAACAGATCTCTAGGACAAAGATGGTTAAAGGAGCAAGAGTCTAAGGACCTGCATGAGCCTGGCTTAGTGAAGGGTTTTGGGTGATTTCTATCAGCAGGGTGAGATCAGCCGATGTGCATCTGTGGCCAACTCTTTGAGTCCCACACTTGGTTTCAGCAACAGCATTTCAGAACTTCAGTCATTGCTGTGCTGAGTGGAGTGGGTTAGAACACTCACACGGGGCTCAAGGTGGCTTCTTGAAGTATGACCACTATGAGCTTTGACTTGCACAGACCTTCCTCTGTCCTCCCGAGCGGCTCCTTCTTTGAACTCCAATCCCCCCTGCCTCTAGGTTACAGTTAAATAGTTCCCAAACTTTCACATTGTCCCAGACGAGTCTCTAAGAGAGGATGGTCTGTTTCTCCTTACTCTTCCTAAATGGATGTGGAAATAAAAGAATTTGGGTTTTAGGCCTTTCATTGCAAGATCTGTTTCAGAGTTCTTGTTTCTTCTTCCTCCCTAGAGCACCATGGCTGCCATAGAACATAATTGTTTGGTCTTTGTGTGTGGGTTTGTTAGTGTTTATCTCACTTGTGCTGGAGAATATTCAGTGTAGGAGTATGCATATGGCCTTGGGTTCAATACCCAGCATGACAAAAAATAGACATAAATGAATAAAATAAGGAATTGGGTCTCTATAAATTTTTGTATACTTATGTGCTTGATAAAGACTCAAGAAAAGCATTTTATTATAGGCTTGTGAATACCTATCTTCTGAGACATTGTCCATCAATTCTGGAGCCTCAGATAATGGAATATTATTCAGCATCCACATGTGGAATGAGATTTTCTGAAGAGGGCTTATGTCATCAGTCTGGATTAATTTAATTTCAACATTTCATATTTTTGGCATGTAGAATTTCCAATTAATAATTCAAAAAACATGGAGGAGACTGACGTTAACAGTTTTTGAAGTAGCATCCTTCGCATATGAGATGGCATCTTAGCTGTGTAAATATATCATTTTTAATATAAAAAGTTATTTTAGTGTGCTTGGTTCCACATAGTTAAGATCTGCTAACGTGAGTATAATGTGTCTTGTCATGCATCCAGTGCTGTATTTTTTTAATAGATAAAAATCCATTCCAGGTTTATATTAACTAAATAAAAGCCAACCCTCAGAAATATAATTTTTTTCCTTGAATGCATTGAGAATTTTAGAGATTTCATTTCACATTTGTTTCTTGGCTTTTCATCATCATTTTAGAAGAAAATTGTTTATTTTAGTGCTGTAATATAGAACTATTTTAGGAAAGTTGTTGATTTTTTTATGATTGAACATATATTTATAATATTCTTAAGCTTTCATGAATATATGTCGTGATGTAAGAATTTTGTTCTTTTTATTTGATTAAAAAAAGATCTTTAACTTTTTTTAATTAGAAAAAAAAAAAAGATCTTTAACTTCTCCCTCACTCCACACCTAGAATTCACTGCCGGTGCCCTGTGTGTCTGCAGCCGTAGTTTATCCTTCCGTGTGCTGCTGTAGAGAAAGGTGATGTTTTTATAGCTTGCACAGATGTGGTTCCGCTTGGCCTGGTCTATATGAATGAATACTTTTGAGCTCATCTTTAACCGCTACATAATATTTTACCATATGGAAACACAATGAGGATGAATTGTTATGAGACCTTTCCTAAAGTATGTCTTGCAATTAGTATCATTTTCCCTTGTATAAACACATTTTTAGAAATAACAACTTGCCAGTTCCTAGGTGTACACATTTAAATATTTGATAATTTAGTGAATTATTTTCTACTATTTTTGACTGTTATTGTTGTGCTGTGTGACCTTGACTGACTTCAAACTCCCTGCTTCCACCTCCTGAGGGGTAGGATTAAATGTTAACGTGAGCTACCATATAGTTATATATGCATACGTATAAATATACATTTCATATGTTACTACATTGCATATATTAATTATGCCTATAAAGTAGACTTCACTATGCCATTTTGTTTTCTTTCTTTTTCTTGAAATAAGTACCTCTGGCTTGGTTGGAACTTGCTATGTAGACCAGGCTGTCCTCAAATCTGACTGCCTTTGCCTCCCAAGTGCTGGGATGAAAGGCACCCTGTTGACTTTCATGCCATCTTCATGTGTGTGTAATGTGCTTTTTGTCATCTTCATACCACTAATTCTTGTCCCTGTCTCATTGCTGCTGATCTCCTGGTCTAGTCTGTCTTCCATTTCCATGTCTTTGTTTTATTTATTTTTGCTGTACTAACTTACAGTTCTATCAGAAGTATATCAGGGTTCTTGTTTCCATATTAGCTGTGGTTTTTCAAGGTACTTTGTTTTCGTGGGCTTCTTGGCACTTTTGTGAGTCATTTAGAGTGTGCTACAATTCTTTAAGAGACGGGTTTGCAGCTTGAGTTATGGTTTTGTGGGTGCTAGTGTTGAAAACACTGCTGGATAGGATAGATTTAGAAGCGAAGGTGATGTGACTTGTTTTCTGAGTCTGGCTGATTGGTAATATCTCCAGCCGGAGCACAGTATCAGACCTTGATTATTCTAGAAGCTTTATTTGTTCTCTCCATCCACTTTCGTTCTGACAGCATCTTTATTTAAGCATCTGGGTGGATGTGAGCATATGGAAGACTCTGTGCCCTGGGTGAAATTATCACCAGAAACCACTAATTCCCCTCTAATCATTGGTGCAACAGGATCTGCACTGCTCGGGAGCCTGTGCCAAAGCCTAGAGTATATATAAGAGTCACGTGCTAGGGTCAGCATATACCATTCTCTTTTCTTTTCCTTAAAAAAAAAAAAAAAGTCATTTGTTGTATTCTTTTAGCTCACAGAACTGCATCTATCCTCCTTTGGGTGGTTTAGATCAGCTCTCTCCAGGCAGTACTTTGAAGTCTGTGAAATACACGGATAATTTAGGCTGACATACTTGGCAGGCCCATTTAAAAAGCAGAATTGTTTGATGGCATGACACAAGAGGTCTGTTAACTGAGTTATAAAGAACTAAGGCATTTCCAACAAACCCTAGCTTTGGCATGAAATCTAAATAGTTCTTACTTTGTGGCATGCAGTCTTTACTTCCTGTGATGTAATGTGGCCTTTCTGTGCAGAAGGGTAAGAGATGACAGTTATAGCATACCTGGCCATTTTTCTGTTGTTCGGTGATGGGAATCGAGGGTGAGGAATGTTTTAACAAAAATATACAGAAACAAACCCAGAGGGGGTGGTACCCTTAGTAAATGTTAAAAAAAGCAGTGGTGAGGTGGGGAGGAGACACCTAAGGGAGGAGCTGATACATAGTCCTAAAAGTCAGTGCCCTTTCGTAAGCCTACTGCAGAATTAAACCTACAAATTAGCTTATTGCTTCTCATATATGCTAGACACATCCTGAAGCCTTTCTTAAATGAAATAAACTGTAATTGTAATTTTTATCTTTTTGGAGACAGGGTCTCACATAGCCTAGGATAGCTTCAGACTCACTGTGTAGCCAACGATGACCTTGAACTTCTGATCTTCCAGTCAGGCATGTGCTACCATGCAGTGTTAGGCAAGCACTCTCAACTGAGCCATGTCCCCAGCTCTACTAAGTTTTTATTTTTATTTTTATTTTTTACTGTAAATGTTTTTGCTATAACCACTCAAAGCATATCATTTGCTTTAAAAAAAATTTCTCTGATTGTGATCTAGATATTTTACTGTTATCAGAAAGGTGCACTTTAAATAATTTGGAGATTAGGAAAAAGTAGTCCAAGGCAAAGGTTACTAAAATAAAGCGGCTTCTCATTTGCATCGGTAAGCTCTCTGAATGGTGGCCTTACTCTTGGCCTGTTCTCTCACAGTGAATATGGAACTACAAAGTAGTTTCAATACGTGCCTGTGTGTTAAAGTGGAAGCATGTGACACCAACAAATGGGTACCACATGGCAGGAATACCCAGAAGCAAGTCAGTAGTATGAAAGGGATAATTTAGTTCTGTTTCATTTAATTTTTTTCCCTTCAGGAGAGAGAGACTGTGTGTGTGTGTGTGTGTGTGTGTGTGTGTGTGTGTGTGTGTGTTCATATTTTTGCAGCAGAATTAGGCCTCTCATTTTAGTTATGCATGCTGCCGTTTCACCCGGCATTTATGCCTGCCTGACTTTAATATTGATTCTTACCCTTGCACCTTTGATTATAGACTTCAGCTAGCAGAGTTCTTGGTCCTTGAAGACAGACACAATGGCACGGGGTAGCAGCATGGCAGCCTCACACCATCCTGAGCACATCGTCCTCAGCCATCCCTTATGTTGCCTTGGAATGTGGTCCGTCTGTGCTCCCAGCCTGGTGTGGTAGTTGCTTCCATGTGCTTACTTCTTTTTCCACACTTTAGTTATGTATGCAGAAAATAAATGTTTAGTTTTTGTGAGCTCTCTAGTGCCATTGACCATTACTGTCTCAGGAAAACTGGTGTGTCTCAAGCGTAGCACGTATGAAGAAGTGTTAAATGACGAGAACATTTAGTTACAAGTTTACTCAGAATATACTCTCCATAAATTAAGTCTTAGTGTCTGCTTTGAAACACTGCTAGGTAGAGTCTTTCAGATGTCTCCATAAATTAAAATACTGTTGATGGACACAAATTCCAGATTTTAAAAAATAATTTATTTCAGTGCCTTAAATGAAAAGTTTAAAAATCGCAAAACTTTGGAGAAGTAAAACATCTGTTCTTTGTAGCAAAAATGTTTCAGGAATGCACATCTTTGACTGTATGAAGCTGCTATATGGCCGTGCGTGAGTTTACCCTTAGACTGTTTCCCTTCCCTTCTGAGTCTTTGACGGCACTCTGTAGAGCGGTGGAGAGAGGGTGGGGTTAGTCAGTCTTGAGCAAGTCCTGGTTTGTAACTTCATAGCTGTGGAGTTGATAGCGATTAGCCCAAGCTAGTTAGCTTGACTTCGGGCAACTTTACTTAACTGCCTTGAGGTTTGGCCTCTCCATCTGTTTCATAGCAGTAGTAACCCTTGCTGCGTAGTGTCTCGAGCTAAAAAAATGGCACTGGTGGTTGCCTGATATGTACTCAGTACCTGATCAGAGCTTACCAGTAGTATGAATGCCACAGTATTTGGCTGTGTGAATGATAAAAAGCCATTTGTGCCAGCCGTGGCTAGTAGCTCTTACGTATGGAAAAGCTGTGCCTCCACAGCTTTTATTCAGTCCATGGGCATAGGAGAAGCAGCTTGCCGTTTTCACTTTATTTCCCAAGATAGGCATTATCTTCTCTCTTTTCTACTAATTTAAAAAGCAGAGTGAGGCCAAATGCATTCAGAATATGTATTAGAGCTCTATGTCTCTAGTTTAAGGGTCGGGGCATACTTAAGTTATATGCTAGTATTAAAGTTAAGTGATGCTGTTGACTTTAAATCTTCCTTTAATTGCCGTGTACTTTTTAAACCACCACCCTGAAATCCTTAACAGCATCACCCTGAAAATCCTCCATATTTTCCCATTTTAGTCACATTTCCCCTACATTTTACTTTATACAACTACCATCTAGTCTGAGTTACTTAAAATCTGCTTTTTCCACCATGGCAAGAATGGAGCCTTCTGCAGCTAGCCTCTTTCATTCAGTATGGTGCCTCTGAGAATTTTCTGCTTGTTAAAATCGTTGACAGTTTGCGAAGGTTTGATCTGTGAGTAGAGTCTCCCTGTTTATATCCTGGTTTATTATCCAGGTATTCACTGGGGTTTATCTCAGGTGGTGGGTCTTACTTTGTTTTTTTTTTTTGGCAGGCCATTGAGACAAGGTTTCTCTGTGTAGACCTGGCTGTCCCGGAACTTGTTCTGTAGACCAGGCTGCCCTCAAACTCACAGAGATCGTCCTGCCAATGCCTCCCGAGTGCTGGGGTTAAAGATGTGTACTGCCGTTCCCTTGTAGTTTGTCTTATTTTTATAGACTATAATATATATTAATGATTGAAAGATTTTGAAATAGTCAAAAGTAGAAACATTACTGTATTCAAACATAACCAGTTAACATTAATCTGTTTCTTTGAGTGCTTTCCCCATGCATGGAGGTTATGATTATAGCTAAATTATGTAGTTCTGATTCTTTACACACTGTACAAAATTATTGTGGTTTAAAATGCAGATACAAGCTATCTTCTTAGTAAGCTGTTCTATGTACAGCACAGCAGCACCTCTATGCATTCTGTGTAGATCACTAGAACTTTTTATCATACATGGCTGTAATCCTGTGACCAATGAATGGCATTTCTCCACTTTTCTTCTCGCCAGCTCTGACAGCCACCTTCCCATTTCTTTTTCTGTGAGGTATGGGTGAGAGTATAGCTCATAGTAATGTCCTTCCATTGTACACACATGGTTCTGTTTTCAGTCATATCAAAAAGCAAAAGCCTTCAATACCTCATATATGGAATCATGGAGGCTTGACCTACATGATTGACTAGCTTATTTCTCCTGGCACAATGTCTTTGGGATTGATTCATATTCTTTGTTTTACTTCTTCCATTTCAAAAAAGTATTTTTTAGGTTTTATGTGTATGAGCATTTTGCTTGCATGTATGTCTGTGCATCACATGCATGCCTGGTGCCTTTGGAGATCAGAAGATGGGTCAGATTGGCAGGAACTGCTGTTATGGATGGTTGTAAGCTGACATGTGTGGGTGCTAGGAATCGAACCTTCTTCCTCTACAAGAGCAACAAGTGCTCTTAACTACTGAGTCAGTTGTCCAGCCCCTTCATTCCAAATTTTAATTGTGTCTGTGTATACACCATACACACACACACACACACACACACACACACACACACACACACGCCTCACATATATAACATCCAGCTTTTTGAAAAGTATAAAGCAAACCATACTGTAACTACCACCTGGCTAAGTGAAGGAGTGCTGCTGGGATCTGCAGTGTCTGGTGTGATGCTTTTGCTCCAGTGCCTTCCCTGTCCTGGGGCACCCTCTCTCTAACTTTGGTGATAGTTACTTCTTTGTTTTGCTTCACAGTTTTCCAACCTATGCAGCTATTTTAGTCACAATTTAGTTTGGTCTCTTTCCTAACTTGTTGGCCTCCTCTTTAAAAAAGGAGCTAAGTGTAGAGCAAATTCCTCAGCTCAGTGCATAGCACTGTCCCCAGGTTTCTGCTTGCTTGTCTTACTGTGTTTGCTCTTTTCATTAATGTAAGCCTGCACAGAACACATTCTCACAGCCGCCAGTGTGCTCTGAGAAGCAATGGTGCTGCACTTCACCCCTGTCTATGTTTCTCATTCTCTATTGGAAATAACATAGTTCTGCAGAAACCCCTGTTGGTCTTTAGTATTATTATTTGGGTGGTATCATGAATAAAAAAATATAACTCATCAACTGGTACATTTTGCTAGAGTGTTTACAGCAAGTTTTACAAGCAGGTTTTGTAGTGGGCCAGCAATAAGAGCTAGTCAGTCTTCCCCATCAAAGTAAAAAACCTTTGAGAATTTGGTAGCTGAAAAGTTTGATTTTCTTTCATGAATTTATGAGGCTGACTGCTTCACTGTGTGTGTCAAATAATCTGTTATCTCTTCCTGTTAACTTTGTCAAGTTGCTTAAATAAATGGCTAATGTGACATGATGACCAATTGTTTTTGCTTTTCTAGATGTGGGTGCAAAAAACTGCAGGCATCTCTGTGCTGTTTATTACAACAAGAATCCTGGGTTTGAGATCATTCATGGGCTGCTGGACAGAATTATGCAGCTGCTTGATGTGCCTCCCGGTGAGGAAAAGGGGGGCTACATGATCAAAGCATCAGCAGGTAAGATGCCAGAGTTGCTGAAATGTGATGAAAGGCCACATCCTGTTTTTGATAAAGTCCTGTTTCATTTCATTTTGCTTTTGATTTAGAGAATGTGGGCAGTAAAGGGAAGGAAACTTTATTTCAATTGTTAGCATTTCCTAGAAAATAGCATTCCCTTTTCCTCCAGCACCCCAAGAGATTGCTTTTCACAGTGGTTAGGAGCTGCAGTGCGGTGTCACTTTTGTAGTAGCTGAGCTGTGGTAATCCCTGTGGCTGTGTTGTGCCACCAGCACTGGTGACCAGGATAGCTCAGGCTGCATGCTCCGAAGACCTGAAGTGCAGCTTGCACTCATGCCATTGTGCAAACTTCACTTGCTAATCAGGGAGCAAGGTGGGACCCACTGCCAAAAGCCCAGTCCAGTCTCTGGCTTTAATTCAGGCTGACTAAATGCCACGTGTGTGCTCCTAATGCGCTGGTTTTTCTTGAGGCAGGGCTTCTGAAGCTTTTGCTGTTTGTTCTCCTGTAGTTTGAATCTAAATTTATTTTCTTTCACAAGAAGCCTAGAAACAATTGAAACAAGGTATTTCTTACCACTCACTCCTCCTGTTCACCTTGCTGTGTTTAGGACTGCATTCAGTATCCTGAATTTCCACCAGAACTTTCATTTTGAAAGTGTTATTTAGTGGTTATTTATAGTGAGATTTGGAGAGGAAGTATTTTGGGGATTTTATATTTATTTTTCTTAATCCTGAGAGATTTTTTGCATTTTTTAATTTATTTTTATTGTGGTATGTTGTGTGTTTTTTTTTTTTAATTTTAAACCATTTTGAGGGAGAGAGAGAGCTCTGTTGTGTCAAATAATAGTGTGATGTTTAATAGTAGAAGGAATAGGACATTTCTATACGTTTCTCATAGGATATGATCAAGTGAAGATGTGTTTTGATTGCATAACAGACTCCATTGCTGAAACTGGGTCTTTGCATCTGTATAGTGCACTATCTGGGCTTTACAAGTGAAGCAATTAAGAGGAGGCAAGTTGTAGGAGTTGGGCCTGGTTACTCATGTACTACCGTGTATGTGTGTGTGTGTGTGTGTGGAGTAGATGGCCCTTTGGCTACAAGCTGTGGAAGGAGTTTTGAATGCTGGCAAGGGCGTCAGCTAGTTAGAGGGAAAGTGTTGAAGCTGCTGCTCCTTTTGAAACAAGTGACTGGTAAATGGTCTGTACATCAGTGGGATTAATGTGGCGGCAGAATGGGGTCAGTAGGCTGGGAGCAGTGGTGGATAAATGATGGGAAGGCATTGCAGTGTACTGTGGAGCAGTGAGAATGAGTACTTCATTGTGACTGTCCAAGAAGACTGGCTTTAAGAAGCCACTGGAAGATAAAAACAGCAGTATCCAATATTTGGAAATTTTTCTAGTCCATACCACTTAGAGCCTTGTATTAGAACCAGTAGGTATCGATCTTAAAAATTACATTTTTATAATTACAAACTTACGTAATTTGAATCATGTGGATATTAAAGTTCAAAGCAATAGGGAATTTATTAGCATCTAATTTTCCTAATAGCAAGTATCTGGTATTTTGGCCCAGAGTTTAAATTACAAAATACATCCATAAGTTATAACTATATCTCTCCACCTCACCCCCTTTTTCCTCCCTGGACCTAGCTCTGTAGATAAGGCTGGTCTCAAACTCATATATCCACCTGCTCCTGCTTCCTGATTGCTGGGATTAAACATATTTGCCACCACCGCTTGGCTTTTTTTCATTGTTTTGAGACAAAGTCTCACTGTGTAACTCTGGCTGTCCTGGAACTCACTATGTTGACTAGTCTGGCTTTGAACTCACAGAGATTGGCCTGCTTCTGCCTCCTGAATCTAGGATTAAAAGTATCTGCACCATGCTTATTGATTATAACTATTTCTTAATTACTTGTAGATCTTTATGTTTCTTTTGGTTAGGATAAATTGTTCCTTTTTTATTTTTATTTTTTTTCTTTTCTTTTCAGTGCTAGAGATTGTAGCCAGGGCCTTGGGCAGTCTAAGCAATCGTGCTGCTGCTGAGCTATGCCCCCAGCCTTTGTTTTTTTGATGCAGGATCTGGCTGGTTAGCCTAAGCTTGCCTTCAATTTTCAATCCTCTTTCTTTTGCCTCCCGAGTACAGAGATGATTGACAGGAGCCACCATACCTAGCTTACTTCTTTTATTTGATATGAGTATTTAAGGGCTCAGACTTATTTTTCCTTTTGAGTCTACATTTGGCTCTCAGAATACCATAGTGCTAAAATTTTTATGACTTTAAAAAGCTTTGCTATAACTTCTACACATGGGTGGCCTGGATTAGTATTATCTAATATGTCTAACTGGCTTTCCCTGCAAAGAGTAGGGAAGTTACTTTCATTTTCCACCATCAGTTTCCCATCACCATTAGTGGCCACAACTGGCTCCCTAGACTCTGGGGTATGTGCCTAGTCCCTCGGTGCTTTTCTCTTAGGATGCTTTTTGTAAAAACCATCAAACCAAAGACAATTAGTATCATTTATAAAGTAATGATTCTTCATTTTTCATAGGATTTTCTCAGTCTGTTTTGATTCTCTAATGACAAATATAATTATCTTTTTTATGGTCAGAAAAATCAAGGTCTAAATAAATGGCTTGTCAGAATAAGTCAGCAACAAAGCCAATATTCATTCTTTTTGTGATGTGTATGTACATCTCCCATAACTAAGGAATGGAAAACAAAACCTGTTTTCTAGATTCATGAGACACTTTGTCAGCACAGGAATTTAGTTGTTGGAGTGTTTGTAGCTGTATCTTTTCTTCAGGGTTACTGTGATTTTGCATATATATATATGCAAAATATATGGGAATATATATATATACACATATATATGTATATATATACACATATATATATGTATATATATGTATATATATATATGGAAAAGATCTTCAGAGTAGGGCAAGTAGAACCAAAATAAGAACTACTATTTCATTCCACTTTTGATTACTGGGCTGTCTTCTATTACTCCAGCATATGGTTTCCTTTTTAATAATTAAACATCCTTAGCGGCTTTGCAGTTACACTTTAGCTTAGTCTGTTTAGCAGAGATTCTCATGTTAGTTGGGCCTTGTGTCTTTCTGTCTCTTAATGCATGCTAGCATGCTTGCTTTTGTGCTGCTTTGCTGGGAGAATAAGTAGAGCAGAGCTTAATCTTCCTCTGAGAACTTGGCCCTACCCAGTGGGAGAGAAAGCTGGAAGCTCATTTGATCATCACATGGGTCCCAAAGAACGTGTTGAGTGGGAACTGATGGCGAAGCAGCAACTTTCTGCAGCTTGTGAACGTCTGCAGCAGCATGAGGAAACTGCAGCCAGAGGGGAAAGCCATGACCACCACTAACATGTAGTTTTCATTTTCTGAGCACCTTTGCAATTTAAGACATAAAGCGATGTAGATTGTCAAGTTGATGATAGAATGGGGTCAAGTTGAGTGAAAAAAAAAAAAAAGAAAAAGAAAAGGGAGGGGAGAACCTTTAACTTGTTAGCAGACTGCAGAACATTTTTTAAAGGTTTCAAAAGTTCAGCAGAGAGTGTTTTAGAGGCATATGATCAGATCATTATAGCAAATATATGTTCTTTTTTTTTTTTCAGGCTTCTTTCCCTTCATTTCTGTGGTTTGTTGCAAACTAAATTATGTATGTTAAGATGCACTTAGCCTTTTAACAAAACCACTTCTGGGCAAGGAAAATTCTCAACATTTTTGTGTTTAGAACAGTAATGTGGTTGCTGGGCAAATCAGTGGCAAAAATAATTTCTTGTAGAATGTGGTGGGCTTTGTTTGTGACTGGCTACATTGACTCCAGCCTGTGGTTTTTCTACTTAGCTTGTTACCTAGTTCAGTTTTGCTTTTTTTTTTTTTTTTTAAAGTTCTACAGAAAGTTCAGTTTAACTTGAGACAAGATCCTTGATGAACAGACAGGTTTCAGAGCTTTAGTTTTGACAGTCTTGAGTTTTCATGCTGCTCAGAATTCATTTCAGGAAATGAAAAATGACCTTGTAATGACCACATTTAGCCCAACACCATATGTACTCACCCTGGTTATTAGGTACCTTCTGTTACAGTCACACCTACTGATCATTGGCCTGACCTGAGGTCATGACTTTATTCCCCTTTCAGGACACCTGTGAAAGGTCTCAGATGCTGAAATATATGGGTGAGATGGTGCTGTTTCCCTTGTCACTCTGCTGTAGTGTAATATGAGCTTGAAAACTCGTTGGGAAAGTATCTGTTGAACAGCTTGTTGAAGTAAAGGTGTTCAGTTTATGGTTTGCCTTGCACAGAACATGCTGGAGTATGACGCAGGGCGTCTAACGAGCATGGCCACACGGTACCATCAGCAAAGACTATTCTGCTAAGGCATTGGCTTTGGTAGAAAGTTTGGAAGCCTAGGACCTTATGACTTTGCAAAGAGAACGTGTTCTGTGGTAGTCTACGGCTTGTGGTTGAGGCTTCCCAATACTGTCCATTTGCTTTGATGTGGTGAAAGACTGGGGCCAGGCATCAGGACAGCAGGCTGCTGGGCTCCTGGAAGCCCTAGAGCCTGCCTTGTGATTCACTTAGCCTGTCTTACTTGTGAATGTGGGGTCATTGTTTCTACTTCACTCCTGTGCATAAGGTAAAGGTCCACTCACGGACACTTAGCTTTCTTTCAATGTGTTTTTGTTCTGCAAATTGTTATAGTCACAAATTTCACACTGAATGTCTTAGTTCACTGTTCTGATACTGTTGTTATTTACCCACTGCTTAGGCCAGCTCCTATGGATGGCACAGAGCTACATAGCCTTTTTATGTTAACAGAGAGGTTCCTCTCAGGCCTTTGTCAGACATGTTCTTCTTGGAGATGTTAAAAGCCTTCCTTGAACATGTCTTAGGCTCTCAGGAGGAAGCTGGTTCAGTGGCTGTACTTAGTTCTCAACTCCCCAGTGTTCATACCGTGATCCCTAAGAGAGGAAGTGCATCTGTGGGCTGATGGGTTTTCTTAACTATCTGCAGATGAAGAAGAGAATGACTGTACCCCAGCTTGAGAGAAGGAAGTGGTCTGTTCAGACCTACCCAGGACTGACTCCCCAACCTCATGGCAGGCAGTTCTCTGCTTCAGGAATTGCTTCTAGTCTCTCCAGTTACCAGCCAGACATTTTCCCCTTAATTGCCCTTTGATTAAATATTATTTCTACAGATATACTATATACTGCTCATGCACTATATGTGTAGCTGTGTATGTAGAATCTATAAAACTTCGTAATTTCATGTGTGTGAGTACATGCATCCCTAGGATCAAACCCATAGCCTCGTACATACTAAGCAAGTGCTCTATAAAACTTACTTTTAATTTTTCAGTGAGGGCTTAACAGTGGCCAAACAAATTTTCGCTTTTAAAGTTGTGTTTGTTATTTATACGATATAGTATACCTTCTTCTGACATTTGATACATGCACAGTATGCAAACCTCTTTGATCTTAAATCTTTAAAGAGCTAGATTGTATGTATGAGAAAACATGCAGCATCCCTCTTACTCAGTCTGACTTGTTTCACTTAAAATGAGGTTCCATACATTTTCTAGCAAAAAATCAATTCCATTCTTCATGGGTAGATAATATTCCATACCAAGCTAACCTTGTAATTTGGAAGTTTAATTTAAGAACTATTTGCTTTTAGGTTTATATCTGCTGAAAAAGTTAGGCTCTGTTTTTGTTTTGTTTAATGTTGGTTTGGTTTTGCTTTTTTGAGACAGGTATCATATAGCCTAGATTAGCCTTGAACTTGCTACAAAGACTGATAATCTTAAACTATTGCTCATTTTACTACATTTTTTATTTAGTTTTTTTATGGGAGATCTGGGGCATACATACCAGAGTGTATATTTTGGAGGTCAGAGGACAACTTGTAGCAATCAGTTATCTTTCTACTGTGTGGGTCCTGGGGATGAGACTCAGGTCACTAGGCTTGGTGATAAGTACCCGTTCTCTGCTGAGCTAATTAACTGCCAAAATCCTGATTCTTGTGCTAGAACCTCTGGAGTGCCAAGATTACAGGCATATGTCACCATAGTTTGTTTATGGAGTGTTCTGCATGGTTAGCGAGGACTCTTCCAACTGAGCTATGTCTTCAGACCCCTTCTGAAAATTTTAAATATTACTTATTTACATATGTAAATAGTAGTATGTCAAATTACGTATGTCAGTTAGCAGTTGATAAAAGTATTAATGTCTCCATGATAATAAATGAGAAAGTAATTAAACTAGTTGACAGATAATTAAAATTTTATGCTTTTAACACTTGACAAAGATAAATTCAGAACCTTTTAAATTAAGTGCTAAAATGTGAACTTTTTTGTTTAGGTCTCAAAGCCTAAGCTGCACACAGATGACTTCAGGAGGAAACATAAGCAACACACACAGGAAGTACAGTCGCCCTAGGTGCATTTAAGCTACCTCTCACTGTGTCTTTTTTCTTGTCTTGTTTTGTATTTCGAGACAAAGTCTTGTTGGGTAGACCAGGCTGTCCTTCTCAGCTTCCTGAGAGCTGGGATCACTGGCCCGTGCTACCATGGGCAGCTCAGTGTAGCTTTGGTAGTTTGGTAGAGTTTTTCCATTATAGCCATATATCACTGAATTCTGCAACACAACTACTGCCATTCTGCTGTGTTCCATGTCAGTATTACTTGTGTGAAAATACAATGAGAGGAACTGAACACTGGGTCAGTTTTTTGTCAAGTGCAGCTTAGCTTTGAAGATCCAAACATTAGGAGACCTGAGGGAACCTGGCCCTCTTTATTCTTAACTTCTTTGAGATCAGCACTTTCTGTGTAAATGCTCTTCTTCATCACTCTGCTCTCCCAGAAAGTTTGCATTACCCAGCACTAGAGTGAGCCGTATGTCCAAGGATCCCCGGTTCTCTTAGTGAGGAATCAGAGTTAGATGACAGTCTGCTCGGTAAGGACGTTCATTGCTGCTTGCAGCTGTGTTTTTGTGCTTTGTAGTAGACAAAGATTATGGAGATTCAGAAAATACCCTGTTCTTTTTAGTGCTGATTTTTTTTTTCCCCAAATCAAACACTTTCCTTGTTTTATTTTGTTTGCCATTTAGTCATGGGGCTTGAACCAAGGGCTTCCTGCCTGTTAGGCAAGTGCTCTACCACTGAGCTACATCTCCACCTCAACAGGGATGTTTTCAGTTCATATTCAGAACTTGAGAGGATATTTACATAATGGACTTTATAGTTCTCTTTGTTTACACTGAAATGCTGGGTTCTGAACACATTCCTGTTGTTGTTTGCTTATGCTCCTCAGGCCGTGTATGTCATCAGAGTTTCAAAATGAGAATTCCAATATCATTAACTGTATGGCTGCTGAAAATAATTTAAAAGCTGCAGTCACTTCTTTTTATCTGTAGACTCTGACCTACTGAGTAACTACATTCAGATAATAATTTTCATCTTCGATTCCATTCCTTTGCAGCCTTCTGAGGTTGTGGGCTTGTGTGTTTGTGTTTGTGTATGGGTGTGTTTTGTGGGCTTTTGTTCTCTCTTTTGAGACAAGGTGTCTGTGTAGCCACAACTGGCCTTGATCTCTTTGCCTTCACCTCCCAGGTGCTGGGATGACAGGTGTGCACCCCTGACCTCCTTCTCTGTTTTTAGATGTAAGTGTACATGTATGCTTGTACACCCTCTGCCTTCTCAACTTTGTGGGCACTGCTGTGGGCACTGCTGTGTAGTTGGCTGCTTGTCACAGCAGCCTACACAGAGGCAGCATGTGGGGGCCTTTTTCCTTTTGCCCAGGTGGACTGTTCCTTTGTGTGGAATCCCAGAGTTGGATCACTTCTCTGTCAGCAAACTTTGGCTTGTAAGTAGAGCACTGTAGACTAGTGCTCATGCTATTTGGTGCTCTTGTCAGTATATTTTTAGAAGAAATTCCTAGAAGCATGAGGTTATTGGGACAAAGGGTACACTAGTATTACACTCAGTATGGATAGATATCCATCTGTTAGACCTCCAGTTGTAACACTGCAGTAGATGAAAGGACCTTGCTTACAGTAAATTCTAGGGTCTATGGTTGGCTTGTTTTTTCGGGTCTGTTTTCAGTCTCATGGTGGAAAATGGCATCTCACTGACACTTGCCCCTATCTTCCTTGTATGAACGATTGTGAGCATATTTTCTCATTTGTAGTATATTTTTATTTTCTTTTCTCTGAGGCTCTTGTTCATTTATTTCTTTAGGCTCATTGGTCCTAGAACCTTTTGTGTTGTATGACTATTAACCATTTGTGATAAATACTGTACTTTTCTAATTTGTTAACTCTTTGGTTTTATGGCTTTTGCTATGTAGATTTTTAAATATCATATAGTAAGTTATTCATGTCTTTCCTTCTGGAATTTGACTTTCTTAGCTGGAAAGGTTCTCACACTGAGACCAGAAGGAGTTCCCTACTCCCCTTAGCATCATATTCCAGGCCCCCAGACAGCTGCTGTTTCATCTGACCACAGTAGTGAAGACGGGCTTCCATCTTTCTTACAGAGTGCTTCATAGCTTATTTGTACTTATTGTTTTGCAGTTGTTACTGACTTTTGTTAAATTGTACTGATTAATTTTCAAAACTTACCTTATTTTGTTGTAAATACCTTTTGAAATTTATGAAGACATTTCTAATGATCACAAAATAGCTAATGATCACAGTCAATTTGTATATTTAAAAGATAAAATAACTTTCATAGGTCTTGCTTCAGTCAAACTGGTTACGTACAACAGGAAATATGATTATACTGAAAGTAGGTAAAAATTAGAATAAAGACCTGACTCGTACCAGGGTAAAGGACACAGATCCCCAGCGTTTCATAGCTTACAGGGGCCCCTTGTTAATTTCTGAAGTCCTCCAGTATTCAGCCTCTTTCTTGTGAAGTATTTTAAGAAACTTTCAAATATATGTCAGAGTTAGTATCATGGTCTCCTCAAATCAGCCAAATCTCAGAACATTGGAAGTCACCTTTCCCAGCGTTAAAAGCAAATTTATCTATAATTAAAGTGGACTATGAGCTGAGACCTTATTTTTCAAAGTTACACATTTAACATGTGACTGCCAGATTTTTCACATGTGTAGTATGTAGCCAGTATAAGATTTAGAAAGGCTGTGAAGTAGTACTTACACTGTAGCCAAGGGGACTAATAGGCTAACCTGAGGATCCCTCTGTGCTGCGAGTTCTGTAGCAGATTCACGAGCATAGGATGCATCCAGGTGACAGCCGTCCTCAGGTTAGCCTTCGTCACCTCCCTTCCAGAGTACTTGGCCAGCAGACCGGCTCCTCATCCAAGGGGTTTGTTGAGAGCAAGACTTTTGCTTCAGCATTCTCCTGATGTTGCCTCTGCCATTCCCCTCAGCAGAGTGAAGTCCTCTGGCTGCTTCCAGCACTTCTGTTTTGTTTCCTCCGTGCTCAGTTTGAACCCAAAGGAATTGCTTTAGTTATCTCACCGGCCAGAAGCTAGTAGTGTATCTGGTATAGTTTACTTGGGGAGCTAGAAAGTTGTTAAAGATCACTTTTCACCACATTGATTTTAAAAGACTCCGAGATGGGGTGTTGTGTAGCCTTTGAAGCCCAGGATGGCCTCAGCCTTGCTAGTAGATGAGGCTGGCCTTCAAACTCCTGATCCTCCTGCCTCTACATTCAGAAGTTTTTGTTTTGTTTTGTTTTTTGTTTTAATTTTTTCCATATTTCTTTTTAACAAACTACATTGTAGAATTTTTATAACTACTTTTACTCTGATATTTAAGAATATATTAATTCATACTCTGCTTTGTTTAAACTTGGAAATGTATATTGTGCATTTGGGGGGGAGTGGATTCATCTTTTGTTTTGATTTTTTCTTTTATTTGTATTCTGCTACTTTTGGAAAACTAAAAGACGAGTGATACATGTTTACAGAAGCCTACTTAAAATAGTAAATAAAAACTTAATATAAAGAACTTAATATATAATACTTAATATAAAGTATTTGGCAAACTACGGCATGTAAACATGATGGAACATGACAAAAATGCCTTTAAACATTTGACTATAAACAAAATTGGAGAAGCAGATCGCAAGATGATGTAAATGCTAGCTGTGAAGATAGTACCACGTTGCTTGGGGCAGTGGAAAAGCCTACAGTCGGAGTTCCATCCCCAGGAACCACATGGTAGCAGTAGAGAGCCTGCCCTGCAAGCTGTCCTCTGTGTCCAGTAATCCCCACAGGTGCTGTTGAATTAAAATGATTCTGTTAGTCTCTTTGCTGTAAGATGAGAGGAAGTGTGTGTGTGTACTGTCCGCACCATAGTTTTACTGGGAAAATAAGATGTGTGGATGTACAAAGGCATTGGAGGTGGGTAAATCACTCCTGAATGAACTTAGAGATTTTCAGCCTGCCACCAGAAAAAGTGGCTCCGGGTGAGAGAGCTCGCAGCCAGGGGTTAGGACCTGGATTCTAGTCTCAACGCTGCTGTTTACCTGCCTCAGGATTCTCTTCTCCCATGTCAGCTAGTGGATGGACAGGGGTGTCTGCAAGGTTGTTTCTAATGACAAGGTCTGTAGTTAAGTTCAGAAGTAGCCTCTGCTGTAGGTTCTGATACACCTGCTCTTGTTTTACCTGCCCCGACTTTTATATGATGTTACTGTGGTACTTATTTATCTGCCCAGATAATTCAAGTCTTGTTTTAAAAATCTAGAATTTATTCGTTAAAGATGCTTTGATATGTGGACCTTTAAAAATGTCATTCTAGGGCAGGAGAGACAGCACAATGGTTAAGTGCTCTGCTCTTGTAGGGGACCTGGGTTTGATTCCTAGCACCTACAAGGTAGCTCATAACCCTCTGTAACTTCTCTGACCTCTGAGGCATGTATGTGGTGTCCCAACATATATGCAGACAAAACATTCATTTACAAATTTTAAAAATAATTTTTAAATGTAATTTTGTTTCCCCAAGTGCATGCTGTGGGTAGTGCCAGTATTCTGTTGTATTAATAGCATCCCAGAGTGTATCTGGGTGTGTGCGAAGGTTAGAATGACAAACTGTCAGTCTGCTCTATTCCTTCTTTAAATTTTATTTGTTGTAAAACAGAGGAAGTTTGCAAACATGAAGTGGTGGACAGCTTGGCCAGCCGCTTAAAAGCATCATGCTGCAGGCCTCATGTATCCGGGGGCCCCATGCAGGAGGGCTGTTTTGCTGGCCCTTCTTCACCTTTGACTTGCTCTCTAGCCTATATTATTGCTTGCCTTGGGCAAGGTTCCTAATCTCCTTGTGCTTCTATTCTTCCCATCTGTAACACACTGTTGCTCAAAGGGCTTGACTCACTCTCACTGGGGATAGAAGTAGTTGAGCAGAAAGGAGGATACAGCACCTTTCTCCCACAGTTTTGAATATCTTTTCTTTTTTAGTTTTTTTTTTCCTACATGCCTTGTCACCTGAAATATCTGATTCTGAAGCCCTAACATACCTATTGTAATTACATGTTTGAAGTTGTGTTTGCTCTAAGTTAGCCACAGGTCTGTTGATTGTGTGTGGAATTGTGGCTGTCTCACAGACTCTGCATTCTCCTTTTAGCTTTACTAGCTCTACCATAAGTATTGTCACCACTCACTGCGCCTGTGCAGGAAATCACGCATTGCCCAGGCTTGGCTTGATAAACAGTCCTAGGTCAAGCAGAAAACTAGAAAAGGAGCTGATGGCTCAGGAAGTCCAGGCAATCCATATCTTGTCTTTGAGTTGTTATTCTTAGTATGTCCTGCAAGTATTTATAAAAAGGAAAGATTTAGAAAATGACTTGTGGAAACAAGAGTTAGATGATGGCATTTTTTAGGAATTTTCAAGTGAATCCTTGTTAACTTACAGCTAAAACCTCCTTTGATTTTATACAACTTATTTTGAGGCTAGTTTAAATTGCAATTAGATGGATCACCTTTAAGCCTTTGCCACTGTCCTGGTTTCCTTTAGGTTGTGAAATAATGCATGTATGTGAGCTGCATGGTGAGGGCTGGACTTGTAAAATCTGTCTTAGGCTTCCATAGCATGATCTCTGTTAATTAAATTGCTAAGAAGTGATGGAAGCAAAGTGAGTGAAAGGGAGTGTGTTTCTCTGACACTGTCCAGTGGGAGTCACAGCCTGGCAGTCTTTTGTGTCCTGAGTGCTAGAGGATAGGTGTGAACCATCATGCCTGACAAAAGATGGTTCTGTGTTGAAGACATTCTCTATGAGAGAGGACATCTGGGCTTTGCCGATTTCTTCTTGTAAGAATAAGGTCTGAGGAACTCCACAAGCCATGGGTTGATAGGTTCCAATTCTCCCTAGTCCTACTGCGTCCCCGTAAGAGTTAATGGTATCTGCAGGTGTGTTGGGATTAGCACTGTAAAGTTGTGTAAGGGGTTTTTCTTTCTTTTGATCTTCAGAAAGGGATGAAAGATGGTCATTAAATTCAGAGGATTAGGTCTCTCTCTTTATAGACTTTAGGTACCATAAATATTCACTTCAAATGCAAGGTGAAGAATTATATACATCTGGGAGAAAATGGATGTTTTATATTACCAGTCGGAAATTATTCAGTCTCCTCTTACAAATTAAATGGTCTTTGCAGAGGCATTTTCTCTTAAGTGCACTGAGATCAGAAAATAAAAAAAGGTGGTTTTATGTTCATATCTTGGTTGTGATGCTTTGGTTCTTTAGTACCCTAAAGCCTTTCCTTTCACACATTAATGCTTTACCTCTAATGAACTTCTTTCCCCTTGTGTCCTCAAAAATCTGCTTGTTTTATAACTTGTGAACAATGGCCCCGTAAGAGTGAAATCATGCACACAGTGAGAGTCTGTCTGAGCAGGACTTACTGTGTTTGTTTGTTTACTTATTTAGTTTATCCTTTGCCAAGGGTTTAGGTAGGTACCAACACTAAAGTTAGCCTGTTAACATTTTTCTTTCACCCATTTGATAACATCAGCCATTTTGAACAGACTGAGGATATATTAAGTTGGCACTACAGTTACAGTTTCCATTTCATCCCTGACTTTGGGGACACGTGGTGAAAGCTAATGAGGATAATTTCTGTTTTTAGCAATGACATAGTACTTTATTGAGGTTCTCTGCCCCTGTTAATTTTGTTTTTGTTGTTGGGTAATAAAGTACTCAGTTACAATCACTTGTGAGTTAAGATCCCAAAACATGTATTGGCAATATTAAGAAAGGGAAGAGTAAAGGTGAAGGAGCAGCTGATATTTCAGAGCTTGCCAAGCTGTTCCGAGTGGCCTGGCTCTAGCCACTGGCAGTGTGAGCAGAGGGTTAAGAGCCTCATGCTTGATAACAACACCCTCTGGTGTTCTCAGATCTGGGGCCTGCTCAGTTACCACCTTAAGCTTCTACTTCCGACGCTTCTTGAAATTAAAGGAACGAGCGGTGTATGGAAAGCTTCTGCCCACCCTAGGCTATAATATTGTACTAAAAAGATGGAGCAGAATGAAACTGTGAAAGTGTTTGGCAACGGGCAAGAGAAGGTACTCCCAAACGCTTTGATGGTCAGTTAGCCAGAAAACATGCTAAAGACGGGGTGCTGTGCTAGACTATGGGCCCAGGGATGACCCCTAGGACACAAAGACTTTAATTAAGGGGCTTTATTCACACCCCACTAAGTTTGGGAACTTAAGCTCATCTTTGTGCCTAACTAGTGTTTCTTTTGTCTGGGCTTTCGCGTGTATTGCAATAGAGAGCAACGTTTTTCCAAAATATGTTCTGCCTTGGAAGCCACTAACTGTCCCAGATGAATGCAGAGCCTGGAGTTTATCGTCTCCAGGAGGTCATGCAGACGTGGTGGGAGCTGGTGCACTGGACTATTAGGTGCTTTTACACAGTAGAAGAGAGCAAAGGTACAATGTAGAGTCTGATCCTAGTTCCCACCCACAAGGCGGAGGGCAGCTTCTATCTGTAGACACAGCATGTGGTCTTTTCTCCAGTGTGACTTGATAAAGTCAGCTTTGGCTTAGGTCTGTGTGCGACTTTCTGAAAGCCTAGGCGTGGCCCTCAGGAGTGACTTCATGTGTTTTCAGACAGACGTTATGATGCGTCAGTTCCAGATGGAGCTATTGCATCACACCCTAAGTACTAAGCTGAGCCCCCTCCTTTGGCCAACAGCAGACATTGTGAATGGAAACTCCTGAAAAGAAACTGTCTGGCTGTGAACAAAACCTCTGAAAAGGACTTTCTGCAGAGACTCATTGGAATTTCAGTACTGTGGAGAGGTTGGAACTCTATAGGTTCGGAGGCTAGTTACTTTAGTTTGTGCTATATTTAGCCTCCTGGAACAGCTATTCAGTGCCCCACTCTTTATCTGAAAAAAAAAAAAAAAAAAAACCCACCTCGTGGTAATAAATTTTCATTTATTACCTCATAGAAGCTATTAACAGAACACTATCTTCCACCCATCCATGAACTAAGAATGTCATCAGATAATATTTTAGGCCCATAGAAAAGCATGCAATCTCAGTGTATCTGCCCCTCTAGTATACCCACCAATGTATTTTAAACTTGCCTTGATTTATTACTTTGTTCTGTAAAACTACAAAAACCTTGCGAAACTACATCTATGTCGGAACATGGAATTTGGGGTAACCTAAATCTATGTTTCAGGCCATGTTCACTCAAAATGCTCCAAAATAAACTCTCTTATTAATTTTAAGATTAGAGCTGTGATCTTTTCCATTGACAGCAACTCTCATCTAGAAGGCCTTGTGTTGTTAATGAGGCAGTCCTGCCTGTGGAGTTTGGTTTGCTTTATAAGTACTAAGAATGCTTCTGTTCTTGTAAATTTACCACCTCTCTACACACACACATACAAATTTTTAGTTCACCTGTGGCATCAGCCAAGTGGAGTGTTTGTTTCTTAAGGTTCTTTCTGCCCTTGATAACGGGAAGCCCACATGCTCCTCAGGTTGTACATTTGGAGAACAGAGCCTGAGCTTGCTCTAATTGAACAGGAAATATGAGCCTCATAGACGTTTATGACATCATTTGAGCTTATTAGAAATGAAAATATGAATAATGGCAGTGAAAGGTAAAGTTGTCACCACAAGTCCAGGCATGCAGGTAGGATAGAGTGATCAGCACAGGGATCCCATATTGGGCTGTTTGCAAGTGAGTGAGGAGCCTTTGGGCAGCAGCTGTGACTTTGGATGGGCCCATGTGAAGGTGTGAACTTTTGACATTTTAATCATTTTTAATACTCTTTTACTTTGGAGCATGTTAAATATGAACATGTTGAATAGGAATTTTCTTTGTTTTTCTCTGGAAAGAGAAAATTGTGTTTACTGGTATAACTAGCTGATTAATGAACTAAAGCAAAGTTTGGTCCAAATTTATGGGCAAGGTAAACATGGTAACTGAAGAAAAATATAACTGAATTTTACTAAAAAATGCTGAATCAAAATGTTATATGAATAAAAATTTCTGATTTTTTTTTATCTTAGGCTTTATTTTGCTAACATTGTCAGAACTAGCACATCTGGCTTAGATTCTAAAATAGTTTGGTTTTATGCTTCAGTAAAAATGAATCCAATCAAATTGGAATTGAAAAGAGATAAAAGGAAAGCTTTCGTACAGCAAGGCTGTCAGGAAGGTCTTGAGCATTTCCTCTCCCGGTGGCTTTTCAGAACAGGCCAGCATCCTTGTCAGGTGGTGTGTGTGCATCCTTGGAGCTCTGTCTACAGAGAGGGCTAGGGTGTGGTCACACCCCAGTTCTGGTGACACTGAGTGCACTCAATAAAAGCTTCCTTGGCTTGTCATTTGAAAAGTCCTTTTCATTCTGCCTTGAAGACAGCCAATCCTCCCTTCCTCCCTCCTTGCTTTTCCTGTTGGTGGGGATGTAATTGACAGTCTTGTCTTTATGTTTTTAGTAATGGGTAGTGTTGTCTTTTAAGTTATATTTTTATTTTCACAGGATGAGGGTGTGTCATCTTTATCAGATTTAATCATAATTACCATCCTAGCGAGGCTCTTTACTATCTATCCAGTTTGGTTTCTGAGTTGTTTATAGAATTCTTTTCCTCGCCGCTTTTCTGAATGTGACTGGGGCACAGAGCCAACGGCAGACTTAAATGGTGTTCACTGGATGGCTTGCTTTGACTTTGGAGCAGAATCACTTGCTTGATGAGATGTGAAAGAAAAATACTTCAGCCATGTTGCTTTTGGGTTAAGAATAACAAAAATGTTTTTCCGAGAATAGAAACAAGTATCTCAGTACATTGATTGGGCAGTCTGTGGCTCTGTGGTATCAACTCAACAGTAGGAGAGTCCCCTATCCAGCCATCCTTCTCTGTGTTCTCAATTATGCTGACCTTGGAGCTCTTAGAGACTCAGCAGTTTGCTCCTCCATAAATTATGCACTCACTCAGAGTGGCAGCCTGCAGGCTGAGGCCCAGCTCTGCTGGTATTTATAGTTCAAGCCAGTAAACATTTTGCTTGAATCCTTCAGGAGCTGTGGGCCTGATCCCGTTTCAAGTGGGTGTTGAGAGAAATGAATCAGCATTGTTTTTTAAACTACAGCAGTCCAGCATGCTGATAAGCCTGTGGCACTAGTAATTTAGTGGCTAGGGTGTGGGTGGGCCTCCAGGCTGCTGGTTAAGCCTCAAGAATGGTTGGGGGTGGGGGAGGGCAGTGCTCTGGCAGCAGATGAAGAGCGCTCGCTGCCTGCCTTGAAGTGAAGCAAGAATCAGCTAGGACTGGTGTAGATCTGATGTGGGTCTGGAGTGTGGTGGGCCTTCACCGGGACTTTACAGATGATGCACCCAACCTGCTTAGGTGCCCCTTTCCGGTAGGGACACGGGTTGCATTCTGTAATTACATGTGCGTATCCCTGTGGCTGTGGTATTTCAGTGTGGGTTTCTTGTGTAGTAAGGTAAAGTGCGGCATGGTAAGGAGTGAGTGGAGCCCCAGTAAACTTCTTATCCAGCAAATACTGATGTGGAAGAGCCTGTTTCTATTCATGTTCTATCCATGTAGATTCATTGGTTTCACTTTTTTCCTTGTGTCCTTTTTGGGACTTAGTTCCCCAAGACTCTGGTGACACTCCTGCAGCCTCCTTTCAGCTCAGCCTCCGTGAGCATATTTGTTTTTGGTGTAACAGTAAGTGCGAGGCTGCGCTTCCATAGCCACACCAGTGGCTTCAAGAAGAACGGTTCTTTTTAAAAGGACACTTGTAGGCCTTATGTTAAATGGTTATTGACTTCCCCCTCCCCAGAAGAAACATTGATTTTTCTCTCACTCTCTGTTTCAGGTTCTGCATTCTTTCCTGGGCGGTGTGCTGAGATCTTTGTCCGGGGTCAAAGCGTTGGGAAGCTAGGCGTCCTTCATCCTGATGTTATCACCAAATTTGAGTTGACCATGCCCTGTTCCTCTCTGGAAATCAATATTGAGCCCTTTTTGTGAAGTTGGTCTCTGGTGTGTGGTTCTGTTTCTGAGTGTCACTTTCTGCTCCTGTGGTATCCTTCAGCCCTCTTTTACAGGGAATATCCATTTGTACTTTAATGTTTAATAAAGTGAAATGTGCTATCTGGCTCCTTGCATAGCTGCAGTAGCTTGTGGAACAGCCAATGTGTAACGCTACACTGAGGAGAGGTGCCCTGGACAGGAGGGGTGAGTTCTGGAAGCAGAAGTATTGCTTGGCCATCAGAATGTCAGGTACTTAAGATTCCTGCATAGGAGGATTCCTTATTGATGAGACAACTGATTGATTAGAACACATGCTGTACATGCTTAAGCCTTTTCTATACTTGACGACTATTAATCAATAAAATCAGTACTTTAAGAAAAAATTTAAGAATCAATTGTGGTCAAGCATTGACAGCTTTTCAGATCATCTTTTTTTTTTTTTTTAAAGTTGATTTATGTATGAATATATGTGTACATGAGTGGTGTGTGTGTGAAGGCCAGAAGGCATTAGGTGTCTTTATTTATTACTTACTCCTTTTTTTGGTAACAGTCTCTCCCTGAAGGGCTAGCAATCCTCCTGCCTCTGCCCCACTGGGAGCTGCTGTTGTAGGGGTGTGGTAAACTCCAAGCTTGTTATGTGGGTGCTGGGATCTGAGCTCTAGTTCTCATCTTTCACAGCAGTGGCTCTTAACAATTGAGCCATGTCCCCAGCCCGCAGTTGTCTTAAAGGGCAAGATAACGTGAATCACAAGCAATCACCCTTAGGAGCACAGAGGCATCTTTTTGTCTTTCTGTGAGTACATGTTCTGTTCTGTTAGTAGAGCTAACATGCACAGATGTTGATATTAGTGTGGGGTGAGCCTCAGGAAACAGGACAGAGTGTATGTTTGCCATCCGTGCACTCTGTCAGTCATAAGTCAAGAGTTTAAGTTTTTGACTGAACTACTAGTTTCTGTATTATTTTGTGGAAAAGTTTAAGATCTCACATTTTCGCAGACTAAACTTCAGCCAGCCCTCTGGCTTAATCTTAAGCTACTACTTTAAAATCTGTCTCTCAGGAAGGGAGTTGGGGAAAGTATTTTAGGGAAATCCCCACAATAAGAAACATGGTATGATACAAGTTTAAAGAAAGTCCCACTAGAAATAGCCAGTAAAGACAGTGGGGTAACAGTTATGTTCATGCCACTTTGGCTGGGCCTACTAAGACTCCACTCTATTGTGTCCTGAATTCAGATAGCAAGGTCTAATGTAAACAGATTTCAAGCGGTTAGTCCTGGCCACTTCCTTGTCTAGATGCTCACCTTTTTTATTTATTTAGAGTGTCTCACCTCAAACCTGAGATTCTTTGGCTTCAGCCTCCTAGGTGTTGGGATTACAGGTGTCTGCTGGCATGCCCTCACAGAAGCCCAGCTGAGGTATACTTTTAATCCCAGCACTGGGGACTGAGGCAGAAAGTCTGCTTTGAGTTTCGAAGTCAGCTTTTGTTACATAGTGAGTTCCAGGCTAGCCTAGGCTTACAGTGTTAGACTGTGCATTCCCATCCCCCAACCTCCTACACAAAAAGCCTGTTGGAGGGCTTTTGGAGTGTGTGTTTCTGTGTCTGTGTTTGTGAGATCCATCCTAGTTAGGGTTACTGTTGCTATGATGAAACATTATGACCAAAAGGAAGCTGGGGAGGAAAGTGTTTATTTGGCTTCCATTCCACATCATGGTCCATCATTGAAGGAAGTCAGAGTCAAGGAATTCAGACAGGGCAGGAATCTAGTCAGGAGGTGATGCAGAGGCCATGAGAAGAGGGAGGGCGCTGTTCACTGTCTGACTTCCCAGGGCTTGTTTAGCCTGCTTTTTTATAGAACCCAGAACCATCAGCCCATGGGTAACCCCACCCACGAACGGCTGGGCCTTCCCACATCAGTCACTAAGTAAGAAAATACCCCACAGACTTGCCTACAGCCAGATCTTATGGAGACATTTTCTCCATTGAGGCTCCCTCTTTGATGACTCTAGCCTATGCCAAGTTGACATAAAACCAAGTAAGCATGGTGTGTGTGTGTGTACAGTTTCTTCTACAAGTTCATAAGATACGGATATTGGTCCTCATTTGTATACAGATAAAGACCACATTGATAAGATGCTGCCCACTCATTAAAATGGCTACTGTGGGGCTGGAGAGGTGTTAAGGGCACTGGCTGCTCTTGCACCTGAATTTAATTCCTGAATTCCCATCACCCACATGGCAACAAACAACCATCTGTAATTCAGATCTGGTGCACTCTTCCAGTCTCCAATAGCACCGGGCAAATAAGTGGTATGCAGATGTCCATGTAGGTAGAACACCAAAACATATCAATTTTTTTTAAAAAAAGGGCTCATGTTTAAATGATGGATCAAATGTTAGTGGTACAAGTGGAACTGTTGCATACTGCTATTGAGAGGATGTACAGTGTTACAGCCAGGAAAGTGGTTTGGTAGTTTCTTGAAACCTGAAAAAGCCAGCTAGCTGTTTTACCAACGTGACATGTGGGTTTTGTGCAGATGTTCAGTATTATTTATAGTAGCCACAGACCACATAGCCTTTGTACGAAGGCCATGCATTCCTTAGGGGGAATGAACTCGGTAACACAAATGAGTCCATGCATGATAGGAGAAAGAAGCCCTACGTAATTGACTACACATGGTCCCATTTACCTACAAGTCAAAAGAGATTATGGGGGCTGACCCAGTGGCTCAGTGCACTGACTGCATTGGCTGAGGCCTTGGGTTTGATTTCCACCTACATGACACCTCACAACTGCAACCCTGGTTCTAGGCTATCAGTACCTTGCTCGGGTACCACATGATAAATAGACCCATGATAAATATTTAAGCCTTTAAACAGGAGTAGGTTGAGTAGAGACCAGCCAGTCACACCACGGCTCCTGCTTGAAGCAGGGGTCGCTCCGTGGCTTAGAAGGAGAACATTGCTGAGGGTCATCCTCTTGTTGACCTCTAGCTGTGCTCCTTTGGTATCAATGATGCTTTGGTATTGACTTTGGCTCTTCCATCCATTTTACCAAAAGGAGACTGATGACCTGAAAAGTCGCAGTAGCTGTCTTAAGCTAAATAGAACCTCTCATTGAAAACATCTGACAAACATAAGATAACCCCAAAGTTCTGTCTGCTTATGTTACTAGGACTGAGTAACTTGGTGTGTATTGCTATGGACTGGATACCCTTCTCCAATATACTCAGTGGGATGGTTTGTACAAGTGAGGTCTTTGGGAGGTAATCAGGGCTAGATGAGGTCAGGAAGATGAAGCCTTCCTGGTGGGATTAACGGCTTTCACAAGAGAAACCAGAAAGCTTGCTTTCCCACTCTCTACCCCGTGTGTACCTGAAGAAGTTCTGTGAGCCACAAGCCAGAAGAGACCTTATGATTAAGTCTGCTGTCACCTTGATTTTGAACCTTCATTCTCCAGAAGAGTGAGAAATAAACTTCTGTTCTTTATGAGCTACTGTCCCTTTGCTATCTTGGCAGCCTGAGCAGTGAAGAAGTATAAGAAGAGCCTGGCATGCCTAATAAAACCCAGGGTGTCACTACACCTCTGGGATCCCCAGCAGCTCCCCAAGGCACCTGCCAGAAGTTGCTGTGGGAAGTATGGCCTCCTTGGATAAGAACAGAGGAACTAAGTAACCCTGCATGACAAGAAGGGACAGTGGATCTGGAGAGGACAGGAACTCCACAAGGAGAGCAACAGAACCAGAAAATATGAACACAGGGGTCTTTCCAGAGACTCATACTCCAACCAAGTACCATGCATGGAGATAACCTAGAACCCCTGCACAGATGTAGCCCATGGCAGTTCAGTGTCCAAGTGAGTTACATAGTAATGGGAAGAGGGACTGCCTCTGACATGAACTGATTGGCCTGCTATTTGATCACCTCCCCCTGAGGGGGGAGCAGCCTTACCAGGCCACAGAAGATGACAATGCAGCCACTCCTGATGAGATCTGATAGATCAGAAGGAAGGAGAGGGGGACCTCCCCTATCAGTAGACTTGGGGAGGGGCATGCGTGAAGAAGGGGGAGGGAAGGTGTGATTGGGAGGGGAGGAGGGAGGGATTTATGGGGGGGATACAAAGTGAATAAAGTGTAATTAATAAAAGTTAAAAAATTACAAAAAAAAAAAAAAAAAAAAAAAGAAGGGACAGTGGGCACACAACGGCCTGTGAGTTCAGAAACTCTGCTTGGCTTTGAGTTTCCAGCAGGCGGAAAGGATGTCTGGACGTGGGCACAGACCTGGTTCAATTAGTAACTCCAGGAGTGGGTTGAGTGTAATCCTGTCTGGCCCCGCAAAGCCATACCCTTCAGGGCTCAGCGTCAAGTGTTCTCTCAGGACTGCCCTTTATTTCTGTTTAAGGATGCCAGGCTAGGACAGTGGCACGGCTGTGTTAGAAAACGTTTGCAACAGCTCAAGTTCATGAATGTGAGGAGACAGAGCACAGCTGAGAGTAGTCAGAGGCCTTGTGGGGCTTCATAAATGAGCCCTTTCAGACTGAAGTGACAATAAGGATACGATGTGCCTATTCAATACCAAACTTGGTGACAAAGCAACTTTCTTTCCAGAAGGTGCCACTTTTTGTCACAAAGGAAGATACTATGCTGGCCCTTCAAACAAGCCCTTCCTAAGAAGGCAGTTCCAATGGAGGTGAGCCTGGGTTAGCCACTCACTCCATTCTGAGCAGAGAAGGGGTGAACACCTGGATAGAAATGGGTGTATTAATCAGAGATCTCAGCCGTGGGTCTTGGGCTGCTCATTTGTGGAAGGACCACTGGGGGCCACCTGAGGCAGGATGAGCAGACAGGGAGGCACCCCACAAGCACACTGCTGTAGAGAGAATGCTTAGGTGAACTGATGAGGAAGCGTACCGGTCACTAGGATTCCCAGGGCTAGGCTTTGTATAGGGTGTAATGGATGTCTTTCTTTTGATCTTTCGGACCCTTCAACAGCTGTTTATCACTGTTGAATTGAGATGGGTAAGATGATCTGTGTTTGGTGGACTCTGCATAATTTGTCCCCTTAGGGCCACCCATATGGTTTCCAGGTGACAAAGCTGCTGCAGACCAGAAGCCTTACAGGCCCTTTCTTGGTTGGTGGCTTCTCAGCCACATTATAGAGTCCTCATAGGTACCAGGTACAGGCTGCCACCCTGCCTCACCCTCAATGAAGAGAGGACTGAGCTGGGCTTTCTTTGAACACCTTTGCTGGGAAGAATCTGGCTTTGCTCCAACCAAGTGGATCCTGGTGTAGCAGCAAGAGGAAGAGCAAGGCTGGCAGATGTCTTGAGTGTGTGAAAAGGCATCTCGGCTGGAACTCCTAGCGCGCCACCGTTGCCTTTTGTGTTTGTTTTTGCATGCCACATAGACAGGCGTGGAGAAGGAAGAGGAATTTTTGGCTTCATATAGCTCCTTTGTCTCATGTGGCTACAGCCTTTAAGAATTTAACATTCTATCCATGGCCCATATCCAGCTTTCTTAGTATGCATGTAAGCATGCGAGTCTGTATTACAGGTGTGCCCTGCTTTAAGAAAACAACGGATGTACAGTCCGTCCAAACTAATTTATTCAAGTCTTATGTTTGTGGGGAAGGAAGAGTTGCCATGTGACTTTGAAACACCGATGCCTTCAGCACATTGGGAGTTTACGACACGAGCCAGGGCTGAGCGGCTGGTTTACTGGGTTAAGTGGTTGCTGTGAAAGCTGGAGGACCTGAACTCGAATCCCCAGAACCCATGTAAAAGTGGCTCATCATGTCACGTGCCTGTTGTCTCCGGTACTAGGGTGTGGAGACAGGTAGTTCCTAGGGGCTTGCTGACCTGGCAGTCCAGTCAAAATATGAGCTTCACCTTTACGTGGGAAATTTTCTCAAACAGTGGCGCGCAACAGAGGGAGTCGTGTCATGCACCCACATTATAATACACACGCGAGCAAAACAAACAAGTGGCTTGGAGGGGAACACTCTAAAATGATGTGGGCTTGGCTTGGTTCTGCGCACCCTTGTGCTGGAGAAATGGATCTAATCGTCAGAGAGACGAGGACCGGTGAGAGGTTCGCTGTAGAGCCTTGATCACAGTCAAACAATGTACAGATGCTGGTTCTAAGGACTCGTTTGAGGAACTGAGTGGAGAAGACTAACCTGGGAACAAGTGGGTCAGAGCCGCAGAGGGGAAGGCATCCAGGGCCGACTGATATTAAATGAGTGTGTGAAAATACCACATCCACCCCCAATTCTCATGTAGTGACCAGGCAGGTTTGCTCTGTGTTTTCTCTTGTAAGAGGGAAGCGCCTCTGTCCACCTTGTCCCTAGATTCGGAGTATCTTCTTGTGCCTTCTCACCCCCCTGCCTAGGCAACCTGGTTTCCTCATTAAGCTCCCGAAGTCCTAGACTTGCTCTGGTCCTCATGACCAAATTAATGCTGCTCTTGTCTTGCCCCATCCCATGGCCTAGTCTTTCCCACACAACCCTGACACGTCAGATCCTGACTTAAAATTCTCTGAGCCTGTGTCTAACAGAGGTTCTGCCTAGAACAGATTGGAGCTTTACGTCCCTTAGGTGGCCAGCTACAATAAATTAGAAAATAGAAGGAAACTATCTATTTTAAAATTATACCCTACAAACCTTTGTAAATAAAAGGCTATATCCTGTGACAGTACAAATACAGCCCCACATGTGCCCTTGTACATAACTCAGTTTAGCACTTCAAAGAGCAAACAAAGGTACTTAAAGGCAGACAAAGCACTATAGTGAGGCAAATTTGACTCAATTGGCTCAGACACTAGGACCGTTATCTATGAAAACATTTTCTTTTCCATCACCAGCAACACCGATGAGTTTCTACTTAAACGCAGTGTGTGGCATCTGTCTCCAGGAAAAGGATTCTTATTATCAAGGAGTTAGAAGGACTTAATCAGACCATGTGTCACCCCTCCTTCCTGTTAGCCAAACCTGTAGCCAGTTGACCAGTATTTGTATACAGATGGACTCTGGCAGCAGAATAGTCTATAGCTAGTCACTGATTTTTGTCCACTCTCCTCACCTCAGGCCCAGCAAACCCAAGGGGGAGGGGAAAAAAAAACTAAAGTAAGAAAAAAATAAAACCTATTCGAGTAGGGTGGCCGATACCTATAATTGCAGTACCTGGGAAACTGAGGGAGGAGGAGTAACATGTTTTGTTAAAGACCATCTGGGACTATACAGTGAGCTCTATGCTAACCTGGGTAATAGCATGAGACCTTGTCTCAAAAAAAAAAAAAAAAAAAAAAAAGAAGAAGAAGAAAATCCACAGGAACAAAACATCAGATTTTAAAGCATTTAATAACTACAGTCAAACAAAAAAGATTTTTATTAAAAAAAAGAATAAATTTACATACAGTGCATAAGCAAGACAGCTGAAGACTTCCAAAATAGAAATCTAAAACATATGGTCTGAAATACCACAGGCTGTGATTACCCTGGGAAGATGAGTTGTGTCTTTGGGCAAGAAAACCCCAAGTTACCAGGCACGGTGTGGAGTGGCTTCAGTGGCTGCCATCAAAGGGTGTTCCTTTAGGAATCTTGCCTATGTCTTTTTCTAGCATACTCAGCTATGTACGGTACAGTTCTGAGGAAACATGACACAAACTGCACAGCTGTTTAGGAAGCAGGTTTTAGATGGATGCCTTGGCCCGGAGTAGTAACAAGATGGGAGAAGATGTGTATTATTATTCCTGATCTCTGGAGGGGCCAGTAGTCCTAAGAGCTTTGGTGTGAAGGTTGGTTAGGCCTAGGCTTATAGTGGACGCATTCTGGTGACCGTGCCCGCCCAGAGCAAGAGGGCCTTTGGACCACGGCTGGAACTAAACCAGCAGGGGGCACTCTTTCCCCAGAGAGAAAATCCAAGTGTTCTGAAAGGAGACCCAAGAGACAGTTTACTAGGCTGAGGTGTAAGAGGGCAGTGAAGTGAATGGAGAAGGCTCACCAAAGGCGAAATGTGACCAAGCAGTAACATTTAACACCAATGCTGTAGGAATCCAAAGCTGAACTTGCCATCTCCAGGAAATACTTTCTCCCTCCATTTGCTGTTATCAAGTACATCAAAGAGTGACCAGTCGTGACAAATTTTTAGGCCACCGTTTAATGTTGTCTGCATAACATATTCATCATCCGTCTACATTATGTAAACACAGTCTTAAATGCACTCACACAGTTGTCAGCTTCCCTGTTGTTTTGACTTCCTAGTCACCACACCCACCGCTGTGGCAACACATACAGCCCTTCTTCTGTAAAGATGCAGTGGAGCAAACTGAGATTTTTGTCACTGGGCTTCAGACAACTAAAGTCATCCTGTGTGAATATTAGCCAGGGTTACAAGCTCTATTTTGGTAGCTTGGGGGTGGTGGGAGAGCAGGGGGAGAGAAACAAAGGGAAGAAGTGCCTCGTCACCAGCTAAGCCCTGGAGAGCCTGGCCTACGCAAGAGAACCTGTAAGCCAGGGCGGCCCAGCCCACAGAGCGGAAATACTGTCAGAGCAAGTTGTGGGCCATTTTCATCCTTGTTCTTAACTATGATAAATGAGAGAATTTAAGTTAAAGATGGGCATTTTGTTAAGAATTATTTTTTGTTTGTTGTTTATTTGTTTTGTCAAGTTTCTCTGTATAGCTTTGGCTATCCTGGAACTTGCTCTGTAGACCAGGCTGGCCTCAAACTCAGAGATCTCAGCACTGGGGAGGAGGAGGCAGGGATTAAAAGTGTGGACCACCATACCCAAGAATTATTCTTGAGAAATTAAAGCACTATATTCAGTACCAAAGAACATCATTCCAACATAGGCCATGGGGCATACTTAAAATCAGAGAAAATGTTGGCCTTAGTTTTCACATTGAAAACAAAAGTCTGAGCTCCGGTAACTTTAAAGGGGTGGTTAATTTTGTCCAATATGTGCCATAGTGATGAGGTGTTAGGACCACAAAACGTTGGCTTACTGACATCATCCCTCAAAAGATCAATGACTACACATTTACACCATCCTTTCAGGATGTTGTTGATACCTGATCCTTATTCTGAAGCTCTGAAGAGGAGTCCAAGGAAGGAGCTCTCTGCTGTTGACTTCATAAATACCTTCTAAGACCCAAGGAGGACCACTCTAGGTTGAATGGGTATTATAGTTAATTGGCTTATTTTTCCAAAATAGACTGAAGGTTTTTTTGCATTAATGACCCTTAAAATTGCCAAGAGATAAGAAGAGGTGGGAAGCCTGAGAGGAAGTCCCTGATTCTGCCTAGCAGGTGAATAATTAAAAAGACCTATGGAAAGTAGCTGAACAATGATGAGGTAACATTAGGGGGATGACAATGTCAGGGCTGCCTAGCTTCTCTTTGTCAGGCTTCTAGACGAAGAAACTCATCTATTCTTGTGCTGATCCAGGACCTTCTAAGTTTATATGGAAGCCACTGAAGGTGCCAAAGACCAGACAGGAGAGTGCGGGAGTCTCAGTGCGTCCTCATTTCCACCCATGAGGAGCTGGTAGCCCATCATCTGTTGCTTACACTAATGTAGAAACGGAGCCATGGGATGCTGTAGGCTATTTGCAAGGAAGATCAGCTTCTCCTTCACTAACAATGCCTGGAGGACGCAGTCTGGTCTAGAAGAAAGCAAGCTCTTCCTGATGGCCTCATAGCTCTGCTATTGTCTCCAGTCTCCTCACAGGAAGCTTTATTTCAGAATGGTCTCATCACCTACTCAGGCACAGTCTAGCCTGATCATAGCACAAGAAATCACTCTGTCCAAAGAGTGCAATATTCTAAGGGGCCATCCTTACTCCCAGACTGAACTCCATTTTGGTGGTTTGGGGAATGAGACATGGCATTTGACAAAGTTGTAACTGAAGAGAAGTGCTCTGCCTTCATATTACTTCAAGCCTGCTGGCTCTCTGGAGCCTGCTGGGGCTTGTAGCCATTCCAAGCCAGGCCACAATTCCTGTCCACCCAAGACCAGGTCCTAAGTCCATGTAACAGGAAGGGGACGGGTGGTCTTACAGACCTCAGGTGCGGTTTCAGCCCGGTGTCCTTACAGACCAATCACGCCACTGGTGCCACAGCAGTAGTGTCTACGTTACATCAGCAAAACAAAACTATGACAAAAGATTTCCTTAAAATAGGAGGCTTTGAGGTTGTCCCAACCAACAACGTTCTCACATTTTGCCTCTCACATTAGCAAACTAGCTTCCGACTGTCTGGGGCTCAGAGCAACCCCAAAAACCTGTGCAACATTGGCACAAAGGTTGTGGCACAGATGCCAACCGATGTGTAGGTGACAAACTTGTAAGGGACTTCAATCTCCAGTCTTCGTCTGGCCTCCTTGTTCCTAGCGACCACCTTGAACCATGAGAATAACACTTGCAGCGAGAGGTTTTGTACAAGTTGACGAACCAAGAGGATCAACACGATTCCCACCATAAATTTGGTCAGACCCAAAACCAGCATGTCAGTGGTCAAGGGTGGGATGTTCTGAATCACGGGGAGAGACGGGGTGGGCTTGGACACAAGCTGGAAGAAGTGGTTGATCCAGAATCCAAGGGCCACTCCGGCCCCAGCAGCCACGATGGTGGTGGTGTCCGCCCTGGTTGGGCTGTAGTAGTCAGACACTGGGTAGTTGTAGCACAAGAAGAATGGTACGACTATGACACACACAGGGAAGAGAGGGCTGGCTGAGTCCAGTGAGTCGATGAGGGTCCAGGCAGGGTAGGTGAGGGCAATGAGGAATGCAGTGATCAGGACACCGCCCAGGACATCCTGCCAGGAGAGAAGAGAACAGTGATGGGTTGGCACTGGAAGTACAATCTCTGCATGGTTTTGTATTATGTTTGTATTCAAGTAAAATATAAACCTAAGAATTCAAAGCGAAAAGAGGAAATAATATACATATTCAACATGTTACGAGTGTCACATACTTTCTTAGAAGAGCGTTTCTGCATTTTAGAATAAATTCTGAACTTCTTTCTGCATGAGTGGTTGGTAGTCTCAGGGTCATTTAATCTTACTTTGTTATATACAACTTAGATCACAAAAAAAGTCAGTCTTCACAGAGGTGGCACCACCCTTTCTTGAGAGCTCTAAACTGTTGCACTGTATTAAAAAAAACAAAAAAACACTGAATATTAAACATTACCAGCTGAATGACCCATCAGCTCCTGAACCCACTTGACTAGAATAAAAACCACAGAAGAAATGCTCGCCGATATAAATAAAGCCACTGGGCAGTTTATAGCAGAGGAATATACTGTTTAATACTTCTTTTCTAATATTTAAAATACTCCAATATTTACTCATACAAGATAGAAGAATGAAATCATACTGGGGAGAAATGAGAACTTGTGTTTCCGAGACAACTGATATTTGAATGTATTAATAATCACCCCAAACCGGATATACCCCCAGATTCTTGACAGGATGAATGGGTAAAAATCTTGTGGTATATTCATGTCCTGGAATACTTTTCAGCAGTCAAGAAGCAGTGAACTATGGATGCATAGTACAACTTGGGTACAATCTCCAGGAAATGCTTCTGAATGAAACAAGCCAACTCCAAGCGTTGTATACTGCATGCTTCTATTTATATGACATTAATAAAACACAAAACAACGGTGACAGGGAACAGTATCAGCCATTGCCTAGGGGACTTGGGTTATCCTGTGTGACCAAAAATGTGTGATAACTTGGGTTATCCTGTGTGACTGCATCAAGGATGCTTTGATACAGTCTGGGGATAATGAAACTATTCCATACTGAGACGGTGATTACAAAAATTTATTTGTGTGTTAGAATTCGTAAAACCTAAAAAATACATGATTTTATATGTGTGTGTGCACACGTGTGCACACCAGAGCCTGTGGAGGTCAAAGGGAGTTTGGTTCTTTCCACCATGGGGGTCCTAAGGATTGCTTAGAGCATCAGGCTTGGTGATAAGCAAGCGTCGTCTTTACCTGTTGAGCCATCTTACCAGCCCCAAATTCACAAAATTTTATGCCAAGAAGAGTCAGTTCTTTAACAACAATAAAAAGCAAAACAAAACAAAACCCATTTCAAACAAATGAAAATGCTAGTAGGTTCCTTTGTTCCATCTACTAACATTGCTGCCTGCCAGTTGCTGTATTTTAGGGGGGCCCCAGAGACCTAGAGAGGACCCTAACTTTGTACATCTATCTTCTCATACTATGTGGATGATTTCCTAGACTCTCTTCCTCACCCAGTTCTTCAGACAAAATTCTGTTAGCTGGGCATGGTGGTGCATGCATGTAACCTCAGCATTTGGGACGTGGAGGCATGGGGCTGATGAGTTCGAGGCCAGTTTGGACTAATAGTGAGACTCTGATTCAAGAAACCAAAGGAAAAGTTGAATCTGTTAACGGAGCTGCCTTCCACTCATCACCTGTCTGCAAAATGCCACATGCTTTGTGGGGCAGAAACCTGTCAGCAGCTTTTAAAAGTACTCATTTGTCCTCTGACCTAGTAACCTCACCGTGGTGACCTGGCCCGGGGCCTGTAGCTGTCCACATCTGAAGTGAGGTCGTCATGTTCTTCACAGCAGTGTTGCTGGCGAAGGCAAGAGGCTGGACTCACCAAGTCTCCCTCTAGTAGCATCATTCCCTTTAACTGCCGTGTATTTACACCATGGCTGTGGCAAGATGGGGACGCTCCAAAGACTTTAAAAAGGCAAGGCGGGCCTGCTAACAATGGCAGAACTCAGCTTTCTCCTGGTCGTGTTCAACCCGTCTGGCAACATGTCCAGATGGAATCTGCTTTAGCAGGACTGAAGCTGCCAGGGCCGAGCTATCAGCAGTGGAGTAGCAGAAATGCAGATAGGTCTTTACAGAGCAGTACACTTGGGGGCTGGGCGCACAGTGGGAAAGGGGACTTTTTGCACTGGAATTTTCTATCGCGTGTATGAATTTATCTCCTTTGGGAATAAGCGAAGTTAAATTCAGCATCTTCTCCAGGTGGGACCTGCCCATTGATGGCCACGGGAGTGGGGACCTCTGTGCAGAGGGTGTGCTGAGGCCCAGAATATTTAATCTGTGTGTTTAAAAGAACACTACTCTTAAGGGTTGGGTGGGGGAGAGGGAAAGCCAGGCTTGAGTTCAACACCACAAAAGAGCTGGTCCTCTCCCAGGGGAGAGAAGGTTCTGCACTCTGAGGGGCTCTCATCACCTCAAACAGTCTCATGTCTGAGCTGTAAGGAAGTCAACAGGGACAAAGAGGGCATTCGCCTCATTATATAGCGCAGAGATAAACTGCAAGTCCCTTCTGGAAGGAAGACTCCCGAGGCCAGATCACTCTTCCTTGTTCCCCCAGCCATGATTGCTCCTGGGGCCATTTTGATGGCAGCAGGTCTCATGGAGCCAACCAACAAGGTCCTCAATTAAAACTCTCCTCCAGGTGTCAAATCGCCCTCCTCAATCTGATCAAAGGTGCAGCCAGGAATCTGTGCTCTGGCTCCCCAGCATAATCTAAAGTGAAATCTAAGGTTAAAACAGAACAAAGTAAAAACCAGGAACACCAGCCTAGAGCCAAAACACAGTCAAGGTTCTCAGCATTTTCCAGGAATTTCTCGCCGCTTTTTCACTTCACTTCACTTCACTTCACTGGCTCTGCTTGCTTTTTACATTTTGTTTATGTATGTTTTTGAGCTGGGCATGGCAGCTCGTGCCTTTGATCCCAGCACTTGGGACACATACAGGCAGATCTCTGTGAGTTCAAGGCGAGTCTGGTCTACATAGGGAGTTACTGGAGCATGGGCAACATGCCAGTGGCTCCACATCCCAAGAAAAATGACTCCATTATAACCATTAAGGGCTCCTCAGGGAGAGCCCCTCCCCATTCCCTGATGGAATCCCGAGTAGGTCTTCTTCAGATTGCCTTTGCTGCTGTGAGTTCATGTCCTGAAAACAGTGAGCACGCCTCCTAGTCTTCTGGCTCAGACATTCTTTCTGCCCCCTCTTCCACAATGTTCCCTGAGCCTTGGAGGGGATGATGTCGATTTAGGACTCGGTCTCAACAGCCATTTGTTTCCATTAGTTCTGAGCTCCTGCCCACATAACCGCCGACCACCATGAACAGAAGCTTCTCTGCTCCAGACTTTGAGCCTACTTGCTTTCTGTAAACACGACTAACACCGTTTTCCATTCCTTTAGCTAGAGTGTGCATAAGCTATCTCTACCTGCCAAGTTCTTACAGCTCCTCTTTAGGGCTCAGCTCCAGACTATGCTTCCCTAGAACACTGTTGTCCATCTCCACAGTTGGCAGTGACCTCCCTAAACTGGAGGTGAAGAGCCATATTTCATATGCTTCCTTTTTTTTTTTTTGTCTTTGCTGTGATTAGATACTTTCCTCCGGGCTCATCAAAAGTGTCTGACCAGAAAGTCAAGTTGCTTACTTCTTTATCTTCCTCAAGGCTCCTGGACCAGTAGAACAGACATTTACTTACAGAGTCAGGAGGCAACAGTTTTCTCGTACCAGGATGTCTGGGATTTGGCTACCCATTGTTTCAAAGTATAAATTAGAATTCACCCTATTTTTTTCTGTCTTCTTTTGTAATTACAGTTACCAAAGTCCCTGACATCTGGTTGGAATAGTCTTTATGAAGTAATTGTGTTCCTCTTCAACCCAAACTAAATTATTTTGGTCCACAGTCCCAGCATTTGAAGCAAAACTAATTTTAGCCAACATGGATGAAATGAAGATGAAATTTCTCCCCTCCCTTTTAGCCACATATTTGGACTTTTAGCCATGAAAAGTGATACTATAATAAAGATACTATAATAAAGATAATAAAGTGATACTGTAACAAAGATATTTAGGTATTTTTGTAAGAAAAACACTTGATCCATAACTAGTGAGATTTCCAAGTTGGGGACTATATGTTTCTTATAATAAAATTATTTTTAAAAATACTTCTAAATAGAAGAACTTTAAATGCTCTAAATTTATTTTTAAGTAACATTCTTTTAGAGACAGGGTCTTCTCATTTTGTAGGTCAGGTAGGCCCTAGCACTGGTCCAAAAACAAAGACAAAAACAAACAAACAAAAAAACCCTCCAAATAACAACAAAACCCAAGCCCAAACAAATAAGTAAATAAAACACCAAACCCTCACAAATGTTTCCAGAGATGAAGATAATTAAAGTACAAAGCATACAACATTTTATAAACACGTAGGTCTATGATTCTACTCAAGGAATTTGAAGAAAATGAAGAAAGTAAAATTGTTCACAAAAGTTCACATCACGTAGGGTGCTGGGGAGACAGCTTACCTGGTGGAGTGCTTATATAACATTCAGGAAAAACCAGCACCAACACAGAATAAAGCTATGACATAGAGCCATACAGCTGTCATTGCAGCATGCAGGGCATTGGAGGCAGGAAGGTCAAAAGTTCAAGGTCATCATCAGCCAGAGTGAGTCTAATGACTGCTTAGAATATATGAGATTAGGTCTCAGGAAGAAAGAAAGGAAGGGAGAGGGGGAGGAAGGGAGGGAGGGAAGAAGAGAAGGAAGGAAGAAGGAAGAAGGAAGGAAGGAAGGAAGGAAGGAAGGAAGGAAGGGGAAGGAAGGAAGGATTGTTACACTTAAGGACAGTTTTTGTTGGGTTATTGCAGTTCATGCAACCAAGATCAATGGTAATGTCCTCCACTAGAGAAAACCAGAAAGCACAAAGCAAGAAAAATTAGCATAAAGAAAGAACACACATCACAGTACAACTCTGAAAAGGCATGAATTGTTCATGTTCCATGGCTCACACAAAAAAACGAGATGAGCAAACACATTACTTCCTTATTTAATAACAGAGGAAGGACATTTTCAATTTGCAAAAGACACGTCTGAGAAATCTCATTTTCCTCCCCATTGCTTCAAAGTTAACAGCAAATGAGGTGTATTGAAGAGACTACAAACTTTAATCTTAACACACACACACACACACACACACACACACACACACACACATATGTATTTATACACACATGCATGCACACAAATACTTGAATGCATGAAGGAAATATCACAAGGGAATAAAATGGCGAAAGGTGGGTTTTCTCTGGGTGGGAACATTACAGAGGACTTCCATCCTCCCTGTGCTCTGCTGACTCATTGCCATAATTTCCTGAATTTTCTGCAGTTAACACCTTTTTCTTTTTTCTCTCAGCACAGTATTTATTTAATTATAGACTGTTTTCTGAATGTAGCCAAAGATGGCTTTGAACTCCTAATCCTCCTCCCTCTACCTATAGATCTCCGATAGGACAGTGTGCACCACTATGCCCAACTTAGGATTGTTACATTAATAAAAATGTCATCAGACTCCTCACAAGAGCCCAGCTTTGGGCCTAGCCTCAGTCAACAGATGAATGGCTAAAGAAAACGTGTTTTGTACACATAGTGGAGTTTCATCCAGCCAAAAAGCAGAGAGGAACCACGTCATTTTGGGACAATAGACAGTAGTAGAAGTCACTGCATTAAGCAAGATAAGCCAGATGCAGAAAGACAAGTACCACAAGCTTTCTGTCACATGTAGAAGTGAGAATAAAATAAAATAGATACTCTGAAAGTGACAGAGGATTCCTACTAAGAAGGGAGTGTCAGGACAAGATGTCCATCAACATGTGACATCGTGTATTCTTATCCTTAGCCAAGCAGAAAGGGCTCATTCACCTTTTGGTGACTATCTCTGGAGATTTCTACAGTGTTCCCTTACCTCTCAAGAACTGTCTACGCTGGGGAGTTCTGGTCTTCTGTCCTTTTCTCATGTGTGGTTTACTGGGAGAGATGTTCATCATCGTATCTCCCAGCTTCTCTCATAAAGAACTCTATTGAGGGGTTAACTCTGCCCAAGGTTATCTGGCTGGAAAGGCGGGCAGAGGCAGACTCGCTCAGTTTTGCAAGGAATGCTTTTAGATCCCTGGATGATTTAGGCATTTAGGCTGGGGAACTCTGGCTCTAGCATCTTCCTCTCTGCCAGATGCCCTGCTGAGAACATGAAGGGCCTGCTCTGCCCTCGACAGCCTCACAGACAGAGCTGAAGCCAGGAACCCAGGCAAAGCCAAGATATGCCGAATGCTCTGAATGCCACGACACTGACAATGAACCAAGCCAGACCTGGCCTTCATCTGGAGAGTAGCTGCTGCAAACCTGCCAGTGTTTCCTCCTGAACATCTTCCGGTATGCTTTCCTGTGCTAGCACCGGTTTAATTTCGTTTCTCAGATAATAAGGACAGGCTTCAACTGCCTCACAAGCAGGAGGCCACAGTGCTCATGAATATGACTATCCATTCCAGGGACAAACCTGTGTGTTGTGTAATTAGCATTTGTACGGAGAAGGAAAGTACTGTGTAAATTCAAACACTGTGAATTCTGATCTTCTGTCCTCTCCACGAGTGTGCTTTACTGGGACAAATGTTCATGGTATCTCCCAGCACCTCTCGTCAGGAACTCTACTGAGGAGTTAACACTGCCCACGGTTATCTGGCTGGATGTCGACAGACAAGCCAGGTGTGGTGGCCTGTAACCCGCAGCGCTCAGGGGCCTTGCTGAAGTGAGAACCTGTTTCAAGGTTCAGTGGGGCACGAGCACCGGCCCCCAGGAGAAGGCCACATGGGTGTGGTGGACCACCTGTAATCCCAAACTCGGAGTCCCTGAGACAAACTGGCTAGATTAGCTGACTCAGGAAGATCTGGATTAGAGCCTGCCTCCGTAAAGAAAGTGGAGAGCTCTCAGGGGAAACGCCCAGTGTCAGTCAACCTTTGCCCTCACACCACACGCACACGAGTGAACCACATGCGTGTTTGCCCACACGCAAGCAACCACCTCACACAGAATAAAAATTTAAAAAATAAGCAGAGGTCAGTCAGAAGCAGAAAGCCGAGTAAATCTCCTGGTCCTGAACAGTAGGCTCTTCTGCTGTCATGGGACCTGGGAGTGAGTGCTGTGTCACTCTGTTGCCTCCTTTGTGTGTCATAGCTGTCCTGGAAGCCACTCTACATGGCCTAGGATCGTCACAAATCGAGGACGAAGGACCAGCAAGCACGGCACTTTGTAGCTACAAAGAGAGGCTTGAAAGGACCTTAAGAAACTCAGTGACGCTGCAGAGACGCCACATGAGGCAGAGAAGAGTACACCAGCTTCCTCAGGCTGTGGTTTTAACGAACAAAGCGAGGATATTTAAAGATTCAATAGAAATTACATTGATAGCTTTAACAGGGAATATTTTTTCCGTGGCTGTGTTGAAATATTACGAAGTATAGATGGAACAGGGCAAGGCAGTGTAGTTCAGGCTTGCCTAGCAAGTTCCCCCCCAAATTAATAAATCATAAAAACTGTAGATGTGATGTCCCATGTCTATAATCCTGCACTCAGGAGGCAGAGGCAGGAGGATCAAACAGTGCAAGGTGAGTCCCGGCTACCTAGCGAATTGGGGACCTTGTCTCAAAAACGTGGACATTAGGCAAAGCCTCACTTTAATGTCACGCAAGGACAAAGGCCACCTGAAGGTCCCAGGAGGGGGGAACCCTGCCCACCTCCCTGTTTACTGCGTCAAGTCATCAGCCAGCCTGAGCAACACAGGTTGCTGAAGACAGAACCTACATCACGCACTGGACACGGAGAGGCTGAGCTGGTGCACACAGAGCCTGCACCCCTACGTGTTAGTGTCTTTGGAACAGGAGGGCACTTTGCACTAGGGTCATGAGCGTCTGCTGCTGTCCCTGGCTTGTATGCTCGCACGCCACATCCAAACTCAGGTCCCCAGTGCTCGCACAGTGGGCACTTTTGCCTCTGAGTCAGCTCTCCAATCCCCCGTAAGTTTTCTTTAAATGGTACTAGTATGCTAAAAGATAAGGCAGGCGTTATGTTTCTGAGGGAAATCATATAATCGGGTTTATTATAGCTTTGTATGATATCAGTATTAAGTAGGAAGCTATTGGGGTACGGTGTCTATTTCAAAACTTTACCCCTACCTAGCCCGATTTAGGAAATCATCACTGTCTTCTCATGTCTCCGCAGAGTCTAACTTGTTAGTCGATCTTCACAAACCACACCGACCTCCCCACCCCAAGTTCCCATGTGTGTAAACAATCTAGGTGTGATGAGTGGCAGGGCTTGGCGGGCCAGTGGGATTATGACATGTTTCCAGGCAGGCTTTATCATCATCCCGGACAACTGCTGAGGCACTCACGAAAATGGCAGGGACGGGAGAAGGACTCTCCACCGGGAGACACAAAAGACAGTGTCAAACCCTTAAATGACCTTTCCGGAGCCCGGGTGGGCAGCAGGGCCTCTGAGTAACCAGAGAGCAGAGCAGTCCTGTTCCGTGCGGTGTGAGTGTCCTACAGGTCCATGCAGGTTGTGTGGAATCGGCATCTCCACTGCCTTTTCTGTGTGTGTGTGTGTGTGTGTGTGTGTGTGACTGCTCTCCAAACTGCACCCACAGAGAAGCTCTTGTAGGGGCCTTCCAGGGACGCAGGTCCAGGTGGGACCTAACGTTGCATTTCTAACAAACCCTCGGGCGATGCTGAGGGGCACGGGTCTTACTGGCGAGTGACCAAGTCCACCTTGACTTGCTAGATTACAGAGGCCATCACAGAGTCACGAAAGAAAGGTCTCCCGCTTTCTTTTGTGAAACACACACGTGAAAAGAAAAGCTTCAGAATGGATGGGAAAGATCATCTTGGGAAGCGAGGTTCGGAGACAGTGATACTTGGGCACACAGAGGTAAAAGGGGACTCTGGGAGTTCTTGGTGGCTCTGGTGTCAGGCCTGTTCCCACCTGGAGGAAGAGGAAATCTCCTGTTGTCCTCTGTCCATGCTCTTGGGCTGTGTTGGCTTGTGCCCTGGATGCTGGGTCTGTACTCAAAAGCTAAGTTCCCCAAGAGAGTACTGTGCAGCTAGCTCTCCTAACCATGAGAGACTCCTGGCACCTTGCTTTGCTTTGCAGAGTGTCAAGAAGGTGTAAGAGCTCTGATTGCTTTCCTTAAGTTTTCATCATTTGGAAAAAGGGAGAAAAAAAATAAGGCCTCCCTCACAAAGTTGCTGTGAACTATCCTATGAGGTAGCTAATACATGTAAAGCAGTTACAACAGTGGTTCTCAACCTTCCTAATACTGAGACCCATCAACATAGTCCTTCATTTGTGGTGACCCCCAACCATACTGTATTTCATTGCTACTTCATAACTGTGTTTTGCTACTGTTACGAACTGTAATGTAAATGTCTGATAGGCAGTATATCTGATACTCGACCTGTGAAAGGGTCATCACAACCCACAGATTGAGAACTGCTGGCTTAGAACAGTGCTTAGAAGATGCAAACACATAAACGCTTATAAACACATCTGCTATGCTATGTGATATATGCTAGGTAACATCCCTCCCCAGAAAACTACAACATCCCTGAGAAAATGCAAAGGTCTGAGTACATCCATGGGCAGGGATGGCCAGCATTGCAAGATGCCAGTTCTCTCAAAATGATACACAAACACACAATTTAATCAAAGTAAGGGCCCAGCAGTGGAGAAAATGATAACGCTGTTCTGAGTGCAAAATTAATACGGAAATACAAAGAGCCAAGAAGAGCAAGGAAGAGGGCTGGCAGGCCTTCAGCACCTGCCATCAACACTTACAGAACAGTGGTAGCACATGCCTGCAGTTTCAGTCATTCAGGGAGGCTGAGGGAGTTTGAAGCCAGGCTGGGTAGTATATAGTGTAGCAAGACTGGGTCTCAAAGGTACCACCACTAATTTTATATATGTGTGTGTGTGTGTAATTAGTATATATAATATATAATATTATAACATATATAATAAGTAATATAATAATAATAATATATAACATGAAATATAATACTTTATGATGAACATAAAGTATAATTTCACAGATTTAAGGGAGAGGGAAGGATGCCAATGCATCAGGGAGCATCTGAGATGTTCCCAATTATGTGACCTTAAACAAGTGGACAATGGAGATGCAGAGTGGAAGCTGCAAGGGATTTCTGGGGTGGGGGTGATGCTGCGTTCTGATGCCAGTTGTGTTTACATGCAGCAAAGTGCGCGTTCTTTGCTAGAAGTCCCCTGAGCTGCACGAATATAATTTGGGCTCCTTATGTGACACATCCATGAAAATATTTTGTAAGCTTTTTTTTCTTGTTTGAGCCACACAAATGAGGATTCTAGGATTAGACTCCATGTTTCTTATCCATCACATGCAGCATTAATCTTCTCTTTAATAACTAGCTATTGCTTACATAGTCATGCAAGGACCAGGTAGCAGGGGCTGTAGTCAGGACATCCAAGTCCATGAGGGAACACAGAACTTCCTTCTCCACTCCCAGCTGCTTTGTCATCCATTGATTAAATGAGATGTGCCTGGCATGCCCTGAGGACTTCCTGTGAGGTGTCCTTCCCTCCTAAGAACTGGTTTTGGGGAGCTGTCTCAATGGGTAAAGTGCTTGCTGCCTTAGCATAAGAACCTGAGCTCAGATCCCAGCACCCATGTCAAAAGCTAAGCATGGCCATGTGTGCCTACAGCTCTAGCACTGGGGAGGTGGACACAGGAGGATCACTGTGGGCTTGCTCTGCCCAGCTCCAGGTACAGTCAGGACTGGGTCTTTAAGGGAACAGTTAGAGATCAATAGAGATGAATATCTGATGCCCTTTCCTGACCTCTGTGTACATACACACCCGGGGGGAGGAGGGGAGAAAGGGAGAGGAAGAGAGAGAGAGAGAGAAAGAGAGACCTGGTCTCCCAGCCAAAATGCTCATGATGCTGATGTATAGGTTGGAGATAATTCCCTATCCATCACTCCAAGGTCACTAAGCCGGAAAACCTCTACTCTTAGAGATTTAGCTATAAGCATCCATGCTGACACAGTATTTGCTACTGTATGACACCTTCTATTTTATATTTTTGTTAGATAGGGATTATTCTAACAGCAAAACAAAATAACGCTGAAAAAAGTAGTCTTTGATATGGCGGACTCAGACCCATTGCAAAGAAATAAGATTAACAAAAACAAATAAAAGAAGAGCAAAATAGATTAACAGATGGTAATTTGTTACCACTGGTGACAATCCAGGGAACATTTACAGGGGCCACTGCCAGGAATCCGGCTGGGAACAAGGGTGGGAGGTGACGGCATGGGGAAGTAAGGAAAATTAGATTGTTATCCTCAAAGGACTCACAACCTAACGGGTCAGACAGATTGACTATATCCAAGCACACACACCACAGTTTGCATTTTCTTCCAACAAGAAGTAGAGACAGTATGAACTCAAATCGTCAGTGGCTCCTAACTGCTGAGCTATCTCTCTAGCCCTGTCTTTTACTATGTTTTAAACATCCCTGAAAACACAAACGAAGCTACAATATTCACCGAATATTTAAATTTCTTCTTTGGGTGACTGTTCTTGCTAACTGGTAAGCTAGCCTGTGCTTAGTAGATCTTTACATGAATCCATTTTCCACGTGGCTTTTGAAGTGTCATGAGGAACATGGGTAGCTTCCTGATGAGGCAGACAAAAGGGTCTCACTTCTTTTTTTTCCTTGAGTGAGGGTCTCACTGTCTAGCCCTGGCTGATCTCTAATTCACAGGGGTCTGCCTGCCTCTGCGTCTGGAGTGCTGGGATTAAAGACATGTGCCACTGTGCCCGGCCAGGGCCTCACTCTTGACGTATTATGTTTCTGCCTTCATGGCACTGGACTTCTCATTTTTAACATTTTAGGGGCTGGAGAGAGTACTTGCTACTCTTCCAAAGACCCAAGTTGGGTTTCCAGGAGTCATGTTGGGTGACTCAGAACCACCTGTAACTTTAGCTCTCGGACATAGAAGAGCCTCTTCTGGCCTCTGGGGGCCATCTGCATACATGTTGCAAACACACACACACACACACACACACACACACACACACACACCCCACACTGGGACTGGGGAGGTCACTTAGCAGTTCAGAGCCTATAATCCTCTTTCACAGGACTCAAGTTTGGTCCCCAGCACCCATGTTGGGTGACTCCCAACCACCTCTAACTCCAGCTCCAGGGATCCATTGACTTTGGCACCCTTCACAGGTACATACTTCCTCCCTACCACATAATAATACAGAGGAATCTTTTTTAAAAAGCCTCAAGCCATTTGAGACTCCCCTGAGGAGTGTCTGACCTCTGAGACGGTGGATTCTGCACCGACATTGGTCCTCAAGTTGGGTGAGATGGCCGAAGCCTGTAATCCCAGCACTTTCAGGGCTCGGGTTGAGACAGGAGGGTGGAGAGCCACTGCCTCAGAAAACAAAGAGGAGAGTTTGCTTTTAGATCTGATGTGGTTTAGAGACAGGGCTTATTTTTCAGGTCTCAGGAGTTAGTTAAAGAAGCTGATCCTTTTATCCGTCCAATGGGACCAACAGACAATGACTTAGTGCAGATTCAGGTGTGTGGTGTGTGTGCCCGAGCACATGTGTGCTTGCCGTGCCACAGCAAACATTGGTCTGTATGTTTTCCCCAAGAGCTGAAGAGGTGAGTCTTCTTTATTTTAACTAGGTCAACAAAGGAAAAGCTAAACCAAGTTTTTAAAAGTTAACTTTACATAATTCAAGGACTATGCTGCTTCTATTGGAGAGGCACACGGGCTTAAGAGAGGCTCCATGCTCCAGTGTATCTGGGTCACGTTACACATTCTCCTTGTTAGGAGAAATCCAAAAGGGCATGCCCACTAAAAGAAAACACACACACACACACACACACACACGAAAGCCTTTTTCTGTGAAAAGTTCAGCCAGTCCCGTCTTCTTGATTCTTTTCCCAGTAACTAGGACTCACCTAACTATCAGACACTCCAGGCAGAAATGCTAGATCCCAATCGATGCTCTGTCCCTGAACATGACTTTTTTACATTTTATTTGGGGAAACTGAAGACATTTTCAGTATGACCTACATGTAATACAGGGCCTAAGAAGGTCACAGGAACCTGTGGCTTTCTAATGGCCACCAACTACATGCTTCCCAATAGTTACCTTGGGGGTTTGTCTGAGCATCCTTTGAGCAGCTCTAACTGGAGTCCAGCTGCCTTCCAGCCACGAGGCCGGGGAGTCCCACCACCAGCCTTCTACATAGGGCTCTTGCCCAGCTTCCTCCTAGGGTCAAGGACTTCCAGGGGCCTGCTCATCCCACATGTACCAAACAGCAAATGGTGCCACAGTTGTGGCTTTTGGAACAGTATTGAAAAAGCAACAACAACAACAAAAAATTAGTTTGTCTATGTTGGCTGTGAGGATTGCACACCACGGACAGTTCCTGCCGGAAATTGTGCTAAGCCCTAACTTTTGTTCCTCTGATGCAGAACTCTTTCAATTTGCCTTCCCATCATCCCCAACAATGGCTGTCTGGAAGTCTTCTGGTTACTGAATAATTTTTTTTTTTTTTTGGTCTAAACGAAAGGAAAAAAAAAATCCAAAACATCACAAACAACAGAGATTGAAGTGCCATGAACACGTACTGCTTTTGAAACCAGAAATAATTCTCTATTTTTACAAAAGAATAAAGAGAAACAACAGACCGAATAACATGGTGACAGAGGCTCTGAGGTGCAACCAAAGTCCTTTTTTACCTCACAAACAGACTTATCTAGTGGCATTACGGAAAGTTGGGCTGAGAAGGATGTGATTTATTTTGTAATTGGGTCTTTCCATGTATTAAATGAGGTACTTTAAAGTAAATTCTTTCTTTCTTTTTTTTTTATAAGTGGTTTCAAACAACGTGAAAGCCACACCCAGAATGCTGTCAAGCAGAGCCAGAACACAGATCCCTATGGTCTGCAGATAATTTAATATTTGACAATCCTTTTCAACATCCTCCAACTCCAACCAAAACTAAAACTTTACTTGGGAGAAGTAAGCAAATAAAACCTAATATCTCCATAACTACCCACAGATCAAACAATTTCGGGACAATAAAAAACAGCAGCTTTTCGGCTAGTTCGAGTCAAAATAAGGGACTGTTTGCCATTTGTTCACAGTTCTCTTCTTTGCTGATTGACCAGCAAAAACATTGGGCTAATTTTACTGCTACTACATTGGGATGTTGGTTGCTTTGTCACTTGGTGGTTTAAAAACTGTGGCGTTGTGTCATTCAGGGCATTGTAGATAATATAGAGTGGCCAACCTTCCATACAAGCTCAGACATGGTGCTGTGTCCATTTTCTGAGCCTTTGACAGAACAGGAAAACACCACACGGACTTTGCCCTCTTCTGATAACTAAGGGTGCTTTGCTTGAGAGAACTGCCCTGCTTTGACATGGTGATTCTAACCTCGCCTCTATTGCCAGTCCTAGCTCTGCCTCAACAGGCTGGCTCCTGGGCCATCTGGCCTAATCACAGATAGCCCTCTGCCTGGTGATGTAGCAGAGAGAGTCACTGTCCAATAAGATGTTTCCTGAAACTCTCTTTCATCACTGGGCATCCTTTCAGGAGAGGAAGTGAAACAATCTAAGCCCAGAGTTCCCAGGCTCTGGTTTCGGTTAAAGAACAGCCAGAGAGCATGAAGTCACCGTGCAGAGATGAGTTGGCGGGGGAGGGGGGGCATTTGGAAGGTCCAGATGTCAGACCTTTCTCTCCCAGTGGCTACTGGTGCCTCTTTTTCCTTGTGGTTACAAAAGCCAATGCATTTTCCTTGAGGTTTAAAGTTGAACAGGTATCTGCTGTTTGCATTCCTGACCAGACAGAGGGTGACCAGCTGGTGATTGACCTCACTGGGTTCATTTCAGTCTCCGTCCCGGGTCACTCTTCTGTAGCCCACAGGGATGACGCACAGGATTCTACCTGTGCGTTTGAACCCCATTCCACAACCAAAGGGGTGTCAGGTCCCACCAAAGTCTCACCTACATATGTCCAAGTTTTGATTCGAGAGCTGTTGGGAGAGGATACATGGACAGTGACATGGTAAAGAAGCTACCTTCCGCACAGCCACCTGCCATCTGGTCTTTTATGTTCAGTTGAGTGGACTAGTTGTCTATGGACTTACTATTCCAGTCACTTTGAGATATCTCCTTTCGTCTCTCCTCCTTTCTCCTCTCCTCTCCTCTCCTTCCTGCCTTGCCTCCAATTGGCTACAACTGGTTTATCCTTCAAACCAAGAGAACACAAAATTAAAGAGCAAAGGAATTAAATAAATAAAAATGGAACCTTGATTTGTTGCTTCATCTTGAATGGTGAGCCAACCTTGACTGATCGGTTTTTGTCTTGCATGGTGAACCCAGAGGCAAGACAGCCCTGTGTGCGGTACCGTCAGCCAGGCAAGGATGTCAGCGGTGACTCTGTATTTTATGTGGTATAATAGTGCTGACATCTCCTAAGGCCCCTAAAGGCACCATCTAGCTGCCCCACTCAGGCAGAGTTGTGTCATCACGCACACCCGCCATCCGAGAGCCAGTTCTCTGTTCGTGGAACAGGTAGTCAGAGATAATACCTCTCAGTGGTGTGGGCACAAAGTTAGGAGTCAGAATTGACTCATCACAGTGACTGCTTGGATGTCAGAGGTGTGGGAGGAGAGAGCCCACTTTTTTTTTTTTTTTGATGAGTATATTAGCAATAGGGAGGTCCTGAGACAGGGCCAGAGCTGGTTTGGCAAGGCTAATGCCATAGCTAAGCAGGTTTACAGCTCTCCATGCTTTATGTGGGCCTGTCCACGAGTTCAACTGTGGCTTGCCCCAGAAAAGGAGGAGGTCCTGCAGGAGAACTCACTCTTCTTTAGGTACCAGGGACCGTTAATAGAAAGCAGGAGCCGCCTCAGTGATGCGTTCATGTTTCCAGAGCATCACAGCTATCTCCACCTCACAACTGACCCTGTTCAGGTCTGTGTCCACCCCACACCTGCTATGATCATTGTTGAGCCAGTCAATGGCTCTCGGCTATGAACGAAAATCAATCAGAGAACTACTTGCATATCTCAGGACCCATTCCCTGAACATGACACACACACACACATATACACACACGTGTATATATGTGTGAGTGGGGGTGCACCTACGTGTAACTCGATACATATGGGCAGGTCAGAGAACAACCTAGGCATCAGTCCTTGCCTACCAGCTTGTTTGAAACTGAGTCTCTCTCTTTCTTTTCTACCTACACCAGGCTACACGGCCTGTGGGCTTCCAGAGAGTCTCCATCTCTGTCCCATCTCTGCATAGGAGTTCTGGGATCGCTACACCAGGCTTTTCATGGGTCCTAGGGTTTCTCAGGTCATCATGCTTGTGTGACAAGCATTTTTACCCATCAATCCATCTTCCCAGCCCCTGGGTAGGACTTCTAATTTGATATTTCTACAGACAGGCATCATATACCTTTCACAATCTTCACCAGTTTGAAGTGTTGTCAAGTATAATGCTGCAGTACAACCATCCCCAGCATACACCTCCAGACCTCTTACGAGAGCAAAAATCAATCTTCCATCCCCAAGAAAAAATTTCTATTCTCTCCTACCCCCAACCCCAGCAACAACTATAGTCAACTTTCTATCTGTTAAAATGACTGCCTGAAGTTCTTCAGGCAAATGGAATCCTACAATATTTGTCCTTCTGTGTTACTGGCTTATTTCACTTACTATGATACCTTTGGTGTTTATGTTGTAGCACAAATCATAATTTCCTGCTTATTTGAGGCTGAGTAATATTGTACTGTAGGTACACACTACATTTTGTTTATCTATTCATTCACTGGTGGACAAAGGTTGCTTCCACTTTTGTTTTTCTTTTGGTATTATGACTAATGCTACTATGGTGTGAATATATTTATATATATTATGTATATAATATATGGACACACATATACATACATACACACACATATATATGGGCATATGGGTATACAGATGATTTAGAGGTATTTTAAGATTTCCATGGGATTATTGAGGGGCCCACATGGCCCCATGCCTCCTGAGGTAGTGCTGGCTATTAATGGTTGCTGGTGGAACAGGAGTCATTTTCTTCAGTGGGGTAGCCACTGATAAGTTGTCCAGGTGCTCCGGTAAATAACTTTTCGCCGAGGACAAGCTGCTTTAATTAAATTAAGGCACACCTCACATGAAAAAGAAGACATAAAAGTGAGAGGGAGGAAGGGTTTTAGTCAGAGAGTGTGAGATAAGGGAACCGAGCTAAAAACAACTAAAATTTATTATACATTTGTATGAAACTGGTAAGTGAATTGAAAAGATAAAAGATTTCTGTGGGACCTGAACAGGTAGCAAGGGTGGAGATACTGGCCCCTGGGTGTTGCTGCCCATGGATTGTTTTGAGGGGTCCTGGGAAGAGACCGTATTATTTCCGGTGGCTCAGGCCAGCTTTGCCTTGCAAATGATAGCATTTGTGCCAGTTATCACCAGCACACACTTCTCCCTCCTTCCGTGACCTGGAGACCCAGGAGAGTGGGTGGGTTTGTTCCTAGAGATCAAGCTATGCCTCGATCTTGTTCCAAGTCTGACACCCATCAGAAATTACTGAGTTGCTGGGACACAGAGTTAACAAAATGTAACTAAAAAGAAAAATTTAAAAAAAAAAAGAAGAAATTATTGAGTTGCCGCTGAACAAAGAGCTGCAGTAACCTGTAATTTACCACCATCCCACTCTGCAAACAGCCATTCTCTTTGCTGCTAGGATATCATGACTCATGGTGCCCAGAGCCAGGATCTGGTCCTGCAGCCTGATGCACTCTGGGCCTGAGCCAGTGTCAGGTTGCAAGATGAGGCAGAACACAGTGGGCCCCAGCAGTGGAACAAGACCAGGGAGGGAGAGGAGTTGCCTTGATCCCTCACTCTATTCTCTTCTGGGGAGATCTTTCCCAAAGAATGGCTGCAGTTTATTCCTTGCATCTAAATGAGAGGCCCAATCAATCTTCCCGAAAATATCTGCCTCTCCATCTCCAAAAGCCACTTAAAAAGAAAAGAGAAAAAAAAGGAACTGTGTTTCACTGAAGTGGATTTGCATGTTTTCTCTCTCCATGTCTGGAGCTCCACATTCCTGTGTTTCTTTGGTTTTAATTTTAACCTGAGATCGATTTTTTTTTTTCCAAAATGCAAACCTATGGAAATTAAAAAGTAGCACTAGATAAAAAGAAATGCCAAAACACCCAGGAGAGTCCTGTGTAGTTCCACACTGAGGTCTAGGAAGGGGTTTGCAGAGAACGTCTTTGTCATGTGGAGAAGTGGTGTGGCGAATTGAGAATGCTCTGCTCCCCTCCCCTCCATCTCAGAAGCCAGCAGATGCAGCCTGTACTGGGGTAGGGGCGCTAGGATGGTGCCTTGGTAGGTGGAACCACACTGACTCTGGGGCCCCTTTCACTCAAACAGTGAACTTCCTGCGGCCCACAGCAGGGGAGGAACACCTATAAAATCAATGACGGATGTCTTTGTTTACACATTTAATTTACTATGGAACTTGTTGCATTGGTTTTTAACCTTAAAGTACTGCACTAAAATGATCTCTTGTAGCCTATGATGGCCTCAAACTTGTATGTAAATGAAAATTCCCTTTAACCTTTGATTTGTCTGCCTCCACCTTCCAAGTGTTGGGATTAGAGCTGTATACCATCATGCCAGGTTTTACTCAGTGCTGGTTATGGAACCAAGGGCTTTGTGCATGCTAGGTAAGCATTTCACCAACTGATCCCAGCCTTAGAGCCTCTTGATTTCATGCCTTACCTGTCACGCCCAGGCTTCCAGTTGCTCTCATTTGGCTTCTCCTTTTCGTTCTCCCATGGTAACCCATCCTTCCACTGTTGTTCACTCCTGGCACCAGGGCAAGACTTGAAAAGGCCTGGGAAGACATCCTTCCCTGAAAAGGCCTTTTGCTAACATCTCTTGCAGTTTCACAGTTGGTACTGATATAATAATTAAAGGTCCGTTTCTTTTTAAAGACATCTTTCTTGTACAGAGTGGAATGAGACATGGTGTCATCATGGCAAACCATGACCAGCTCCACGCTCCACAGCTCCCTGGCTGGATGCTGCTTTAGGCCCTGGATACTCAAGGACTTTTTCCCATACTGACTGTGGCATCCCCGGAGAGGGAAATTTTATAATGCAGTAGAAGGATGGGCCAAATTCTAAATGCATATGCCATTCTCTGATTCCATCACCATGTGTAACCTTGAAAAGTATAAAAAGCTATAATTGCAGGTCATGTTGTAGGATATTTGATCACACTGTGAACCTCAAGATTGTGTTGTTTACTAGAAAAACCCATTTCTTGTTGTGGTGTGGCTCAGCCCTAGCACATACCTTTAATCTAAGAGCTTTCTGCTTGAATTAAATAAAATCAACCATATGTCAAGAGGTAGAACAAGCACCCAGTAGGGAGGGAACATAGGAAAAAACCATAGAGAGTGAGACGAAGTCAGGAGGAACTGAACCAAGAGCTTTGAACATGGAAGTCAAGGGCTCTGTCACTGAGATAAAACTCTTGTAGGAAGAAGAAGAAATCCTGAGTAAATACACACAGGGGCCAATGAAGCCCTGAATGAATGTATGTTGTTAACATGGCTATGGCCAAGTCAAGGACCCCATTGCCTTAGACGCATGGATACAGCAAATCCTTTCCCAGAGGATCTGGGGATTGGTAGAGCCTTCCTCTGATGTTGACAGTATGTGCAAGGCAAGCAACTAGAACAACCCCTCCATGAAACTGTTCCCCTACAGAAACTTCTCACTGAGACTAATTCATCCTCTTTGTGGGGTACGTGATAAATGTGCCCAGTGTAGTAGGGATTTTCCATCACAGTGACCATGGCTCATCTGATCCCAGCTCTTCTATATTGATGTCTGTCGTCTCTTCAGAGTATGGCATTTCTTCGTTCCCACATTGCCCCATTTAACAAGCCCTACTGGATACCACATGCTGCAGCCCTCTTTGACTTTTTACTTTGAGATAGCCTTCTTCTGCTGCATAAACCTTGTAATCCTCCTGGCGCAGATTCCGAAGTGGCTGGGATTATAGGTGCACACACATGAACCACGCCTAAGCAAGCAGCTTAAGGAGCCATATGGACACTCAGACCAACTGCTGTTCAGTCGTGAGGCCTACCCCCACAGCCTTACCAGGACTGTGTGCATCCCCGTGTAGAGTCTGCTGAGGCACACCAATGTAGAGAACACCACAGCCATCGTCAGGCCTAGAGCGAAAGGGTACTGCAGAGGAAAATAAGGACATTAGGTGATGTTCAGATGACTGCTTCTCTCTCTCTCATCCTCTCTCTCACTCTTTCTCTTGCTCACTCTCTCTTTCTCTCTCCTCCTCTCCCTCTCTGTCTCCCTCTCTGCACCCTCTCTCTCCGTGTGTGTGTGTTACTAGGGATTGGATTTAGAGCTAGGTAGGCATTCTATCAGTAGGTGCTTTTTATTTGAATTTTCATCTTAAGGCAGACTCTAAGTTACTGGTGGTGGGGATTGAACTTGTGATTTTCTTGTCTCATCTTCCATAGTAGCCGAGAATCCAGGCTTGTACCACTGAGTCTGGTCAGACTTATTTGATTTGATGAAACAGTTGGGAATGGGATTCATTGTACGTAATTGCTAGTCTGAATCTTATATTCCCTAGACTAGCGATCTAATCATCTGAAAACATTAAAAATGAGGACAGGTAAGAAGAAAATGCCTAGGAGGGAAGCTCAGCAGGGTTCTGGTGGAGCCTGCTGCTCTACAAAGGACTTCCTCAGGGGACCCAGAGTAGGACCACAGGGAGAGGTGCACCGCACACACATGCATCGATGCCACATTGCAAATAGTACTTAGACGAGTGTACAGGGGTGTTCTGTGTTCCCATCTAACACAGCTCGCGTGAGTTTAGCAGAGACAAGTCATCTTGAGTAGCCTCAGGGACTGGTCAAACTGGCCATGGGCAGGTGCAGGACCGGAGCTTTTCAAAGCTTTGTTTCCTTTATCAGCATTCCTTATCTTATAAACAAAGAAGGTCATCAGCCCCATTTTTGTTATCCAAATATCTGGGTAAACCTGGGTATAGTGATGTTTCATGGGGACCCAGACATTGTTCGAAACATCCTGGAAGGACCAAGGCCACCGACGACCAACTGAGGAAAGTCATTGAACATGTAGACATGGGCATAGACAGGAAGAATGGGCATAAGGATGTCAGAGCAGTTGTGTGCAGGGAAGAGTGGCTGGAGGAGTCTGGCTAAGTCTGAATCACACAAGGAACACATGCTCTGCTCTAACCAGTATGTAGACACATAATATACTTGCTTTGAATAATAATGTGCTGTCCTGTAGCAAGATGAACAGATAAGCCAGCCTCTCCCACACACAGCACTGATTCACCCAGACACTAGGTCTTCATGTAACCCTAAAACATGGGTTCCATAATCGGCCCTGTTTTGTAAATGATGGCGCCTTCAACCATGACAGTAAGTCATGGCCATCTTGAACTTTAAATAGGATGCTTTAAATAGGATGCTGTCCTGTCAGTCATCACATTTGACCCTCAGAGCAGAAGCTAGAGAGATGTACACAAAGTCGCACAGCCAGTGACTCAGGCAGAACCAGAATCCATCACTTTCTGTTCTTTCCCAGGTAACACTGAGTCCAGTAACACTTGCTTGAAAAGATTCTCCTTAAATTTTTTTTTTCAAGACAAGATCTTACCATGTAGCCCAGGTTTGCCTTAAACGTTTGATCCTACTACTCTCTCAGTTTCCTGAGTGCTGGGGTTACAGGTGTTGGGTACCACAACTGCCAGTTTCTGTTTAGAGACTTTTTGATTGACCTAGCCTTGGATTTGCATCAGAAGGTATTATAATTTCACGCAGTCAGATATTAGCTTCAATGCACAAATAAACAAGCAAATCTACATCTAAAGCCATTTATGAGTAAATGAACCTAAGTAGCTGAGTGTAATGAAAAGGTAAAGAGGAAAGAAATCACAGTTCATCTCAGGCCTTAGCGGGGCACCGCATCTTATGAGCCAAAAAGAACATCTTAATTGGATAGCTTTAAAAGACTTCTAGGCAAGATGGCGGCCTGGGCACCATGTCAGAAAAAATGGATGATCGTACTTGTGTAAGCAAAGGGAACGGGAATATTTTTAAAGTGAGTGTTTAAATTGTTATTGCTCTCTTCCTACAGCCAGCCTCTCCTCATAGTGGGTTCCAACGATATTCGATATGGAAAATGAGAGTGCATTTTGGTTTTAAGATAAAATGTCCCAACAGGCAAACGTTTGGTCATTGTAGCCTGTCACTATTTGATGTAAGGCTTAGTGATGTAAACTTAGGAGGTGCACTCCCGTGGGTCAAAGACCTTCAGTCATGCCCTTAAAGGTGAAGTCTCCCCTACGCCTCCCATCCATCAGGATGTGAAGACCTGCCCCTGCCACACTCCTGCCACTGTGATGTCTGTCCTTAGTGGTCTTTTTCCTAAATTACATTCACAGACCTGTCTGGATACTGAGAACACCCTGTATTCATGGCTGGGCCCTGGCCCACTGTGTCCTGTTGGGCAGTGGAGCATAGGTGAAACCCAGCTCAGAAGCTGGCATGAACTGAGACAGTCCTAAGGGACCTCAGATACTTCTGGGTCCTGAGCATGGTTTTCCAACAAGTGACAGCACAGTGGTTACAGCTACTTGGATACATTTCTTATGAATGTCCTTGTCCCAGTGAGGAAACAGATCTATCCATGTGGTCAGGAAGAAGACTGAAGAGGTAGAGCTGAGATCTGACGCAGTCCTGACTTTTTCCTAGCACGCTGGCTGAATGAAGCACCTACCTAACCTGGAATACGGAACGGCTGGGGATATCTGGGGCAAAGAGCGGGGTGATCCACTGATGCCATTTAGCTATAGGACCACCAGATTCAAGACGTCTGAAACTCCCAATAGCTAGATAGTAACGTTTATGTAATTAAACACTAAGTCAAAGTGACGTGTCTCAAATATCAAGAAAAAAAAAGCTGCCTTGCAGCAATGACATAACTTTGACAAGGTCTTACTATAATTATCATCTACATAGATATTAAATGTAATTCTTCTATTTTCAACATTTATTAATCTCCTGTCATTTATATGATTCTAAAAGAAAAGAGGCATCATTTCAAGTCGCGGGTCCCTAACCATCCTTGGAAGGTAATTTGGGGTACCCGACTCTCTTCTGCCCCAGGCCAGGCGAGTCTGGCAGAGGGATTTGATGGGATCATCTTTGCCCTGGAGGATCATTTAGGAGGATTGCAAACCCCTTGTGTCTGTTGCAAGCCCAGAGAGTGGAGATTCAGTCTAGGCATCAGCTCAAGTAAACACTTGCTAGGGGAGAGGATGACATCAGACAAACCACATTCTGCTCTCCTTTCTTGGGCCCTTCCTCGCTGAAAGGCGCCTCTGATTTGGGTGCCAAGTCAGCCGGTCACTTTATGAAGAATTTATCAACACCTCCCCCTGTAGGTTTCAGATTCCCTTCATTTTTTTACCTCATACATCTTAATGTCCCTCAAAGCAGCTTTAAGAGAGATTCTGAATTGCTCCCCTCTCTGCTTCCTCATTCTACAATCTAATGTGAGCATGAGAGGAATACGAATGGGCCTCCACCCTGGCCTTACCTGGTACCTGTCCATGGTAGAGATGAGGAGGGTGAAGGAAATGGCGGTGGCCGCCATGGCATGGGTGGATGGCATTCCGTATTCTGCAACCACTCTCTTTTCAAGTTTCACCACTGGAGGTGATGAGGGTCGAGGCCACTTGAGGATGTCCTTGGCTACCTGGCCGATGTACATCACCAACTGTAAAACCAAAGGTCTGGGGTAAGTATAACTTAAAAAGGATAATAATTGAATCTTTAAATATTTCATATCAGCTGGTGTGGTGACAAATACCTTTACTTCCAGCATTCCAGGAGGCAGAGACAGGCAGAACGCTGTGAGTTTGAGGCCAGCCTGGTCTACAGAGTGAGTTCTAGGACAGAAAAGGCTACACAGAGAAACTCTGTCAGGAAATCCCACCGACCCCCCAAAAATCTTTTATCTGTTGCGTGGAGCCCCTCTGCCCTGATTCCCACTGGAAATATCTTGGAGGGTAGACTCAGGTCTTTATACTTGTACGACAAACACTTTATCAATGGAGTCATCTCCCCAGCCTCTTAATCATATACTTAACAAACACTTCAGAGGTTTGCGGATATGTGTCAGGTGCCATTGTCAGCCAAGTAGTGGGTCTTCAGGGGCCATGCTTTAAACTACTGTCAAAGGCTACCTCCAGCCCAGGAGAGGTTTGCACCAAAGTGAGCCTCACACTCAAGTCAGGCAATCATGTAACCCTTAAATGGTCTCACTGTAACTGTCTTCTGAACAGTTACAAAATCAGATGGTTTTGAGATTTAACCATGAAAGTGACTGTTTTCATAGGCCATTTAGCTAATAAGCATGTTTTTCTCAGATGCTGTTGTCGCTCCTGGTAAATGTAGGGAAGATGCCAGATATAATTTAATCGCATTTAGAAAGCTATAAAATAAATAGTGTCAGCATTTTGAAGCTGACAACAATGACAAGACAACCTGGGATTTGTTCAAAAAATTTTTCCCCATGAGGCCATTTAATAAAGAAATTTCCTTCACCTTTTAAAAACATTATTTTGCACTTATTTATTTTAGGTATATGAGTGTTTTCCTTGCACATATGTGTACTATGATTGCAAAGTTCAGAAAAGGGCATCAGATTCCCTAGAACTAGAGTTACTGATGGCTGTGACCTGTCCTGTAGGTGCTGGGAACCAAACCTTGGTCCTCTGCAAGAGCAGCAATTGTACTTAACCGCTGAGCCATTTATCTGGCCCCACTCAATCTTTTTCCTAAGTAGAAGCTAGAAACCAGGATTTGCTGTTCATGGTCTCCAAAAATGAATGAATGGGGCTGTCAAACACAAACTCACTTGCTTTGTCCAAGAGCTTTATATGCTCATCCCATGATCTATGAAGGAGGAGATAAAAGCACCCACCTTTGCAACTCAACTCATGGCCTGGGGAGGCAGAGACTGTCCCATCCTCTCCATGCCGTCCTCCCCATCCCTCCCCTCCCTCCCCTCCCTCCCCTCCCCTTCTCTGTTCTTCTCTCCTCTATTCTCCCCTTTTCCCCCTCCCTTCTCCTCCCCTCCCCTCTCCTCTCCTCCCCTTCTCTATTCTCTTCTCCTCTCCTCTCTTCTCCTTCCCTTTCCTTTCTTTTCTCCCCCTCTCCTTCCCTTCATTTCTTCTTTCTTTCCTCCCTCCCTTTCTTGTTCCTTGTCAGTGTAGTAACTCAGGACTCCTTTCTGGCAGAAGACTGTCCTGCACAGGACAGAGTGTCAGTAGCTTTAGTCTTGAGCCTTCTCATCTTAACTATGGCAACAGTGTCCCCGTGCTCAGGGCTTCAGTTAGCTTAGGGTAGACACGAGCCATCTTGCTTTAGAAAGGAACTCTTAGGAAGGACTATTTCAATATCATTTAGATTAGCTAGCTGATTGCCAGAAATTTCCACCTGCTGGGGCTCTCTTTCCACATTTCAAGTGGAAGGTTAATTTGGTGCTGTATCCCCCCCCAGGAGGCACTGTGCCTGAGGGAAGCCCAGCAGAGGCTATGGTGCACAGCGGGCCAAATCCCCAGGCTGTGAAGCCTCAGGGGCCATCACTGAAAACCATCACTGTGATTTCCAGCCGACTTTGAAACACAGGCTCTTTACCATCCCTTATTACCGGCCTGACTCTCCTGGAGACCCATTCTTTTTATGTCCTCGCCTCCCTCCTGGGAACATGTAAAACCACATCCAGCAATTATCTGGGGAGGTGGCAAACACTACCAACTAAGAATTTCTCAGAAGCTGCTTAAAAACACCCCAGCTCTGCCCCTTCCTCAGCACCAATGTAAATAAAATATCACAGGCATAAATGACAAATTCTAGTTCATTCAAGGTACTAAAACCTCTCAGAGACCGGAAGCCTTAAAATCAGAACATCAAGAGAGATTGGGTAACGCTCACTTGAACCGAATTTAACTTTTCTGAAGTTTACAAGTCCCTTTAACCTCATTTTTTATTTCCCCTTCCATGCTCAAAGGATGTTTAGAATTAGGACAATTGTCCACTTCACTTAAAAACATTGCCGTACCTACACATTGTTTCTGGTTTAAAAAATCCAAATAAAAATGGCTACAGTAGCAGCTCTCTTGATGCAAGAAAACACAGACCTAACAGCTTCAAGATACAGGTAAAGGGCTCACTCCCAGTATGAAGCTATTGCTGCTCAAGACAGCCAAGCTATGCTGTGCCAACCTTGTGCCAGTTCTTTGGCTTTGAGTAGGGAGAAGGACTGCATACAGTTTACCAAATGTAGGAAGATGTTGAATGCTCTAGTTTGCATCCTATTGGGATGCTGTTAACTTTAGGCAGGTCTTTAGGTTGTTTTTCCTTTCTCTTGGCTTCCTGGCCACCACGAGGTGAGCAGTTTCTTCTGCCAGCATATGCTGCCTCACCCAGCACAAGGCCCAAGCCACAGTCGCCTTTCTTCTGTTTCAGTTGTTTATTTCAGGTATTTTTGCTACAGTAACACAAACTGACTCAAACAGAGGATGACTTTTGGGTCCAAAGACCCTGGGGCTGAGTATTAAGAAGAATGAAGGTAAAGAGGTGTTCCAGTTGCAAGTACAGCATAACCTGAGGCGTGGATAAGTGACACTGGGGAGCATAGTGGGAGCTACTAGGAGGCTAGAACACTGGAGTTGAACAAATGAGTCACACCTGCACAGAACCTCGACGACAAATGGGACTGTGAGAAAATTCAGCGGTGCAACCACTTTAGAAAAGTCTGGCAGTTTCTAAAGATGTTAAGAGTACTCCAATCATGTGACCAAGGCACGCCATCCTAGACACTCCTAGACACACCAAAGGAGACTGTATGCCACACCAAAGTTTGCATATGAATGTTCACTGCAGGTTTCTTCTTCTTCTTCTTCTCCTTCTTCTTCTTCTTCTTCTTCTTCTTCTTCTTCTTCTTCTTCTTCTTCTTCTTCTTCTTCTTCTTCTTCTTCTTCTTCTTCTTCTTTCCTCTGCTGTTTTTTTACCGGTCCCAACCTGGAAAGAGCTCAACTTCCATCAGAAGGTGAGTAAAATGTGGTGTCATCATACAATTGAATGCTTCTATGAGACGACAGAAACCTGAGCTGTTGACATATATTTAAATGGAGACAGAGCTCAGAATAAAGTTGCAGAAGGAAGCAATAGAAAAAGCAAATGGCATGGCTAAATGCTTCTATTTATATAAAATTCTTTAAAATATGAGCTACCTCATAGTGAGAGAAATAGGATTCTTACTTGCTAGGAAGGGGGAAAGTCACACGTGAATTTTTTTTGGAGGGGGTGGGTGCCTGGTGGCATTTGTTTTTGAGATTTGTATTTTACTTTGAGGAGTGTGTGTGTGTGTGTGTGTGTGTGTGTGTGTGTGTGTGTGTGTGATATGACCGCAGGTGTCCATGGAGTCCAGAAGAGGGTGCATGATCTGGAGCTGGAGTTACAGGAGGTTCTGAGCTGCCCAACAGGGGTGTTTGGGAACTGAACTTGGATTCTCTGCAAGAGCAGTACTCATTTTTAGGCACTGAACCATTCTCCATGCCTGGCAGATATCCTGATTGTGGTTGTGATGCTAGGACAGGCCACAGTGTGCCAAACTGGACATTTTAAATATGTGCAAACATCATGAATACATTAAGATGATTTGATTCCATTCCTTAAAGGAGTAAATTGCATATTATGTCAATTCTGTCTTAATGAGGTAGTTGATTGTAACATCTGTAAATTATGTCTCAAAAGTAGTTTCCAGTTTTTCTGAAATGTAAGGAACAGATGTCTGGTTGGGGCTGGCTGGTGATGAGATTCTGAGCAATCAAAAAAATACTGCAGAATCCAGGTGAGAGATACCAGATGCAGGCCAACAGTGAAGGGAGATTTTGAAGATTTGTGTTGCAGTTTATTTTTAATAATGTAAAAATATTGTGTAGATTCATATCTGTTGGGAGAATGACAACTAGGGAGAAATTGTGCTAGTAAGACAGAAGAAAATGATGGAATATGACCCTCCTCCTCTTCGGTGTGTTTCATCCTGCCTTTCTCTTCCGTCCTTCTAAGGACAACAGTTGGATTGGCCCAACTGATGGGTCTTAGGTGAACATCCCAAGATTCTCCACTTATGTCCATCAGAACCCTCTTCCATAAAAGATAATACTTACGTATTCTGGGGTTTAGGATTTGAACATGTGTTTTGGGGGACCACCATTCAACTCATTATATTCAATAAGCATTTGGTGAATTACTAAGAAAAAGGCACAATGCTGGTTTGGGAATAATATGCAAAACAATACAGACAAGGTCTTCGTTTTCACAGAGCAAGTGAACTCAGACAGAGAAAAGGATGCTTGGCTTCACTGCTTTTTATTGGTATAATACAAAGCATTATGCTTTACAAAGATAGAATGCAGGGGCTCTGGGTCCATGGTAGAGAGGTTGTCTGTCACATGCTCTGGCTTTGGTTCCCAGAATTGAATAAAACAAATGGAAGTCGTAGGTCTGACAGAATTGAGGGGAAGAAAAAAAAAAAAAAAGACGGGTCTGCATCATATGTCACTTATACATTAAATCAGAAGTGAGAAATAGCTGTGTATATATTAGAGTGGCTAAACCCCAAAAGCCTGACAATACCACACACTGTGAGGATGTGGAGTTAAAGAAACACCCATTCGTCATTGTTGGGAAAGTAAAACAGTACAATCACTTTGGAAAACAATTTGAAAAAGTTTTTTAAAAAGTTAAACATATTCTTTTTTTTTAATTTTATTTTTCTTATTAGTTACATTTTAAACGTATTCTTACTATAGTCTTGGAATCATACTTGGTATTTGTTCAACTGAGTTGGAAAATTATATATATATGTATACACACATATACATACATTCATACATTGTCATATATGCCAAGAATGGAATATTATTCAGAACTTCAACCCTGAAAGGCATGGAGGAACCTTAGAAACATATTACTAAGTAAAAGCCAAGCTGAAAAGGCAACACAGGTGGTTCCATCAATATATGACATATAAGGAAAAAGCCAAGCTGTGAGGACCATGGAAAGATCAGTGGTTCCTGGGGGTAGAAAGATGGAAAGATGGGTGGGCAGAGCACAGAATCTTTTTAGGGCAGTGGAACCACTCTTGATACTGTGATGATAAATATGTGTCACTGTGTACTGGTCATAAGCCAAGGAAAATAAACCACTGAGAGCGAAGCTTAATGTCAGCTATTAACTTTGGGTGACCAGGATGTGTCAGTGTGGGGTCACTGGTTATATGAAAGGTGTCACTATGGTGTGGAATGTTGTCAGTAGGGTCAGAGGGCATATGACAGACAACTCTGTAATTTCTGCGCAGTCTTATTGTCAACCTAAAACTGATCTTTTTTTTTAAAAAAAAAAAAAAGTCTATTTAAAATCAGAAGACAACCATTTCTTCATTTATGTCTCAGTTAAAGAATCTAATGATTAACTCAGCAGGGCTCACCATGAATAAAGGACTTCGCTCTCTTTTGTTGAAGGCCCTCCTACCTACAGGGAAACAATTAACTGTCGCCATCCATCCTGTTCTTTCGGGATAAGGCCCTAAAGGTCTGGCCGTAAAAGCAAAAATCCAGGAGGAGGCAACTCAACTCAGGAAGCAATTTCGGATCACTAATGACATCAGCAAACTAGCTAGGTTTCACTGCCTGGTGCTTTGAGACGGCCAGGGGCTTTGTAGGGTTAGGTTTGACAGTGGGTATTAACCTTCTTTCCTTTTCTTCCTTTTTCTATTTCTTTCTCCTTGCTTGCTGGCTGTCTCTTTTTGTGTATGCAGTATACACATTATGTGTACCCGGGAGGGAGAAATGTGTGTGCACCTGTGGAGGCCAGAGGTCAGCATCAGGTGTTTTCCTCAATCGCTCTCATTTGGTCTTTTGACACAGGATCACTCACTAAATCTGGAGCTCACCATGTTCCCCTACACTGGCTGGCCATCTAGGTCCCAGGCTCTCCTTGTATCTTCCCAGCCCCAGGTGCCAGGGCTACGCCACACCCAGTTTTTATGTGGGTGCTGAGGACTACACTCAGGTCCCTGTGTGTGTGACAAGCATTTTATTACTGTCATCAGGTTGTGTCTTGCTCTAAGTTACTCCATATTGTGGAAAGGACTGGCTTTTTAGGCTGTCCGTTGCCCCAAGAGACTCCAGTGTACAAGCAGCTTTTGATTTCAGTTATGAGGGTTGGTGACTAAGTGCCTAGGTACAAGCACCGCCACCTGTCTGGTGCCAACCACGCAGCACAGATTGATAAGTGACTATTTTGGGGGAGAGAGCTGGGGGCACATGGACATATTAAAATCATGTCATAGAAACCTTGTCCAAGAACTTATTGGACACACAAGACTAAAGAAAGGGTTAATGCCCTTACCTGATTCCATAAACAGGTGAACATCTACACTTAGGAGGGTAACGCCCCACTCAACTGTCACCTGGCACCAAGGACTAACAGGTACAGAACTCCCAACACTTCTGTGGTGGTTTGAAAAAAAAAATGACACCCATAGGTCCATAGGGAGTGGCATCATTAGAAGGTATAGCCTTGCTGGAGTAGGTGTGGCCTTGTTGGAGGGGGTGAGCACTGGGGGCCTGCTTTGAGCTCTCAGATGCTCAAGCCATTCCCAGTGTGGCAGTCACTTCCTGCCGCCTGCACATGCAGATGTAGAACTCACAGCTACCTCTCCAGCACCATATCTGCCTGCATGCCGCCATGATGACCATGCACTAAACCTCTGACACTGTAAGCCAGCCCCCATGAAATGTATTCCTTTATAAGAGCTGCTGTGGTCATGGTGTCTCTTCACAGCAATGAGACCCCTAACTAAGACGACTCCCAAGGGCCACAGCTCAGCTGGGTTCCTGGTATATTCAATTGCTGCTCTGCCCATCCTTCTGTCCACCTGTCTGGACGTGTCATCCATTGGTCTGCCCAATCTGCCTTGTGGGGGGGGAGGTCCTGCCCTTTCAGAGGCCTCAATTCTGCATTCTCACTCTTTGCCCTAACTTCCACTTCTTAATGCATGCAAGTCAGGCTCATTCTCCTTAGATTACTGACATAGGCTTCTCAAAGGCTTATGCTCAAGAGAACAACACAGAAATTTGTATCGATGTTCTCATTGTCTGTTTTCTTGAAAGCCTTCTCACGAGCGTATAATGTCCATCGCAAGAAAAAAGAAAGAGGTTAGCTTTTTTAGTGCTAGGGATAGGGGCACCATGGGGCATTCTTCTGGAACTGATGAAAATGCTCCAGAGATACATAATGGTGACTGGCTTCATAGATATACTGAACCACACACTTGAACAGGTCACAATCATATTCATTGTGTACATGATGGATTTCAAAAAGACTTTTTTCACTGAAGTAGATCATGTACTCTGACCATTAAGGAGATGATATTTTGGGATATATATATAGTGCGTGTGTATACATGTACACACAATAACTATATGTATATATACAGTAGTATAAATATATACAGCAGTATACCTATATATGCACAACTGTATATATATATATATATATATACACTGTATATTTATATAGACACATACATACATGTGTATATATATATATATACACACATACACATAAACATACAGAGAGAGGAGGGTAGGGGTAAGGGGAGGGGAGACGGCTCTGCATGCTATGCAAACCTGAAGACCTGGATTTGATCCTAAAGCCCACGTTCTTAGCCAGTGGTGGTACACTTCTGTAGACCTAACTGTCTTACAGTGAGGTGAGCGGTGAAGAGGGGAGAACTGGCTGGAAGCTCACAAGCAGCTATCCCTTTCTTCATAAGATGAAAGGAGAGAATCGACCCTTGGAAGTTGTCCTCTGCCCTCCACATGCATAGCCTAGCATGCATACATCCACACTCGCTCATTTACACCCGCCGCTTATAATACAGGAAGAAAGAAACCAGAGACAGAACGGGCCTCTTCTACACATCCTTGAATTCCCCAGTTCCAAAGCTGACGATGTTGCCATTGACGATGCCTGCCAATCCTGATGTCACTAGAAGCAAGCCATTGGGATTATTAATAATCATTGCCTCAGTCCCATTTAAGCCCTCTCCTAGACCTCAGTTCCACAGAGCAGTGAGGAGGTGAGCACTCGGACCACATAGCATCCACCCACTGAGAAATCCATCTCCTCAGCCACAGGGTGGGGGCTTCTTTATGGTCATGCTACAGCCGCGGAGTCTGCAAGTCCAGCATTTCCCAGGCTTCCTCAGCTGGTGGTCCTGTGGACTCAGGGTTCAGTTTTGTTTTGTTTGTATCCCTCCTGGAATACACACTGCTCTGTGGGCTCTTACTCTGCTTCAGGGAATGAATTAAAAGCAGTTCTTTGGAACATTCTAAAGGCCTACCATCCTCTAGGAAAAAGTTCTCAAGTGGTGAATGTCCATTCAGACTTCTGGATTTAATTTTATTAATAACAATAATTAAAAAGACAAAAACAGACCCTTTAACTACGTGTATGGTGGGGGTCTGTATGAGTGTGTGGGTTTGTGTGTGGGAGCCATGGGAAGAAACAAATGTTTCAAACCCATAAAAACTATATTCAAGCTAGAAGGATCAAAGCAAGGAAATGCAGCAACCACCTAACAGCACAGGAGAAAACAGAAAGCTAGGCTGTACATACCCAAGTTCTACAAAAAAAAAAAAAGGACATAATGCCAAAGCACAAATGACAGGTGAGAAAAAGAAAATGGGCTAATTCAGTTATGATGCTTATTGTTCCCAAGTCTCCATTTGATCAAGCTCAGCTGCTGCTGAAATTTTGAAGAGAAACACCAAAGGTACAATTAATAACACATAGATGAGAATGCACAGCAGAAAAATCACTTCAAAGCCCTTGACAGACAACAGCTTACTCTCGTGTAGGGATTTTTTTTTTCCAGAGGGTTTTCTATAGATATTATTGTAATGTTCACATTGCCCGATTTCACAGATACAGAATCTGACACGTAGACCTGTCTTGCCAGTTGGAGCTGGTATAGAGGAGCTGAACCAACCCTTTAAACACTGTTGGCTTTTTACTGCATCCCCATTTTACTTACTGACAAACTTACTACACCAATAGGTCAGATGGGAGCAAAGACAGTACCCGAGAACAGAGATCAGTCCCTAAATAGCCCAAGGTCTATCTTAACGCATTAGAGCCATTTGTATCACAGAGGAGGCCATCAGGGGCTGAGGGATGAAGATGTCACATCTGATGAGAAAATTACCAAATACCTGACACCATTGTCCCACCAAGGAATGGTCCAAAATCCGGGACCAATATTTTATTCCCTGTCGTGTAGAAAGTACACACAAAGCAAACCTGACTGAGGTCTTCGGTCCTACGCGTCATCCAACACATGCGAAAATGAAAACACACAGAAGCTCATCTCTTTCAAAGAAGCAAACACCCAAGCAACAACAAAACCCTGAAAGCTGTAAATATGCATGAAAGGCCACCGACTAAATAAACTATGCAATGTTTAAACATAATTACAGCCTAATGAGAAAACCAAGATGCTGTGGGAATATATTTAGCTTCTATGTGCATATTTTAAAATGGATTTACATATAAATGCAAGTAGGCACATGGAAAAATGGATGATAAGTCTTACGGGGTTTCGATGAAGTTCTGGGGTGGCAAAGAAACACCCTTGGCATGGTGTATCTTGTGGGCTATTAGAGATTTTCACACACACAACAACTACCTGTTTCCCCAAGAAGCAGCCAACTTTATCCTTGGTTTTCAAGGAGCAAGAACAGCATAATGATTAACTATCTTGTATGTTCAAAGTTTTAAGTATGGCAAAGTTTTAAGTGGCCTACATACAGAACTCAGATGGAGTCTTTTTCTGCAGGCCTCCTACCAGTATGGCTGAGGAGGTTTGTGTAAGAGAGAGAGGAAGAGAGAGAAACATGTACACATGTGAGTTGCCCATGAATAAGCATGTACAGGCCAGAGATCAATATCCCGTGTCTTCCTCTATCTCAGTCTTTCAGACACAGCCTCTCACTAAACTTGAAGCTTGAGACCAGCAAGCTCCTGGATCTACCGGTCTCTGTCCTGCACCTGCAGTGTTGGGGTTATCAATACACACCCCATGCTTGGCTTTTATGTGAATGCTGGGGATCCTCCTTCGTTCAGCAAGCTCTGTATACTTTACCTACATACCTGTCTCCTCAGCCCCCTGTTAGTTATATTCATAAAATGTGATTAATCTAAGATGTATATGTTTAAACTGAAAAGTAAAATTAAATCACCTTGCAGACGATTTGGGAATCACAGTTGTATTATTATAATTACACAACTCATATTTATGTGACTGTGTTTAGTATATGGATATTTTTCCTCTCAATCCCTACAATAAGCCCAGAAAATGAATGGATTAGTGAAAGTAAGCAGGAGATTTAAATACATTTCACATTTACCAAATTTTTGTTTTCTGAGACTGTGTGCTCAATAGATTTAGATGATCTTTCAATTTTTTTTTTCTGTTAAAACTCATGGAATTAGGTGGGTAGCTGAGGCAGAAGGACTGTGTCTGAGGACAGCCTTACACATAGTAAGATGATGTTTCAAAAGCCAAGCATTCATACTACTTCCCATCTGAAGTTCAGAATCCAAATGGATTCCAGTGGTACCCAGGGAAACTTCTGTTTCATTGTGAAGACTGAAAAAAAAAAAAAGTTGTCTCTAAGAAGATGGTCATAAAAGTAGATTCCCCACCCCTCTCCCTGTTTCCTCCCAACACAAGCATCAACATCTGTAGTCCTTAACAAAATAAGAAAATGATTCTGTAGATTAAATTATGTGAGCTTTGAAAAAATGCTTTAAGTTTGCTGCAGACAGGGCCAGAATTACTCAGGGAAAGCATGAATATCATTAAGTGGGCTTCCAGACCAGTGTATCTCAGAACAGATCGGTTGAGTATTCTTGAATTAACTTGAGACCAGAGGAGATGCATCTGTATGTCCCTCTCTTGTCTTGCCACATGTCCTTGTGAGGAGGCCTCACAAGATGGAGGAGGGAGGTGCACTCAGTCTTGCTGACCTCATCAACGGAGAGGCTGACTAAAGTCACAGACGTTGAGTCCTAGTCTTCTGGTCAACCATCAACTCTCCTTGCACATGTGGTCAGATAGGTCTTTCAAGCTGGCCTTTTATAAAGAGGTGTTTCTGTTGTTGTTGTTTTGTTTTTACGTTTAAAGGCCTCTCTCTGCTCTGAGCAGCTGAAGCTGAGGCCACCTGAGAATGTCTGTCACAGGCCCACATTCTTAATGGAAGGCAACAAAGACTTGAGGGATGGCCACACCAAAGAAATAAGAAAGATTTATTTCTAAGTTATGAGACTCAGAGGACTCTAACAGCAAGGCCGCCCATTCTGGTTCTGAATTACATCCACAGAGACTCAGGGGCTTGCTTTTTCTATGAGCAGCTAGCAGCGCCGCTCTGGAACAAGTCTGGATTGATGGTACCAGCTCATGCAACTCCTGCTACAACCAACAGGATTAAAAACACTTCCAACAGGCAAACACTGTTGATGAAGGCTGTATGCTCAGGGCCTTGTTAGAGAAAACCCTGGCAATTCAGGGTTTCTGTGTTAACAATGAGTCAAATGGCAAGGACAATATGCAATCATCTCCAGGCTCTTAGGTCTACATAGTCTTTGTCCAGGAAGTGGATCTTACCAGCCACATCTTTTCATGTTAAAACAGCCACATATATGTGGGGCAAGTGTCAGCCCATGATGAGGTGTTCGGTCATCAGCAGCCCACGGACAAACTGAATTAGCAGCTAGACACTGAGCGGAGATGGAGAGCGAAGGGAACATATGAGGATTAAAAACTCAATAGGAAGCCTAACAAGGTTAGGATATCCATAATTGCAGGAAGTAGGGAAGAAAATTCACTTAAGATGACGCAGTTTGGGGGCAGGCACCCTGGATGTGAGCCTGCTTGGGCAATCTAGGGGCAGAGCTAAATGGACTCCTGCAATGATTTACTCAAAACATCTATTTCCACTCTCTGCTTGATGTCACTATGGTACCAACACTGGGAAAAGCCAGTTTCAAACGTATTTCCACTCACTGGACTGTCATCTACACGTAGCCAAAAACTGCCCTGAAGTGTAGAAGCTAGGTGTGTGATTTCCTAAGACAGAGTCTCACTATGTAGCTCTGGCTAACTTGGAATGCACTGTGTAGTCTAGGCTGGCCTCACATTTGTTGGGATCCCCTAGCCTCTGCCTCCTGAGTGCTAGGATTATAGGTGCATATGTAACTTTCTTCGACACCCTCAGATCAACAGCATGTCCATCTAACTCCATCAGTTTGTCACTGCCTTCCTCCCTTGGCTCTTCACTTCTTCCCATCACTTCTCTTCCTTCCACAGTAAAATGAGACCTTCAAGTGAAAGTTAGAATCCACAGTTATCACCAGTGCCCATGCTATTTCTCCATTACCACATAACAGGGGACAACTAATGTACTCCTCACAGATCAAAACACACTAGTTTCTAGTCTGTGATTCAGCCTCTCTCCTGGGGACTGCCCCAACTTTGTAACTCTTTTCCATGAGCTCTGAAGTTCAAGTGGAGGCTCTTCTATCTCAGAGATGAACACCCCTCGGGCAGATTAACTGAAAGACTAGAGCCCTTGACAGCTTAATGCTGTCCGCTTGGCAACATCTTTCTGCCTGCCAAGGGATTCAAACCTACTTCCAGGGAAACCCAAGAGGAAAACATATCCTCTCAAGGTCTCCAGCCTAGAGAACTGGCATCAATTCTTCCGGCTTTCTGTCGAGGGTCCTTGGCTCCAACATGTTCTGTGGAAGGGGCAACCGAGCTCTCTGATTGAGGCAAGTTGCAGAGCTCAGTCTCAAACCCAGCAACTAACCACTTCCTCAATGAAGAGAGTCTACAAACCAAGATGACAGTGAATCTGAAAAGCTTTAGCAGATGCACAAGCTTCCTTAGCCTACAGGATCCCTGAAAACCAAGTTCTCCTTTCTTTTTGGCTGATGTTTGCTCAGAAAGCCCCCTCTCTTTCTTCCTCCTCCCCACCCCCCTTTGGCTTGCATGTCTCTATGATAAGGATTCTGAGGATAGAGAAGAAAGCCCTTCTCCCATGGGCTGAGATGACTTCCCTCCTGGAGAGCCAGTCTCTAAGCAGGAAGGGACAAAAGTCTGGGAGATCTCCAGCTTGACGCCTGCTCACTGCAGGGTGCAAGGGAGGAGGTTGGGGCAGCAGAGGCAAAGCCCTGAGGGAGAGCTAGAACGCATCGCTCCCCTACTTGGCCAGTGAGTGAGTGATTAACTCTAGTTATTGAGAGGCTATTAGGGGAGGCTGTTGGTCATACCATCCAGATCTCCCAAAGAGGGCCATAACCAGGCCAGTAACCTCCCCATGACCCTTTTTAATGAGAAAGGTTTGACTTGAGCCTGCCAGAATCTGCCTTTGGGGCACACGGACATACTCTTATCCTGCCGTTTCCACATTCCACCATAAGGCCGAGGTTCATGCAATGTTCACAGTGAAAGGAACTGAACAGGACCATTGTTGGACGCCATACCTTGCCAGATGTAAATTACAGCACATGTTTTATTTTAAAGACTGGTAACACCAACTGAAAGATGCCCTGACCCTTTCTAAAACCTAGCTATCTGGCAAGGTTTCCCTGTCAGGCTGTTTAAGACTTGGGAGGATTGGTTTCCCAATAAATAAGAACAGAAATCAGTGTGAAAGGACATCCATAAATTTCAAATGTTCTAGAAAAGCTGAAATGATTTTAGTGAGACAAATCAGTAGTAAGTCAAGCCTGTACCCAAAGGACATCTCGTAGGAAGAGCCACCTTACTTTAGCACGGCACACCCCTTAACCCTTCCCACGCACTTCGCTCCTTACCCCAGATTCCTTTTATTTTTCTTCACATAACTTAACCCAGCTCATTCTTAGTGTTGTTTGTTTGTTTTGTTTTTTTTTCAGCTTTTGAGACTGAACCGAGGGCCTCACACACACACAAGCTAGGTGAGGGCTCTCCTACTGAGCTCTAATGCCACCCCTCTCTGTATCTTTGCCTGTTTGTCTGTCGGGTCTCACATGCCCCCGACTGGTCTCAAATTCTCTCTGAAGCCTGTGCCGTCTTTGTGCTTGTGACCTTCCTGTCTCTACCTTGAAAGTACTGGAATTACAAGAGCGTGTACTACCATGCCTGGCTTCTTATTCCTTTTATTAGCATCACCCCTCCTCCCCACCCTAAGTGGATGCTCTGCCTTGTTTTGTTTTGTTCAAAGTCTCAAACAGTACCTGGCTCTCCTTGGGCACTCAGACACTTTTGTTTGATGAGCTGGATAAAATAGTGATACCTCTAGGGATCCAGCGAGTTTTCCATGCTAAGACATTAATGTTACTAGCATTGTGGTCTGGAGTAGAGGCCGCTTTTTTTTAACCTTCTCACTTCACAGATTTGGGAAGCTAGGTACCCACTGAGGGATGTGACAGGGAGACAGAAGGACTCCTGTGGAAGTACATTGGGACCATATGGAATCCTGGAAGCTTTCCAGAAGGAAGCAATGCCTTCCTCTGCCCACTAATATTATCCTTTAGCATTCCTCCATACGGTGAGCTCTTTCCCGTTCCAGGCCTTTCTTGTGCTAGATTCTCTCCCCTCTCGATGTTCACATAGCTGGGTGCTTCTCATCTATCAAGGCCTAAGTTTAAAAACCTCCTGTAAAATGCTTTCTAAAGTGGGGGAGGGGGCCATGACCGTGTCCTGAACATGACTCAAAATATCTTCCATTGCTTTGAGACTTGTCTCTGTCTGTCTTACCTACATGTGGTCCCAGGAGAACAGGAGAAAGCCTGATTTTTTTTCCCCGTGTGGCTAACTCCACCAGGTATAATGTTCAGCATAGAGTGGGCCCTTGTGCAATGTTTAGGAGATGAATAAATTTAGTAAGTTGTGGCTTTTCAACAGTTTGGCAGAGAGTGAATGCTTTCTAGAACACAGTAACACCTCTGGTTTAAATTTTTTATAGTATTTCAGAAATATATTAAATTACTCTAGGCTGATTATTTGTCTTTGAAAGGCTGGAGACAATCTATGTTTCAGATTTGAGGTGTTTTCAAATTTCATAATATCACACACACACACGTACACACACACACACCATGCTTTTGTGCTAACAGATGCCTTGGAGATGGGATCCAAATGTTTCATATGCATCTTACATGCATAGACTAAAAGAGATCTTATACAAATTTTATTTTAGGCAGGAGCTTGCTATGTAGTCCACACTGGCCTCTTAAATTGTCTTTGTAGAAATAACCTTTATTTATTTTTCCCAGCGCTTAACTGAGCTCCTTGCCAGGTGCCAGGTTCAAATGAGGGTCATGAGCCACCTGTCAGGATGCAGAGGCAGGGGTCAGTGGAATTTGCAGAGATAATGCTTCTGCTGGGCCTGGGGCAGCAGGCAGGAGATGGGGAGAGGATAGAAGGCAGAGAACACCAGTAAAGAATCATTGAGCAGAATATCCATACATGAGGATTAGGGATCAGGAAGCTTTGGTGATTTGGGGGTAACATGGGTGGCTCTGTGTTTTCACAAACACAGCAGACAGATTTGGGAATAGCTAAAGGATTTGAGGTAGGTTGAAGTTCAACTGCAAAGCACCTCAGAGGTTATCTTAAAGTGCGGGGGGGGGGTTTGAAAGGTGTCTGATCGCTCATAGATTGCATTTGAAACAGATCCTGTGAGGGAGATGGACTTCAAGGACAAAAGATCATCTGGAGGGAGCCCTTGGTGGGAATGGGAGAGGATCAGTGGTAAAAGACTAGTCTAGCAGGCATCAAATCTTGCATCTGATTCCTAGCAAGTAAGTACAATAGGGAAGAATAAAAATGATCCCGGCCTGAGCTGAAGGAGTGTTTCTTGGAACTCCCTGCAATAGAATATTGCTACTGTACAGTACAGAATAAATCTTCGTTAGATGAACAAATGCACAGCCCTGGTTCCGTAGAAAATCGCATGCTAGACACTGTTTCGGAAAACAACAGCAGGACACCTGAGAGCATCTGGACAGAGGCTAGGAGGATGGCTCAGGGGTAGGTAAAGGCAGCTCGCTGCCACTCCCGAGGACCTCAGTTCTATCCCTAGGCTGCACATGTGAGGGGGTCCACATACACACATGTGCACATGTCCAAATAAATAAATGCTTAAAAAGACACAGTGGGCAGGAACATGGCAAGCTGCTGGGTTTGTGCCGCGGCTCCTTCTGTTTCACCTCCCTGTGCTCCCAACGGTCAGATTCTAGGTCTTTGTCCTTTACGACCTGCTGAACACACGAAGGAATGAGAACGAACACGTCATTCATGTATCGCCATACACACACGTCACTATATCTACTTAAAACTGCGGAACATCAGGGCTGGTGAGATGACTCAGGGAGAGGCTAGAGCAGCGGTTGTCTGCCTTCCTCCTGCTGTCACCCTTTAATCGAGCTTCTCATGTTGTGCTGACCCTCAACCAGAAAAATATTTTTGTTGCTACTTCATAACTGTAATTTTGGTGCTGTTATGAATCATAATGTAAATATGCGTGTTTTCCCGATGGTCTTAGGCGACCTCTGTGAAAGGGTCATTCAACCCCCAAAGGGGTCGCGACCCACAGGTTGAGAACTACTGGGTTAGAGGCACTTGCAAAAGGATCTGAGGACCTGAGTTCAATCCCGGAATCCCACAAGGTGGCAGAAGAGGACCAACTCCACAAAGTTGTCCTTTGACTTCCATACACACACACACACACACACACACACACACACACACACACACGGACACACGGACACACACATACACATACATGCACATACACATGCATACACTCACATAGACACATCTATATAAATGAATGAATACACTCACATGACCTCAATTTAGCTCTCTGTGTATATACACATGTCCAATTGATATTGCACGTATGCACATCCACATGCAAACATGTCTAGGAGAGGACTGAGTTAATGCCCAGGGCAGAACTTTTGCCACTGCAAAATAAATAGACAAATAAATAAGCCATCTGTATAGTACACCATATAGTTATTTGATGCAGTTGACCAAAAGTTCAGGTGTATGAAGAGAATTTAAATTTTTATATATTTTTAAGCAACATACATAGAACTTCTCAAAACTAATATTGCTCATGAGCTAGTAAGAGCAAAAAAGCCGGGTGAAAGCCTGTTTGGATGCCAGAGGAGAAGGAGGTACCCAGCAGCTCCAGTTACGGCTGGAAAAGGCAGCCCTGAAGCGTATGAAGAGGAAAGACAGGGAGCCACTGGCTATTTCGAGTGGAAGGAGTTTTTACCGTTACGTTTGATGACAGCTCTACCGAAAGCTTCTGAGTTTGCCATGGTGAAATGAGAAAGCCGCTCTGATGTGGGCTATGATCTCACGGTTTCTACTTTACTTTCCCGTCTAGCGGAGTAACTTCCAGCCTAAAGGCGTGGAGACTGGGTTATTTGTGTACAAGTCTGATGGAGGAAGACTGCAGATTCTTGGCTGAAGGACCATCCGCAGTGCCAAGGACCATGGCTGCGTAATGGGAACAAGACACAGTTACTCTGGCCTTAATGATTCTTGATGGTGAAAACTAGGCTGAAAGGAGCCTTGCGGAGGAGTTTAGCTATGTGTTAGCATCGACAAACACGAACAAATTAGGATTTAGGTGGGTGATGACGTCATACGGAAGGATTCCTTAGGAGAGAGGGGTCTACTACAGTGATGACCACGAGGCTTGGCACATCGCTCTACACCTGTGGTACTTGCATTTGGCAGGCTGAGCCAGGCAGACCCCGAGTTTAAGACTAGCCTGGGCTACAGAGTGAACTCTTTTTTTTTTTTTTTTAAGTTGTTTTGCTGTGTTTAATCATTAAAAACAAAAATTTTTGGTGTGAGTACTTCAAGGTAAACTCTGGAAAACAGCCTTGTACTCAGGTGGAGCTGAAGCTTCCAGCTTATTTCTGCCAAAGAGATGTGGTTTTGTTTGTTTGTGTTTGTGTTTTGCTTTTCAGGCTCAGTGTAGGATGAGGATGGCAGGAGAGGGCTGGCTTGGGGATGAGCTCTGGGTGTCCGTGTTGCAGCCTCAGTCCCTTCTCTGTAAGTGTTAATGTGGAGAAATCAGAGTTAGTGTGCTTAAGAAGACATCCGAGAGAGCATGTTCCGATGGAATTACCAAAATGTTACCCTTGTAAAGACGACCCGACTGCCTCTCGGCTCCAATAGTCTTTTTCCTCCAGGCATGCTATACAGGCTCTTCTCATCCTGTCTGGTGAGACAGAAATGCTACACCACCGATTTCTAATTTGCTTACTGCCATCTGTTTCCAAAGTGGAGGTGAAGACCCTGTGCTCTAAATGGCTCATCTTAAAGGGCCAGCGCAATCCTGCAATTCTTTCAGACTTGATGGAAGTGGGTAGGAACGAGGTGTCGCTGGGGATAACCAATGTTATCACCGTAACCCACGGTTCTGAGGCCCTTTCACCCTCAAAAGTACAGAAAGATACTGCATTATCTTGCTCGCTTGCTCTATGTGGGAGTCTACAGGATTTGGACAATGTCCTATGAGATGCGTTCAAAGATGACTCTCTGCTGGTTTTCTCATTTGTGTCAACATTTACCACTGTAGTTGTCGGCGGTACAGCGCAGTGACAGACCCATGCCCCACATGTGCAACGCCCTGAGTTCAATCCCAGCATCGGTTATAATAGGAACATATCAACTGCAGATTGTAAAGGATGGCAGATAGCCAAATGACCACAAAGGAGTATGTATGACTGTCTAGGGTTTAATTTGGGTGCTAGTCACCTCAGCTTTTCAGAAACTTTCGTTCACAAAACTTTTGTTCCACTTGCCGTTCACATTTTCTGAATCAGCAGAGTCTAATGCATGCATGGCTCTTTATGTTTTAATTCTAAGGGAAACGCCCTAAAGAGCCCATGAGTATGTTTGCCTGTCTTTCACATAAAAATTCCCTAGACGCGTTCCTCATAAATGCATAAACACTCAGCATTAACATCCACAAGAGAGTGAGATGGCAGGTCAGTGCCGCCTTCAACACATCATTTTAGGTTACTGACGTTTTGCTTTTGAAGACAGGTACCTGGTTCTCTGTAACTTCTTCCTTGGCAGGGTTTGCTTGCTTTAACCGTCTCGGTGTCGAAGTCACAGCCTTCTGATTGCCCTCTAAAATAGAGAGTCAGACTTTCCTTGTGGCTTGGTAGGAATTTGCAGAGAGCATAAAAATCCAGCTTCAACACACATTCTGAACTCTTTCCTCATCCTAGCTCTAGGTTTAAATTTCTGAATTCAGTCTCTAGAATGGTAAAGGCCTCAAGGGACAAACGGGCGAGCCATCTCTTCGGCCCCTCAAGCTCTCTTTCTTACACAACACCCATCTGAGATGCCCTCACACAGTCACCAGGCATGCTGTAGGGGTGCCATCGATTGTGGAGTTCATATTAAATTCAGGGTGTAACATTCTTCGTTGCCTGGAACTTTTCTCAGAGCCTAGTAAAAGAAATAACCTGTCCCGGTTTTATTCTGTTGCCATGCTAAACCACTGTAATTTCATCTCACAGTGGAAGGAAGTCAGGGCAGGGACAGAAACCATAGAGGAATGTTGCTTGCAGGATCACCCTTCCGGTCATGCTTGGCTAGCATTTTATACAGCCCAGGATCCGTGTGAGGAATGGGTTTGCCCACAGTAAGCTGGGCCCTCCTGTTTCAATAATAGACATTGTCTATAAGACAATGCATATTAAAGCTGAGCAGGGCATCATCTCTCACCTTGTACTCAGACTTTGTTCACACAGGGTGAGTACAAAAGGAAGCAAGCTTACTGCTGCTTCCAACCTACTAATTCCAAGTTAGAGGTTTCTGGAAATCCTTCAGCATGCTGCTCTCCATTTGCTGGAGTCCAGCTGGTATTCACCTGAAGAGCACTTTCAAACTGAACACAACACTGTCTCCCCGATTCTGATTTCAATGCCTGGGAATGTTGGGAGAAACTTAATGTAAAAAGGAACAACAACAACAACAAAAAAGCAACATCATTTTTTCAGTTAAATCTGAACGGACCCAGGGCAAACAATGAATTTCTATGCTCACACTCTCCTCCAATACCCCTTAAGAGCAAGACTTGTGATCTTGCTCTTTGCCCACATCACCTTTGTACATAAAACATCCCTGAGTGTGGCCTCGCCAAATTGCTGTCCTTTTGCTTATACTTATTCATGAGAACAAATGTCTTCTAAGGACTCAGATCTAGGCTAGGGATCACCGTACCCCTAAACGTCCCTCAATACAAAGGCATGTGATAGACCCAGGGCAAGTATTTTTTTTTTATTTATTCTTTGCCCTGTATGTATGTGTGCACCTGTGTATGTATCTGCGCATAGGTGCATGTACTTGGCATATGCTCAATGTGGGCACATGTGTGCCTGTCGAGGCTGGGAGACGACGTTGGTTGTTTTCTTCCATCACTCTCCACCTTCTGTATTGAGGCGGGGTCTCTCACTTGATCCCAGAGCTTGCTCATTTGCTAGTCTAACTAGCCAGCTCATTCCAGGGATGCCCTGACTCTGTCTCCGGAAGCTGAGGTTGCAGGAGGGATGCCATGCCCGCCTTGCTCTGTGTGGGTTCTGGGGATTCAAACTTTAGTTCTTACACAGCGAGTACATTGTCCACAGAGCCATCTCCCTAAGGCCCAGGGCATTTTTTATTTTAAAGAGTAGATGCGTGGTTGAAGCCAGGACTCAGAAATAAAGAGATTTGACTATTCTCAAAGATGCACAGTCACCAGTCTTTTCACAATAATAAAATTATCAGAGAGCAAAGAGCTCTGGGGGCATTCTGCTGGACTGCACGCTTTTATAGTCAGTCAAGCCGAGGCCTACCTACAAATACTGTTATTACTACAATTAATTACAAAGTGGAAACAGTTACCAGCCCATTCTGGCCTGGCTCCATATCCATGAGGACCTCTCATCTTGCTTTAAATGTGTAACACATGACACACAGGGCAAGCAACTGTCACCTGGGTTAGAAGCCAAGTCCCCTAATTCTGAAGGGGTCACAACACATCCTTTGACTCCATTTTTCAATATGGGAAGTATTGATGAATCTTCTCCAATCTCATTGCTACTTCTGACTTTTTTTAATCATGAACTGGAAGTTGCTTTTGATTATATATAAAATCACTTATCACCAAGCAGCCCACAAACAGACAGATGTAGATAACCCTCAGTCAACAAACATGGTAGGATTTATAGAGCTTTTATTTTTTTTTCAGTATGTTCTCCTTTCCTCCCTCTTTCCTTTCTTTCTCCTCAGTACTAGATACTGAATCTAGGCCCTAAATTACTCTAGGCATGTGCGCTCTCACTGAGTTACTTGTGCAGTCCTCAGTGCTTTCATAATGTGGCTCATGCCATACAGAATGAAAAGAAAAATTAATTGAGCATCTTTAAGTACACAGACCCACCAAAGTATGTTTACTATAGCCAAAGGAGAAAGCCAACTACAGGACACAGAGGCTTTAAAATTCTGGAGCCAGTTAGTTCTGGTGTCAAATCTCAGTTCCCTCCTTGTGGCTCCAGAAGCTTTTAGGTATAGGAGAAAAACGCCGACCCTCTACCTTGTGGCATTTCTTGAGTCCACACCCTGTCCAGCACCAGTCAGGGCTCCAGAGAGATGGATCTCACTGCAGGAAGGGCTCTTCTTGTCTTGGACACTAGCATATAGTCCGGTTGAAGAGGGTCCCACCAGGCCACATACCTTCAATGTGTCTGACGCTGACACATTTTGCAATGTTATTTATTCACAAGCTGTTAGTCAAGCCCTGTCTCTGCCTCATGGAGAATGGATTACAAACACATGAGCTGGATTCAGCCCAAGCTGTGGCTGGGGCTTTGGGCATCAAGAGGGAAAACAAGAGATTGGAAGTCTATGACACCTGCAGCTAGGGTCAGGAAGGCTCTGTTTCCTGAGGGTTAAAGACCCACAGAGAACTCAATACCTCTGGCAATGTGTACAGTTATAAAGGACAGCAGAGCAAAAAGATCTGGCTAGTGTCTGGGAGCATATACACCTGAAGGTACCCTGTAGAAGGGTGCCCTTACTAAAGTGGGTGTTCTCTGCCATTTCCCAGGGCACAGAAGGCCTCTGGGGAAGCCCCATTCTACACAGTAAAAGGAGAATGGAAATCAGAGAGAACAGCCATTTGGTTCACAGGGCTGGGCTGGCTTGGCTTCCAGAAAACTCCAGAGGCCAATAGGAAGTAGAACCTCTCAGCTACGAGTGGAAGCTTGCTCCTCATCTCATGCTACAGTAACACCAATGCGGTACTTAAGCACTCTCATCTCTCATTGTGGCTAGACAGACAGGCCAGGAATTCAGGAAGATAAAGGTACCCAGAGGCTAGATGCTTGGCAGTTGGCCTACCTTTGGGAGAAAATGCCCAGTCCCCCACAGATCAAAGCCCCACCTCCTTGAAAGGACAAAGGGCCTGCTCTTTGCCTCTGGCAGTCTTTTCCGCTTGGTTGCTTTGCAAATTAGAAGAAGGAGGTGGAAGCTGGACCTAAGATTAGCAGGCAGCCTTCCCTCTACCGGCCTCCAGCTCAGAAACCACAGAACCTAAGCTCTTCACTTTCAGTATCCTGCAGAAACCAGGATGCTCCAGCCTTCCAATGGGAGGGGGGGTGTTTAAAAATATCTGGGACATGCAGTCAGCAGGTGGGGGTGAGGATGAGGTATCACAGGAAACCACAGCAGAAAGAACTGAAAGGAGCATTGTCCTGTGGCTGCAAAACACACGGGATGCCTGCGATGCTGCCTGGAACCTCTGTAACCAAAATGGTAAAGAGATTTTTGAGTGACTGAAGTAGCCATCTGAAGTGAAAGACTGAGACAGAGAGAAACTAAGGCGGTGGATTTGGGAGCTGAGACCTGGTTATCCTACCTACATACCTAAATAAGACCTGTACACTACCTACGGTTAGTGACTGCGTCTCCTTGGGCAGGGCCATCTCTTCATGTGTCAGTTTTCTTTGTAAAATGGGGCTCTGAGTGTATACAGTACTTGGCATAGAGTAGGTGCTCTAACACATCCACTCAAAAATATAGCTTTATAAAGAAAATGTTGAAAATGTAAAACTGGGGTTTATTTGTTTATTTATTTATTTTGTTTGCTCCTTTTATTTTGTTTTGTTGGGACATGTCTCAAGTAGCTGGCTGGCTTTGAACCCTGATTCTCCTGCCTCCACTTTCCAGTGCTAGGATTACAGGAATGCAACACCAAGCCCAGCTAAGCTTCTCATTTGTTTAGTTTTTGTTTGCCCTAAGAGAGGGTTAATAAATTTTTTTTTTTTTAACTTCAAAATAAAAACAACTTTCCCTTGCCCATTGACTAAGTTTCTTCTTTTTGTTTTACAGATAAGTGGGATAGATTCTGGGGGAAAGCCAGTCCTGACTGGTACCTTTATAAAGATGCTGAAGGGTGTATGAGCCTGTAGGTGATGGGGATGAAGGCAGATGGAGCCATGATCAAAGAACAGCAGATTCCTAACTTGTTGCCATGTCAGCATATGCTTTAGTTTGGGGTCTGAATAAATATGACTTGGCAACAGCTATTTATTTTATAGTCTTCTTTTTTTGCGACAGGGTCTTTCTTACTCTATAACCCAGGCTGGCCCCAAACTCATGACAATCCTCTTGCCGTGGCCTCCTGAGTGCAAGGATTACAGAGGTGAACCATCACGTTCTTTATTTTTCTTGATGGAGCATCAGTAAACAAAATGAAGAGTGAAACAAAAGGAAGAGCTGGAAGACCCTGCATCAGAATGTCGCCAGGCCCAATACAGATCTAGCCTAACTCCATCCTTAAAGACAGTCTCCCTCCAGGACTCCATGTTTCAACCAATTTTATACTTACCTGAGCTTCAAGGCAATTGCCCACCCACAGGTAAGTTCAGTGAAACATCAGAAGTTATGGTTGAGCGAGTTGGGCAAAGATCTCTGTCATCCCAGTCTTAGGAGCCGTAGGATAATAGTTACGGGTGAGAGTGAGGAAGGAGAAGGTGGGCACGTTTTCATTTCATTGTCATCATTCAGTTGTTCATTCATTCTCATATTCATAGTCTCCCTTCCTCTCCCCCGCCTCTGCTACCCCTCCCCTCCCTTTCACCCCTTTCTTTCCCCTCTCTCTCTCCAGAGCCGCATTCAGTCTTCCTGTTTCATTCTCTGAGCACCTGGATGGCAGGTTTATACTATTGTGCTGGTTACTCTGTGTCGACTTGACACAGCTGGAGTTGTCTGGAAAGGGGGAACCTCCACTGAGAAAATACCACCATCCGTGTGGCTCTGTAGGCCAGTCTATGGGAGCATTTTCTTGATTAGTGATTGATGTGGGAGGCTCCAGCCCACTGGGGGCAGTGCCACCTCTGGGCAGGTCCTGTGTGCTGTATGAAAGCAGGCTGACGGAGCCATGAGGAGCAAGCCAGTAATCACTGTTCCTCCATGGCCTCTACATCAGTTCCTCCTCCAGGTTCCTGCTTTGAGTTCCTGCCCTAGCTTCTCTTGATACAGCCTGTAACCTATAAACCAAATAAACCCTTTCCTGTTGCTTTTGGTCATGGTCTTTTTCACAGCAATAGAAATCAAAGTAGGACAACCATCATGCCTGGCTTCTAGTCAGCATGTTCATTTATTTTTTATCATTTGGGGATGCCAGATTTTATGTAGAAGAATAAACAAACATACACACATGCTGCACACACACACACACACACACACACACACACACACACACACACATCATGACAATAGAAGTGAAACCCTTTAAGGGAATTAAAGGGACTAATGGCAGAAGGAAAGAACGGGGAGGGCAGGGCACATGGGGGGAGCATGATCAAAGTACATTATGTACTTATATGAAAATGTCTCTGTGAAACCCAACACTGTGTACTGTGAATATATGCCAATAACAGAAGGGAATGGGAGGAATCACTTTCAGATAATGTGATAATTACAGAGAGGCAGATGTATTTATCTACCACATGAGTCAGTTTGAAGGCTTTTTGTTTTCCATGGTTAACCTACACTAAACCCAATACTTTTCTCTATTATGTGTCAAGACCAAACCAATATACTGAGTCAAACGAGCCCATCAAGACATTTACTTAATATTTAACTAAGGCTAAATTACACATTCTACTTCAGAGGGACAGGGCAGAATCCTGGACGCCTGGTTCTATTGCATTCCGTGCAAGTTATAGGGGGTTTCAATCTGGCCATTGTTGGCTCTGCTTAAAGACTCATTAATCTCAAGTGAGAAGCAATTTAACAAGCCCGGCAATCTTTTGAAGTGACTGGTGGGAGCAGTTTAAACAGAGGATTAGGAGATAATCACATTTCGAGTCATCTTTTGGCTCTATAAAGTTGACCCCAGGCCAGGGGGTGTGAGGAGAAGGCTCTCCTCCACACCTCGCTAAGCAGGTGACAAACTCCTTTGTGAGACAAGCAGGTGGCAGTCGAAAAGGCCGATCTCTTTAGATATGTCATCAACCCTGTAGTGATGTATCGGGCTGCTTTGTAAAAAGACTCCCTACAGCAGTAAGACCCTCACAGGCTCACAGGTATGACACAGACATGAGCCAGTAGCTGCTCTGCGCTACTGGCATCAGCTAGCTGGATGGGTAACCAAACAGGGAAAGGAAAGCCATAATTTAACCCGAGTGCTCCATCTTAAAGTTCATTTGTTGAGAAAGTACATGGTCCCAAGGGCTCACCAGAAGAAAGATTGTGCTTTTCTGGTTTTCCTTATCACCAAGCTGTGGCATCTACAAGAGAAAAAAATGAAGAGCACACTTGCCAATTCACTGGCTTTGCCGAAACTGCTCCTTCTATTGTATTGTGTACAAGCAGCAGGCAAACCATCAATCATTTAACGTGAGATTTGGCTGGCATTCATTTCAAGAGAACTGTTTGGTATCGAGGGGATTCACAACGCAAGACAGAAATCAGTGGGGACAGCATAGCACTTGGCAAAAGTGTCACTTCTTCAATGTCATTCCGCCCAGCTTTTGCTCTTTTAATTCTTCTTCCTGTGCACCACAGAGGTGCCACTTTTAAGTGTCACATACATAGCGCATATGTGATCATGTGATAAGCCTCCAGTTGTGTCCTTTCAGCTTAAATCAGTGGGGACTGCAGGCTAGAATTACTAAGTGCCAGAATCGAAACAGGGTTTCGATTCTGGATTTCATCACACTGATCTCTTTTGTTCCAGAGCCCGGCCCATGGCACTGGTACTCCAGTCAGTCATTTCTCCCAACCCCTACCCACAGTTGTTTGTACCAAGATCAGCCAGTCTAAAGGAATGGCCAGAGATGGACAGATTTGTGTGACTGACCTGAACTATACAATGAGCTGCATCTGATTGTCTTGAAAAGTGGAATTAAGACAGAAATATTGCCAGGTGAAAGCAGGAGGGAAGAGGAGACAGTCACAGCTGTGTTGTACCTGATAACCAAACCATTCCCTACCCTCAGTCCTTTGAGGCTGTGGCTCCTGGTGAGCTGAGAACACATCCCGCTGCCTCTGAGTGAGTTTGAGCAGGCCTGTGTTGCTGGAACCAGAACACACTGCCTGCGTTACATCAGCCAGGTGCTCCTTTCGGGACTGTGAGCCTCTGTCCCAACTGCCAGGCAGTGATGGAGGTGGGAGCAGACCTTCTTCTCCCCTCACAGAGACATGCCTTGCTTCTGTTCTGGGAGATAGTCAAAACCCATGAGAAGAAGTGGGGCCTGCTTGGAAACTGCCAGAATCAGCAAAGCGCTTGCAACATAATCAGAAAAACTGAAATGGCTTAACTATAATAACACGTACCTTAAAATAATACATATATATTAAAGAAGTGGGAATACATTTTTTATAATAAATGTTTAAAATTGTACTATAGAGGGATGGGGGTGGGCAGGCAAGGAAAACCACAGGCAGATTGTAGCTGAGCCAGAAGTTATACAGCAAGTACCAGGTTTCCCAAAAGCTGCTTCCCTGATGAGCAAGCTATTTTAGGAACAGAAAAACTGCAGGCCAGAGCATTAAGTGCCAAAAGATAGACATCTCAAACCCAAAGGCTGAAAAGGAGCCAAGAGATCAGAGGGTAAAACAGTGGGGAGGGGGTGTCTAACCTAAAGGGAAAGGGGCCAGCAAGATGGCTCAGCAAAAAAACGTACCTGGCAAAAATGGCTGATGCATTGTGCTCAATCACCTGAACCCACATGGTGGAAGAAGAGACCTCTGACCTCTACACACATGTTATAGAACCTCCAACACGTACAGACGTGAAAAAAAATACAGACATAAAATTTAAAGTAGGTGAATGAAACAAAGGGAACAACCAGAAAAAAAGTCATGCGCATGTTTTCTCACTTAATGCCAGGGTTCAAACCCAGGGTCTTGTCAGACAAGCACTCGTACCACTGAGCAGCCAGTTGTAGGGACACACACCTTTAATTTTGGCACTAGTAAGGCAGAAGGAAGCAGACCTCTATGAGTTCGAGGCCAACCTGATCTACACAGCAAGTTCCAGGCCAGCCAAGACTACATGCTGAGACCCTGTCTCAAAAACAGACAGACAAAAACTTTCATCCTTGTAACCCTGACATATGTCTTTAACCCCAGTAAAGAACAGCAGGGACCAGCTTTTGGAAAACGTGGTACTTGCTGTTTGACTTCTGGTTCAGCTATAATTTGTCTTTGTGATTTTCCTTGCCCAACCCACTCCCAGTAGTCAAATTTTAAGAATTTATTATCAAAAAATATAGTCCCACTTCTCTAACATATATGCATTAGGTGATAACATATATGTATCACACTCTTTAATCAGTGCGTTCTGTTAAGGCTAGCCTGAGCTCTAGTCTTTTTTTATAAATATAATCCACCAATTTTGATTCTTGTCGATGTACCCATCTTTTCCTTGTATATCTTACCAACAAATGCCTTTGCTGGGGGTGGGGGGGTTCATTGCATCAAAATGTGAGGCAAGAGCTAAGACAATCCCACTGTAGATGTCGGCTCATCTCCCTACCAAGCAGAGCTGCGTCTCCCTTCGGAGATTCTAATCAGACGACCAATCATGAACTCTCTTGTCCCTGAATCTAACATGCTTTTGAGCCCAGAGATTTAAAATACTTACATGGAATAGAAACGGAAGACAATGATTTGACTGATACTTTTCAGCTCATGTAACAAAGTGCTGGTCTAAATTTTCTGGGATAAAATACCATTTTGTCAAGAAAGGTTAAAAAAAAAACTGTCTAACTCAAATTGGGAATGTAGCTCATTTAATATGGTGCTTGCTTGGCAGGCCCGAGGCCCTGAGTCCAACCCACAATCCTGTGTGAATTAAACCACGACTGGAGGTACATTCCTATAATCCCAGCACTTGGGAGGTGGACAGGAAGGTCAGAAGTTCAAGGTCGGCGTTGGGAACATAGTGAGTTTGAGGCAAGCCTAGGATACACGGCAGCCTGTCCGAAGAAAAATATGCAAGGTACTGACTATCACATGGAAAGGTATGTACGTAGCTCCACACATGCACGCAGGCATGTGCCCGCCACACGTGCTGACGTGCACACGTGCAAGAAGTTGCACACACACATACTGAGAAGAGTAGAGAATGTTTGGGGAGGACAACCTCTATCTTCCACACACGTGCACCCACTCACTGTGAGCATGTGTGGACCCACACACCACACACACACACACACACACACACACACACGTGTCCATGGGAAAGAAAACAGAACCCAAAACAACAACAAGCAAGGATAAGAGATAGGGTGCTGAGGAGAAGGCAGGAAGGGGCTCATACTATACACGTGGACTTGTCACGGCTGTCTCCTACGTTACTCCCTAGAGCAGTGCTTCTCGACCTTCCAAACACTGTGACCCTTTAATACAGTTCCTCACGTGTGGTGACCCCCAACCATAACATTATTTTCACTGCTACTTCATAACTGCAATTTTACTACTGCAATAAATCATAATGTAAACACATGTTATGCAGGATAGCAGGCATCTGATCCCTGTGAAAGGGTGGTTTGACCCTCGAAGGAGTCATGACCCATGGCTTGAGAACTGCTGCCCTTTAGCTAAGGCGCTCGGCCTCAGGTGTCTCGGTCTCTCGAATGTATGAAGAGGTATTCCTCTCCCACTGCTTGGGATTTCTGGTCTACAGTTTACAGTTAGATCTTGATCAAATTTTACCAAAACAGTCTCTTGGAAGGTTTTATGCCACACCCCACAGGATTCCTACAAAGCTCCTTTGTTCCCTGCTCACCAGTCTTCTAGTCTTGTTTACTTACAAAAGGGGGGAAAAAGATCAAAGTACATGAAGTCACGAGTTGGTATGTTTTTTTTTTTTCCAAACACAATGCACTTATATTTTAATGCTTTATCTAAAATTGACTAGCCAGCAAATTCTCCTGTAAGTGATCTGAAGAAAGAAAGACTACCTGTGCAGGACACTTGAATACCAAAGCAGGTAGTCACCTTCCTCGCGATAAATCGTAAAAATGACAAAATACTTACAACCCATATCATGACCAATCTCCTGGACAAGTAAGGATCGATATTCCAGTGGGTGAAGGGGAGAAACGTGATGTAGAACACTTCCTGACCCAAAGCGGCTGAGAACCGGAACAGGTAGTAGTAGAAATAGTTCTTCACAACATGCTTCTCTACATAATCCTGAAAGACAAAGGCCAGGAGTTAATGAATTCATTCAATTCAACGTGTCTGGAAAAAACTTGCCTAAATCTCACCACTAGGGCGCTGCCTCCACCTGTCTCATTTAGACCAGCCTGTATCATTGCTGATACAGACAGGCCCAGCCTGTCTACAGAAGCAGAGGAGACACTACTGTGTGTTTGTCTGTTGCTGCTGTTGTCAGATTAAATATGCCACACCGAAGGCAGAAGTACCAGGAGAAGCTCCTCTCTCTTCCTTTTCTCTTGCAGTATGTTGGCCTCCTCGTAAACCAACAGAGAGAGAACAAAGAGGGGCTAGAAGTAGAGGTGGCAAGCACAGGGCAGTGAGAAGAGGCGAACAACCAGAAAGGCACCCTCACCCCAGACTGCTACTTCCCTGTTCCTGGCTTGCCCCATGTAAGGGGCCTGATGGCCCAGGTGCTGGGTCAGCATTTCAGGGCCCTGGTTTAGGAGACAAAGATTAGCGTGCCCCGGTACAGAAAGGAGTGGGAGTGCTGAACAGGGGCCTGCAGGGTAGCAGATATTTGACCCCTGTGAAATGGTTGTTGGCCCCTCCCCCTATTCATTTTAAGAACAGCTCTTAAAATGTTTCTGTACTTGTCCCTGAGTGTGACTTTTCTTTGTCCTTGGCATGTGACTTCTGTACTGTGATTTTCTTTTTTTTTTTTTTTTCATTCCCTTTCCAGTTAGGACTTTCTCTGTCATTAAAACAAAAGCCAAATGCCTTTTAGTTGCGTATCATCTGTCACACAGCCAAATACGAATGTCTGGTAAACAAGAGTGATAAAATGGAAATTACCCCCACAGGCATTACTCCAGACTGCAAAATGTCATCGATTTTTCTCATTAGTGTATCTTATGGATTGCTTGTGTTTTCCTAGGGCATTTTGGTTTTTTGTGATCTTGGTTTTCTTATCACATCTTTCCTGTTTGACTATGAGTGCTCCGAATGCGCATTCTCCCACATCAGGGGTCGCATCATGGCACCACAGGGGAGCTGCTGGTGTTTGCTGGGAGTCCATCTTGTGCAAGGCTGCTGTCAGTGAGTGAGTGATAGGAAAGAGAGAGGAACCAGGGTGGCTGGCTGAGTGAGACAGTCAGTGCTCAGAACTTATATAGCTTCTTGACTCAGCTCTGTTCAGAATATCTGAGCAGCGTTTTGTTTTCTAAACACAAACCCAGGAGTCCTAAATGCCAAGGATATTCACCCAAGTCAGTGTGGCTGAATTTTAAGAAGGGCTGATCCAGACGGCAGAGAGGCCAATGCCCAGCAGACCTGGCAGCCAGCCCAGGTGTCCAGAGGAGGAACACAAGAAATGGCTTTTAGTCAAAACAAAGTGTGACCTTGGGGAAGTCCATTTGTCTTTCTGACCCATGCTGCCCTTGATTGTAAAGGACAAAGTAAATCGGTTCAGTTGGTTTATTTTTTTAAGCATCTACCTCTGAGCTGTGTCCTTCACCATAACTCTCCAGACCAAGCAGTGCTGATTTCAAACTGGCAATCCTTCTGCCTCACTTGACCTGAGGACTTAGGAGGTGAATGCCACTCCAACTAGCCTCAGTTGCTTTTTATTGTATGGAAACACTGCATTAAATATGTTGCCCCATAACTGTTACATAATAAAACTGCCCTAATGGGAAATTGAAAGCGAGGAAGGGGCTGGGGAACCCATCCTGTGTCACATTTCTCTTACTCCTCTAAAGGCCTCAGCAGCACCTATCCGGGCGGTTTGGCAATCAGTTTGAGAATCACTGAGTTTACTCTCTTCCTGCCTCAGATATTGGCTTCCTGTAATTAACCTTTGGCCCAAAGCATACGAGATATAGGTGTTCCAACCTGACTTTGAGGTCTCTAAGGCATCTGATGACCTCTGGAAGATTCTTGAGGCAAGGCCGTGTTACTTGTCTATTCTTTTTTTTTTTTTTTTTTTTTCTTTTTCACATTAGAGCTATAAATATGAGTCTTCTGCAAGGGTCAAGTTCAAGACAGTATACTATTACAACAGGGCTGGAAGAAGTCCATACTGAGGGGACAGCCTCCAAGTCTAAGCAGGCCACTTTTATCAGGGACCATAACAAGGACCTCATTCTCAGAGGCTGAGGGACATGAAACCCACTACACACTTCTTTTTAAATTACTTTAAGACCCAAAGGCATTTTACAGAACACGCCAATGGCACTCTATCCTTCGCAATGGTTTGTCAAAGGGGGAACGTTGTTATTTAATGTTCTTAATTGGGCTTTGCTTGTTATTCTAGAATCAGGTAACACTTCATTCCACAACAAAGAATGAAAGTTCCATAAGCCCAGCAGAACATTCTACAGCAGTGATTCTCCACCTTCCTAAATGCTGTGACCCTTTAATACAGTTCCGAACCTGGTGGTCACCTCCCAACCATAGAACTATTTTCATTGCTACTTCATAGTTGTAATCTTGCTGCTTTTATGAATCCTAATATAAATATCTGTGTTTTTCAGTTGTTTTAGGCAACCTTTGGGGAAGGGTCATTTGATCTCCCAAAGGAGTTGTGTCCCACAGGTTGAGAACTACTGTCCTATAGACAGATGGTGACTTGAAGAATGCAGAAACCAAAACCAAACATAGATCTGTCACTTTCCTTGACAAAAAGGCACTGACAAGCAGACAGAACAAAGGGAAAACAGCTACTTCTCCCTACTGTGTGTGTGTGTTTGTGTCTGTAGAGGAAACCTGGTGGTCCCTGCAGTTGACACCAACCTGGTTGAGAAATTTGACTCTTCTTTCATTATGATTCGTAAGATGACAAATAAATAAATGGCTGACCTGTGAGGGATCAGGTAAGGGTACAGAGCCAGTTGGTTAGGACCCCAGGCCAAAGGGATAAGATGCTGTGATTAAAGCCAGCCTGGATTACCACTCATTGTCTGAATAACATCACACAAATCCTATGATCTCACTGAACCTACCTCAGTTTCCCAATTAAGTGGGAATAGTAACAGAACAAGCCTCAAACAAATGTTGGGAGGATTAAAGGAGAAACCTTCTCAGTGAAAGCTAGGTGTTGCCATCATGATGATGATGATGATGATGATGATGATGATGATGATGATGATGAAATAGTGGTGGTGATGGTGAGAGGATGGTGATGATGATGGCCCAGAAGGTGATGATGATGACTGTAGTAAAAGCAGTGAGACCCTGTGCAAAGTGCTTTTCAATTCTAATGGATAACCAAATCACAATCTGTTAAAAGGCAAATCAATCTGAGGTAGGACTGAGCAGTTTAACCTGCTCCCGAGGATGACGATGCCTGTTGGTAGGCATGGGTCACACCCTGAGTAATAACGATAAAGTGTAAAGCGTTTCAACACACAAAAATAAGACTCAGGTTTAATCCTCAGCCATGGAGGATGCAACAAGGGAGACAAGAGCACAAGGCACTGTAACTAAAGCAACAGATTAAAATGTTGGGCAAAACAAAGCCTCCGGGGAAGCCTGACATACACCAAGTGCAAGAAGGGAGCCCAGGAAAGCACCTTCCCCATATAAGGTCACAAAGGAAGAGCTTATGAAATATACACTCCAATGAAATAGCAGTCTGACCAGAGGACTGACTCATTAGATGAATAAAGTAAGCTGGCTTGGGGCTTTTGGCCTTGATTTGGGAGAAGTTTACAACATTTCTGCACACACAAAAAAAAAACACCCCAAAATTAATAAAGGGGGGGTCATAGGTTTGAAGACCAATCTTGCCCTTTCAGACCAGCATAAAACAGAAAAGAAGCCTCATTTGTTGCCCTAGCAAGGGCATTTTGTGCCACCTGGCTTAGAGGAGAAGCCTCCCATGTGGGAGGGGCATCTGTCCTTAGGATCTCTATGGCACTGTTTACTTTTTATACTTCATTAAAAAAAGAAATTGTACTTTTCTCAAGGTGAAATAAAATCTCAGAGAAGAGTGTAACATTAAGATCAACACTGGGGATTCTAGATTTTGTCTTTTTTAACCCAAGCTGGCTGGGTTGCAAATCTCCTACCATTTCCAGCTATGTCTCCAGTAATAGATAATATGCCTTATCCTAGCTGGGCCTCCCACTCATTAGTTCACTCATCAGTGGTTGTTCCATTGCTCTAAGCTCATTCCACGTCATTGTCAAGGTAGGTAACTCTTGCAGTGCTTAGGGTTTTGTGAGGAGACAGATGTCAGCATATGGGATATAGCTGGTCCTGGACCAGGAAGTCAATGGAAAAATGCCTTTCTGTGAAGAGTAGTGCTTGCCAAAGAGAAGGCAACAAGGGTGAAAAGTCTCTTGTTGGTTTTGCTGATTCATGCTCTGTCTTTAGCCAGAATCTCTACTCAAAGCAAAGGCATGGGGAAGCTCAAATGTGCCTCACAGAGTCTTGGTCCTCTTACCTCTTTTCTAAGAGGCTGGATTTCATAATGTGTTCTTACATCACACAGAGAGGGAGTAATGGTGAAACAAACCCTCACCCCCAGCTATTATAAGGTACCAACTTAGCATGTAAATATGTCAGGTACAAATTATTAGTGCCCAAGATAATTTTTTTTAAGCAAGCAATAATGTCTATAGGCCATCTACATATTGTAACTGCTTTAGTGGTGGGAGGTGGACAAGAAGTATAGAGAACTATTAATTTAGAACATGGCTGTTCTGGCAAGTGATTATATCCAAAGACCTTCCAGGTCTGTGTGATTCGGCTGGAAGATAAACACGCCTTTAAACCAGGAGACAGAGGCAAGCAGATCTGACTTCAAGGTCAGCCTGGTATAGAGTAAGTTTCAAGTAAAGAAAAGCTTGTATCCAGGTGTAGTGGCACACACCTTTAATCCCAAGCAATGAAGGTAAAGTTACTTTGCTGAAGGAAGCAGCCATGTTTGAAAGTGATGTGTAATTGAGTGGCAGATTTAATGAAGAATCAGAGAAAGATTTGACAGAAAAGGAAAGGGAAGCTACTTAAGGGGTGATGCAGAGAGAGAGAAGGGAGTTTCACTGGGACAGTAATTGAAGGGTTGCAGAGAGGGAACTCAGATGAAGACCAAATGAGCCAAAGAATGAGGATGCAAGAGATTAGATTAGATTAGATTAGATTAGATTAGATTAGATTAGATTGTTGGAATTGGTTTGGGGCTAAACAAAGCAATTCCAAACCAAGAGAGGAGCCAGGCTGAATAAGTCAGTTGAGAGAGAAGTTTGAGCCAAAACAGCTGAGTTAAACTGGCCAGCTTGTGCTCAGAAAGAATTAGAAATGGTGAGCTTACTCAGCAATAAGTCTCAGAAGCTGAAAACATTCTAGGTCTAGGTTAGACTTAATGGAGTCTAGAAGCTTCTAGTACTTGGTTTAGGTTAGCAGGAGGCAGTAAGCCTCAGAGACAACAACTGAAACAGAGTAATAAAAGCTCTTTTTACAAAGAAGCGAATCTGTTTCCTTTAGCCGTTAAGTCCTAGCATAACATCAAGGCCTGCAGTGTTCTGTAGGATGACTGACACCCACGTACCAAGGGATGGTCTTCAAGCAGTAGCCTGGCTAGCGGAACTCTGGATGTGGGGCAGGCGCTGGCTCTGCTGGGAACTACAGGTCAGAGACAGACATTTACTAAAAGTCCCCCTAAACAAACCATGGCTCTGTGTGCTAGGTGATGAGTATGAATGACAGGGATGGAGTTAAACGCAGAGGCTGTGTCTAGCAGAAGACTAGACACGTGAGGAACAAAAGCATGGACAATGGAGCATGTGCTGTGGTTGTTTCCAGACAGAGGTCCAAGCTATCATGGAATTCACTATATAGCCCAGGCTGGCCTCAAACTCCTTGACCTCCTAATAGGTTATAGGTGTGTGTAACCCCATCCTGGTTGTTGGAACCTTTTTAAAGAGGCTAAGTAAGAGGCTAACTACATTTGGATGACCCATTTTTATATTTTCCTCTTATTTCTTAAATTTAATCAGGGATGACTTGGGGAAAAGTGGTAGACAGCATAGCACATTTAGAATGAGCCTGATCTCAAGCTCAAGGATCAAAAAGGTAAATAGATAAAAAATAAATGTGATGAGAAAATATCATTAACAATGACGAACTCAAAAGCCGTGAAGGTGTCATATTGATTTTGCCCTGAGGCACGCATGTCTTAGTCTGACACAAATCTATCAGCTAATATGCTTCCATTACGTTTAAGTGGTTTTTTTTTTTTTTAACTTATGGAATCAAGACCTTCTAGCCTATAAGGAAAATAGAATGGTGGTTACCAAGAAAGATGGCAAAGAAGAAGGAAGGGGCAAAGCGGAAGGAAAGAGAGGATGCAGAGGTTTCGTCTTTCTTCTATGAGTCCAGCTTGGATTACAGGTTGGGTGATCTAACTGCTGTCTTCTCTGAACTTGGGTGATTAAAATTTCAGGATGGCAGGACTCAAAAGTCAATAAAAATGGAAGGATGACTTCTTCGAACAAAAGCTGGAAAGGAAACTGCACACTAATCATTTCCTTCTGCTTTGTTGGCCTCTCTCAAGATCCTTCTGTCTAGGTCCAAGACTACCAGGGAGGGTGAAGGAGTCTGGGCATTGTGTGGCTTTTAAAAATAGTTACATCCTTTACACAACTCAACTGTGTTTTTCCCCTGGCTGATCCTTCAGATCTCAGCTCATCCTCCAAACATCTCATGTCATCTCTGTCTTGAGTTACTGTGTTGTGTAGAGGGATTTTAATCTATCAACATGGCTGCTCTGGCTGGAATACAGACTAAATCCTTAGTATACACCTTTAATCCCAAACAATGAAGGTAAGGTTAGTTGGTAGAAGGATGCAGCAAGGTTAGAGTTAGTTTGCGACCTCAGGGCAGGTCAGCAGAGGCAGTTGAAGCCAGAGAGCAGCACAGAGAGAGGAAAAGAGGAGGCAGTTTTACCAAGAGAATTTTACAGAGACAGGTTGAAGAGAGAACAAGCTAGACAGGTGAAGATAGAACGATCCAGAGAATGAGAAGAAGGTGGAAGATCAGAACAGACTGCAAATTTAGTAGGAGGCCAAGCAGAGAATTCAGAGGCTGAGAGAAACCAAACTGAATCAGTCAGGTTGGAGAGGAGTTTGAGCCAGAAAAGCTGAGTGACCCAGCCAGCCAGTGTTGAGAAAAACCTAGAAAGGGTGAGTGTATTCAGCAGAAAGTCTCAGAGGCTGAAAACATTCTAGGCCTAGATTAGATTGTACAGAGGCTAAAAGCTTCCAGGACTAGGCCTAGGTTAGCAGATGAAGGCAGTAAGCCTCCAAGAGGACAATTAAATAAGGTGAATAAAAGTTACTGTAACAGTGTTGGACATCTTGAGGAAGAAGGGTGAGCCTGGGCTACCAACTGGGGAAAATCTCAATAGCAAGACACAACGATCTATGTCTTCCATGACCTTGGGTCTGAGTCTAGGAATAGGCCTTGCAATTGGACATAATTTTGCTTCCTTATGACTTTTAAACCCCCAGGGGGCCTAAAACCCAGAGCTTTGGGTTTGCTTAAGAACAGAATATAGGGATGGGTAAGGAGAGAGGAACATCAGCATTTGCAGTGGACAATGATGTGCAGGCTTTTCAGCAGACAGAGACCTAAGTCTCTGCAAGAGCATTCGCTCTACAGACCAGAAGAGAAATGGGGGGGGGAGGGGAGCTGACACAGAGAACAGAAATAACCATTTCTAAAAGGAGAGCAAGCCAGCTGTCCTTCAGACTTCCAAAACGTCTGAGGACTATTTTTCAAAACATTCTGGATTCGCTAAAACCCAGAACACTTGTGCCAAACATTTTTTCCATTTAATTTTTAAGCTCATGTGTGTTGGGCAGGGGGGAGGGGGAGAAAGAACTTTTGCTGCAGATGTTTCTGATTTGTTTATATTAACTTATCAAAATGACATTTGGAGGATCGAGGTGATGTTCAAGGAGGAGTCATATAAACTTGGGTTCATTAGTTCTAATCTGGAAAATTTTACTACCCACAACACAATCAAACATACACACACACACACACACACATACGCACACACACAACACACACACACACACACACACACACACACACACACACACACACACACGGGGGTGGGGGAAGTTGCAGAATGGAGAAAATGAACCTGGCAGGATTGGCTGTCTCTTCTAACTTCTCCGTATGTCCCTACCTGGCCTGAATTTCCTCTAAAGAATTCTTTTTTTCAGTACCCCTGACCAAACCCAGAACTTTGCAATACTAGGTAATAGTGGTGCCCCTGAGCACTGCCCCTCCCTTTTATATCCAGATCACAGCTTCCCCTCCTTCTTTCCTCCCAGCCCCTCTTTCTCACCTTCCTTCCCACCTCCACCCACCCCTCCTTCCTTTCCTTTAGTCTTTCCTCCATCCTTTCTTTTTTTTCTATCTTCTCTCCTCCCTTCTTTCCCTCTTTGGTTTGGTTTGTCTTCTGTTTTTTGCAGTTCCCATAATACCCAGTCTGGACTCAAACCCTCCCAATCCCAGCTTCCTCCTGAGTGAGCATTACAGGTGTGTGACATGGCACCCAGTATGAACGACGTTGCCATCTTCCAAAAAATTTTCTAAAGCTTTAAAAGAAGTCACCAGAGCTTAAGATGGCTATTCAGATTTTTTCCTCAATAATGTTTCACCTGTGAAGGAGTTAAAAGCAAACATTTAAACTAATAATAACAAACCTGAGACCCAAATTAACTCAATGCCAAAGTCAAGATTTTATCTGAGCACTTCCGGCTTCTTGGGTACAGAGCTTCTAGCTGGCTATTTTCTTTATTCTGGATTATCATGGGAGAAGTGTGTGTGTCTTAGAGAAGGAGGTAGCATAGGGGCTGTTGCTCTGTGGTACATACCCCATCCCCAGCATCTTAAAACTCCCCTCCACTTCCCATGGGTCTAAAGGAACACAAGATGGTAAGACCCTGGGAAGCATTTTCCCTCTCTGATCCATCCCACCCTCCCAGGGGTGACTTGTCATTATTTGGCAGCAGACATCACGGTAGAGAGGGGATGGACCAGATTGGGAAAGGACATGATGGAAATGGGAGAGGACGCCTTGTCCACAGGGTCTGGCCTGACCCGTACCACTCCTAAGACTTTTCTATGTGGAAAACTTGTAGGATATCCCATCAGCTTCCTCCACATTTTCAAAGTGTTGTTCCCCACAGGAAGGGTGGGTCTAATGAAGCTTAAAATCACCAGTCACAAAAATAAACTCAGGAAGAGCTTTGAAATTGTGAGTACACACATAAATGAAACGCAGAAGGTGGCAGTGACTTTTCCAGTTTGTTTTTGACCCTCGGATTTCTTTGTGCCTTGTGATTTATTTTTTAACCTTATTTTTTCGATGAAAGTTTAGGCTTTTTATATTGTGTTCCCTTCCCTGGTATCTGATTACCACTTGCTATTTTCTGATTAACACATTTCACTTGAAACCATGTGAAAAATTCAAAATTAAAAGCCAAATGACCTATTGTCCCACTCCTCCTGTCTCAGCCTCGGCCTCTTTGAACATTTCAACTGTCCCCTCCCATTACAAAGATGTGAGCGGTGACAGGCATTTTCACACAACTGTGACTGCATTGGTCTTAAATGTTGCAGTCTGACTTAACATGCCCTGAGCATTTCACTAGGTCTCAGGGCATTTGTTTTGTTTTGAGACACAATTTCTGTGAGTGGCGCTGGCTGTCCTGGAACTCACTCTGTAAACCAGGTTGGCCTGGAACTCAAAGATCCACCTGGCTCTGCCTCCTGAGTGCTGGAATGTATTTTACATCCTGGCCTTGTCTCTATTTTTCTGTGTTGCCCTTTCTCTTTCACTCTTGTATTGGAGGAGGCAAAGGCTGCCAGGGGTACCTAACAAGTCCCCTGACTCATTAGTGGTTACACGGGCATGATTTTTTTTTTTCACCTAAGACACTTCCTCCTAGGGTTCCTTGCCCATTTCTGCTGGAGCACATGGAAGCACCAAGTTTTCTATTCTATCTACCCTCATACTCTCTCACAACCACACTGACAGTGTCCCCTGCTTGAATCTTCCCAAGAACTTAAAGTCTCTCATCCATGCTTTCTGCCTCCTCATTGTCAACATGTTTCACTATGTAGCCCAGGCTAGCCTCAAATTCCCATCCTGCCTTAGCCCCCAGAACAACAGGATTGCAGTATCATGCCACCATGCTTGACTTGTTCTCTTTCATGCTTGGCAAAATCTCTGTGGGTATACCTCAAGGTCATCTAACGGCCACAGCTCAGGCATGTTGTTGAAATGAAGAGTGACTTGAGAGTAGGCATGGGCCACAACGTGAGCTGGGGCAGAAGGATCATCCTAGAGCAGGCAAGACCAGGCCCTTTCTGGTTTGGAAGCCCTTAAGCCTACTCAACTTGTTACAGCCTTTGTCTGAGAAGAGAAGCTAAGAGGGTCAGGGTGTTATTACACCTTGAACCCACTGACAGATCTGCTGGACACCTCTGTGAGACCATCCTCTGCTGTGAGCCTGCCATAGCAGCTTCCTTATCGAGACATGGGGAAGAGCAAATGAACATGCATTCGAACACACTGTGGTGAATGAGACACACAGCATGTGTGTGATCAATGGTAGGTGTGCTTGCATTGTTTTCTTATTAATAGTATAAAGTGAAAGGATTTCAGAGGGCTATCCGCTCTTGGTGGTATATACAACAAAGGAAGCAAACAAATTAAAAAGAAACGAGGAGAAAAGTCAGCATGGAAGAGAAAGGGGCAAGGAAGTCATCCCAAAAGGGTGACCCGGATTTTGACAGGAAGAGGTAGGGGAAAAGGATGTTCTTCCCGAGAGTGACCTCCAAATGCTCCCACTTTCTATCTGAAATTAAAACCCAGAACTCAGCAAGCCTCGAGGTCCATCCAGAAGATGAGTAATGCTTGTGTTTGTGTCAGGCCTTGGCTTTGCCATGTGGGATTTGAGGAGAGTTATTTAGTAAGAAACCACAGGAACAAAAACAATTTGATGAAACCCAGAGAAAGTGAGTCTTTCTTTCACGGATGGCAACTGAATGCCACAGGCAGAGTGCCGACCCACCCTGAATTTGCCCACAGGCTCTGAGCTTCAACCAGGCTCCATCACTACCCGTGTGGCACGTTTGGGATTCCTGCTGGGTAAACACAGACTGTGGTTCCTTATACCTACGGAAACAGACCTCGGGGGTGTCCAAGTGTGCCGAATGTGGCTCTCATTTCTTTCCCCAGAAAGATGCTTTCCAGAAAGTACTGGATGACCTCAGCTGATGAGCCCTACATGTCAGAAATGGTCGGAGAACTATGACTTCTCAGTCATAGGAAGGAAGGAAATGATGGCCTGTCTGTGATATCTCAGGACACCCAAGGAAGACAGTAAGTCAGGATGGCCATGGGTTTGAAGACTTGGAAGGGAGGAAAGGAACATCTGAAGTCTTGTAACCTCATATGAGAATGGCTGATGGAGTCGGGGTGGTGACACATGCCCTTAATCCCAGCACCCAGGAGGCAGAGGCAGGAGGATCTCTGGGAGTCTGAGGCCAGCCTGGTCTACATAGCGAATTCCATGTCAGCCAGGACTATATAGAGAGACCCTGTTCTCAAAAACAAAATAAAACATAAAAAGTATAGCAGCTAGAGGTCCAAGTACACAGAACCCCATCTGTACCTCTCCTTTCTATATCAGAACCTGCTGTATTAAACCAGCTACACATCTCCTTGACAAACTGTCAGACACGAGGCTTCTCTCTTTAAAGGGATGGCTCCAGCAACATCTATGTCCTAACCCTTTAAACTCTGGCTACCAGGGAGCGGTATGGGTATCACTTACAAATTCAGAATGGTAGTGCCATTTGGATCTACAGAGTCCCTGGGATTTGTAATGAGGATCTTCAGTGTTTTTCTCTCACACTAAAGTGTAAGAGCACTAACGAGTGAGCGGAACTTGGCTGTCTCGACTGAGATCCATTACACTCTAGAACACACCGAGATCCTGTTACAGCTGTGAGCATGAACATGCCTGTAGATGCTGGTTTGTTCACTTTTTTCCTTTTATTCTCATTTTTTGAGGTACTGGGGCTCTGGAACTCCACTCTTACTAGGAAAGTTCTCCATAGGATTCACTCCCCAGTTCTAGGGACATGTTGTGAAACTGTCTCTTGGCCATGGCTTTTGTTGTTGGTCACGCAAACAAGCGTGATACCTGGCAGAAGTGGCTTTCTTCTTACATTCAGGTTTGATTCTCAGAATCCATGTTTAAGAAGCCAGGCTTTGAGGCATGTACTCTAATCCCAGATTTAGGGAGGCAATAGCCTGCCAACATAGCCTAATTGGAGAGCTTCAGGCCAATGAGAGATGCTGTCTCAACAGACAAGGCAGACAGCTAGTTAGCAAAAGCTGACCTCTGGCCAATGGGTCACAAGATGGCACATGAGGTACCATCTCTTCTAAAAATTTATAAGCAGTTTACAATTGCGTGGACTCTCGAAGAGTAGCTCTGGCTTATACCTTCCTCCTTCCAACCAGTCTCCCTTCTACTTTGATGTCTTTTTATTCTTTCAGAAGTGGAACTTAGAGGGGCAACTCTGACCAGTGTTATCCCACGCCAAGCTTACAGGAAATGGCAGGAAGCAGAGAGGTGCTGAAACACACCCAGTGCTCCTTAGAGAAAAGGACAGCCAGCCCTAGTTCCCTCTCCAGCACTACAACATGCACTCTGTGGTTTAGAGGTTCCATGTTGACCCTATTTGCAAAGCAAGTCCTTCTGTGTGACTCCTCACAGAGCAAGGTCAGTCTTCTAGATCTGTCTCCAAGCCCACAGGACTGGAGCATTCCTGGCTCAAACACCCAAGCCTGTATGCCACACCTGCTCACGTCACATGGCTTACGTCAAGCCTAAGATGACCAACAGCTCTGCCTCAGTGGGCACTGCACCAGACCTGAGACCTAAGGCACTCTGACGACCATAGACAGTCTGAAGAATGTACTGGAGAGTTCCATGTCCTGTCTTAAAGGTGCTCCTGGCCTCCTCCCTCACCAGCAACATTCCCCCAGGGAATTCTAGAGTCCAAAGATTATAAATTCTAACCTAGCTTTCCAGGTTGAATAGGGTAAGGGAGGAAGGCAATAATGCAACCATCAATTACCCACTGAATAAATGTTCTGAGCCACAGACTCTACGCTAGTGTATTTGTCTGGTGTTCTCCGTGCCTCGTGTTTGGAAAACATGGTGGTTTTAAAAAGTCAGGAAGTGGAGAACAATAGAAAACCCATTGAATAGTTTACAGCATTAATAAAGTATAAGGCTCTGTCTGGGCTACTTTTATGCTTCTGAAGGATGGGAAGAGCAAATCCTTTGGAAAAAAAAAAAAAAGAAAGAAAGAAAAAGAAATGCAGGTCCCGGGAGACTGTTTTTTAATCACAGCAGCTTAAGAAGGACTGCGGGGAGCGAGAAGGGTTTAACCGCCAGAGTTGAAAGACCCTTTCACGGCTCTTTGATTCTTCTTAACTAATAATTTGGTGACAGGACCCAGAAGGGACAATTCTGTTCTTGTCGTCACATGCAACCCACAACTTAAGCAGGGAAAATAGCCTCTCCTCCTGTGTTTCCTCAGAATAGTCTACTTTCGGACTTGTTTACTGTGAGCAGGGAAGCCGTGGTCAAGCTCACATGGTCTCTGTGCCTTGTTAACAGAGAGATGTCACTCAGGCAGGGCACTAGCTGGGCTGGCACACACGCTCACGGATTCCCCAGGACGTGCCATCCCAGTCTCTCATGCCTTTTGTCATCTGGATTCCTTGTGAGAACACGCCACATTTTTTCTTCATAGGATTAAACTTAAATGCAGTAATTTGTATACTGCATGCCTCAAAATTCTAGTTGTATTTGAAACTGGCCTGGGAAAAGAGGTGGGGGAGGGGAGTGTTCGAGCACAGATAAGGCTGGATTTGCAAGCTGCTGAAAGCCGCACTGCCCAATGTGGCACCCATGTGTGACTGTTTAAATTTAATTCAATGAGAAAAAATCTAGTTCCTCTGTCACGTGCGGACGAGAGCTCAGCAGCCACATGTGGACATCGGCTACCAATTTGGACAGAGGGGTACAGAACACATTTGGGATGTACCACTTGTGAGACTGTTGATGCCACCAAAGCCACCGTCACTCACTGTGTTACCTGTATTGTGATTTCTCAGGGTGACTTTTTTTTTTTTTGGCCAGTAAAAATCATTCATTCTTTTTTCTTTTTTAAAAAACTTATTATATTTACTTATTGTATGTGTGCTTGTTTGTGATGTGTGTGTGTGCGAGCTCGAGTGTGTGTGCGCGTGCGAGTTCACACATGAATGCACAGGCATGTGCCTGTGATTTGGCATGTGTTTAGGGGTCAGAGAACTAATTGATTTTTCTGCCATGTGGGTGCTGGGGACTGAACCCAGTCAAGCTTGGTGCCTTTCCCCGCTGAGCCGTCTCATTGCCCTTTTATTTTTTTTTATGAATTTATTTGTCATTTCACACACATATCTAATGCATTTCTGATTACTCAGACCCCACCCTCTCATCTTCCCCTCTTTTCCCCAGAGGTTCCTTGCCTGTGTTCATGGTTCTTTGTTCTTTTTAAATTTTTTTTTTTGTGACCCACTGAGTTTACCTGGGGCTCTCTGAGTGACCACGGGTTTGGAACTGTATGGTGTCACCTGGTGGGATCACAGGTGGGTACATGTTTGACGTGTTTAAGTCCATTAGTGGCCATCAGTTCAGCAGGGGTAAGCAGGGTCTCATGAGCCTCTCCCTTGTGGCTGGATGCTGACAGATCCCGTTTCACACAGGCCCAAAGCAAGTGGCCTCAGTGCTGTGAGCTCATGATTGCAGTGGCTACCATCCCCAGAAGACACACTTTCACACACGCACCCCTCCCTGGCTCTTACATTCTTCCCAACCCTTCTTCCATGCCATTCCCTGAGCCTTAAAGGGGATGGTATAAATGTCCTGTTTAGAGCTGAACATTGAACTGTTCCTCCCCAGCCTGTTATTTTAGACAATTTTGCAGCTTACAGTCTATTGAGTGAAGGCTTCCCTTGAACTTGTAATCTTCCTGCCTCTGCCTCCCAGGCGCTGAGCAGGGTATATCACCCTACTGAGCCGATTTATTCTTAAATCCTAAAAGCAGATATGGTTAACAATATGCAAGTAATACATTTTTAAAAGCCAGATTTTACGGCATATGCACATCTCACTTTTTAAAATAAGGACTAATTAGGCTGGAGAAATAGCTCGGATAGTTTGGTACTGCTGCCCAAGCATAAGGATTTGAGTCTAACCCCTGGAATCCAGCTTAGAAGCTGGGTGTGATTGTGCACACTCATGACCTCCGTGTTGGGGAGCAGAAACAGGTGGGTCTCTGGGCTTGCTGGCCAGCTAGCCTCATCTAATGAAAACCTTGCCTAAGGAAAGAAGGAAAGTCAGGCAGACAGACAATCTCGACCCTGCGTCGTCTCCTAGTTGTACTCAGAATAAAGTCCTAATGCAGAATCCCAGCCAAGAGCTGAGCTCTGACCTCTATTCTTCTCTCCATATCCCTTCTCCTTTCAGTGCTGCATCCTCCCTACCTCCTTGATTTCAGAATGGTGAGCGCTTTCCAGCCTCCTGCCTGTGCTGAGCATGCTCTCTGCCTGGTGCCTCTTCAGAGTTGCCTCTTCTCAAACATCTCTTCCACGGGTGCCTTCTCTGGCCACCTCCTCCACGGCTTCTGCTCCATACCCTGTTTTACTTTCCACATCACATTCATCACACTGGTGGTTTCTTATTCTCATTCCTATAAGTTTGAGATTACAGTGAGCTCTTTCGTGGCAGAGTTTTCAATACCACATTTCTGGGGGATTTCCAGAGTTGAGGATAGCAGCCATAGTTGCACTCAAATAGACATTTGTGCAAGGTCAGGGATTGGTGAATGGACATTGGTAGGTGGTTGTAATGGACTACCCAGGGAACTTTGGAATATGCACAAAACTGGATCCCTTTCCTGGGAATATAATCATTAGTGGAGTGAGGTCCAAACTGGCCTATTTGTACAGTATACACGTGTTAGTCAATTGCTTGAGCAAGTGAGTGAATCTCTCTGGGCCTTGACTACAAAAAAATAATGTATCTATCTCATGTAATAGCGTATCTTTTAGAGTTGTGAAAATAAAGTCCATCATAGCAATATTAACCATGTAAACAGCGTCTGATGTTCAGAACATGTTAAGGAAATACAAGCAGGTGGTGGTGATGATTCTCCCCAGTTCCTCATGAAATAGCAGCTGCTGTAAAGGGGCTTCCACGTGGCCCCATCTTTATTCGGAGTAAACATGAAAACAGGTTTTTCAATATGCATACCCTCATTTCTCCCTCTCCATTCTTTGTTTCCATTTATTGAAAACACTGAAGCAAAGGTGCTAAGAAATTGTGGTTAATGAGAAAGTAAGCAAGAGATTCTGAACCTCCAGTGTGGGGGGGGTGTCACTGGGTCTGTACAGAATGGCTGCAGCCTAGCACACTGGCCTTTGGGTGTGGCCCTACAGTTTCAAGCCAGCTACAGAGACTGGAATACAAAAGATTTGATCTCTTATATAAAGACAATTCTTAGCCCCCTTGTTGCTAGGAAATGAGGCATCTAGAGAGTGTCCTGTGTGGTTACAAAGTTCTCTAAGTGATCAATATGACTTTCAGAGTGTTAATTAATGATACAAAGAGCAATTTGCACCTTTTTGAGGTCACATGAAGAACACTGGCATTCATAGGTACTCTGAAAAATTGCTTCTGTGGGGAGTTTTCCTTTTAAATCTCCCCAGTTCCACCCCCCATCACCCAACAACCAACTCTTCTCTTTAGCATGGCTTTTGTTTGTTCAATTTTTTAATTAAAATGAAGAAACAGAGGGGGTAGACATGTAATTCCAATTAAAAGAATAAAAATACACTGTGCATTTGGTCAAAATACACTTTCTAAATTGTGAAAGAAATATGGATGGGGGGATGATGAGAGTAATCAATCAACAAGAAGCAACCTTACATATGGGGGCGATGAGAGAAAGGAGGGAGGGAGGAAAGAGGGGGAGAAATACTTTCATTGGGGTCTGTGTTCTAGGACAAACAGAAAAGCTAGAAAGCACAGTGTAGTTCTTCTGAGTCTCTTTTACCTCAAAAAACCACAAAGGTCTAGTTCCCCCATCTCCCTTCACGCTTTTTCCTTAAGAGAATGCACCATTTGTTAGCAATTGAACCTCCAGCACGGACTCTGGCTAGGAACTCTTTCTACCTTTGTGGTGAGAAACCTGTTTGTCCTTGGATAGCAACTGTTTCTTATTCTCAGCTATGCTCAGTTCATTTCCAACTAGTGGTATTTTTAGAGAAGGGTAATTTATAACTAAGTAAGGATGGAAAAAGACAGTAAGAGGGAGGCAGTTGATGTAGGGAAGTTGCCACAGATGCATTGGCTACTGTGAAAAGCATTTCAGGGATTAAGATAAAGCCATGAGTCCTGGGAAGACAGATTCTTGAAACCTGTCAGAAACAAGATAATGCGTGCTATGTAGGCCATTCTTGACGATATCTTTAACTGCCAGGAGCAGCATGTTAGTAAAAAACTCAGGGTGTAGGGCAGAGAGTGACCACTTTGTAATACCGGAAGTTAGAATGCCTCCAAAATGCAAGAGACAACACAGAACACTTTACACGCTCATTTTTCTTAAATGCTGTGAGTATTTAGATTGAGGCAGATAAACGTTGGCAGTACCTGATTATTTTAATCAGCAAACAGCAACTGCTGTGGCTCAGCCCGCTAATATGGAGCCCTCGTTTTAAAAGGAGGATTCTGCCGCCCACACACATGCTTCGGTTTAGCCAGAAGCTCACCCTCTCCTTGCCGATAGTGCCAACCTGCCAGTATCACCTCACAGAGCAGAGGCCAAAAGTGGATGGATGGCACACGGGGTTACAGCCGCATGTCTACACACACGGTGACACACAATCCTCGCTTTTAAAACATTAACTGATAAAACTTGAAAGCTCCGGCAAATGTTTCATTCCTCTGGTGACAGCATACATTCTCACAGGAACTGTGGCAAGAACTGGCTGATACAGGTATGGGTGATGTTTTTTATTTTATTTAGTTGGGTGTGTGTGTGGAGAAGTGTGCAGGTACATGTGTATGAAGGTTGATCTGCAGATGTGCAAGTATCCATGCATATGTGTGTACAGATGTACATGAATGTGTGTGTGTGTGCCGTGTGTGTGCATATATACTTGTAGAGGCCAGAGAATAACCTCAGGCACGTCCAACCTTTTTTTTTTTTTTTTTTAAAAAAAAAAAACAGGATCTTTCCCTGGCCCGGAACTTGTAAAGTAACCTAGGCTAGCTAGCCAGTGAACCCCAGACATTTGCCTGTGGCCACCCTCCCAGCACTGAGATTCCCAGCACATATAACCATGCATGGCTTTTTTTTATGTGGGTTCTGAGGATGGAACCCAGGTCTTCATGCTTGCAAGGCGAGCACTTTGCTAACTGAGCCATGTCCCCAATCTCCCCAGCCCTTTTTAGTTATCTTGAGACAGACTTTCTATGTAGTACAGCTGATCTTGACATTTTGATCCTCCTGCTTCAGTCTCCTGAGTGCTGGGATGTAGAACCTATTATGCTTTTAGAAGGGAAGAAGGATGGGGCGAAGGGTGAATAGCTCAGTGGTACAGAACCAGCTCAGTATACATGAGACCCTAGATTTAACCCTTGGCAGTGAAAAAAAAGAAAAAGAAACAAAAGCACACATGAAATCCATACTCGAAGACATAAACTTGAGTTCTTCTATTTTTCATCTTCTAGGTACACTTTGCAATGCTAGGTGTCAGCTAATTTAACTTCTCTTTGTCTACCTTCATGTAAAATATGAAAGGGCCTGTGATCACAGAGCCCCAAAGTGGACGATATCCTGACGAGTTCGGGCTTATGTTTTTCCCCTTTTCTGCACACAAGCCTCCCTGTCTCGGAGTCTGTTAGGGATGGTTCACTTGGCCCATCTGGGTTGAAAGGGAGAGAGACAAGACAGCACAGTTGGAAGACAGCCTCTGTAGTAATGTCACAAACAAGAACATGTTTTCACAATCTCCACCAACGGGAATTCTCCAGCCTCTCTCTGTAATCCAGTCCTAATGTTGAGCAACCTTCAGCGTCAGGAAACTCTGCCATAAATAACCCCAATCCTTCACGCAGCTTAAACCCATTTCCTCCCGCTCTCGGCTCACTGGAGATGGGGAACAGCTGGTCACCAAGCTCTTTGTCACTGGATGATTGGCTCCTGGCTCTGGACCGCTGTCATAATGAGGAGTCTGACTGGTTCCATATTCTGCTGTCTGCACAAGCATGTAAAACCAGGGAGATAAAACACGCTGCATGCTGAGCTTCAGAGACACGCCATCCGGGGAGCCTCATCCCTCGTCATGTCACCAGGCTGTTCACAGTCTATAAAATTTCGAGTGTGAGACTTCTGCACGGAAAACATCATGTTTCTCTGAGGCTTGTTCCACACTGTGAACAGAACAGCAGATAATGCAGGCTCTCCTAATTCTAGCAGCACACACAGCTTGGAAGGAGCACTTATTAAGCGCTTTCTGTGTGCCCATCATCTGCATTTTCTTCCACACTCTCTGCAATAAGATACTAGGAATGAGGACTAAGCCTAGTTTGCAGGAGTGGAGGTTTCCTCCAAGAAGTTTTAACCTCCATGCATACACTGCCAAGCAAGTCAGACCATAGATCTGTGCTCCTTTAACCATCCCTCACCCAGCACAAGAACTGGGTGCTTGGCAATGTCACAAGGCTTGTAACAATATAGAAATGCAGTTATCTGCATCATCAGCCTGAACTGATCAGTAGAAACCAAGAAGTCATGGGGGGGTTGGGGAGGTCAAATTCCTCACATGGAGCGAAAGTAAAATTCAAAAGAGCTGTGTTAGTTTCTTTTCATATAGAATCCATCAAGAGAGCAAAGTCTCACTTTGAGGCAGACACTAAATGATTCCCAAATTCTCAGCTCTGTGAGGAATTTGTGAGCATGTGCTTCACAGGGCTGAATCAAAAGTTTGCTGCGGCCAGACACCAACTGGTAATATTGGATGCTGTCCTGCCTCAGTGTCTTGGCAGTGTCAAAGTGACAGTAGTTGTTTCATGGTATTGTAGGCATATCCTCTCCCTTTCCTTAGACTTTGTCCAGCTATAAATTTCCTTACTACACTTATTTCTACCTGGCACTGGACTAGAATGAATCCCTTAACAAGAGGGAGCTGTTCTGAGAAACACAAAGTTAGGTGAGTTTATCACTGTGCAAGCATCGGAGAGTGCACCTGCACAGGCCTGGAAGGTACAGGGAAATTATTGACATGATCCCCAGAAGTCATCGAGAGAATTAGTACACTGGGAAGATGGCACAGTGGCTACCAGAGCTTGCTGTACAAGCACGAAGACCTTAGCACAGAACCTGGCACCCACATTAAAATAATAATAATAATAATAATAATAATGATAATAATAATAATAATAATAATAAAACCCTTGGCATGACTGTAAACACTGCAGGGTAGAGACAGAGGAAGGCCAGGGCTTGCTGGCCACTAACCTAGCTACAGCTTCAGCAAGAGACTCTGCCTCAAAGTGATGATAAGATGGTGAGTAATAGAATGGGACAGCTGGTGTCTTCCTGTGACCCCAGCATGCGCATATACACATGCCCATATATTCCAGACTCAGGGATTTGGTAAACCTGAGATGCATGCAGATGTTCTTAATGTGACACCACAAACTGTGCTCAGCTTTTTTTTTTTTTTTTTTTTTTTTTTTTTTTTTTTTTTTTTTTTTT